>NW_024870695.1:17248571-17930714 GCF_019054845.1 Dipodomys spectabilis | reverse complement strand
ACACTAATACAGACATGAGCACATGATGAGCAGTTCTATGTGTAGCATATTACAAAAGGAAGTGTGATGAAAAAAACTAAGGACAAAAGGCACACTAAAGATGACAGAGTGGAAAGTTTAAAAAGAACCTATGTCAGTTAGAGCCCACTTGAGAGTTGCATTAACCATAGAAGTGCCTCACCTCTGATTTTATTCAGTGGAATTATAGACTTATTGTTTGAACTACTTCATGTCAGGCTTTTTGCCACTTTCAATCCAAAGAATTATTCAGAATTCAAGGCTGAAGGAGGAAAGGAAGTTAGAGCTGACTGACTACTCAACGTGCAGAAGGAGAAGGAGGAGAAGAATATAAGACAGCACAGGCAAAGAAGAGTGAACACACACACAATGTCTCTGGGGAATGATGAGTACTCATGCCTGCCTTTAGGGCAGAGCATAAGATGGAATATGACATACTAGCAGGTGAGTAAGGTTGGTAGAGGCCAGATTATGAAAACTTTTGTATTCAATATTCAGGAGTTTAAACACAATCTCTTTTTTAAAAAATAGAGAAAGACATTCTAAACTTGGGAAAAACACCATCAACTGGATGTTTGAGAAATGGAAGTAAGCTCATCATGGTATTCCATAGACAGTAACAGAGGCAGAAAAATCAATGAAGTGTTTTCTACTTTTTAATTGTCCAGGCAAGGATGACAAACTTCTAAATTAAGACAATAAAACTAAGAATATTGGTTTTATAATCATGTTGCTGAAGGATTAGCATCAAGTCTATTCAGTAGCAGTTGAAGTGTATCTATAGAACTAACAAATAGTATGTATACTAAATATATATATATATCATATATATGACACATTTATAATTTAACATAAATATAGACATACATTTAACACATTTTAGGAAAACTTACAATAAATATTGTGTATTAGCATTCTGCTTATCCAAAAGAGTAGGAAATTGAGTGTTGGAAAAGACACTGGTTTTGCAAAATGAAATGACCTCTAACTTCTGGGAGCCTACTATCTAGTGAGAGAGTCAGTTAAAATAATCACCAGTCCTTGCTCACTCCTGTGCTTGCAGAAACAGATGAAGTGGTATTTTAGAAAAAGGCAGCAAGATTGGAAAAGGCCTGGAAGGGCATGGCTTATGGTAGCAAGAACTGCTCAGAGTTAAGGCAAAGGGCATATGAATAAGGACCTGATGGTAGCTTCTACCTTAAAGGTACTGAGGAGGGTCTGCAGGGACTGGAACCATTGTACTGTTCATGCGTGCAAAGACAGTGGTGTGAGTTAAGAAAGGAATAATGAAGACTCTGGGAAAGATACAGCTTTTAGGGATAGAGAGACTTCCTTCCTTTCCCTCTGACTCTTGAGGAGGTAGCTCAGGCCTTGCATGCTGCATGGACTCAATGTTGGCTAAGTTGACATAGGTCAGAGAGACATGAAATATACATATATATACATCGATTAAGAAAGAAAGTGACAGAAAGAAAGTTCTGACTCTGGAGACAGCTGTCACTCAGCACTTGAAGTAATAGATATAATAACTATAATGATAAAAAAATACAGCTGCACAAGTTGCAGTGCAATCTACAGAAAGAAGGTATTGTGTTTTGAGTTCCAGCAGAAATAATCTGGAGATCCAGAAGGTTCTTCCTGGGAAACCATAGGAAGCTAAGTTTGAAGGTTAGAAGGTATACTACCAATATACTAGTAATTAGATAAATAGAATCGTTCCAAGTAGAAAAATGATCCTGAATCATAGCTCAGAGGCAAACACGGGCATGACATATGCAAGAAATAGAAAAAGAAGATCTCTGTGACCAGAAGAGAAAGTGGTAGAGGGCAGGTGGTTCAAGGAAGGAAGTAGTTAGGGCCCAGCTCTTGGGACATCTGGAGATCCTCATTTAGTATTGAACAGCAATATTGGAAATACTCAGTAGGCAGTTACAAGCAAGTACTACTGTTCAATGGATCTCAATGAATCACCAAAGTCTAACAAAGTGAATCCTCAGCCATCAAAATGATTAATAAAGGTGCTTGCAATTGCCATCTGTGATAAGGACTGGAATTAAGAGGCTGCCTTGGTTCACCACAGCATCCTCTAATGATCTCCTTAAAAACTAGAAATGGTTCACCTAGGCTAGTAAATTCTCCCAATATACTATTTATTTCCCATCCCATCCTTCTTAGGTTTTTTTTTTTAATCTCAAGAATATTGGATGAGGTAGGTAATTATACTCAACCACCTATGGTTTCACACTACTACCTAATGAACTGTGTTTTTCTAAATGACTTTGTTTAAAAGTGCTTCATTGGTAATGCATATAAGAGCGCTTCGCTTTCAAACAATTCTATTGAAAGGAAAAATGGTGGAATGATAGGGATTCTTGTGGACTTAGGATGGCATCCTTGGGATCACAAATGCCCCCTGATTCCTCCACAGGATAAATGTGCTTATAATGGTTCCCTATTGCTGCATAACAGTAACCACTTACTTAGTTGATTCTAATGATGCATATTCATTATCTAATGGTTTTCTTGGGTCCAAACTCTGAACCTGGCTTACTTGTATCCCCTCTGAGGACTCTCATAGGCTGAAAAAAGTGTCAGTCTGGTAGCATCATGCTCATCTGGAGCTAAGTTCATATGAGTCCTTATCCGAATTCCAGTCCTTTCTAGTTTCAGCCATTCCTTCTAGATTATCCATATGAACTGAATACAGTGCACCAATGTGGCTATTTCCTTCTTTGAGGCTAGTAAGAAAATACCTCTCTTCTTTGAAACTTCCCCTACTGGGATTTATCCGTAGTGGAGCACAGGTAAATAGTGGTACAGATTTAGAACACAGGCTATATGCGTTGATAGATTATCTTTTTAGCTCCAAAAATCCATCTTGATACTTAACTTTGTGTCACCAGTTTCTGACACTAATCAAGAAGCAGTGTGCACATAAATGGACATGTTAAATTGAAATCTCTTTACATACTTACTTGAAAATAATTTTTAAGCATATGTTAACCTTTCTCTTTGGGGGTAGAATTTTGTTTTAATTTCTTTTCAGTATAGCACTTGACATTTTTAAAAGTCCTGTGGCATATCGTCTAGTCAAGGAAATAATTCTCTCTGTATAATAGGTCAGTATATACAAGAACTGAGTCCTTGTTAAACCACAATATTTTCTTGATCATGCAGTTAGACGGTATGCACACAAATATTCTATCCACTTCTTGTATTGTTTTATCAGTCTTGTTCCTCCTTTGGATCATGAAATCAGCAAGGTGAATTGTAAAGTCCTCAAGTGCTCACTGGCTTGGCTTCTCACTAATAAAATATGAAAATTAGACAAGTCACTTGGTTTCCCAGAATCCTGATTTCCTCACAAATAAAAACCAGGCCATTGAACTCCACCATTTTTCCAAAATCCATTTACATTCCAATATTCTCTGAGAGTTCACTAATGTGATCTAAGATTGGTTTGCAATACATTAGCAGCTTTAAGAAATAGAATATTGATTTCATTCGCAGGATAATTTTATGTTTTCGGTGTTGGTGTTTGAAAGTGGAGTCAGGAATGTAAGTATCTCTCTCTCTTTTTCTGATCTTTCACCACTCAGAGGAAATAAGAATTGTCCATGTGGGAGGATGAAGTTACAGTGACTCACCCCTAATTCCAAATACTTTTGGTAGTTTCTCTTTAACTTAGAAATTGAATGAATACTATTCAGAACTTACCCTGAATGTGATATGTGTCAGACACCTCACCTGGACATACAAATAGAAATAAACTTTTGCTCGTAGAGTTCACTTTTGCATTCAGAAACATTTATGCAAATCAGAGGGTATAATTTAGCCTGGTAAGCTATGAGAGGCAGATGTGGTGAGATCTATCAGATACGCAAAGGAGAAAGCAGCTACTTTTGAGAAGGTTTCTCAGGTAAACATTTCTCTTGAGATAGGACTTAAAAGATGTGAAGGCATCTGCCAGGTAGAAAAGACAGAAAAGAGCTTTGCCAGTGGATTAAACATAATGGTATCTGAAGTACTACTCATTCACAGAAGGTAAACTTCTTGAAAGGTATAAGCTCTTCTATTTATCATGTCATTATGACAGTCCCTATTCCTATCACCCTTCACTGCACAATAATAGAAAGTGCCCTGAACTCTACAATCATGCTGAATGCACCCCATCCAGCACTAACTTTGGAAATCACCTTAACATCTCGGAACCTCCCTTTACTTGTTTGTAAGATGAAGATTGTAAGATCCAAGTTTCATATTTTGGGGCATAATTACAAACTTTGAAAATATATAAAACCTCCACGATGCATGCTGGTGCATCAATGAGGAGGATAAGTCAGGAGGAACATGAGTTTGAAACCCGCTTCTAGGCTACACCTTTTGCTGGGCAATAGTGACCCAGGTCTATAATCCTAGCTACTCAGGAGGCTGAAATCTAAGTGTTAAAGTACAAAATCAGCCCAGACAGAAAAGTCCCTAAGACTTATCTCTAATGAACCAGTCGAAAGCAGAAGAGAAGGCTTGGCACAGGTGGTAGAGTACTAGCCTTGCATAAAAACAACAGGAAGAAAGGCTGAAAGGGTGAAAGGCTCTGACTTCAATCCTCAGTACTAGCAAAAGAGAAAGAGAGAGGGAGAGAAAGAGTATACAAGGACACAACAGTTTTACTGTTGTTGTTTCCATAATTTTTCATAAGATTATTTAAGCTTGCAAGGAAGGGAGGGAGCCGCTCTGTGTTACCTTGGGGTTCCCAGTACATCTTTCCCAACCAGGGAGAAACTGTTAGCTTTTTGACTACCTGTAAACAATATAGCACAATGTCAACAAAGACTCAACTTTAGTACAAGTATACATACACCTGCACACACAGTTTAGCACAGACAGAGGTTGATTCAGATCAGGCTACAGTCATCTGTAGGATGGCTTTTGTACCTACCCTCAGAGAAACTTGGCTTTTCTGGAATAACACATCAATCCCTAGTCAATCACAGAGGTGGCAATCTCTGTCACCCACTGGGGATATTGGAGCTTCAGCATCCATCCAAGCAGATGGGCCCAAGAAGACACAAGGCAAGCAGTCTGCACTGGACGGAAGCAATGAAATGTTACATGGTTTCTAGAGAATTCAAGAGAAGTAAGGAAACCCACCACAATTTTGATCCACTTTTTTTTTCATTAGTTCCATATCCTGGAAATTCTAAAATGACTGATGATAAACACTCCTACTCTCCAAAAGTTATGTTGTTGTTGTTCTTGTTGGTCAAAGCCCTAAACACTTGTTACAGGTCATGTCGAGTTTAAATAATATGTTTAAGCTTCAAGTCAACACATTTTTTTGTGTTTCATTTATTTTTTATCTTAAGTAAGTAGTTAAGCAAAGGGGTTTTAATTCAACGTATCAGCTGAGGAGTACAGTGAATCTTGATCACTGTCACCCTCCCATCATTCACAACTCTGTCACCCCAATGATTACCTCATTACCCGGCTCCATTTTTACATGTATACATTGAATATTATACTTCTCTCTCCATTCATCTGCCATTCATCCCGTCTACCTTCCTTCACTCCCACCCCTGCTCCTCTGACAAAACAGGTTTCAGCTTTCTGGTATTCTTTCTGTTCAAGTATAAAGTTGTTTAGAGGAGTTATGCATTGGAATCCTTCCATGCATATACCACAATTCATTCAGTACACCTATATACATATATATGCATATGACCCTGTACATGTTTCTATATATGTTTATAGTTTTAATTTCTGCATGTGAGAGAAAACATACATTCTTTGTTTCTCTGATCCTGGCTTACTTTACTTAACATAATTTATTCCAGGTCCGTCCATTTTTCTGCAAATGGTACAATATTCTTCCTGATGAATGAGTAACATTTATATCACACATATATAGATATAAATTCATACATATGTATATTACATATGCTTTCCTGAGGACTGTATCCTGCACAGAAGTTAATTGGAAGGGCCTTCATCTATTCAGTACACTTGCAGCCCAGAGGGACTCTGTCACAGATGTTTGCTCTAAGAGCACATTCCCAAGAGATCGAGTTTGGTGGTTAACTGTAAGTTTATTCTTACCTCCATGTTACAATCAATCCTCTAGACTCCTGAGTTTAAGCCATCTGATTTAAAATACACAGAAAGAGCACCATGATTCTAAACACAGTGAAAGAGAACTTGAAAGGGTAAACAAATGCAGCAGTGATACTCACTCGACACTATGATGAAAAATGAACTATATAACATGGGGTAGGGACAGGAGTGGGAGAACTAGGAGAGAATGAGGGAAAGGGTAATGTTGTCCCCAAAAGAATGTATGCTTTCTCTGTAAAGGTGATGTATGATGATGATGATGATGATGACGATGATGATGATGATAGAACTTGTATCACTTCAAAGCTATGATGTCCCTTTGTGACAACTTGCAGTTTTTATTTGTCCAGAAATTTTAAAACACTTGGAGCAGATTGTTAACTTGCAAGGTATAATTTTGTTGGGTAGGTGCCCATTTTAGCTCACACAGTACATATTATATTGATTCTGATCACCTAAAACATTTACATTTCTTTTAAACTGTTAGTATGTTCCCTAAAACTAACTAGAGAGCAGGAAAAACAATGATTATTTGTGATGCTGTCAACAATATAATTTCATTATTTAGAAAGAGGATAGTGAAAGAATATCTGGCCTGAGGTCAAGTATTTTCAGTGTGACATTATATTCAGCCTTAGGCTCAGCAACTCTCCAGCACCTCAATCCTTTCAAGGGTTGAGCAACACAAGAGCAGAGCGCATAGCTGCCCTCTAGCCATGAAGCTAAACGGGTTAACATCCGTGGTGTGGCCTCATTACCCTCTGGCTTCCAGCTAGAAGAAAACTCACACTCTCCTCTCCCTCACCCTGCAAAGCTGATTTGAAAGACATGCTTTGGTTGTTTTCACAAGCCACAGGCACAGCTTTATTGAAAAGCAGCTTGCTGTTGCAATGGTAAATAGTGCTCATTGAGTTGTTGTGTGACAATGGGATTGTTTACAGAATACACAGCAGGATGCTTGCATCTCAGGTTTTTTTCCTTTTTTGTCAGGTAGGAGATAATCAAAGACACCAAACCGATAGCCCTCCCCCCCACCCCCAACAGGGATCTGACTTCTGATACCTGTGAAAGCATGACAGGGAAGTGCCTGTGAACTCTGCAATCGAATGAAACATTCTTTGACATCCTCAAAAAAGACCAACTACACAACAATAGCTTTCATGCACCAAGTATCCAGTACCAGATGCTCTTAACTTTTGATATTTGACAAGAGGAGTGAATCAACTTGCTTTCACCAACCTAGCATGGGTTCCAGAGTCATAGCAGACAATAATGCTTTGATTTGGGGGTTCCTTTCTCCCCAACAACACACTCTAGGCCTCTCACAATGGCCCCATGGTGGTCCCATGCATCTTTGCATTCCAACTCCAAATTACTACCTGTCTCCAAACTGCTAGTTTCCAGTTGCTGCCAACTGCTAAATCTTTGGCGCCTTTTCAATTGTAGCTGCAATCATCCATGCTTGTGATGTTGGTCATCTTTCTTGTTGTTTTTAATTTTCTAGGTCGATAGTAACTAGATTTGAGGACTCCTTCGAAGTTTTCTGTGCCTCCTCTTCCTTATCTCACCTCCTAAAAGATGGGATTCCAGCGGGTTTTCCTTTGGCATCTCAGTCTTTCTCATAACCTCCAGGATCACCTGCTTGAAGTGAACTAGTCTCCAGGAATCATTGCAACATCTTTTCTATTACAACCTCATGTTCCAAACTGTTGGACAGCTCTCTCTCCCATGGGAGCACCTGAACTGCATAGGATGTAGCCAAGATCAATGATAAACCCATTCTGCTTCATTTGAGGATGTCTGCCTTACTCCATCAATTAGTCTCCCCTCCCCCCACCCGCCTCAGCAAAATCTAACACTGCATCAATTGCCCAACTTCATGCCCCATTTTAAAGTATTTTATAGTTAGACTATAACTTTCATTTTTTTATCTTGTGCTGTAAGGATATCCTTTGAATAATCAGGAGAAATACACCTTTATCTCAAAATGAAAGCATAGCAGTAGTGTTGTTATAAATATACCACATTGTAATATATCATTATCACAAAATAGTCACATTTGTGATTCTTAAGCATTTGTTTTGTGTTCTGCCAGCTACTTTTTCTCAAAGGTATTCTTCTCAGAGTTCTCTAACATTCTGTTCCTATTGCATTTTGATTTTTTTTTTTTGTCTATCACTCAGGCATCACACTGCTTTTTTGTTTTTGTTTTGTTTTCCAGGTCATTTCTATGTTTTCTTAAATACTGCTATACATTCTTAAATCCACTTTATGATTTTTCTAAACTCCATATTTATTATTGCTTTTGATCGTTGTTTTACAGCAAAGGCATAGGGGACATTTAATCTTCTGGGGTTTCAAATATCCAATGAAGAGTCTTTCTTTTGTCCTACACTTGAGTGGTGTTTGTCTGGCAATAGGATTCTCATTTCAAAATATATTTCTTCAGAATTTTATTATTAATTTATATTATTATTACTATAGAGCAAATGTACAGAGGGAATACAATTACATGGGTCAGGTGATGAGTCCATTTCCTTTCATACAGTGTCTTCTGTTCCTTACTCCCTCCCAGTCCCTCCCTCCCATCTCGACTCATGAGTTGTATAGTTTAATTTCATCAGTGTTCAGAGAGCATCATTGCTGCGGTTTTTCACCTTTTTCCCCTCATGTTCAATACCATCCCTCCAACCCTTCCAAAAATATACATTTGAATACACCACCCATGAGGTAAAGAACACAGAATCATCAAAACTCACAAACTAAAAAAAGAAAAAGAAGGAAGTCTGTTATTTCCATATCTTGGAGTTTGTTTTGATATGTATACTGTGTCATATAAATATGAAGAGGCACATAGACATTGCACCTTTGTGTTTCTCTCCACTACCCTCTTTTGGTCTCACTGTGTGTGAATATCTGGAATCCTGTAAAAGTATTCCAATGTATTTTAGATCAGATTTCCCCATATCAGAGAAAATATCCTTCAGATTTTTCTAGGCATTATCCCACCGTCAGCTTTCAAAGAAGACCTCATATGAGAATCCTGAAGTTTTTGTTGATAACTGTTTCCCACTATTTCTGGCCATTACCAGATTCTAGGGCAATATCCTGGATCTAGGTTTTAGAACTTCTCTTGTGATCCATCCCACCTACAGATTCAATCATGAATGAATGTGGGAGCAGGCAGAAGGAAGTATATCTGCTCCAGTTTGTCCTTCTAAAACTTGATTGTGTTTTTCACAAAAAAGTGATCTTCAACCAGTTGTACAAGGAGATTTCAATCTAGAACTTCATTCGAACTCCAGCCGATTAAAGTCATTATTGCCCAGACTTACAACTTTTTACTTGGAACTGATTCTTATAGCTATCATTTCATTATATGCCCTGTGTGATCATTGTGATTTTTTCAGACTACTGTGATTCATTCCTACATTTATTGACTTCATAGTCTTACTTATATCCATTGCAATCTGAGCAATCCTCATACAAGCATGCCCTGTTCTGTTCTTTATCAAAAACCTTCAGAGGCCTCACAGTTCTTTCAAGGTAACGTCTATACTCTCACGTGGTATCCAAAGCCACTTAAAATTAGGCCTCAACTTGTCAGTCACAATTCCCCAGCATAGAGCAACTGCTGCCACCTCAGCATTATCAACCTGCACCTTTGTCTCTCAGTGCATTTAGATCCTCCTCTTACTCTACCTCACAGAGGGCTCCTTTCTCTGCCTATTAGAATCCAACCCATCCCATACACTCCAGGCTTTACCTCCACCCCCTTCAAGAATCCTTGAATTTTGACCAGATTCTCTTCTGAATTCATGAACCATCTACTCTTTACAATAGCTCTCACATCAGATAAATTTGTGTGTATTGATTGCCAACCCCTAGTGGGCAAATCATTTGTATCTTTCCACCCCTGGAATGCCTGTACCACTATGCATACCTGGCTACCCGTGGTGCTTAATTGTATTTACAGACCTGATTTTTTTTTTTTTTTTAAGAAAACAGACCCAAGCATTCCCTCTCAATCACTTTTTTTCTGTCTGCTAAGTACCTTTGGAGCCCTCGCTGACCCTTTGTCTTGCTTTCCCATGGAATGATTTTGCTTCTCAATTGCACATTGGGTGATTTATTACATCTGCTCCCCAAATGTACACTAAAAGCAAGATTGTAAGGTTAAGGCTTCTGCAGACATGATGGACTTTGAACATGACATTTTCCTCCCACTTTGGCTCTCAGTAAACCACTCTTCACATGCTTCTGGAAAAGAAATAAATCTCAAAAAAAAGTCTTAGTGTGTGTGTGTGTGTGTGTGTGTGTGTGTGTGTGTGTGTGTGTGTGTGTGTGTGTGTGTGTGTGTGTGTGTGTGTGGTGTGTTGGGGAGTATTGGGAGGAGTTGCCAGTTTTTAGATAGAAACCAATTCCTGAAAACTCATTCGTTTTATCTAACTAGGAATAAATGGAAGTTTTTCAGGCTTTCATTTTACCAGTGATGTATTTTTTTTGCCACCATAAAACGTATTTTCTAAATGGAATAATTCTCAAATTGGAGAGAGAAAGAGAGAGAGATAATTTTAAGCTTCATAGCTGGAATATTTGTAAGCTAGAGAGTGTGAAGTTTTGACCAGAAAAATAAATACCTCATTTTGTAAGTTTATAATTTTAGTAATAAGAGATATATATTAAAGCAAATTTTATTTTGCAATTTTATTTGGTATTCTCTTCTAAGTGTATAAGGAAATCCCTGGGCAAAATACTGTAAAATGTTGATCTCTGGGTAATAAGATTATCACCCCATTTTGTACATGTCTATATCTTCAATAATTAGCATATCTTATTTTTATGTGGGAATTTTTACTAAAATATAGCTCTTACTTCAAAAGAATTTTGGAAAGAGGAGGTGCTATAAAAAGGTTTTGTGTTTTATTTCTTTTGTAATAGAAGCTGTATAAAATGTAGGATGTGAAAATTTTTAGGATTTATTTTTTTCTCAATTTATTGAGAGTTAATTTTCTTCCAGTGATTTTAAATATTAAATGATTCCCAACCCTATGTGAGTTTCAGAAATTGTGCATACCACTTTCCAATATTTTTTTCTACCCAAGACTTCCCCATTTTTCCCTTATGCATGCTATCATTCCCTCTCCTTTTTTATTTATTTATTATTATGATTAAGTTTTAGGTCCAAGACTGGAACTCAAACTCATACCTAACACTTTCACTCACTGGCTTGTGCTCTACCAGCTGAGCCACACCTCCAACCCCTCTCTCCTCTGTCTTCATCATCCTTTCTAGCTAGCGGCCTTTGTCTTTTCCAACTCAGAACTTTGTCTTCTCAATTCAAAGCCCAGTGGATTTGAACTGGGCTCCTCTTTGTTGTGTTTGGACAGGAAGCATTTTAGGTGTGTGTCTGTATGTCATAAGGGTCATTTGATTGCCTTTACTTAATTCTCTATACACTGTCCTGAGCAGCCTACAGCCTATTATCTGAAAGCTATATTCTATGTGTCTATTCTAGTGATCCAATTACTGAAGCCAGCAGCATAATCATGTCCTTGTCATTCCATAGTGATCTGAATGAAAGTTTCTTCAACCATTTTCTATGTGAAGACCTATGCAGAATAGAGATGGCATTTAATGCAAAAATAGGGAGCAAATTACTATTGTATAAGAGGATATGTGGGTCCATGTACCTCTAAGACATAAATATCAATAATGAAAAAAACAGGACACATACAGTACATACAAACTAATGTGCCTGACATTTGTCTGGCATTTGGAATCTCATATCTATAGCTAAGGAATAACAACACATTTTCCCTCTAGGGAAAATGGTAGGGTTTCTTCTCCACTGGTTTTGAAGATTATCTGACAATGATTCAACAAGTCTCAAAAAGTGATTTTTGTTTTGGTTGGTCATGAGGCTTGAACTCAAGGCCTTGGCATTGCCCCTGAGTGATTTTGCTCAAAACTAGTGCTCTACTACTTGAGGCTCAGCTCCACTTCCAGTTTTCAGGTGCTTAATGGAAGAAGAGTCTCACAGACTTTTCTTCCTGGGTTGGCTACAAACCTCAGTCCTCAGATTTCAGCCTCCTGAGTAGCTAAGATTATAGGTGTGAGCCACCAGCACCCAGCACAACATGACTCTTAATGCTATAAAGAACATTAGTTACTTTCCAATCATATTATTTCTGACAAATGGCCATCCATCTTTATCTCACACATGTTCTGCTTCTGAGGGGACCTATTCTAACAAAGGAATGACTGAGCATTTGAAATTTTCCTTGAACCTTTCAACTGAATATACCTCCCTCCTATTTAAATGCTGAATAGCATAGCATATATTGTGTTAGATAATTAATGACTACTATAATTAAGGTCTCCATTAAGTCTTTTTTATAAAATTCTCTTAAACAGTTCTACAACAGATTTTCAATTCAACATATTGGTCTGTCAGTAAATACATCATACATGTCACCCTTTCTATCATTCTCCTCCTTGTCTCCCAAACCCACCCATCCCAATTTACCTAGTCTCTTTTTCCATATAGATAGATAGATAGATAGATAGATAGATAGATAGATAGATAGATAGATAGATAGATAGATAGCCATATATGCATGTTGATTATTATGACTGCATTTGCCCATCCTTCCTCTTGCCATTCATCTAATGCCCTCCCCTTGGCTTCACCATGCCTTCCAACAACACTTGTTCAAATTTCCTGGTATTCATTTTGTTAAACTGTGAGTTAGTTGTTCAAGGGAGTTACACCACTGGAATCCTTTGCATATACCATACTTCAGTTAATAAAGTATGTGTGCAAAAACCTATGACCGAGTATATGTTTACAAATGTACTTATCATTAGGTCTAGCTTCCACATGTGAGAGAAAAGGTGCCCTCTTTGACTCTCTGAGCCTGATTTACTTCCCTTAGCATTTTTTCCCAGAACCTTAAGTCTTTCTTTCTTGGATTAAAATCATTAAAGAGAACATGGTTTTTAGACACTCTCTCTGAACTAGACATTATTCTTTGGACAAACTGTGTTACTTACCATGTGATTACCAGAATTGAATACTTTAATTTGAATTCACTTTCTAGTGAATGAGCCAATTATTTCTCATGACAAGGAAACTAGTCTTCTATTAATGTAGCTTATGGTTGTATTAACTTATTTCAAGTGGGGAGAAATTTCATTTCTAGGTCTATCTGGAACAATAGGTAACTTAAAATACATTTGTTTCCTACTCTGTTAATGTGTGAGTAGCAGAGATAATCTTAAGGAACCTATTGGTTCATCTATCTATCCATCCATGAATAAGTGGAGATTCACACTAGTTTTAGATCAATTTTTTTTTAAAAAAATCAATGCAACTTTCACTCCCTGAATGAAAGCAAATGCTTGCTGCTGAAGATAATCACTCCTCCTCAAAAATGTAATCCCTTCACACTAGACAAAAGGTGCTATGTAGGAAGTACTTTGTTTTAGTCTCTGTGCACAATGAGAATGTGGAGTTGTTATAACACTTAGAGAAGAGTTACTCATCCTGGATTTCAGGGCTATAATAAGAATACTTATAGACAGAGGAAGTGGTCTAATATATATTTCCTTTCCCAGAATTATCTCTAGAACACAAAAATAGAGATATACAGACTCCTAAGAACAAAGTTGGAAATAAGGAATATAACCACATTTTCTTCATCACAGGGATTTCCAAAGAGTACTCATGAGATGTTTGAGTTTGAAAGTATTTTTAAAATAATTTCATTCCATTCTCTCATGTTTCAGATAAAGAAAACTATCTCAAAAGAAGAAATATTATTTCCATGTGATTACATGAACATAGACAAAATTTTTACCACACTATTTGATTTTTTTTGGTCAGTCGTGGGGCCTGAACTCTGGGCCTGGGCACTTTCCCTCAGCTCTTCAGCTCAAGGCTAGCGCTCTACCACTTGAGCCACAGCGCCACTTCCAGCCTTTTCTGCTTATGTGGTGCTGAGGAATCGAACCCAGAGCCTCATGCATGTAAGGCAAGTAGGCCACCATGAGCCACCTTCCCAGCCCCACTATTTGATTTTTTTAAAAAAGATAATCTATCTTAAATTAATTCTAACCAGGGCTCCGAAGAATACTTTGGGCTTAATTATGATTGAAGTATAATGACTGAGGTAAAAAGTAAAGAATAAGGGAAAATGTTTGTGAGGGGAAATTATTTCAGAGAATAGGGCAGGGAAAGAAGTCACGTGCCCTACAACTTAATTATCTCTTAGTTACATATGTTTCCTCTTGACTCACAATTTTATGAGAAAATAGAGAGGAAATTTCTGGGTTTTCCTCTTCCTAAAATGAAGGCTCACTCAAGGCTCAAATTGGGAATGATCTGAACAAGTTACTCCACTAGACATGCCTGAGTTACTGTCCAAGTTTAGGGTGTTTTTTTATACCCTTGTTCCAGGTTGTCCTGCTTACACATTAAATTTTGATCCAGCCTTTTAATGACTATGCATATTTGCCTATTCTTCCAGCAGTCCAGTTCCCCTAGACTAAAACAATTAACAGGTGCTCAAGCCCTGTTCATGTCTTCAGAGTCTAATTTGGCCTAGTCTTGTGTATTCTGATTCATGAAAACAACACGACGTCACAGAATACCATGGTATTGAAGGGGGAGATTCATTGCAGCATGAACTTGTATTTGCTGTTTGGTTTCAACAACATGTCCTAGGATTGAGGATATACACAAATAAATGAAATGTTGTATATGAAGAACACTATGAAGAGTCCCAGAGCAGAGGATGGATATGGGTGGGCAGGGCAAGTTCATGGCTCATGAATCAAGCTTATAAGGAAAAACTGAAAAGGACTTATTAAAAATACTCTAATCTGCGTGGCTACACCATGCAAAGGCATGGAGGGATGCAAAAGCAGTGACCACTTGGAAAGAGAAATGCCTTTGAGGTGTAAAGTATCTGAATTCTGTATCTCCTGGTTGCACACACAATTGTCATTCAGTAGTCTTTATCTTGTTTGACTCCCTGGATGCTGCATTGTTGTCTTTATTTCTTTAAAAGTCTTGTCTCAGCTGCCAGGGTAATAAACTCATGGTCTCTTCCTCTCTTCAGCACTGGCTCTAAGCATTGGTACGAACTGTGCCCTCTCTATATCATCCCTAGGTGGTTTATTTCACTTGCTTCTATTCAACTTCTTATGGAAGGATCCCTGATTTGCATAGGAAGGATCTTTCTTCTGAGTTGTAGGAGCCATCCCACTTACATATTCTTATTTACTTCCCCGATCAACTTCATTCTCTGCCCCTGTGTCCTAGATCACCATAACATCCATCTTAATCTTTCTTTCTTCCTTCAGTCAGTATGCTGACTTGGCAAGTCAATCTTGCTACATTCTTCACTGAGCACTCATTATCTTCACACACACACACACACACACACACACATAGAGAAGCAGATTGAGAGATAAGGGAGAACAGGGTCAGTGACCTTTATTTTCTGGCCTTGACTGACTCTGAATTTCCCCCTGCACTTTACAATGTATTTCATTGATAATGTATCATGCTGCAATGTTTTGCCATTCTATGGTAATAACACTAATAACAATTGCCCATATTGAGCTCCCTATTTGTGCTGAAATTGATTAGTTTATACAATCCAATTATTTTATACAATGACCCTTTGTGGTAGGTTCTTTTGGTCTCCCTACATTGGGAAGAGGACACTGAGCTGTAGAGGTTAAATTATTTACCCAAGCTCACAACTCGTCACTGGTGGAGCCAGAATCCCTACTGTTAAGCATGATGCTAGTTTGCTTTTCTCATCTGTTGCACAAGCTGTTTCCCCAGTCTGGAATTTCCTCCCCTCACCTGCTGCCTTTGACTTATTGACAATTACTAATCCTTCAAGACACATAATGTGTGTCACTTCCTTCAAGAATCCAGGCACTTCTCTGTGGTCTTATCATTCTGGAACACTGCATCCACTATTCTTCTGCTAGACCACCAGCCCCCAGAAGGCAAGTGCCATGCCATATACATTTATTCATTTTTCTGCACCTAGTACCTAGAACAGAACTCAGGATACAATTGAAACTGCACAGGTAGACTTAAATGCAATTTTTTTCCAATAAAACTCTACTTCTCTCCTTTGCCATGCCATTTTACATTTTAAAAAATGGATTTGGCATTTCTAGCCATTGCATGTCATCACTGGTCTTCCAAAATGGGGTCCTTGTCCAGAATCTCAGCCCATCTCCTAGAAATGTGTTGGAAATGCAAGTCCTAAGACCACACCTAAGACCCCACCCCAGACCTCCTGAACTGGAAACTCCTGGGGCTCAACCCAGCAACCTGTGTTTCATAGTCTCCCCAGATGATGGTGGGAAGTATAGTAATATCTGAGAAGCACGAAGCCATAAATTAGCAAGCTAAGGCCAAATGCTACTCAAGGCCCGTTTTGGGCAGAAAAGTTTCCCCTAAATAATAATAATAATAATAAAGTTTCCCCTGAAATGATGAGATTGTCATGGACCCTTCCAGTTCTGTGATTCCTGTGTTATGAGCCCAAGGTGGTATCTCTGATTGAGAGTGGATGTCCTTTAAGGAGACATGTTCTAGGCTACAGGTTTAGCTCTTGTAATTCAAATTACCTCTACTTTCTTAACAAAAGCTTTCTTTCTCCCTGCCCCCTCCTTCTCCTCCTCCTCCTTTTTCTTCTTCTTTTGCTGCTCCTGGGTCTTGAACTCAGGACCTAGGCGCTATCCCCCTCAGCTTTTTTCACTCAAGGTTAGCATTCTACCACTTGAACCACAGCTCCATTTCTAGCTATTTATTGGAGATAAGAGTCTTAGATTTTCCTGTCAGGACTGGCTTCAAATTAACGATCCTCAGATCTCAGCCTCCTGAGTAGCTAAGATTATAGGCATGAGCTACCCGCACCTGGCTATCTTCATACTTCTTAATTCTCTTCCTTTTCTTTCCTTCTGAGTACCAGCCACTATCAAAAATTTTGCGTTTATCTTTCCTGTGCAAGCCTTAAAAAATAACCATGAAACATCATCACAATCAATGCCATAAATCTATCTGTAGCCTCCAAATTATCTCTCTTCTTTTTATTGCTAGCTGTAATATATTGTGTGATAAGAGGACTTAACATCTGAGCTATCTTCTTAAACAATACTTAAATGCATAAAGCAATGTTAGTAACTATACACACTATGCTATACAGTAGATTTCTAGGGTTTATTCTTCTTGTAGAAACACAACTTTGCACTTCTGATCAATATTCTCCCATTCCTTCCTTGCCCACAGTTCAGCAGTTGGGAGCTATGCTTCTATACTCTACTTCTATGAGTTTGAATATTTTAGATTTCACGTATACATGAGATCTTACAGTATTTGTCTTTTGAGTCTGGCTCATTTTATGTAGCATAATATCCATAAAGTTCAGCTATGCTGTGACAAATGGAAAAATGACTTTCTTCTTAAAAGTTAAGTAGTATCCCATTGACGAACATGATCTAGCAGTAAATCCTTCACTTTTATTTTCATTGAAGCATTATTTGCAAGAAGTACTAAGGCTTTTTAACATTTACTTTTGCAGCATTTATATATGTGTGTTAATTAAGCAAGCTGTAATACTATTTCCACGCTGTTGATCTGTATTGGCATAGTATCCTCATAATAAGTATCTTTCTGTAGCTTACTATTTTCTTTTTCCACTCAATATGTTTGTGATAACTATTCATTTAGGTAAATACATTAGTTGCTAAATATAGTCTGCTAAATGGATCCTCTAATTTTTTCCCATTTGCTGTCCATGAGCACTTGTTATTTTTAATTTTCCACTGTTATACACACTATGTAATGAACCTGCATCTGCATTTTTTCTTGTGTGCATTTATATCAGACATTTTATATCCAGGTGATAATGCATGTACATCCTGAGTTTTATTGGGCATTTTGTAGTGCTTTCTAAATTGATGAAGCAGATTCATGGGTTTTAATCTATCTTCATCAGCATGCAGTATCATCTGGCTTCTGTGTTTGCAACAAATAGGGTTGATACAAAATCTTCAGTTGGATTTTTGGGGGCATGGGTCGGGGGGGTCACATGACCATGACCCATACTATCTTATTCCCTCATATCTCTGTGCCTGTGATTTCACAATGCACGGGATATTCTTTTTTAATATGTTTTTATTGTAAAAATACTGTACAGAGGGGTTACAGTTATATGAGTAAGGTAATGAGTACATTTCCTATTGAGCATTGTTACCTCCTCCTTTGTTTTTACTCTACCATCCCTTCCTTCCTCACCTGCCCAACTCCTCCCTTCCTTCCCCCCTCTAAGTTGTGTTCGTTTTCCACATAGTGTCTTGTACATCTCATTGTTACAATGGGTCAACCTGTATCCTTATTTTAGCATTTTGTTATTTCCCTTCCCCTCCCCAAAGTAGAAAATTGCATATACAAGATGAAGGGCACCAGAATCAAATACAGTGAAAACAGGGGTTATACCATGGGGAAAGAACATACCAAAGAAACCAAAAACATCAAATAGTACATTTTACATATGTTAAAAACAACAGCAAGAAAGAAAAAAGCAGTTGTGTCCCTATCTTGGGGTTCACTTAACTTCACTTAACTTCACTTAACATCATCTTATATGGTCATATGTACATAGCTTTTGACCTTTTCTGCTTGTCCTAGACTTATACTAGTTATTGCAAATAAGGGAAACCATAGGACCTATGTTTCTTTGGGCCTGGCGTGCGTCTCTTAATATTATTTTTTCTAGGTCTTTCCATTTCCTAACAAATGAGGTGGTGTCATTCTTTCTGAAGAAGGCATAGAATTCATATATATATGCCACATTTTCTTGATCTGTTCATCTACTAAGGAACATCTGTGTTGGTTCCATATCTTAGCTATGGTAAATAAGGCTGCAATAAACATAGTTGCTCTAGTAGCTTTAGTATAGCCTTGTTTGTGGTCATTTGGGTAAATGCCCAAAAGTGGGATTGCTGGGTCATAGGGGAGCTCTATGTGGAGTCTTTTGAGGAACCTCCATATTGCTTTCCAGAGTGGTTGAACAAGTTTACACTCCCACCAACAATGCAGTAGGGTTCCCTTCTGGCCACATCCTCTCCAGCATCTGTTGTTACTAGATTTCTTGATTATAGCCATTCTAACTGAGTTGAGGTAGAATCACAATGTTGTTTTGATTTGCATTTCTTTTATGGCTAGAGAAATTGAGCATTTCTTCATGTGTCTACTGGCCATTCTTATTTCCTCTTCAGAGAAGTTTCTCTTTAAGTCTTTAGCCCACTTATTAATGGGGTGGTTGTTTCTTTGAGGATTTGTTGTTGGGGAATTTAATTTTTTGAGTTCTAAATGTATTTTAGCTATGAGACCCTCGTCTGTTGTATGGATAGTGAAGATCTTCTCCCAATCCTTGGGCTTTCTAATGATCTTTGCATGGAATATTCTTTCTTTGTGACCTAATCCCAAGACTACTGAAATCTATGGTTCCCACCATCTCCCAGATAGCACTTTGCCACTTCTCCTTCGTGTCCCAAGGCACTTTGAGCCTAACATGGGTAGAGTGTATGTAAACTGTGCTTGTATAATTATTCATATTGTTCCTTGTGTTCTGTTTGGATAGTGTATCCTGTTTGGATAGTGCTGATCAGTGTTGATCCTGGTGACTTCTCCCTTGACGATTTGATTGGTGTCTATTGACATTGAGTGTTTACTCATATTCCTCTCACAGTTCTAAAGCCCACTAGGCCCCAGATCTCTCCATCCAAAGTGTATGGCCTCCAGTAATTTCTCAATAAATGTTGATTTTAAGCCAATCACTGCTTTGCTATCTAGAAGGAAAGCTTTTAGTCCATTACTTGTTAATCTTTTTCCATAAGACCTGATCAACACAAACCCACTTTTTCCTTGCTAGGCAGAAGTACTTAAATCACAAAAACAAAAATCCCTTTCATTACAACAGCCTATTTCATTTCCTTATGAACATACCACCAAGATGATAGTAGCTTGACATCAGTAACTGAAATAAAAGCAGGGAACTACTTAATCGCGTTTTAGTGTTGAGTTTTATTTAAGAGTTCAGTTTCATGAGATAATTATGAGATGTCCTTGTGTTTTCAGCATGGAAATATGATTCAAAGCCATGTGGATTAGAATAGTTCAGAGAGCTATCAAGTAGACCCATGCATAAGAGGAATTGCTCTTTTAAAATGAAAATAATAATAATAAAGCAATATTGAGAGTCTTCCGTTGCCATGGATATCTGTGCTCACCTGCTCCTGTTAAGTTTTGTGGTTCGTTTCATCATATTACCTTGACTAGAAAATCACATACCCCACAATATGTTTTCACCATGTCTTGGTTTTAATCCATTCACTGGACTATAGTGGTAGAGGGTAGACAAAGAAACTTGCCCTTCAGTTTAGACAATGATGCAACTCTGTTGGCTTTTACCAGGCAAAACTGTCAGTGCTTGCTTCTTTTTCTTTTTCTAACTTACTCTGTTTTTATTGGTGTGTATGAGATTAGTGGTGTTTTCTGTACATGTAGTGGCACCTGTATTTTTTTCAGTGTTTCCAATTTTGAATTCCAGTCCCTCTTTTCAAACTCTCTGTGTTGCACTGACAATATATCCACGGTAACTGTATCTCACAGTCTACCAGGGCATCAGAACTTCTCAAATTTTTACAGTTTTATCAGATAGTTCCATTATCTGGTTAGTGAATGGAGCAAGCCAATACAAGGAGCAAGCCAATACAAAAAGCAAGGATGAGAGAATTATAAGGGATGAAGGGTAGATCGTAGCATTTACTGCATATATGACATGACCAGAGCAATCTCTGAAGCATGTCACAGAGATGTTTGTATTGAATCCCTCCTATGTTAGAAACTGCTGGGTTACACATATGTGCCCATGCACATGTACACACACTCAAACACACATAATTTTCAGAGGGGAAGGGTCTTCGCCAGGGTACCTAGGAGCTTTGCACAAATCTTACATATGACTAGAGACAACATGGGGTACCATCCCCACTGTCTGCTGGTGAATTGGTGATGATGACATAGGTTTTAAAAGCACAGGAGCTTACATGTTTGGATACAGTTCAGTAATTGTGCTCAAGAGTTTACATTTCTATCACACTTGGCAGTACCCTGGTTCTAGGGAAATAAATGACTCCACCAGACACTCTCACCACATTGAGAAATAGATACTTGTGATTACAAAAAATAAATAAATAAAAGTATCCATTGAAGCTTAAAAAAAGAGTTTACATTTCTATCACTCCATTGTAATCAAAATGTTTAATTATATCTCCTTTTTGTGTGTATGTGTGCCAGTACTGAGACTTGAACTCAGAGCCTGGGCACTGTCCTCAGGCATTTTTATTTTCTTAATCTACCACTTGAGCTGCAGATCTACTTCTGTTTTTTTCTTGGTTAATTGGAGTTAAGAGTCTCACAGCCTTTCCTGCCTGGGCTGGCTTCAAACAACAATCCTCAAATTTCAGCCTCCTGAACAGATAATAATTATCTCTTTTGATTGATGCTTTGATATGCACCCAGGGACCACCTGTTTGGAACAGGGATTAAATGGAGTCCATATCTGCTTTGCCTCCATTCACATATGCTACTTCAATTCCCACAGGACCAGGGCAATTGTCCTGTGTTGTCCTAAAGATCCCTTTCCTGCCCTTGCCATCCACAGGGGCTGCTCCTAAGTATGCTCTTTCTCACTTCATTCCATTACTGTTATCCAACTGTTTTGCAACACATTGTTAAGACTGAAAGGTCAACAGGCCCAACTGCATGATCTTTAAAAAGCTGATAATGTCAAGATAAATGCATCCTCTTAAATCTATTTTTAAAGGCCAGAATCATTCATGCATTTTGGGGACGAGGATAATGACATCAAAATTATTACCAGAAGTCAGTCCCTGTGATCATTGGGGGCAGCCAGAATTTACTGCCTGGTCTCTCCTACCAAGTGCCTGTGTTTCTACATTGGGTGTGAATAGAAAGCCATTCAATTCCTCAGTACTCTTCAATGAAACATTGCATGCTCTATACAAAACCATACAAAGGAGCAATTACCCTCGCTTCACATACAAATTCTTAACTTATACAGAAGACATTTTCATTCTCTTTGTTTTTGTCTTTCTTGGTTCCAGTCCTGGAGCTTGAACTCACGACCTTAGCACTGTCCCTGAGCTTCTTTGCTCAAGGTTAGGACTTTACCAATTGAGCCACAGCTCCACTTCTGGCTTTCTTGGTGGTTAATTGGTGATAAGAGTCTTACAGACTTTCCTGCCCAGGCTGGCTTCCACAGTGCTCAGCTCTCTGCCTCCTGAGTAGCTAAGGACACAGGCATGAGTTACCAAGCACTTGGCTAAGCAAGACATTTTCTCTAAGAGTATAAATATATATGGGGTCTTATATATATTCATATTATTTATGATGCAATGAATTATAGAATAAGTCATCTTTTCACATCAGCCACATGGCCTTTTCATTTTAAATTTAAAATGATTAAGGAGTTGTAAGTTTTTCTTAGGAAAGAATATATGTGACCTGGGTGCAAGGTCCTCAGACTTCTTAGTTTCTTTATTTCCCTTTGAACATTCAAATTCAAGGTGACCATGCAGTTGCATGGTTGCTCAGAAAGTATGACTGTGGTAACTTTGTTGTGGGAAACTATTCCCATCACAGATGAGGAAGGAAAAGATCTCTGATTTTTCCAGAGAAAAGATAGTGAAAGACTTGATAGATGAACAATCTAGCAAAGGCTGTATGCTTTGGGCCTTTTGACCTCAAATCCTGTGCTATATTAACCTTCCTTGCTCCAATCTCAGTAGGATTATTATTGAAGTTAGGCAGCATTTTGGAATCAAGAACAGTACTCAAAAGTTGTTGCAATATGGTTGGATATCTTTTCTCTTAAATATAATTGTATTTTTATTATACAGGCGATGTGTTGAGGGATTACAGTGGTACTCACTGGACACAAAAATAAAGCATTGTCTCAGCAAGGCAAAATTTACTTCTGCAGAAGGTTGTGCGGTCAGCCAGAAACCTGGCAAGCAAGCACACAGAGCAGGAAGACAATCTCCCCTATTCACCCCTAACACAGCAGGCCCCGCCCTTCTGCTCAAGTTGGTAGAGCTTAGGTTCACAATCAGCTTATGGCTGGCTCTTTTGGATAGGGTAAAATACATTTACATAAGGTGACTGACAAAAGATTAACAGGACACAAGTAAGACCAAACCTTGCATTTAAAACATCCTCCCTTACTCCAAACTAGTTCCTTAACAAGAGCCAAGCCACCAGGCCGAAGCAGGAACTTTGAAGCAACACATTTTGATAGAAAAGACAGTTTTACCCACTTCTACACAAGGGACCCTACAAAGTTGGTAGACTTTTATTATCTTAGGAAAGCCCTGGTGCTGATATCTCAAATGAGGGTCGAATAACTATAGTTATTCAGGATCACACTTTATGCCAGAGTTACACCTTTGAAATGCGTTGGGTAGTTCCTTACTTAACAATTCCAATTCCTCTGAAGCACCACAGAGAATAAACTACATCAAAGAAGTCAATATCTCATAAAATCCTGAAATTCTGTTAAAGATACATATAATTATCTATCTATACATAAATCTTCAACTTGTATACATTTTATATTCACTGGTTCACGGGGCTTGCCTACAACGGATTTGTTTGAAAGTAAGAACACAGGAGTTGACAATTTCACTATTAACTTATTGCCTTTAGAAAATTCAGCACATTTGAAGAAAAAAAGTCCAGTCTTATGTAAAAGAACCTTAGGAAAATTGCTTTCTGTTATCAATAGCTGCTAGCAAGTGCTAAAGTGAAAAAGGCATCCTTTCTATAGTATGCACTGTTTCTCTTCTGAGACCTTGCTTCTTACTCATCCTGGAGTCCTTTCTCAAACCCCATGACAAGGAGTGGCTCAGCTAGTTTGCTCCCTGGCGTTGCTCATCCAGTGGAATAATGGAGCAGAGCCGTGATGGTGTCATGTCTTGTGTGGCTGAGATCCTGATGAGGGTACACCGGTCCTCTCTGATGCAGAGCTTAGCCAGTTTGAATCACCTGATGCAGAGCTTAGCCAGTTTGAATCACATGGAACTTAATCCATTTAAGGTGAAATAAATGTATTGGTTTTTTTTCTTACTTAAAAACATTTCTACTTTCTTTAGGTCGTCATACAAGAGAGTTGCCATTCCACAGTTTATGAATACAGTGCCTCTTGATTGATGTCACCCCTTTCAACGTTCTCACCCACCCCTCTGACCCCATGAATTAACTGAAGTATAACAGAACTTATGGAGAATGCAAAGCAAATATTTGTTTTAAATCAATGACTACCAACCTTTCTCTTACACACACACACACACACACACACACACACACACACACACACACACACACACTCCACCATCACAACGAGCATCACACGCACAGTCAACCATATGTATTATATGCTAGGACTGGGAAGTCCTGCATCCCCCGTGCGTCCTCTTGATAATAATGACAGTCACTTGCATTTCATGATCTTCAGCACGATCATCATCTTTATCAACATCACTGTTCTCATAGCTACAAGACATGAAGTAATCGCTATGAACTAGACAGGGTTCTAAGTGTTCTACAATCTATCATTTCCGATCACTACAAGCCATACAATTGCATTCATGGATGCTTGTTGTCACTTTAAGGAAGCCAGAGCTTAGAGAAGTTATCTGTTTTGAATGGGAAGCCTGAGCATGACCGGTAGATAAGGAAGGAGATTTTATGCCTCCCTGAGTACTTCTGGATATATTTTAATACCCCACTTTGCTTCTTCCCTTGGCCTGGTCTCCATCCTCTGCCTCTATTTGGCATGGAATGGCTGACAATGACTTGAGGGCATCTGACTCCATTTGTGATTTGACAGGCTTTCCTGCACTTACGAGTTTACAAAGGCCATGCGTCTCTCATGGTCTCACTTAAGGAAACTAGTCCCTCATACATCAGACAATCTAGATTTCACTTGCTACACTTTATGTTATTGATACCTTAAATTTGGCATGCCTTTCACCTGTGACTACATGAGAGTAAAAATGAAAACGTGTGTGTTCAGCCCATGACTGGGGTTATTAGAATATTATCGCCTCTGAATGGAAGTCTCTCCTTCCAGCTTGGAGAGTTAGCCCTCATCAGATTGGTCCTTTGCTGAGCATGAAATAATATGCATAAAATGGTTTTAAAATATCATGGAAATTATCATAGAGTAACCAAGTTGGATAATACCCTCTATAGCCCGCATTCTAGTACACAGTACAGGGAGTGCAGGATGAAAGAGAGGAAAGTAATGTTGAAAAAGGCCAAGAAAGGGGCCCAAGAGTTTCCTAAAAGTAATAAGAACACTAACTCCCAGGTCCAAGAAATTTGTTAATTTCTAAGAATAAAAGTAAAAAGAATTGCACCTAAAGATGTCATAGCCAAACTATCATTAACAAAGATCAGTTGAAACATTTAACATGACAGTGAACAAAAAAAGGACAGAAAAAAAAGAGAGACTGATCAACTTTAGCAGAAATTTCTAAAGAATTAAAGAAGGGGGGGGGGAAATGACGTTAAGAATTTAATTTCACACATCCTATAAAATTTTAAGACGAATGAAGGAAGTGGTAGGAAAAGGAGGAATGCTGTGAAGGCTGCAAGGGGTAACATTGATCAACATGCATTGTTTTCATAAACTGCTTCGTTAAATGGCAACTCCTTTGTACAACTACTTAAAGATAATAAAAAGAACAGAATAGAAAAAAAATTTATGAAGAACTAAAGAAAATTACCCAAATGCTGAAATTCTATACTAAGTGAAAAAAAACATGCTTTTCTTTGTGAAGTGAAAACAAAGACATTTTCAGCTAAACAGAAACATTACTTTTAAACAAAGACTATCTCAGAGAATTCTTTAATCAGAAGACAAATGACTGTGAATGGGTCACATTAAAGGTAATTTATTAACTCCATAAGGCAATAATAAAGGCAAAAAATTAGAATTTTCTTTGGAGATATAAATGTGTGCAGAATTGAAATACCTCCAAAACAATAAAAAAAAAATACAGAAGAAGGTTATCAGTGGATTGAAAAGCATTAAGAACCTTCATTTAAGTGAGGAGTCAGTGGCTTATGCCTGTAATCCTAGTTACTCAAGAGGCTGAGATCTGAAGATGGTAGTTTGAAGACCAAGGGAAGGAAAGTCCATGAGACTCTTCTTCCTAATTAATCACAGGAAAAGCCAGAAGTAGCACTGTGGCTCAAGTAGTAGAGTGTTATCCTTGAGCAAAAGGAGCTTAGGGACAACTCCTATGCCCAGAGTTCAAGGCCCAGGACTGATAAAAAAGAGAAAAAAGAAAAGAAAAGAACCTTTACTCAGAAGTTGGCAAAAATGCTAATTCATATGAAACTTGAATAGGTCATATGTTGACATTATAAACTCAACAAGTAAAAGAACAACAATATTTTATGTTCAACAAGTGAAGTGCTTTTAAATAATAAGAAAAGATAAGATTGTGTATAAAAGACTAGAAATATGTAGCACCCCAAATCGTTGAATAACAGATTAGACTTTAAAGCAAGAACTATTACTAGAGATAAGAAGGGCATATTATGGGTTGGGGATTTCACTCAGTGGAAGAGCACTTGCCTGGCAAGTTTGGTCCTCAGTTCCATCAAATACATACATACATACATACATAAATACATAAATAAATAAACAATACATAAATGGAGTGAAATAACAGCCAGGCACCCGTGGCTCATGTCTTAGCCCTAGCTACTCAGGAGGCTGAGATCTGAGGATCATGATTGGAAGCCAGCCACATGAGTAAAATCTCCAATTAACCCCCAGAAAACCAGAAGTGGCGCCATGGTTCAAAGGAGCAAAAGAGCTCAGAGACAGCACCCAGACCCTGATTTCAAGTCCTATGACTGACAAAAAGAGAAAGCAAGGAAGGAAGAAGGAAGGAAGGAAGGAAGGAAGGAAGGAAGGAAGGAAGGAAGGAAAGTATATTATAGTTATAAAAGAATCAACCCCTAAGATATAAGTTTTAAATTTTGATTCATATAAGAACACAGCCTCAAATTTAATAAGGCAAACAGATAAAACTGAAAATAGCCAAATCTGCAATTATAGTGGAGAGACTTCAACCTTCTCAAAAAAATAAAAAAGGAACCTGGAATGAACACACATAAACACAAAATGCCCAGCAACATATAGAAGATTGAATATGTACATTACCCTGTTAATAAATAACAGAAATGTAACCAGAAAGTTTTGCAAATGTTAGACTGAACAACATTTTTCTAAATAACCCATGGGTCAAAGAAGTAATTGCAGTAAAAATATGAAGTACTTCTGTCATACCTTTCTTGCATCAGGAGCTTGTCGGATGATGAGACCTTTTCCTGTCCTAGATTTCAAGTAACAACCAACAGAAAGGTATTTTCACTTTGAATTGTAATTTAGGATGATTGGCTGGTATATTTGGTCAGCTTTCTACCTTCTCATATTTTTGCTTATCGTGATCTGCTTTAGCTTCCTTTAGTTTTCTAAATATCTATTTATGTTCAATCATTAAATGATTATTTTAATATTAGATCACACATACATGAATTATCCAAGTCTTAATTCATTAGTCAGTATATTATTATTCTTTTACTCCTGAATATTTAAGAGCATTAGGCATCACAAACAGAGGAGTCTGAGTCAATAAAATACTATCGTCAAAGTCAGAGATAATTATGAGCCACAAGTATATAATGAAAATAAGTTACTGTTTTTCAGAAGGTAATCTATTTCTTGTCTCCTCTCTCCTTTGATTCTGTCTTTTGAGATTTTCTTTCTTTGTAACTCTGTGCTCATTGCAATTTTGTGATTTCCTCAGATATATTTTCAAAATCTTTAATCCTCTTTTCAGCTGGATGTTATCCATTGCTCAATGCATCCTTTGCATGTTAATTTTATTCCCATGTTTTAATTTCACCAAATTAAACATTGTGGTTTATTTTTAATTTTATTCCCTCCCTCTCTCATTGGCTCTTATTTCTTCATCAGAATTGTGACATCTCGTTTTGCTACACCTTAACAGGAATAATGGTATCTTCTCTTTCATGAATGTATATAGTTTGCAGTTCTCATCGCTCAATATTATCACTTTTATTTTAGCTCCTGACTCTTCTCTGTTTGAGTCCCCCACCCCCACCCCATATTATTTCTATTTTGGTTAGGAACTTTTTCATTGAGTAAGTTAGTTTTATTCTGTGAGAGTCCTTGGTATGGACCATTTGTTAAAGTGTTTCTAAAGAATACCTTTGTGGGTTTTTCCCCCCTAGATCCCAGGGCTTCTTCATTTTATCAGTGTCCATCTGATAATGATTGGTGTGAGATGTAAGATGGAATTTCTCATATGGCAATCCATCCAGAAAGTGTCCATGGATATTTCCTCCAGATATATGAACATTAATGACATTTTAATAACTTTTTTGTTTTATGTTCAAATTGACATTTTCTACTCCTCTGGTCTTAAAAAAGAGAACTCATTTGAAATAACCAAATGGCAATCAGAAGACTTTGAGTTTGGTAACATGAACTACCCATGAGGATGAGGCAGATCAGTTATTGTGTGTGACTCCATCCTTCATTTTAACAAAAGCATTACCTTTTTGTTCCTGTTTCCTCCTCTGTACAGTGGAGATGATAATCATCACAGCATCATTCTAAAGGTTTTCAGGACATTTACAGTACATTTTTTGATATTGTGATTAATTAATGCAAGCTCCCATGACTAAGCTGGTTCTTCACATGTGGGGGTGGGAGAGGAAGATGGTCCTTCTAGGCACCCTGGTGCAGCCTCTCTCTCTCTTTCCCCTTGAATGTGAGCTCAGCTTCAGGCTTGTCTGGCTTCACAGGAAGTCCCACCTCCTTCTCCATGGACTGGCCACACCATCAATCTTTCGGGCCCAGCTACCTGGGGAAAAGATAGTAATTTCTTTTGTCTGCTATTTTCTTCCACAATGCTGAAGTCATTTCTCAGGCAGTGTTTGATTTCTACTCATTCTCCTTGAAAACTCTCTCAGCTCCATCAATGCAGGGACCCAATATGGTCATCTCCTATAGTTTTTCCAAAGTCATGTTACTTACAGTACACCACCTGTAGCACACATGTTCTACATTTTACATACCTTTCTATTTTAAAGTTGCAAAGTTGTCAATCCCATGTCATAGACCATAGATATACAGTAAAGACTGAAAAGGGAGAAAACATCTAGGCGTACTCTCGGCAAATTAGATATATTTTTTCATTTGCTTTAATAAAGCGTCTCATGTTTTATATATTGGTTAATATAACTGAATAGAATTATTTAACATTATCTTTTTTTATGACGGACTATTCTACTTTGTCATGATTACCTATGAAAGATTAATGCCCAAGCAATTGAGAATGTAATTTTTTTTTAATTTCTCAAAGTATTTGTACCAGAACGTAGTATTATGCTCATGACCCTGAGGACAAACTGCTTCTCCTTGCTAAAAACAGAAACTCAAGTTCACATTTACAGGGCTGATCCGCAGAGTCTTTAAGCCCAGGAGACATTGCTGACTTTGTAAAAAATGATCATCATTATCGTCCTGATAACTGTCATGATAAATAACCATAATAAATGACCCCAAATTATATTATAAATGATAGGTGCGTAACGTGGTATCAGAAGACATACAATGTGACCTTCACAAATGCCTTGCAATGTCAGGAATTACAATTCCTGGTTTTCAGCCACAGAAAGAAATGCTTGGGAGGCCTGAGTAACCTTCTTACCTAGGTAATTGGCTAATACAGGAGAGAATTCTCAGTCCCTCTGGTCCCACACTGTGCCTCTGTACCATCTCCATTCTCATACTACTCCTGCTCATTCCCTATAGCCAATTCACAGAAACTTGGTTTTACATCAGATGATAGAACTTAAACCGTAGTCACATATCTATTGGTAAACTGAATTTGAAGACTTAGATTTTATTGTACCAGCTTTCATAAGTCTAAATAAAATTGTACTAGCATGTATATTTTTTGGAAATTAAAATATATTAATGCATACACCTCAGACAAAAATATTAAAGTGGTCTAGATATTTTATCATTAAAAATGTGAGTTTTAAGTCATACTTTTTCTTACCCTTCCAAAGTAAAACAAGTTAACAAGAAAAGAAACGCTTTTACAGTTATGGTTGGCCACTGCTTTAGAGAATTTCAGAAGCCTAAGAACTGTGTTTGAGGGGTTTGTTCTTTGAAAAGAAGGAAAACAACACTAATGCCTGTAAAGCATCTCCTTTCAGGTCTTTGTCAACACCATTGTTCAGGAATCCTCATAAAATGAAATAATTATTCATTAGGTAGTGAACAAGCAAAGATTTCAAACTGTCTAATTCACTTTTTACATTAAGAGCTATTTACACAGCCCACATTTGTGTTTTTCTTTGCTGCTTACAGTTCTACACAAGAATGCTACCCAAGCCCTCTATCACTTGTGCCTCATCCCCAGACCCCTTTTATTTTTAGTTATTTTCAGGTGCAGTTCACATTTGCCCAGGGCTATCTAAAAGTCCAATTCTCCTACTTATGTGGCTGGAATTATAGACTTGAGCCACCATTTTTGGATGGCTGTTGTTGTTGAGATGGCCTGGACTTGGCCTTGGACCACAGTGTTTCTGATCTTCACCTGAAGAATAGCTGGAATTTACAGAGGTAGGTCTTCATGCCTGGCTCAGGAACATCAACTATTCTGTCTGGGAGAAGGCAAGGATTCTCAGAATCAAGAATGAAGCTTCAGGTTGGGAGACATTTAAATGTACTTGTTTTGTATTATTTCTGCAAGTTCAAAGAACTTTTCTGTTTCTAAAATCTACGTGACATTTGAGACTTGAGGTTATCTCCAGAAATCCATTGAGAGGGAAATGCTGAAAGATGGAAAACTCATAGCAATGCCTGCTACTGCATTATAGTCAAGATGACATTGTAAGTTCATATTTTGATCCCCTTTTCTGCTTCAAACACCATAGAAGTAACAGAGAAAAATATAAAAAATAAAATTAGAACAGTCTATGTAGAGCTCTCCCTTAAATTATTAACATACTTACTTAACCACGGTGTGAATTATTTAGTGTCTCTACCCAGTTTCCCACCTGAAAACGAACATGCATTAGACACTTCTCATATCCAGATTCCATAGTAATTATTGTCCAAAACCTTATCTCTTCAATAAAAAATAATACTTATGATATTTTTATCAAGTCATGAATTCTGGACATTCTAATGTTAAATTTATTTTAAATTCTCTATCATTTCTATTCCTTCTGGAATATATTACTCTTGTTAATCTTTGACTTGTATTGACTTACTTTTCCTCAAATATCTTAGAATTTTACAAACTAAGACTCTAGAAAGAATAAAATGTGAAACAAACAGGAGGTGAACAACAAAACCAAAACCAGCTCTTAAAAAATAAATTTGGAGCTAGCCACTGGGGGCTCAGACCTATAATCCTAACCACTCAAGAGGCTAAGATCTGACGATCATGGTTCAAAGCCAGTCAGGCAAGGGGTCCCTGTAAGACTCCTATCTCCAATTAACCACCCCAAAACCAGCAGTGGAGCTGTAGCTCAAAGTGATAGAGCATTAGCCTTGAGCAGAAAAGAACTCAGGGACAGTGCTCAGGCCCTGATTTCAAGCCCCATGACCAACAAAGAGGAAAAGAAAGAGAAAAGATGAAATGGATTTGTCACTGAATATGCATTTTATTCATAGTTGAGAAAATGACAAGTGTCTATGTTTATTAAATCTGGGTAGAGATACATAACATTTTAATATGTTCACTGTATTTTGTGCAGTGTTTTCATTGTATTATTTCATAATTTTAGCCACAAGTCTTTCCTATTATACTCTCTCGGTACAGCCTCTGGGAACTGAAAGAAGAAATAGAGTTACATTGCCCATCCAGACTTTCTCCTTCCTCTATCAGGACTCCAGGTTCCATACCCAAGCATCCAGTCACCCTCAACGATGGAATTTCAGGGAAACTTTGGGAAGAAGCAGAATCATATCCAGTACTGCTTTCTTCCAGAGACAGAGACCAGGAGCTCTCATATTACTATTAACCAGAGATTCTAGAAGACACTCCCTGAACGTTCTTTTCTCTGGGCCCCTCCAGATTTCACTGATGACATCACATGAATGTTGCAGACTTACTTCATCTTGGAAACCCAGAAGGCTCTGGGTGAGATGAACAAGTTTATACATAAACTTACTTTCCATCCTTTTTTTTCCCTTCTTGAATCTCTAAATCTTGTTTACTCTACCTTTGCCCATCTCGTCTCAATTTTCTCCTTTCATGACCCTTTAGATGGCCTAAAACATTGGAAAAATTCTTCTGGACTCTTGAAATACCTTTTGGTAGAAATGGGATGAAATAATCTAAAGAGATAGTGTGTTGATTAATGTACAATTCACAAATGTATTTCAGATCTTGGGTGTCACAGCATTTCAGTAGCCCTAACTTTCTTCTCAAATCTCTGAGGCTCAGAAGGGCTCTGGTAAGATCTGTATTATCTGCTTCTAAGAAAACACAGACATATGTCTTCTCCACAGTGTGGGTCATAAATTACAGTTTGGGTAGAATCAGATATTACATTTGCTCCAGAATTACACAGCTAACTTTCTTATTAACTGGACAATTTTATTGTTCTGATTCCTAAATAGATTAGGTCTCTTTCTCTGTGGCTTTTGGTTTGCGTTCCAGTTAAGAAATTATGAGATGAAAAATTTGTTTCATTAACTCTTGAAACACATGTATGCATTTAAATATATAAACAATGTTGCTTGTGATTGACTGCTAAAGGATAACTTAGGGAAATTATATACTTATCATGGGGATTTATTCTGCTGCTGGAAAACAAGATATTAAATTATACCATAAGAACAAGCATAATTCAATGAATTTTTATGATCTGTAGAGATGGGCAAATTGCATTACAAATGATAAATGAGCTTTCAGCATCAAGATCTACAAATAAATCATCATAAGTAGATATTTTGATTTATTAATATAACCAAGAAGCAGCCCCTTGGGAAGTGCATGTTATTTTCAGTGGTTGTCCAGGAAGAAGACAGCTAACTTATTTATGTGTTGGGTTGAGTTTTATTTTCCTTACAAGAAACTACCCTGAATATTTTGAGGAAATACTTTATTCCCTTAGAAATAAACTTCCTTTCCCATAGAAGTGATAATAGATGCTAATTTGATTTGCTCAGTACCAAAACATAGTTAAAAACTGAAAAAAACTCAACAAGATGCTTGGGAGGCCTTTTACTCTACTTTTTCCTCAAAGAAAGCCATTGTAACTAAATGTACTCATTTCCCTTATGAATAAACTCCAGATATTTTATTTTCTTCCTCAGTTGCAAAGTTCTGTGTCAAAACCCTTTGTCTTCCATTTCTCCCACCTTGAAACTATTGATGGAATAACAGGATAATGACTACCAGCTAAAAGTGTGGCTTAAAATTGTTGAACACAAAAGAAAGATTTCATCTATTCATTCCTTTAACAGATATTAGCTGACTCTTGCTAGGTCGGAGACAATGCTGGAGCCTTGGGGAAACAGACTGAATGAAGAATAATCCCTGCCTTCAAGGTTACAGCAAAGTGAGCGAAATAAATATGCAGAGCAGTCCTGACAGTGCGGTGTGGTGCATGGTTGATAGAGCATACAGTTACCACGGGTCCCCACAGCAGGCATCTAAGCTGGAGGGCAGCTGTCACTGGGGGAGTAGTATGAGAAGGATGGTGAGAAAAGAACTATAGGAGGATCTGATGCTCAAGCTTGACTTAAGACGTGCAACAAGTATATAAGGATCATGGTTCTAGACCAGCCTAAGCAAAGTTCATGCAACTTCAGCTCAACAAGAAGAAAAAAAAAAAAACTGGGTGAAATGATAGGCACCTGTTATCCCAAAACTATGTCAGGAAACAGAAAATAGGAGGATTGTGTTCTAGACAAGATGGTAGACCAGTGAGATTTTATGTTAAAAAAAAAAAAAGAACTAGCAAGAGCAGGCTGGACTTGTGGACTTCCACAGTGATTGATACTGGGTGAACAGTCTCTACAAGCTGACTGCTCTGTGACTACCGGTGCTGGGATCTGACGTTTGTGTGTAGGATAGTGGAGAAGGATGGATGGATGAGCAGAGAGACACACACAAGCTCCAAATGAATAGGCCAGGGCATAGCACAACTTGAGCTCACCTCAGTCTCTTTATTACAATAGAGGGAACTGGAGAAAGCTGGCACTCTTCCTCAAGAAACGAAACACGCATACACAATGTCACCATGCTGTGACATTGTCACCAGCCTCATAAAATTACAGCACTATCCCGGCTTCCTCAGATCTATCCCTCTTCTTTCTGTTCTCCCTTTGATCAGTTATAAGATGCTTTTCTCAACTCTTTCAGAACCACTTTTTTTCTGTGGGGTCTCCCGGGTCTTTTTTCTGCACAACACATCACTTTATTTATATTTATTTGTTCAAATATATATACATATATGTGCATATATGTATATATTCAATTCTTTTTCTATCATGCAATAAACAACAGGGAAAGAACCTGGTATTAAATCACACCTTGTAGTTTAATTCCCTCCAATGGTAGGATTCTAGTTTCAAGCAATTGATGTTTCATTACAGAATAATTCTCAGCAAGCACCCACAGACATCAGGTAGGCTGGAAGCTAAGAGAAACCAAATGCATCTTTCTACCCTTTTCCTCTCTCTTCCATGTGGAATAGCACATTCCTTCCTTGCCACAGAAACTAGAATGAAAGCCTGGGCTATGTGCCCAGGGTCTGCCCAACATTCAAACACAAGCCAGGAGGACAGCAGCAGCATATGTAAGTTATAACAGTGGTAACAGTGGTGCCATGCACCGTGCTCATCTGGCCCGCCACGTTACATCTCTTGCAAAATGACTCTTGGGGCTCACGCGGATTTGGAACACTCCAATGAAGGACAGATTGAAAATTCTCCATTTTCAGTAAGGTATAGCATGAAACCAGAGCTCCCACTGTGTTTTCCCTTACATGTTTTTTTTTTGTTGTTGTTTGTTTGTTTGTTTGCACAGAGACTTCTCACAATGTTTTGCTGTTTCTGAATACCCTTCCTCTCATCCACTAGGATAACACATTCTTCCTAGAGTGATTGCACTATATGATGTTAATAACCCAAAATAATGCCTGACATTCTAAAAAAAAGTAATAATAATAGTTTAATTTTCTTGATGTCCACGTAGGGACTGATGAAGCATAATTAATAAGAAAGATAGATCTTTGGGTATATAGAAACATACACTGTATTCTTCATGGGGAGCACCATTGATTTAGAACCATCCGTTACTTTGGATTGTTTGTTCCCTTGATTCCCATCCCTTGTAGGGCTCACAGAGAGTCTGATACAGTTTCACTAGATACATTTAGAACCTGGCTTTCATTCTAGTTTCTGTGGAGAGGAAGGAATGTACTACTCCACATGGAAGAGAGAGGAAAAGGGTAGAAAGATGTATTTGATTTCCTTTAGCTTCCAGCCTACCTGATGTCTGTGGGTGCTTCCTGAGAATTATTCTGCAATGAAACATCAATTGCTTGAAACTAGAATCCTACCATTGGAGGGAATTAAACTACAAGGTGTGATTTTTTTTAATACCAGGTTCTTTCCCTGTTGTGTATTGCATGATAGGAAAAGAATTGAATATATACATATACACATATATATGTATATAAATAAATAAATATAAAAAATAAAGTTATGTGCTATGCAGAAAGAAGACCCAGGATATTCCACAGAAAAAGTGGTACTGCAAGAGTTGAGAAAAGCATCTTATAACTGATTAAAGGGAGAACAGAAAGAAGATACATGGAAAACGGATAGTACTGTAATTTTATGAAGCTGGTGTTTTACAGGATGAAGGATTCCTAGGGGCAAGCATTGAATGAAAGTGAAGTTACATTCATCTTTGGCTCATTCATTCAATGAAGAATTGTGGAAGGGCAGATACTTGCATCTCATTATGCTTGGGCTGGTCATTCCTTCTCTCCCCTCTTTCTACAGAACCTGAAGTCTGAGCATGTAATTGAGTACAAAAGCCTGACACTACTTTGATGGTTCCTTCATTTTCTCACAAGGTGTGTCTTTGCAACCATGTCTCCTGCCAGTTCCAACCAGCAGATTCCAGAGCAATAGATAAGGAGATGCCCATGCAGTGATATCTCAGAATATCATTTATTAAATAATTAATATTCCAGTTACCATCATTGGGCAAGGAAAATGTTCACCAACAGACATGGTTAAGCTGAAGTTCTCTCTTCCAACCTCCACCACTTTAGCTTCACATTAGCTCAGAGAAAATTTAGACGACTTAGGGAAATTTAGAGAAATTTAGGGAAATTTAAGGAAAGTAGACAAAATAGCATATTCCAAGAGATAAGATGACCAAAAGAAAAAATCAGAAAGTACTTAAGCACTATTTTCAGTAAGGGATTCAGGAATTTCCTGGCTAGGTTAAGTACATACAGGAACTCTTGTCTTTTGACAGGCATAATGCAAAAGGTCAGACACTCAAAATCCTGTATTGAGACAGAATTCAAAAGCATTCAACCAGGGATTTCCTCTGGTATCATTCACAGTTCAAGCACACTGTCAAATCTCCTGCAGACAGTCACAATCCCCACGGGGCCCTAGAGTTCCCACATTCTCCTGGGTGCAGCACAGGAGAATGGTTAAATAAAAGCCATGGGCAACCTTAGCATGACAGCAACTATGCTTTTATGTTTTTTATGCCATCTAGCATGAAGCAAAGAGAAATTTATTCATTTAATACATACTTCCTGAGTCTCACTGAGACCCTGACCAAGGCTGGGTATATAACGATGATCTGAAAGATACTCTCTAATACTCACTCACTCATCACTAGGAAGGCGAGCTTAGGTCACCTTTAGAGACTGCCATTTTGATGCCCTTTTGTTATGCTGTGCATTTTCACCATTGGGAATGTGATGAACTGTTTCCTCAGTGATATTTTGTGTAGAGCTCTCTGACAGTATAGTCCTGCTGTGTTTATTCGCCTAAAGCAGGCAGTCTTACATGTGAAAGTTTCTTCTACGTTGAGTCAAATAACATTTGTCTGTTGCTACATTGTGTTAGACCTAAAACTCTTTCTCACAAAAAATCAACAGGTTTCACAGAGGAATCTTGGAAATCTTGATTCTATTTTAACTCAAGATAACTTTTCTTTCCTCTTTTTTTAAAAAAAATATTACCTTCAAATAGCCATACAAATGAGTTTTAGATTATCATATCCTTTGACATTTACAGTACATCTTGATATATGTTAAATCTAACTTCCACTTAGGAGAGAAAATATGTACTCTTTGTCTCTCTGAGCCAGACTTACTTCACTCAATATGAATTCTTTCAGAGCCATCCATTTCTCAATAAAATGACATGTTTATCTTTCCTGATGGATCAATCAAATTAACATAAATAACCTGTTTTGTTTCCTGGAAACATGGGTATGTTGTTTTTGGTGGTAGTGGTGGTTGTTGTTGTTGTTGGTGGTGGTGGTGGTGGTGGTGTGTGTGTGTGTGTGTGTGTGTATAAGTGTGTTTGTGTTTCTTTTATTGTTGTTCTGCTTGTTAGGGGTGGAGGAGAGCACAGGTTGGGTCACAGAAAAAGAGGGAGGAAGGAGTCCGGCACCGGTGGTTCACTCCTGTAATCCTAGCTACTCAGGAGGCTGAGATCTGAGGATCACAGTTCAAAGCCAGCCTAGGCAAGAACATCCAAGGAACTCTTATCTCCAATAAACCACTCAAAAAACTGGAAGTGGATCTCTGGCTCAAGTGGTAGAGCACTAGCCTTGAGCCGAAGAGCTCAGGGACAGCACCCAGGCCCAGAGTTCAAGACCCACTACCGACAAAATAAAAAAGAGAGAGGAAGGATGAACAAATGCAATCATGGTATTCAGTATACAGTATGTGGAGAATGAACTATACAACTTGTGGGTAGGGATAGGAGGGGGAAACTGGGTGAAAGTGAAGGAAGAGGTGACCTTGTCCAAAAGAGAAATGTACACATTACCCAGATTGTTAAATGGTAAACACTCTGTACAACACCTTAATCAAAACAATAAAAATATGTGTGCATTTATATATACACATGTATATATGTATGTATATGTGTGCGTGTATACACACATACCCATATATGTATATATGTATACACACACATATATATATGTATATATACATATATATGTTTTTATCACTACTTTGAATTCATTTGAGTGAGTTCTTTTCAACTTTTGGTTATCAATGTTGTTTACATTTTGAAGAACCACTATTTTATTTTGTTGATTCTTTGTCTTGTTTAAAGTCTCTCCTTCCTTGGTTTCTGCCCTAATTTTTATTCTTTCTTTCTCTCTTTTGATTTCTTTTTTTTCTTCCTTTTTTTCTTCCTCTTCTTTCCTTCTTTCTCTTCTAATTTTATGTTAGGAATTTTATTTTTCCTAAAACCTTGAAGAACACCACTAAGGTTATTAATTTGAGCTATGTCTATTTTTTTCTTATACATATTCATAGCTATAAATTTTCCTCTTAGAACTAATTTTGAAGTATCCCAAAGGTTCTAGCAGGTTATATTTTCATTTTCATTGTGTTTTGGATTTTCTCTCTTATCTTTTCATTGACCTAGTTATGATTTAGCAATATGTTGTTCAGTCTCTATGAATTTGAATATGTTTTATGGTTTTTTTTTGCTTTAATCTCTAATTGTATTCCATTATTGCACATTTTATTTTTATTAGCGTATATTTCATTGTACATTGCTACATTATGACATTTTCATGCAATACATGTTGGTAATTCACTGCCATTATACTCTTGTTCTCTAATCCCTCCTCCCATTCCCCCAAATAATCCTACTACTTTACTGTCCTATAGATGCTAAATATAAGAGAAAATACATGATATGTGTCTTTTTGACTTTGGCTTATTGTGTTTAACATGATTATCTCCATTTCCAACTTTTCCTGAAAATTATATATATATATATATAAACATATACTTTATATATAATTATATATATTTAAAAAGATTACTCTTTTCTACAGCAGAGTCACAATTTTCTATATTCATATTCCAATGTTTTCTTTTTTAATTTATTGTAAAATGCTGTACATAGGGGTTACAGTTACATGAGTAAGGTAATGAGTACATTTCTAGTCAAGCATTGTTACTCCCTCCATTGTTTTTCTCCTACCATCCCTGCCCTCCCCCACCTCCTCCACTCCCTCCAACCTCTAATATTTTCTATTTTCATCATTTTCATGACCTTTTGGATGCATCTAAGCCAATGACAATTTTTGAGTCAGTACTGCTTCAACATGATAAAAACAATTTGTGGAGGAAATCTCCTACTAGCATTAAGGCTACTATACATTGCCTGATAAGAGATCTTGATAATATCAAATAAAGAGATATCAAAGGAGCAGGGTGGAGGAGAGGATGTGGGAGACTCACTTCACTACCATTGGAATGAGCAGTTCTATTTATCCCTGAATTTATCACTTCATTCCCAGCCTGTGTGGAAAGGCACATTTGAAGAGTTCAGTAAATAGTAACTCCTATTATTATTATTATTATTAGGCTTTCAATGGTTGTGTTTTACTGAATGCATGGATGACACACTTTTGACAGAGTAATGGTGATTTCTAAAGGCTCCAGAGAGAATGATGAGAAATTGATTGAGAGAAATGGCTTTGACTCTTTAGGTGAATTTATTTCAAGGAGAAGAAAAGTGACAGCTCCTACGGGAAGGAGAAATGTAATATGTGAGGGGACACAATAGCTGACCCAGTTTGGCTCCACTGCTAAAAGGCAGCCATGAAAAAAGGTTTGAAAGCAAGAATAACACAGGAAATGAGTTCTGAGAATCCAGCCATTGCAACTGAGTCTTTCTTGGGCCTGTGTAGACAGAGGGCAGAGAACCTTTGTACAAAGAACATATAACTTTCTAAGATGTTCTAGAAGTTTTTAAATTAACCTCAGCTACATTTTTCTCCATTTACATTCTTTTTTCTTCTATCTAACTTTTTTTTTTAATCTAGGAAATGGCACTGCATGTAAGGGTTTCATGTAACATTTGTGAAAAAGTTAATTTAGCCTCCTGAGATTTGTTTTTCTTCAATAATTGAACAGTGTCTTCCCATATTGATCAAATCTCAATTATTTGGTTAAATTATTGTTTGTCTAAGTTATGTTTTAAACAACATGAAGGCATTTAAGCATCAATCTTAGCTGAAAATTCAGCATTCATTTTTCAAGCATTTTCCTCCCTGAATATTTTCCATTTATTTGTATTAAGCAAAACAGAGCATAAAAACAATTAACAATTTAATTAAAGAGTAATGATTTTCTAGTAATCTGGGTGCTGGGTCTTGGACTTCATTTTCTTCTCTTGATTGTCGTATATATTGAACATTTCATGAAATTTGAGACGTGAAACATGCTACCTAACTTTAATTCTCTATGATAATTTTGTATAAGTGTCAAGGTCATCATATAATCTCAATTGCCTTTCTATTTGGCTAGGTTTGTGTGTTGATTCCCTTTCTATTTGACTAGGTTTGTGTGTTGATTCCTGGATTGTTGTCATACTTTATTCTGTTCAAGTGTCTTCTGTAGGTTGAATGTCTTACAAACATGAGACCTAATTTATTATATTTCTTAGAATTCTAGAGTAGGATGATACAGTTGAATCTAAGAACATCTAAGGACTTTGAGAACTATTTCCTTCTTCAATTTCAATTAACAAATTCACTCCTAGATCACTAGAAATATGCAGCTTTCTAAATGGAAATGACTCTTCAAATATGTAACAGAGACATTAGTAGTTATAAGCAACATATATTTACTACAGTAAACCACAAGAAATAAAAAGAGATAGATAATAAAATAGATTAATAATAGTTTTGAAAAAATCTGAAAAAAAATCTCTTCAACGCTGTTCTTAAAACCTCTGGAGAGGGCTGGAAGGTGGCTCAGTGGTAGAGCGCTTATCTTGCATGCATGAGGCCCTGGGTTCAATTCCTCAGCACCACATAAGCAAAAAGAAAAAGCCGGAAGAGGCACTGTGGCTCAAGTGGTAGAGCGCTAGCCTTGAGCTGAAGAGCTGAGGGACAGCACCCAGGTCCAGAGTTCAAGCCCCATGACCGGACCCCTCCAAGAAAACATAGTTGTGCTGGTAGCTTTAGTATGGCTTTGTTTGTGATCATTTAGGTAACTGACCAAAAGTGGGATTGCTGGGTCATAGGGGAGCTCTATGTGGAATCTTTTGAGAAACCTCCACACTGCTTTCCAAAGTGGTTGTACAAGTTTACACTCCCACCAACAATGCAGTAGTGTTTCCTTTTGGCCACATCCCCTCCAGCATCTGTTGTTATGAGATTTCTTGATTATAGTCATTCTAACTGGGATGTAGTGGAATCTCAATGTTGTTTTGATTTGCATTTCTTTTATGGCTAGAGAAGTTGAGCATTTCTTCATGTGTCTATTGTCCATTCTCATTTCCTCTTCAGAGAAGTTTCTCTTTAAGTCTTTAGCCCATTTATTAATGAGGCAGTTGTTTCTTTGAGGATTTGAGTTCTAAATGTATTTTAGCTCTGAGGCCCTTGTCTGTTGTATGGCTAGTGAAGATCTTGTCCCCGTCATGGGCTTTCTATTATCTTGCTAGCTATGTCTTTTGCCATGCAGAAGTTTTGCAGTTTAATGCAATCCCATTTGTTCAACCTTTCTTTGATTTTTTGTGCTTCTGGATCTTGCACCGCCCCATTTGTAAGGAAATGGAAAGACTTCGAAAAAATCATATTAAGTAAAGTAACTTAGATCCAAAGAAACAGAGGCCCCAAGGTTTCCTTTATTTGCAATAATTAGTATATGTCTAGGATAATCTTAGCAGATGAGCAAAATAGCTCAATAGTTATGTACATATGACCATGTAAGATGAGACTAAGTGAAATGAACTCCAAGAGATTTTCCTTTGTTGTTGTTGTTTTTAATGTACTGTGTGGTTTTTGTTTCCTTTATATGTTCTTCCCCCTATGGAATATCCCCTGTTGACACTCTATTTGATTCTGGTACCTTGGTATTGTATTTATGCTTATTTGAATTAGAGAAGGGAAGGGGAGCAACAGAATGGTGAGACAAAGGACAAAGGGGGAACGAATGCAACAGCGACATACACAAGACAATAGGTTGGAAATGATCTGTGCAACTTGGGGGTGTGGGGGGGAGAGTAGGAGAAAAATGAGGGAAGAGGTAACAAATTTGACAAGAAATGTACTTATTACCTTATGTAACTGTAACCCCTCTGTACATCACCTTGACAATAAATAAAAAGGAAAAAGCAATCTGGAGAGATGGAAGAGGATAATAGAAGGGGTGACATTGTTCAAGATATATTGTGCTCATAAACTGATAATAATTCTTTTAAAAAATCCATAAAGGACCATCTATCCTTCTGGACAGAAAAAAAAATCTTTGAGTTAGAGATGGATACATCCTGGATCTGATGTCAGAAAACAATTAAACCATTCAACTTCCTTTGCTTTGAGTATATGCTGAGGTAACCTTTGAGTAAATACAATTTTTTCTCATAGTTTTTCAACAAGTTCAAAATTTCAGGGCAGACTTAGAGGAGCATTTATTTTTTTAAGCCTGGAGACTGATTTACATACTTTACTCTCTTATAAGTGTAACCTTTATTTTTTTATTATGTTTTCCTTTTTATTATTTATTGTAAAAGTGATGAATGGGGTGTTACAGTTATATAAGTAAGGTAAGGAGTACATTTCTTCTCTTTTGCATTTCTTTTTTATTGTCAAGGTAACATAGAGGGGTTACAGTTATTTAAGGTAATAAGTACATTTCTTGTCAAACTTGTTACCCTTTCCTTCATTTTTCTCCTACTTTCCCTCCCCCCACCAAGAATATATTTCTTCTTACCTCTCCCTCATTTTCTCCAGCTCTCCCTTCCCTGACCCTCCTCCCACCCCCAAGTTGTAATGTTCATTTCCAACAAAGTATCTAGTGAGTATCATTGTTGCATTCGTTCATCCTTTGTCCTGCTGTTTCTGTGATTCTTTTTTATAAATCAAGTACTCTAGTCCAGATCATTGTGTCAATTAGAGAAAATTCTCACTGTTAGAATCAAGATGCTGAAATATAACAGATTCAGCCAGGTTGCCTTTCAGCCTCATTTTCTACTCTCTAGTTAGGTCTTGGGAGAATATCATGTGCCAGGTTCTTCACATTTAAGTTGACGAAATGGAACCCTAGGAAAAAAATGTGACTAAGGTCACAGAACAATTTGGCCTCTTGCCAGGTCTTTTGTTTCTTTCCTTGTACCATTTGGCTTCTTAATACACAATCCTGTTTGGAAAACTGAGGAGGCAAATTCAGAGCTAACAAAATCCCTGGATTGTTTAATCCCTGTTCTTAAACATCACTGAGGAATGGATCTCTGCCATTTAATCCACCCTGTGCTTTTCTATTTCCCTTCTGATAGGTCAGGAAAACTTCTACATATCCTTCAGGTTTCACCCCAATTCCCCTAAATAGAACTAATCACTTTCTCTACTTCCTATTTATATCTCTATAATGTAATAACTGCAGGATATTAAGTATCTATATATGTATTAGTTACCTATTAGGATGGAAGCTCTTCAAACAGAATAATTGCATGATGTTTATGCCATCAAACATGCCCCGACTCCAGAAACTCCCAATGAAGAAAACAGGGATAGAAAGAAAAAGGGAAGAAAAGACCGAGAAGAAGAGGGGAAACAGGAAAGAAGAAAGAAAGAAAACTCTCAAGTGTGTCTCTCACTGGGACAATCTTCTCCTTTTTTAGGTTTTGAACAAAGAAGAAGATGTAGAAAATGCAGGGAGGAGCTCATGGAGCTCAAAACAATAATTTGTAAGGCTTCTTTGAACAACACTGGATTCTCTTTTTGTTCTATTTCCTTAAGCAGTATACAACTTAAAAATTATATGATTTTTAACATTCATGGTGGGTTTAGATAATAATGCCTCTATCATACCAAAGGCACTGGGCAAGGATTTTTGCACATGATTACCCAGATGCTAATAAATAACTATACCAGTTCTCCAAAGTGACCTCCTGTCAGAGCTGAAAGATAGTTGGTCCAGTGGTGAGTGAGATGCTGGGTTGGTTGAACAGATGGGAAAGAATCAAAGTGTATGCTTGAGAAGAGGTCCTTATGACTTTCAATGTCAGATACAGCCGTGGATATGAATCCAGCTGAGCTAATCCTATAGTGGAGAGTGAAATATTATTTAATCAGCAGTGCTTCATACATAATTCAATTAACTGCCTTCACTCATCAGTATTAACGAGAACAGGAGCCTGGATTAATGTGTGAGAGCCTCATAAAGGAGCTCCCAGCCTACCTAAGTGCTGCCAAAACTTAATAAAGTCCTGTCAATCACATTCTGCTATCTGGACCCAAAGCATCAGCGCACTGATATTACAAATTATCCTGAGCACTCCTCATTGTTTCTTAATTCTTTAATTATACTGATATCTGTGCTAAAATGTTTAATTAGTGTATGGGGGGAAAGCAGCAAGAGCACCTGCCTCTTCCTTGACTGTCTGTATTTAGCAAACAAAACCTAGTTTTACTGCAATATCATTTTAAATGACCAGTTCGGCTCTTTTTTTTTTTTTTTGTCGAATCCTATGAATCTCGATGATTAAACAGAAGATAGCAAGTTGGGTTCTGATCATTTAAAAGGCTGCATCGATCTTGGGAGACTATCAATGATGCAGAAGATCAGGGGCACATTTGTTGTCTTTCGGCTCCGCAGCTGAACTTCAGGAACCTTCATTTTATCCTGCATTTCTCTGGAGTTGAGGTATGAGAGGACAGAGGAAGCAAACAATCAGGCTCTCAGAGTCGCGTGAAAGAAGGAAATGATCAGCGTGGCTCTGGTTTTCCAAGTGAATGGATATTAACCCGAATGCTCTGTAAGGAACTGATAGAATGTGCTGGGTGTGTATTATGTGAGATTGCACTCAAAATGAGACAATAATTAGAAGGCAGTTTGTCAAGCCCTCTCAGCCTTTATGTACAAGTTTTGAGTGTATATCTTGAGCAGGGCTAGGAAGTAGAAAAGAGATCCCACAAACCCTACTGGAGGAGACAGACAAAAATACCAAGAACGATGACAATAATGGTGAGGACAACATGGGCAGGATGACAAGGAGGACCTTTCCAGAAACAGATCAGGGAACTGCTGTAGGCACTCTACAGAAGGAGAGAGGTGGGAATGAGAAGCTTCTCATCATGGGGTTATGCTCCAACAAACCTATTGTTAAGTGTAAGCTGTCCTTGGGTGAAAATGAATTTAGTATTCCTACCCTACCCAACATAATAGCTCCACAAGAGAGTACTTGGCAGTCTGTCCGCTGTTACATTGTCCCATGACTGAATAGGAGCTGTGACTTCACAAGAGTCTAACACTTCATCATTGCTAGCCTGGGAAGAGGTCCTAACTCAGAAATTCAAAATGAGATTTCATGGAAGTAGGGCCATTGTATTTCAAACCATTAGGGATCCTGTGAATATCCTTACCAATCAAAGTGAAGTCTGTATACTAGCAACCATACGGCCACATGCGAGAAGCGGACATGTGGATGTGTTAGGCTCAGGGTGGGGACTGAGGTTCGGCATTCTTTGCAAGTTCCTGGGAGGGAGGGAAGGAGGGTCTATAGACCACATTTTGAACACAAGGATCTATACAACTCCACTGTCTGGTTCAGCAGCCACTCATAAGCCAGGCTTGACTACTGAGCCCTTCACTTAAGATGTGTTATCAGTGCCAAATATAATTTGTACAGAAATTATATATTTTATGCTGTTTCTGGAGCTTGAACTCAGGGCCTCATGCTTTGGCCTAGCCTTCTGCCATCAAAGCTGGTGCTCTAATACTTCAGCCACAGCTCCACTTCCAAGCATATCATTTGTTTTACTTCCATATTGGTTTCCATTTTGTTCTAGATATTTTGATGTTGTGTTATTTGATAAATGAGAGGTCAGAGTAGTTATGGTTCTAATTTTAAGTATACGCATTAATTTACCTTTTTTCAGTGTAATGTGTGTGTATGTGCAGAATGTGTGTGTGCTTTATGTGTGTGTATGTATGCACACACATACATATGTGCACCACATACAGGTAGGTATGTATATGCAAGTATGTATGTATATGTATGCATTCTGTGTGTAGTATGTGAGTATGTACTGTATATATGTGTGTGGTTTGTATATTTTCTACTATGTGTGTGGTATGCATATATATGTATGTGTGTGTTTTTGTGTGTATATGTGTGTGTGTTAGCTTGGATGTAACTTATTGTGCTTTCTGTATTATGACACTGGCATTAATTGTGTGTGTTTGTGTGTGTGTGTGTGTGTGTGTGTGTGTGTGCGTATGTGCTGGCCTTGGGGCTTGAACTCAGGACTTGGGTGCTGTTCCTGAGGGGGTTTTTTTGCTCAAGGTTAGTGCTCTACCACTTAAGCCATAGCTCCTCTTCTGACTTTTTATTGGTTAATTGTAAATAAGAGTCTCCCAGACTTTCCTGTCTGGGCTGGTATAGAATCAAAATCTGCAGATCTCAGCCTCCTCAGTGTCTAGCATGACAGGTGTCAGCCACCAGCACTTAGTTGCATTAATTTTTACATTTGTTTGTATGATTTAGCCCATCATACTACTCCATGAAATTGTGGAATTGTAGAATGACAGATGACAAATGCTTTCATTAAATTAGGAATCTAATAGATCCAGAATCTATTAAATGTTGGCAAGCAGAAAAGAGGAATAATGATCCAGAGCCTAACTGAAAAGCAGCAATTACAATGGTCATGCTACTTCAAGTCAGCTAGCAGGTAGAACCTTGACACTGGGATGATTTGTCAAAGCAAATAGAAATCAAGACACTCATCAGAACATTTGAGGAAGTTTCTCGACTTTGGGTTTTTTTTCTGTTTGGTGGAGGTGGGGGTAGTTGTTTTCTCACTAATACCAGAGTCTGAACTCAAGACTTCATGCTTAATTAGCTTGGCTGGTACTTGAGCCATGCCTCTGGCTTTTTGCTGGTTATTTTGGAGATGGACTAGTATCTTGGACTTTCATACCAGGGTTGGCTTTGAACTATGACCTTCAGATCTCAGCCTCCTGAATAGCTAGGATTACACACATGAACCACTGGCAGCCACTGTTTTTCACTTACCTTGTGACCTAACAAGGAAGTGTCATCACACTTAATGTTCTTGATTTATTGCCACAGCGTCTTTTAAAAAATTGTATCTCCAATCATGAAACTATGAGTAATAAAGACACTGACTTCTTCCATTGTCAGTGTTCAGGAACTAGACAGACTTGGTGCAGAAGCCTGGTTTGTTGGAATTTTATCTAATTGTAGTATTGCTTCCATGCTAATATGTAGCTATAGGCAGTGTCTTATTTTGCTTTGCTTTTGCATAAAATTTCAAATCAATCAGCGCAAACAAACAAAAAGTATGCAGTCAACTGGCAAAAAACTAGAGTATCTGGGATCCATGAAAATACAAGCTGCCATCCATTCGCAGTTATTTAAATAAAGTATATTATCTCATTCAAGAAACAGAGAAGAGATTCACTGAGGATAATTTATTGAGATTTCCACAGCTCTTTTGATATTGCACACTATACTGGAAGAAATCAATCAAACAAATCAGAAAACCTGATGTGAGGGAGATTGTGTCCATTAATCTCCAATTTGTTTTGAGGAGAGAAAGAAAAGTTATTCATGATGGCAGAAAGCACTCTCCATTATGAATGTCCTCAATTGGAATAGAGCTGGAAAAGTGTTCAGCTTTGCTGACGCCCAGAAAGCTGACAGAGAACATTAAATGATGAGTAATCTGGGCAGAGTTCACTTCATGGTGGATAAATGGCACTCTGTTAAGGATGACCAAACAAAAAACACAAAAGAGTTTAGAAATAGGAAATAGGCAGGGGGGGAAGAGGAAGGTGGAATACATCATTTCCTATTGCAGAATTGAAAGCAGCCCCAAAGGTGTGAAACCAGATTAAGCTGGAGATAGAAGAAATACTATTGTGGAAGGTGATTCAGGTAAGGAAAGAAAAAAGGAAAAAGAGGAGGCAGGGAGGGAGGAAAAGAGGGAAGGAGGGAAGAAGGCAGGCAGGCAGTCAGGCAAGCAGGGAGGAAGAAGGAAGGAAGGAAGAAAAGGAAGGAAGGAAGGAAGGAAGGAAGGAAGGAAGGAAGGAAGGAAGGAAGGAAGGAAGGGAAGGAGGGAGGGAGGGAAGGAAGGAGGGAGGGAAGGAGGGAGGGAGAGAAGGGAGGGAGGAAGGAAAGAAGGGAGGCAAACAAAATTGAGTATCTTGAGCCAAAAGTATCTTCATGCAGTTGACATCTAATCAAATTATCGGGGTGATAGTGTTTCAAAACCTCTCTTTGTATAGTGTATTTATCTTTATCAAATATTTACCTAGCATATATTATGGGCTGGATCACAGAGACACAGAGTTGCAGATAATTCAAATTATCTACAAAAGATAGTGATATGAGCATGCTATTTAACATATGTAAAGGCCATGAAGTGATTTACCAGGGAGACATTGTGCTATTTACAACATTGAAAGAGGAGCAGGGAAAGCTGAGAGAACATTCCAGACAGAGGTGTAGGTGATCAAGGAACATGAAGAATCTTCAGCATCATGCACAGTTAGGTGTGGCCTTTGCTGTTGTCATTGAATCAAGCAAAATCTGAATATAGGAACTTAGAATGAGTGTGTGTGGGGGGGGTCTTCCTTAGTGTTTTGTCTACTTAATGCTTTGTTCTTGAAGATTGGAATAAATCAGGGCACTAAAGTTCCTTCTGGGATACCTTTGACTCACATCTTAACACCTTAAATATCTTGATGGCAGGATGTAAGTCACCAAGAAACCACACATCCTATCTTTTCTTCGTTTTGAATAGAATCTTCCCTACTTCCTGGCTTTCCTACCATCCTAGGAGGCATTTCAAACAGTAGACATACTGTCGAGTGATAAAAACCAGGAATCCATATACACATTTTTTAACAACCACAATAATATCTATATTATTTATATATGATTTTTCCTTAGTGTATACCAAACCACTGTCATTCTAAATGTTTGAAGCTAAGAGGGACTCTTAGGAAGGAAATTTTATCTCCTACCAATAAATTGTAAGTGAAATTTATACTTAGGAATCTACTTCCACACCTGGTATTTGTTTAATCTCCTGCAAACCTGAATGGACATTTTCCAAACAAGCTTTATGTTCTTAATACCTTTCCCTATTATGTCCTGCTTGTCTGTGGAGGATGTGGGGTGGGGGAGGGTGGAGATAAGAGACAAATGCAACTGGTTTACTGAATTCAACTCATTTCTTAGTCACATGTAAGGGAGTTCTTTTAGGAAATACCTTCCCTGTGGTACCACCAATCTCTGTATGATCCAAGTTTGTTCATTTCCCACTTGATGTACATCTCAACAATAAGGAACGGAAAGGAACTTAATGTCTGTCCTAGAGAAGGCTCAAGCAAGTTACCAACTCTACCACCAATCACATGTGTTGTCTTATAAACGTTGGAGATATAATTAATATATAGTAAAATGAATATTCCTTAACGATGAAGATCAGTGAATTTGCATCTGTCTAAACACCTATGCAACATACCTCATAAATGCATCGGACATTTTTTCTATCCCCACCAAGTTTCTTTGTATTCTTTTCCATTCACCCTATCAAAAGATAACCAATGTTGAGATCTCCTCCATCCCCAACCAGTTCCACCTTTTCTAGCATCTCTTACTATGGAGTTATATATGATTTTTTGGCTTAACATGTTTTCAAGGTTCATCCACATGGTTTGCAGTATCAAGGATTCTTCCCATTTCACTTTTACACAGTGTGACTCCGTTCCAGCTTTCTTTTTTTGCTATTGATGTTATTTGCTGTCTCTCAGTTCTGAACTATCAAGAGAAAAGATACTTGGAGCATTTATACAAAGCCCATTATGTACATTGGACATACATTTTCATGTTTCTTGTATAAAAACTTAAGTATAAAAGTCAGATACCCTGTTATGTCTAACCTTGTAAGAATCTACTGGAACTCCTTCCAAAGTAGTGCCTGTACCAGCAACTCACAAACTTGATGCTTCCTTACCTAAGCAACACTTGACATTGCCAATATTTTGTTTTTTAAAAAAATTTTATCTACTCAGATGTATAGTGACAGCCCACTGTGTTTAAATTTACGTTTTTTCTGATGACTAATGATGACAAATACCTTTTTATGTGCTTGTTAGTCTATTTAGGTATCACATTTTACATAATGATTCCTGAAGTATTCTGCCCATGTTTTTAAGTTGGGAGGTTTGTTTGTGTATTATTCTTTCATTTATTCTATATACCATGCCAACACAGATATAGGAGACTTGTCATACTCTTTGAAATTACGTATGTTGTCAGTACGTTCACAGTCTGTCAACTGTTGGTTTCATTTTCTCAGTAAAATTGTGCTGTAAATCAGGGGAGTAAGTCCTCATTTGAGTCATTTAAAGATCATTCCAACATAGCTGTGGAAATCAGACCTGGAGAATCCTGTGAAATGAAAGGATTTACTAGACTTACAGGGCCTAGATGAAGAGAGAGATATGCTCCAGAGGGACTTGCAAAACCACCCAAAGGTGGGAATTCCTGGGCAGTCAGAAAGGGAATGGAGCTTTACTGAGGTTCCTGAGGTCCTGCCTAGAATGACTGTGGCCTTGGGAAGTATTTTTGCTTGAAATGTGACAAGTAAATGTGGAAAAGAGGTAAAGTACAATATTGAGGTCATCGTGAAGCTTATCATTTGAACACATGTTGGGGATGAGTTCCCAGAGATGGACAATGACCAAATGAAGTGCAAACATTAAATAAGAAGAAGGAGACAAAGGAATGTATAGAGGGGATGAAATTGATTAGAATAGAATGTAAACATATGTAGAGATATAACCATGAAATTACCCCCTGGTAATTATATTCTATATAGGACCTCAGTAATTACATTCTATGTAGGACCTCAGTAACCTCAGTAAAGTTCCATCCCCTGAAGTAAGCCAGACCCAAAGAAACATAGGTCCCATGGTTTCCCTTATTTGGAATAACTAGTATAAGTCTAGGACAAGCAGAAAAGGTCAAAAGCTATGTACATATGACCATATAAGATGATGTTAAGTAAAATGAACCCCAAGACAGAGACACAACTTTTTTTCTTTTTTGCTATTGCTTTTGACATATTTAAAATGTATTATGTGATTTTTTTGTTTCTTTTGAATGTTCTTCCCCAATGGTATAATCTCTGTTTTCACTGTATTTGATGTCAGTGCCCTGCATCTTGTATATACATTTTTCTAATTTGGGGAAGGGAAGGGAAATAACAAAATGCTGAAATAAGGATACAGGTTGACCCATTGGAACAATGAGATGCACAAGACATTATGGTGAAAACGAACTTTATAGCTTGGGGTAGGGGAGGGAGGAGTTGGGGAGGTGGGGTGGGAAGGGATGGTAGGGGAAAAACAAAGGAGGAGCTAACAATGCTCAATAGGAAATGTACTCATTACCTTACTCATGTACCTGTAACCCCTCTCTGTACAGTACTTCTACAATAAAAAAAATATAAAAAAGAAAAAATACCCCATTGTATAGCTAATTTAAACCAATAAAAACAGAGGGGTGAGGTAAGCATTCTGAAAGTCATCAAGGCTACAAAGAGCTGTATATTATAAAGAATAAAATTCTCAAACTTCATTCTCATGAGCTACTTTTCTGGAAATCAGTTGATTTGTCTATTAAAATACAAGGCTGCTGAAACTTTGACTATATTTGCATTGCCTTTTTAGATCTATTTGGAGAGAGAGAGAGAGAGAGAGAGAAACTTCTGGATAATTCTGAGCCATCTAAACCCAGAGTTTAGTATGTCTTTCTATTTACTTAAGTCTTCTCTTTCTCTCAGGAAGAGTGTAAACACAGAGCTCTTGCACAATTTCCACTAAATTTACTCTTAAATAGTTTGTGTTAAATGATATTACGGCTGGCTTATGGCTTTTTCCTTCACTTTCCAAAACTTTCTTAGCAGTGGCTAAGAATCTAACTGCTTTTCCAAATATTGAGTTTGTATCCTAAAAATGTTGCTAATTTTTTTTAGTTTGGTAAGGAATAATCTTTTATATATTTCTTAGGATTTTAGAAACAAAATCATTTCATCTACATATAAGGTTGATGATACTGTCAGCTAATTTTCTTACTTTATTGTACTTTCCCAAATCTCTAAATAGAACAATAAATAGGACTGTTGTCCACAAACACACGTTCCTTTTGCTAAATCCTAGAGGGGAAATGTTGAGTTTTTAGTAATTAAATCTGATGTTAGTGATAAATTTTTAGTAAATGCATTTTCTGAAGTTGAAGAAATAATCTGTAGTCCAAATTTGCTAAGACTTTTTCCATGATTGGACGTTGTATTTTCTGGAAGTTACTTTTATATCATGCAACATGAGCATAACTTCTTTTCTTTAGTCTTGTAATACAGTGGGCTGAATTAATTTGACTTGTGACGTAACCAACTTTGCATTCATGAACTAACCATCTCTTTGTCATTATATATGACCATTTTAAAATTGCATTCCTAGATTTGGTCACTAATATTTTGTTAGCTTTGGTTTCATGAGAGATAGTCATCTGTATTATTTTTCTTATAATATTCTTGCTTGGACCTGAAATCAAGAAGCTCCATAAAATGGATTGGAATTCTATCTCCTTTAGTTATGAAATATATATATATATATATATATATATATATAAAATCAATACTCTATAGTTCTTTCACCGAGGAATACCAGTGAAGATATTTGTGTTAGACTTGAAAATTGTTCATTAACATTAAATCCCCTAACATATACAGGGTTGGCCACACTTTTCATTTCTTGTATCAGTTTTGCCAAAAAAATTTTCTTGCAATTTGTCCATTTTATCTAACTTGTAAAATTATTTGGCATAGACATCCTTGATTCTCTTCATTATATCTGTAAATCTCTCATTTCTGATTTTTAGGTGATTTTTAAAAATTTTTGATCATCTTTATTAATATGGTTTACTTATATTTTCAAAGAACTGATTTTTTATCTTGTTCATTTCTTTATTGTTTGTCTTTCATTCTCATTAGTATTATTATTTCCTTTACCTCCTTCTGATTTAACTTTTTTCTATCTTCTTAAGGTGAAATATTAGATCAATTTTATAAGCTATTTTTCACCTCTTTTAATATAGGCATGTGGGGCTTATAAATTTTCATATAGAGTTCTTTAGCTGCATTTCACAAATTTTAACATATAAAGATATCATTTTAATAATTTTTGTTTCCATTGGCATTTCTTCTTTAACACATAAGGAATTTAATACTGCATTGTTTAAGTTCTTACTAATAGCTTTTATTAAATTCACATTAGTAACTCCTACTTCAATATCATTATGGATATAGAAAGCAATCTGTAGGATTTTGATACTATAAATCTATTAACATTTATTTTGTAAACTAGTATATGAGATGTCTTGGAAAGAATACACATTCTGCTGTGATAGGTATAATACTTTATAGAACTTAATTAGGTGCAGTTGATTTATAGTGTTATTTGAATCTTCCACATCTTACTGACTTGTTTCAAAAATTATTGAAAGACTGGTGTTAAGGTTTCCAACTATGCTGATGGACTGGCCTAATGTCCCTTTTAGTTAGAAAATGTTTGCTTCAAACATTGTAGAGATTTCTTTTGAAGAAAGCTCACATTTAAGATTTATGTCCCCTAGATTAATTGTCATTTGTATCATTGCGAAATGTGTTTCATTATCTCTGATAATGTATGACTTCATGAAGTCTCATTTTTCACTTGTTTACATAACTGCATTGGCTTTCTCATGATTTATGTCTCTAAGGCTTTTCTCTTGACTTTTACTTTGACCTGTGTCTTTCTGTTTAAAGTATATTTCTAATTAACAGAATATATTTGGTCTTTGCTTTTTGACCAGCCCAATGATCTTTGCCTTTTAAATGGGACATTTATTTCATTTATACTTAATGCAAGTTTGGTTTAAACACATGAAGTTTACATTGTCAATTTGTCTATTTTGTATTTTTCTTCTATGTTGCTTCCTGCTTGTTCTTTTTAGTCTTTCCCTTTAGTTCCATCTTTCATAACCTTTTTGGTGAAATGTTTTCCATATTCCATTCATTTTCTTTTTTTTTTTTTGTCGGTCATGGGGCTTGAACTCTGGGCTTGGGAGCTGTTCCTCAACTCTTCAGCTGAAGGCTAGCACTCACTCTACCACTTGAGCCACTGTGCCACTTCCAGTTTTTCTGAGTGGTTTATTGGAGATAAGAGTCCCACGGACTTTCCTTCCCCATGCTGCCTTTGAACCGAGATCTTCAGAGTAGCTAGGATTACAGGCGTCAACCACCAGCGCCCGGCTTCCATTCATTTTCCATATTGACTGTTTTGTCATGCCATTTGTTATGACTTGTTAACCTAGAGATGACAGCATGCAAATTTCAACATTTTGCCAACTCCCTTCAAAAATATCAACTCTCAGGCAGGCATGATGGCATATACCTGTAATACACACCTGTAACAGAGGTCCTACCTGAAAAATAATCTAGAATCAGAAAGATTAGGTGCTTAGTTCAAGTGGTAGGTTGCTTGCCTACAAACTAGAGGACCTGAGTTCAATCCCAAGTATTGATATATACTAATGTACTATCAAATAAAATAACAGAATAAAAAAGGAACTCTTCAAGAAAAAGATAAAACATTCTAAATACCTACATATTTGTATCATGTCTTGTGTTCTTTATCTTTTTCAGCTACATTTGTTGATTATCCTCCAGCAAAAAAGAGTCTTTAACATTTCTTGCATTTCAGACTCCCTCCACTTAAATTTTTAACAAAACATTATTTTACTCTCATATTTGAAAGATCATTTCCTGAATATAACAGTGTAAACTCAGCTGGGCACTGTGGCTCATGCCTATAATCCTAGCTAATTCATCTGCCTCTCCTTCCCCTTTACCCCATCCCATCCCAGGCACAGTTTTAGTTTTTTATCTCTCCTCTTCCTCCTCCTCTTCCAATTCTACCTCCTCCTCAGCTTCCTCCTCCTCAGCTTCTTCCTCCTCTTCTTTCTTCTCCCTCTCCCCTTCTTCCCTTGTCTTCAACCTTCCCTCTCTCCCTCCTCTTCATTTTTCTTCTTCTCTTTTGCTTGACTTGACTTACACATTTCCTCTTTGCTGCTGTCTTTGAAGGCGAAAAGAGTCACATACCATGCTAGTGATTTTGCTTTTTGGCTACCCTACTTTTAAGACACAGTTCTCGGGAATATATGACATTTTCAAACAAGTACTTTGAGCTTTTATTGTAGTGTATTAAAGTTAGCAGCTTGTGAGTCTGTTTCCTTCAATAAATGGACCTTCCCTAAAGCAGAGGTCTTATCTTAATGATCTCTATTATCAAAGGTGATAGCTGTCTTTGTATCTGCAGTCCTGGAGGATACTGTTGGTATTTCTCGGATATGCTATGTGTTCTGGAAAGTGCAACATGCAAATTTTAATTCAGGGTAGTGTTTATACTCTTGGTTAAGTGTTACAAGGTTAAGATTGAGAATTCAAAAATATCAATGAGCATAAAAAGTGAAATAACAGCAGAAAATGAACATAGGATTGTTTTCCTACTGCTCTCAAAAATGTCTTATAATCTGAAGTAGGGGCTTCCCCAAGACCAGGAAAATGGTGCACACAGAATAAATTCCTGTGTCCTCCAACCTCCCATTTTGTGATTCTTCATATAGAACCCTACTTTATAAAATCTTTATAACATATTTTATAGCTTCTGGTTCTATTTTATTGTAGAATTACAGACACTATTTCTTTTTCCTTCCTCTAAGACTATATAGCATTTGATATAATTGTTTATGTTCAGACACATTTTTAATCTCCCTCTACTTTGCTCAAATGAATAAGCCAGAAAAAAATCAATAAAAATACAATAAATATGAGTTGGCAGAATTAAGGAATGATTTGAAAGAACTGATGATTGTAATTTTCATGGTTTCTAAGGAAAATGTTTGTTAATTTTTAATATACAACATATTGATCTAGGTTAGATCTGTAGTAGTTTAAACCTATGTACAAGTGAACAAGAATAACACTTTATTAACACAGGCTGCCAAGTAAAGTGCAGGTTCATTTTTAAGTGGCACAAGTAGAAGAAAGCATAAAGCTATACCAATAAATACTTTTAAAAGTTGAAATTGTAGCCAGGCACAGTGGCTTCACATCTGTAATCCCAACTACTAAGTAGGCTGAGATTTAAGGATCAAGGTTCGAAGCACATGAGACTCTTATCTCCAATTAACCATGGAAAAAAGCTGAAAGTGGAGCTGTGGCACAAATGGTAGAGTATTAGCCTTGAGCAAAAAAAGCTCAGGGACAGTGCTCAAGCCTGAGTTAAAACCCCAGAGCTGGCACCAAAAAAAAAAAAAGTTGAAATTGTATAATATTCTGTTTATACTACTAATAGAAGTTAATAAACAAGAGTCACTTGCATTATCACATCAATGTTATCTTCAACAACATAACTTCCAATAATCAGTGGTAATTTTCCATAGTGTTCCGTTTGATGGACAACCCACAAAGAATGTTGATTTTTCCTTCCCTCTGCAATAAAGAAAGCCTTCACTTTCTAAAGATTCTGCCTATCTCTCTCTCACACACACATATATTTTTGATTCATCGTGCCCAAGAACAGATTTAAACATAATCTTACTAAGTATTTTGTGTATCTCAGGGGAAAATATTGTTCCATGGAAATGTGAGAGGATTTTCTGCTCCTACACCTGTGCAGATAGTAAGCATGAAATCACCCTTTGTGGACAGGAAACTGTAAGCTCCTAGCTGCCAATAAAATGTGTATGTTACCATCTAGGTTTACTTCTAGACATTCTTTGTTATTGATCTGAGACTTCTCAAACTTATTATTTTCTCTTTTTGGTCCTTTTTTTATGGTAAAGGTGATATACAGAGAGCTTACAGTTACATGAGAACAGTGTTAATGGGAACGGTGTTACAGCCTCTCCCCTTTTCTCCCACTTTCCCTCCTGGCTCCCCCCACCCCCAATTGGTAAAGTTCATTTCCAAAGTTCATTTCTGTATCGCTATGGCATTGCTTCACGCTTTGTCCATTGTCTCACCATTTTGTTATTCCCCTTCTTTCCCTCAAATCAGGTAAATGTATATACAAGACATAGGGAAACAAAACCAAAAAAATAAAAGGGACAGCAGGCAATAAACCAAAGAGTGGGGGGGGATGAAAGAAAAAAGAAATAACTTCACCCAATACATTAACACAATCCCTCTTGTTTCCGTATCTTGGATTCATTTCAATTAGCATCCTTTTAACTTCTCAAAATTATTGACCTGTGCCTAGCAAGTAGTTTCAAGCTCACTTATGGGAGTTTTCCATTAGAGTCAAAAGTCAGATGTAGAACTTTCGTTGGTAGCATATTTTGAATCTATTTTTGCATCACTTATTATGATAAATGAACTCCCACACATGGAATGTGCAGAGTTAAGGCTTCCCAGATAGGCCAATCACTTCTTGCCTCCTTCCTCCATTCTTTTCCTTCCAGTCTCAAATGCATTATTTAGTTTTAGGGATGAGGGTCTATGGGAGTAGTAGAGTGCTTGCATGAAACAGTTCAACCCAGAGCAATACACAAAAAATGAATGAATAAATGACTAAGAAAAATCCACCTAGCCTGGCTCATGGCTTCTTGACTCTTCTCTTCTCCTGTCTCATTTATGGAATGTAAGTGTTTTATCTTCCAATATCCTCCACTTTAAGAGGCACAAGTAGTAAAAAACAAATTAAATTGTATCTGTGACTTGTGATAGACTGAGTAAACAAAATAATGACTGTTTTATAATAACATTTGGAAGAATCTTTGAGACCTTTGTCTTAGCCACGGAGGAAAGGCTGATGAGTGAGATCCTGAGGTGATCCGTGCTTATTATGCTCCCCCAATGTGAGCTGAGGTGTCAAATAACTCTCAATTACCAAATCCTGCAGTCATGTGTGCTTCGCTCTGTAAAAAATCATGCAGGAAGATGCTAGAATTACTTTTTCCAGGCTGGGCACTATGTGCTATCACTTGTAATCTCAGCTACTCAGGAGATGGAGATCAGTAAGACTTCAGTTGGAAACCAATCTAGGCCAGGAGCTGTTGGCTCATTCCTGTAATTCTAGCTACTCAGGAGGCTGAGATTTGAGGATCACAGTTCAAAGCCAGCCCAGACAGGAAAGTCCATGGACTCTGATCTTCAATGTAAAAAAGCTGGAAATAGTTCTATGGCTCAAGTGGTAGAGTACGAGCCTTAAGCAAAGAAAAAGAACTCAATGACAGTGTTTAGGCCCTGAGTTCAAGCCCCAGGCCTGGCATGAGTGCTCTCTCTCACACACACACACACACACACACACACACTCTCACACACACAGACACACACGTGCATGTGTGCACACGCATACACATACACACAGAAAGAGAGAGAAAGAATTATTTTTCTTGTATAAGCTACCTAGGATAACATTAAAATTATGCTTCAATAGCAGCTTTTAGTTCAGATTTTAGATTTCCAATTTTCTATCCCATATATACATAAAAAGGCAAACAATCAAATAATAAAACCAAAACATTCTTTTCACTTTGTAGAAAGCTCCTCCCTCCTCTTTCCTCAAAGAAATGCCTCTTGGGAGTAATTTCCTCTGTTTTTCATATGTATTTTTAATCCATACACCCATGAGATTAAATTGAAGAATAGACTTTCTAGCTATCATACAAAGATATTTGAAAAGATTGTGCTTTAATGGGATTTGAATGAAGTAAAAGCTTAGCTTAGCTAGCTTGGAATTGGACACGTTTTTGCCCAGCCTTGCACAGATTCTTTTTAATTAAAAGGGCTATAAAAATTCTATTTGGAGAACAAAATCTGCATTGGCCTGAGGTGTGTGTTCCATCTCCTTTCCACTCCTGTGAAAAAGAAGCAGGGAGCATTTAAGGGCCAGGGAGGGGAATTTCTTGGAGTATAAGTTTTCTTTTTCCATTTCCGTATCTTTATCCCTCTCTGCTTACTTACTACTTGTAGGATCCACATACAAATGTTCGTCGGCATTCTTGGATCTAATCTTCATTGCTCAGTACACCACTTGGCCTAGGAGTATGCTTGGTCAGTGTCCACCTGAGAAGAGGAATAAGTACATGTACAGTTGAGCTTACCGACTAGGATGCAAGTGTTTTTCTTCCATTCATTGTACTCATGGCCATCTAGGGAAGACACTCCACAGCGACATTGCTCTCCTCTGAGATTTGAGAGTAAAGAATTTGCCAGAAACCAGGTGAGAAAAGACCAGAAGTGTGAAGGACCATTTGATGCAAAATAGAATGCTGAGTGTGATGTAATAGCTTTCGGTTAAGCGATTAGACAGTGATAAAGATTAATTTGTTAGCATGTAATAATTAAACAGATGAAAATGAAGCTTAGAACTATCTATATCTGACTGTGTCAAAGTGCAGTGTTTATGCTTATGCTGAAATCTCAGCTCTGTCCACGGACAGAAAGTTCGGCAAGTTACTTTACTAGATGAATAGTGATATGCTCATCAGCACAATATGAATTCTCTTTCCAATGGAAAACAAGGTCAAATATAAAGTACCTGACAAAGTACCTGTCACATAGAAGGTAGTCAGTAATGTTATTGCTTTTGTTGTTGTTGTCAGTATGTCTTGGTGTTGAGGGGAGAGTTAGTAAAGACAGAAGATGAAGCTCTAAAACAGTATTTGTTTAGGCTTAAAAGACATGTTAAATATTTGAAATGATTGCTGCCTTTGATCCAGATATCTACAAGCTTTACATTTTCATATTTTTATTTCTTATCAAAGTGGACTACAAAAGAAAAAAAGTGCCTAGAAAATCCTTTCAATTCTAAGTAATGCATATTAGATCCATTCGATCTGGGGAAGGAAGAGGACATGAGTTTAGTTTAAGTTAGAAACAAAAGAAAACTAATATTGAATAAGGTTGGAAAAGGACATGGTATTCCATTTGTGGATTCTGCTTCTAAGTTACATCTCTGCCTTCAGTGAATCACTTTTTCTACAACACTTGGTTGGGGTATAATCACACCCTTCATTAGCACATAAAAGGAAATTTGACTTTAAATGCTTCGATTGTAATGTAATGTGGAAGTGACCTAATAAAGCAGTTTACTTTTTCATTTTTTTCTTGTTTGTATACAGGAAAATTTACCATTTTTAGTTCTGAAGTTGGGATGCGGTTTGTCCCTCAAAAATATATATATTACCAGGCACCGTGGCTCACACTTGTAATCTTAGCTACTCAGGAGGCTGAGATCTGAGGATCACAGTTCAAAGCTAGCCTGGACAGGAAAGTCTGTGACTCCTATCTCCAATGAACCATTAGAAAACCAGAAGTGGCTCTGTGGCTCAAGTGTTAGAACACTCACCTTGAGCTGAAGAGCTGAGGGACAGCACCCAGGCCCAGAGTTCAAGACCCATGACTGACCAAAAAAAAAAAAAAAAATGCGTCAACAGCTTGGTTCCCAGACACAGGAAATAATGTAACAGGATCCAGATCTTCCATGTATATATTCTGGCCATTCTGCTCAGTGCAGTGTTATAACCACCACCACAGTCAGAACTCAGAATCATTCACTCATTACCTCCCCCCCAAATCCCCTAATACGGCCCCTTTGTGATCAAAATTAACCCTGTTCCCAAAACTTTGACAATGACTGATCTGTCCCTTGAGTGTTACTTGTTCCCATAGGTCATACAAGTGAAATTACACAGTACATAACCTTTCCATCTGGCATCTTTTTCCTCAGTGCAATTTATTTCTGCATTTATCCATGGAGTTACAGCTCAATCCCTAGCACTGAAAGACAAAGAACAAAAAAAAAAAGGTTCTCTGTCATAGTTCACTTCTCAAGGTATTTGCTATGCTGCCTTGTTTGATTGCAGTGTATGTGCAACTCAATGGTGAGCCTAGACTTTCCTAAAGGCACATTTACAATCTCTTTTCCTCATCCACCTTCCTCTCTACCATGTCACTCCACGAACTTTCCAGTCCTCCAAGATACTCTTTCCCCCAGGTCTTCTGTCTTCAAAGCCAGAGATTTAGGTTCTCAGTGTTGTTTCACGTATTCTCTAATTTGGTCCACCTTGAGAGCAAAGTCAAGAAAGAGACAGAAGGACAGACAGAGACAGACAGAGACAGCGGCAGAGAAACAAAGAGAAAGAGAAACAGAAAGAGAGGAGAAAAAAGATGAAGATTTTTCTCCTACACATGTATGCACACACACAGGACTGGTAGAACCCACTTTTCCAACTTCTTTGCTCATACACAGACATGTCTCCCAGAGTTTTAGAAAGATGCATGATGGTTTGCCCTCACTAGTGTTTGCTTTGTGAGTGAGGGACCTCTGGAATGGAGCCAGAAGAGTAAAATAAGCAAACAGAAGCAGAGATTTCTCTCTACGTTGTCCATCTTACAGAACTTCCCATCTTAGTCCTCTGAACAGAAAAAGAGGGAGTAGGTTTTTCTTAATGTCTTTTGTGTTTGTGCCTTATAGACATTAGAGGGTTTGGGGCTAGAAACTAAGATGGGAAATAGCAAGAAAAAAAAAAGCAGTAAACTCATTGCACATCAGCGGCATCTTCATTCTCAACTTACGTGTCATTATTTACTTTTCTGAATCTTTTCCCACTTGGTTTTGTGGATCAGGGGAGATAGAAGATAATATATGCTTAGTCTACTGTCATAATCAGAACTAGAATCAAGCTAAATGATATGGTATTTTTCTTTCCATTGTTGCCTTCATTTCTTCCTTCTCATTTGGTTTTTCTTTTGTGTAACTGGTTTGTATTTCCATAAAAAATGTATTGTTCTTATTTTTAAATGTTAAAAATAACTTTCAAACTTACCCTGGTAAGGTATGTTTCTCCTTTTGTATAAATTATATAAGGAAAATGGATATAAGGGGAAAAAAACCCTCAGGCATTAACTAAGGAAAAGCCATTCACAATTGTTTCAAGAAATATGCACCATTCTACATATAGGATTTGTTCCCTTTGCTTTTTTGTTGTTATTGTTTTTTGTTCTCCCCTGGGCACACTTCTGATCTATTTATTTACTTGAATAAAAGCAAACGTATCACCATATGCTATCTAGAAAGGTGAGAAATTTGGCAGGAAACTGCATACTTTCAACACAATTTGCAAAAGAACTTAATGAGGAATACCGCGCATACCAACCCACTCAATTGGACACTATTTGGTCTCTTGCCCAGTCCATTGAACCCAAGATCTCTTGGTAGAGTTGAAGGAATTAATGCCAATTATAAAAAGACAACAACAATCTTTCAGCTATTTACAAAAGAATCATACTTACATGAATTATGAGGCAATTATACTACAAGGATCTGCCGATTGTTCTAACTCCTAATGCTAAGTTTCCTTTGGCCTATATGTATCCTTGAGTGAGCTTTGTATTGAAGTCTTATTGTAGGTTGGCACTGTGAAAAGTACTGGAGATCTCAGAGATGAATTCGGGGACCCCATCTTCTGAGAGTAGAGGGCACACACGTGCACAATACACAAGGCTATATTTCAGGCTGTGCCAAATGCTGTATCTTGAAGAGAGAAAAACAGCCTTCTCTGCGAGTGAACACAGGGATGAATCACCCTTCCAAGAAGATTGAGAAGGGTTTCCTCGAGAGGACATTCTTTAACCGAACTCTAAGGATGCACTGGGTGACAGAGAATGCAAGAATGTCATTCAAAACAAGAGTATGAGCAAAGTTTTGGAGGTTGCAAATACATGGCACTCATCTTCAAGAAGAGAAAACAATTCACTGTTGTGCATGCATGATGCACTTCATTTTGCTTTTATTCTCTTGAGCCAAGTTGTGTAATTTCTCTTACATTGTGTTCAGGGCAATGATAGAATTGGTCAAACTCTAGAAACCAGTATGTGGATTCCAAGCAGATATGCTGTTGCAGGTTATCTTTGGAAGCAGTGATAGTCCCTTGATGGTGTAGCTCACAGGATTCCTCTGCATGCAGTATGTTTTCTACTATTCCCACTCAGCCTCTTCCTCCCTCAGGAAACCTTCTCTCTCTCTCTCTCTCTCTCTCTCTCTCTCTCTCTCTCTCTCTCTCTCTCTCTCTCTCTCTCTCTCCATTTCTCTTTCCCCCCCTCCCTCCTTCCCTCTAAGCCAGGGTGATCTGAGTTGTTAAAAAGCATCTATTTTCCTGTTGGAATACCTTGCAGTAATATTTCTTACTGTCTTATGAATTTGCATAAAATCATTAACAACTGAAAATCCAAGCTCTACCTTAATTAGTTCACAAAATAGTTGACCTAATCCATTTCCCTCAATTCTGTAGAAGTATTTATAGATATATTTTAAAACTGCTCAGGGGAAAATAATCATGCCTACCGCAGTCTGTTTTCTTTATTTATTTTTTTTAAAGAGTTTATTGTTTCAGTGAAAGATTAGAGCAACCTGGCCATATCTGGATAGAGAATACTGTACTGGGGTTTAAAGAGATAAGGCTCCAGGTCCCCTTTGGAATTAATTCTACCATTTACTATAATAATATGGACAGCATCTCTCTCCTCCATACTTGAGAATTTTCTAGAGGCTTAAGGGATCCCTATACTCTAAAAATGCTAGGTTATTTTCCTCTGCTTTTGGTGTGGATCTGCTAGGAAAAAAGAAAAGAGAAAAAAATCCCTTTTTTAATTTTTATTGAGTCTAACAAAAACATGTTCTTGCTGAAACCAGAAGGAACAGGATGTCTCTTACCACTGCCAAGAATATTATTTTGATGTCTCTTTAATTGTTTCCCTAAGGGCTCAAATGGTGTTCAGGGGTGGCGAAGTTTAACAGTTAATGGATCAATCCAGTTTTGTTTCCTGGTTTTGCTGATACAAACAGTGCAGCAATGTGCAGTATTGTGTGGTTCTCTTTTGCCATGTTAAAGAAACAAATGAAAACTGAAAAGCCTACCAACCAAAAATGTGTCCGTATAGCAACACTCTATGTAGAAGATTAAACCAATGAACCAAATCTGCAAGATCACAAATCCCTGTCAAGTAAAAAAAAATATGTATAAGTAACTTAAATTTTCAATGTACACAAGCTGATTGATTTATACAGAAAGATGACATGTTTGACAAAACAACCACATATAACTTACGGTATAAATCCCTGTGTAGTGAACATGTAAAGTATGAGAATAAATGCCAAACATGGAGGGTAATTAATTCTGAGAAGACAGACAAATTAAGATCTGAGAAACGGATACAAAAGACTTGAAAAATAACAGTAACATGTATGTATAGGTGGCTCACAAGCTACTCAGATGGCTGAGATCTGAGAATCACAATTCAAAGCAGTAAAGTCCCTGGGACTCTTTATCTCTAATTAATCACCAAAAAGTGGGAAGTAGAGCTATGGCTTAAGTGGTAGAGCACTATTCTTGAGTTAAAACAGCCCAAGGCTCTGAATTCAAGCTCTAGTACTGGCACAAAAATAAATAAATGCTGGGTGCTGGTGGCTCACACCTGTAATCCTAGCTACTCAGGAAGCTGAAATTTGAGGATCACTGTTCAAAACCAGCCAGGACAGTTAGGTCCATGAGACTCTTATCTCCAGTTATCCACCAGAAAGCCAGAAGTGGTGCTGTGACTCAAGTGGTAGAGCACTTGCCTTGAGCTGAAGAGCTGAGGGTCAGTGCCCAGACCCAAATTTCAAGCCCCACGACCAACAATAAACAAACAAACAAACCAGTAAGATTTTATAGCATTAAAAAATGTATCATATCTGAGGATCAAGGTTCAAAGCCAGCCTAGGCAGTAAAGTCTTTGAGACTCTTATGCCTAATTAACCACTAAAAAGCTGGAAATGGAGCTGTGGCTCAAGTGGTAGAATGCTAGCCTTCAGCAAAAAAAGCTTCAAGCCAGCACTCATGCCCTGAGTTCAAGTCACAAAACAGACAGACAGACAGACAGACAGACAGACAGACACACACACACACACACACACACACACACACACACACACACACAAATGTATCATAAAAATATTGAAACAAACCAGGAGCCAGTGGCTCATGCCTGTAATCCTAGCTACTCAGGAGGCTGAGATCTGAGGATCATGGTTCAAAGCCAGCCTGAGCAGGAAAGTTGGTGAGACTCTTATTTCCAATAAACCACTAGAAAACCGAAGTGGTGCTATGGCTCAAGCAGTAGAGTGCTTCCCTTGAGCTGAAGAGTACAGAGACAGTGCCTAAGCCCAGAGTTCAAGCCCCACTACCAACTATATATATATATATATATATATATATATATATATATATATGTATATATATATATATAATATTATATATATATATATATATGAGAGAGAGAGAGAGAGACAAAATGGAAAAATAGTTGAGATTTTGTAAAGATTGAAAGTAAGTATGTAAGTATTTGTGTCATTCTTTTATACTTCCATAAACTATTTTTATTCTAACATCTATTAGGTAACAGCTCTCTAAAACATCCCTTACAACATTTTTTTGGTAAATCTAAAATTTATTCTAAAATAAAAGGTTTCAGTATTGGATCTGGCATCAGTTTACAAATATCATTGAGTTTAAGTCCCATTAACAGAATCAGAGCCTTCAGCAGGAAACCCTGAACCCAGAGAAGACGGTCAGGTGGCAGAGTGATGCATCCTGACCTGGCCCTGGATTCTTCATGAGAATAATGACTGAGAAGGCAAAGCAAGAAAGGTGTACCCGGGAGATTGGTACCCACAAGAATGGCAGCCGCTGTTTGAAGAGCAGCAGGTGGCCACTGTGGCTGAGACATGAATTACTTGGAGTGATGGGCAGGAAATTAGGCCAGACCGGAAGCAGGGTTCAAGCTGTGCAGCCATGCTGAGGAACATGGATTCCACAAAGTAGAGGTAACAAAAGTTTCCATAGTCGATGACAAATCCAACCTGCTTAGAAGTGTAGAGAATTTCCAAGATTAGTTGCAACTGTTGAAAAAGCCACTGGATGTAATGAGTCACTGAGATCACAGAGATAACAGCACTGAGATCCAGAAAGACCCAGGAGCTGTGAGATCAACTTCTCCTTTTGACACTTTCACCCTTTGCTTTCCTCTCCTTCCTTCTCAGGCTATCCTTTTCATCACCATCACTTCCAATCCCTTTATGAAGCCCATCAGAAACCCTTCCCCGGGAGCTAGTCTATTTTTTAAAATGAGATGCAACATATTCTATAGGGAGGTCACTCCATAATAGAGCCTCACACTTCCTATCTCTTTTGTGAATCTTGACAGTCAGAAAAGAAGCATACCTTATCTTTTACACAGACTCCTTGGAAGGAATTGATGTTCTTACCTCTGAAGCTGTAATAGGAGATTGCTATAAGGAAAAAAAAATCTCATTCTGCAACATGTGACTTCTTTTCATTTCAAGGAGGAGCTGCCTTGTGTTTGCACAGAGGACCAGGCTTCCAATTTAAAATTGGGGGGTACCACAGCTGCACAAATGTCATATGCATTCATGGTCTTTCTCGTGCACCTTTCCCGCCTTCAGAGAAAGGAGCATAAAGCATCTGATCGAGACTTTCTTCCAGCTGAGTTGTTCTCTGATTGAATCAAGGCCAGTTTCTGTAAGTACTGGATTGGAGTCAAAGCTATCTGGATTTTTAACTTGCTCTGGGACCTAAGGCCTTAGCTTTCTTATCTGTAAAGCAGAGGGCATTATGTAGAAATCCTCTCAGTCCATTCAAATCCTAAGCTTTTGTGGCTCTGTGACTCCCTAGGGTCTAAAGATGAGCTGTCATCATTTGTTCATATTTTATGACCATCTGCTGAGGGCAAAGCAGTGGAGGCTTCACATACTTGGACAAGCACAGAGAAGGACCATTGGCCTGAGAGATAGTCTTCCAAATTTACATTTTAAGAGAAACATAAAGAATCATATATACGAGCAGTTCTTTTTTGAGGGTACAGATTTGAATCCAAGCTTGAGATAACATCCAAGCTTTATCAGGTAGAACTGGAACATGTCAAAAAAAAAAAGCAGCATATACCTCTGAGTCTCTTTTGTCTTTCCTGTCCAATAGAAGCAATGCTCGTCTCCGAGTTTTGCAGGAAACAAGTGAGATGAAGGATAAGAAAATATTCTGTACAATGGATACTCCATAAGCATGTGTGAGTAATTCTTATCACTATCAAAATTAGCTGCACTTATTAGTTCAGATATTCTTGGAGTGCCCAACAGGAGACAGATACTGTGTCTAGCACTTGGGTTTTATTCTGCAGTATTAAAACCTAACTTATGTCAGGTGATACTCACCAAGCAAGCTGGTCCATTATTGACTGGGTTTTCTATATGAGACTGGCCATACCCGCTGCCTCTCCTCTTTAAACTCAAGTGAATCCCAGCTTGGAGAATAAAACTGGTGCAGGTAAACACCAGAACAAAGCCAGAGGCCCTGGGTTCTAGTTTGTCTGTACCTCTTTCTCTCTGCCAAGTAGCCCTGAATGAATCACATCCCCTTTTTATTTCTTTCTTAAAAGAGAAGGGACAGGAGTGGTGCTGTGGCTCAAGTGATAAAGCACTAGCCTTGAGCACAAAGAAGCTCAGGGACAGCTCCCAAGCCCTGTGTTCAACCCCTAGGACTGGCAAAATTAAAATAAAAGAGGAGGAAATAGACCAAGGAGACTCAGCATTTCCCAAGCCTAACAACATTTTTATGTTTACCATTCATTAAGCATTATAGTGTGTCTTCTCTCCCAAAATCCCTCTATTGAAATCCAAACCCATAGAACCTCAGAATGTGTCCTTGTTGGTTGACATAGGATTACTGCAGATGTAATTAGTTATGTTCAAATAAAGTCAACCTGGAGTAGGGTAGAGTTTCAGTGTGATAGCAAAAGGAAATATGGAGACAGGCAGAGAGGAGAGTGATATGTGAAGTAAAAGCAGAACCAGGGAGGTAGACAATGCCAACAATTGCCAGCAAACCAGCCGATATGACGGAAGGCACAAGGCACAAATTCTCCTCCATGGTCCTCAGTTAAAGAGCTAACCTGATCTATGCCTTGACTTTGAACTTCTAGCTTCCAGAATTGTGAGATACTGGAGCAAATTTGTATAGTCCTAGAGAGACAAACCCTGCTACCAATGGGAACCTTGTCCAAAGACAACTATAGCTTATTTAACACACATCTAATTTGGGCTCAGTAGTCCATTCTGGTTGTAATAGAAAGCAGAGAGTTACACTTTAATAGAACTGGCAGTTAATTTCTTCTTCTTCCCCCAAGTCTGAACATCACAATGTTTTGACTTGCAGCTCAAGAAACTGAACACCACATGAGAAAACTCTTACTCATCCCACTATATATAGCCAGCGATGAGTATAGCATTTAAAAATGGAGCCACATGCACAGGGAAGGCACTGTATTTACAGAATGTTTCCTTCTGGATGCCAGGCTCAGCAGTTTCTCCCCCTCCTTTTCTCCCTCCCAAGGCAACCTCAGCAGAACCTCGAGATCAGGTTCTGTGGAGGGCAGTAGCAAATCTGAGAGTCCAACTGCTGCAGTTAATGATTCAGGAAAGAAACTTGGACATGTGAAAAATGAACGGGTTTGTTCAAAAGTTAAGTACTGGGCATGTGTAAGAAGCAAAATTCATTAAGAGGTAAGCATTGAGATTTCCACACGGAAGGACAAAAGGGATTTCTTTTTTTTTTTTTTTCTTTTGTGCCAGTTCTGGGGCCTCAAACTCGCACATGTTTTTGGATTTTTTGTTGATTTTTTTTTTTTTTTTAAGCACAAAGCTAGTACTCTACCACTTGAGCCATACCTCCACCTCTGGCTTTTTGCTAGTTATTTGGAGATAAGGTTCTTTACAGACTTTTAAACCTGGGCTGGTCTTGAATCAGGGATCCTTAGATTTCAATCTCCTGAATAGACAGGATTATAGGCATGAGCCACTGGCACTCAGCTTCAAAAAGGATTTATAAGTGTTTCTGATTTAAAAAAAATTATTCTTAATTAGCTGTTCCACTGTGAGGGACATAGTTACTAAAGACAATTATTAGGTCTGATCAGGGCAAGTAAGCTCTAGAAGTTAAAACTTAATTAAATAAGAGCTGATGAACAGGATATGGGTTGTTAGTAAGAACAAAGAGAATGAGCCAAGTCTTTAGCTTTCTTGAGTAGTGTTCTTTTTTATCTCTTTTTTTTTGTTAAAAAAATGACAATCTTATAAAGCTGAAATCAGAAAGGAAAAAGATCTCAACTCAAAGACAGCATGTAAAGCTGGACTGTTGGGTTTCTCTCCCATGCTGGGCTCCAAATCTGTGGGGATGTTCTTTCAGGAGTTTTGTGAGATGGAAATAATGATCTTCTAGAAGTGATTTAATGCCAAATTACATTTCCTGTGATTTAAAAATAATCAGATCTCTATATTAAATGAGAATTAAGGCAATTTAGTCTAAGACTTAGGAAAATCAAGTGAAGAATTATATGTCTTGTCCCCTAAGCTAGTGATTTCAAAAATGAATATTCAAGACAGTGCATAGGGGTCTAGGAGGAGAACACTCCTCTTCATTGAGGTCCTACTATATGCTATGCACTATACTAGGAAATGAGCAAATATCTATGAACATAATATGCCCTGGGGAATTTTGCATGTTAAAGAAACAGATGGTTAGTATAGAATAAGTGTTTGAGGAGAGTTTAAGGGGAAAAAAACATAGAAAGGTTAGACCAGGTTTAAAAGGATCCAATACAGATGAAGGAGACCACTGGGGGAATCTCAAAAATGAAGCACTTCTCCCTTAGGGAAAAGAGTAATGGCCCAGATCTAGAAAAACAGTGACTGCACTGTAAATGTTAAAGGATGTTCCATAGAAGACACAGCCTTAGAAGAACAAACTCATTTCCTATCCCCAAGCCTTCACCATGCACAGATATGGCTGAAGAAATGGACACTCAGATATCTCTCTTCTTTCATCCCAAGTCTCCCACTGGTGCCATTCTTTGGCCAAACTCAGCCAAAAGGCAGAAGATGGGGGCACATGCCATCAATCCAATCCACCTCTTAAGAAACAAGAAAAGGTCAAGAAGGGGGAAGAGGCACCTGCAAGGTGCACAGAGAAACCTAGCACACACATTCTAAAGAAGGAGGAGAGAGCCAAGTGCTGGTGGCTCATGCCTGTAATCCTAGCTACTCAGGAGGCTGAGATCTGAGGATTGCAGTTCAAAGCCAGCCCAGGCAGGAAAGTACCTGAGAGTCTTATCTCCAACTAAGCACCAGAAAACTGGAAGTGGAGCTGTGGCTCAAGGGGTAGAGCATTAGCCTCGAGCCGAATTGCTCAAGGAGAGCACCCAGTCCCAGAATTCAAGTCCCATGTCCAACCAAAAAGAGAAGGAAGAGAGAAGATCAGGGGTATCAGAAGTCAGGGTAGGTCTTCTGAGAAAGTGACATTTGAGCAAAATCCTGCAGCAGGTGAGGGTATTGTATGGAAATTCAGTGATGAAAAACAGAGAAGCCATATCTTGAGAGGTTGAATTGAGAGTCTTTATTGGAGAGCCAGCAACTGTAGGTGGACTCCTGTCACAAAGGACTACAGCCCAGAATTGAACTTGCACCAAGCTTTTAGAGACAAAAACCACTTTTGGGTGAGTTACCCAAGCCCAGCAAAAGCAGACCATATAGGGAAATGCTCAGGTATAAGCAAAATTTTCCATCGAGGTAAATACTCAGGTCTGAGCAAAATATTCCCTATAGGGAAACAGTCAGGGTTGAGCAAATCAGACCATCTAGGGAGATAATAGCAAAGCTTTCCTGGGGCTAAACAACATGACATTTACAATTCAAAGAATGGCCTATCTCACCTCTAGGCTTCTTTGGAGATGCGTGGAAAGCCTCCACCACCCAGCAAGACACCAGAATGGCTGTGAGAGCAAGCCTTGTTACTTAGACCCAGTCTCCTTATTTCATTATGAACCAGTGGCTAGCTGATGACAAAGCATCCAGTGCGGAGACTCCGTGTTACCACATGCTTGGCAAGGTCAAGGAACAGAAAAGGAGGTCATTGTAATTGCAACTGAATGAGACAATGTGCTGCTGGTATCCAGTGTCCTACAGGGTAGCAACATCCATATGTCATTTTTGGAATAAATATTCATAGAAGTAGGTTGCATAATTGCTGTGTCTTTTGCACAGATAGGGCTATACTGCCAAAAAGTTTTGCAACTACAGCTTTTGGGACATTGCATTCCTATTTGATAGCTGACTGCATAGAGACAAAAAAGGTTTCCTAGTCCAATAGCCAGCTTCATAGAACAAGATCAGCCCAAGGCTGGCCTAAGGAGCATCAACTTGGACTCAAGTCTCCTGTTCAATAGTTGCCTACCAACACTGTAATCCCCTCCTGCTTTATATGGTGTGGTGTTGAAGGTCAAATATCTTGATGAAGTTTCCTTCTGGATATGGAATCTTGGCCGAAGACACCACCCTGAATGCTCAGGCCTCCGAACTTCACCACCAGGCCCTGTATGGGCATTTTGACAAAAGAATCAAAGCATAGAAATTTCAAACATACATGCAGATAGTCAAATACTGTCATTTACTGACAAGCACTTGCAGCTTTTGATGGAAGTCCTGAGACTGAGTTAAAATTAATTCATGAATGGACTTAAAATTGGAAGGGGAAAATGAGACTATAATTATTAAAGGTTTTGCCAATTCTGCCTCACAGCTGTGGGCTTTCATGTGAGTTGGTTTAAGGTATATTTAGCTAAAATGTTAAGTTTTAGAAGCAATGGCGTATGTGAGTTTGAATTGCACATATTATATAAATGTTTTACATTTTAAATTAAGGCAGAAGCATCAAAAATTGCGTTTTTTGTAAAACAGTAAAAGAAATATAACCAAAGCATTTATGAAGACAAGTCTATTAAATAACAAATTTATTAAACAATAAATTATAACAGTTATTATAATCCTTGCTAAACATTGGAAAAAAAGAAAATCCATGCTGTGCTAATTACATAAGTTAAAGCTATTTTAAGGGTTATTTTTAACAGAGACAATAAAGTACTCTGAAGGAAAGCATCTTTTGCTGTTTTACACTTTTAATAATTTCTTTTCTTTTCTAATCATAGAACAAATGCTACTCAAAAAACACACTTGCTAACCTGGACATTTTTCAGGATTGTGATATTCATCTTTTCTCATTTCTTTTTAGCAAATAGAGATTAATATTTTTAGAACATGAATGAATATACCTTCTGAAATCTAAATGTAATATTAACAATAAAGGAAATGTTTGTATAGATACCAGTCAGGAAATTTCCAACCATGCAGTTACTTCTAGTTTAATCAGATATTAAAAGATTAGAAAGTCAAAAGAAAGAAAGGAAGAACGGAAGGAAAGAAGGAAGGAAGAGAACACAGGAACATTAGCATATCAGTGTGAAAGGAACTAGCTACCACTCCAGCATCATCAATTCAGGAAAAAGGGAAGAGAATTTAGAAGCTTATCAAAGGAGACATTAGTAGATTATCAGAGGGCATCATGAAACTGGAGGCTCAGAGCAAGATTTTCTCCAGGTGAAGACCCTGGAGATGGATCCTGACAGGATGGAAACCTGTCTTACGGTGGGGTCTCAGAAGTCACTCACAGTTCATTGGTGCTGGGATGGATACTCCAAGGGAGTGTGATGAGGCTGATTCTGGGAGATGAGGGAAAATCTGTGCACTGGAACCAAGAGATGCTCCTAGAAGCAAGTGGTGCTGCCAGAGTAGCATCACAGGAACAGGTGTTGTACAGTAACTCAATCACAAGAAACAGAGAAGCCACATTTTGAGAGGTTGAATCGGGAGTCTTTATTGGAAAGCCAGTGACTGCAGGTGGACTCTGGTCACAAAGACCGATAGCCCCTCAAATACAATTAACACTATCAGAAAACTGAGCCAGGAGAGCAGGGGAGGAAAGAAAGAGCAGAAAAACAATACCAACAAACCAGATCAACTCCAATGGAGAGCTGAAGTGAGCTACCATGTGGGGAGACATGGGATCAAGAGACATGGCATAATGGCACCTGAACTGATCTGGGCCTAAATAGTGTCAGGATCAGGGGGCAGGGTCACAGGAAACTCGAGAGTCTCCCAAGTTTAAGGCACAGGACTGACAGATCCAGTAACCTATTGTCCAAGTCCCTGCCCCTGCTTCTTGGAATTCAGGCAGGCCATCACCTGGGAGGTAGGATTTCACCTTCCTCCACCATGAAGACAAGATGGTGCCAGTTAAACCCAATTCCCTATCGTCCACACATGGCCAAAATGGCACCGGTTAGACCCAGTATCTTCATTGCACAGGAAGTAGATGGGAACAGAAAGTAGACATAAACAGGAAGCAGACAGTTTGTGGTGTACTTTTGGATTTCTCTGTGGGAGGAGCCTATAGAGGAAAGCTGACACACAAAAAAATGTGTCTTGCCAAGGCTTGTCCTTAGCATCCCTAAACATAGTATAGAAGGCAGAGTGATCGATGAGAAAATCTCATAGTGGTAGTAGTCAGGTCGCTAAATCCTAATATTAAAAGAAATTTCATTATGCCTAAACTCAAGTCTAATGCAGCTTTCTGGGCCTCTTTTTACTTGAAGGGAAATTGTATCCGACCACAACTAGAAGACTAAAGATAAAGCTGTCATATGTCAAAGATCTTGGGAATGAATCTAGGTTGGTTTGGTCGTTTCCTTTTTTCCTTGAATTTCTCAAGTCTTTCTCTGGAATACACTTGCTTCTGATCCCTGAAGTAGGCTTGTTTCATATTCTCCTAAAATGACAACCTTACAATTGAACAATGTCGCTCCAAATTATTCTGTAGGGATTTATAAGCCGAAGCATCTCAAAGTTCTTAGAGAGGCCAATAAATGTCTTTATAGCCATATTCTCCATCTTCTCCTGGTTACCAAAGTGTGTTTTAGCACTGCAGCTTCTCCAAATGACATTGCTGAAAGGGACTCAGAGGAAAGGGCAGGGATGGTGGTAGTGAGAAAGAGGTAATGTCTTACTCTTTGTGCTCCAAAGCACTGTATTGTGGAGGCTTGCATGGATAATTTCACCCCAGTTTCAAAAGGACCCCTGTCTCACATTAAGAATTCAGACTAGAATGCCTTATTAAGTGAAGTTAAACATCTGTCTGTTTGCTTGGAGAATAATTTCCCTGAGTATAATGTGCCTTTACAATTGAGTGGGAATATTTGCACAGCACTAATAGAGTCTACAAAGAGACCCACAAGGTCATGTCTACACTGACAGGAGCATATGCTGTGTTTACAAAGCCCAGGTAGGTGAGCATCAGTTAGATTTTATGAGGCTTTCCCACTTGCTATGGCAGTTTGGGCCGCTTCCAGTCTTTCACTACTGCACAAATAAATGTGGCTCGCAAAGCCTGGCCAAGAATCTTTTCTTCTTCCCCCCACCATGTGAAGATGTACTCTGAAATTAAGGTTCTGTGTTGTCATAGTATTCAGAGGTCTCTACACAAGAAGGTGGGTTCTACCAACCAACATATTTCAATAACCAGATTCTCAAGGTCAAATAGATGTATTTGTCATTTTTGCACACTAGAAGCATTCATCATTGCTTTTGGTTTTTTTTCTTAATTTAACAACCTTTAACTGTTCAATTAAGATTGCTGAACTATTCCTACAATGGAAAAGTGTACAAGAGAGGAGAAAGCAAGCAACACCAGCTGTGTGGTGTGTGAACACCACTCCACTTGGTGGTTAAGATGATTTTACGATGCCTCAAATTCTATTCATTCTTCTTTCATTCGTCAAACAGTTGGTATATCTTTACCACCTTAAGCTCTGGGGAAAAAAACAGGACATACAAACATGTCTTGCACTATTATTACAATAAGAACTGATATAAGAGCTTGGATACAGCACTAGAAGATGAGAAGGCCACATTATATGAGGGTGAGAAAATTACCCAAAGAATTGCTGCTTGAAGATAGCCTTGGAGAAGGACTGGGATTTTAATGAGCGTACGCATCCTATGAAGAGAGGAAAGGGAATGGCAGATTTCTCATTCCACTGGAAGCCAAGATGCCTGAAGCCACAGGAGAGTTTTCCCAGAGGTAGATTACTACAAGACAAGGAAGTGGGTCTGGAAAACCAGAATAGTGGAAGTCCCATATCTGATTCATTGGTGGAAGTCATCAGATCTGATCCCAGGAAAGGGAAGCCAAGAGAAACTCCAATTTGTAAGACTTCTGGATGGATGATCACTTTGGACACAAGGTTTAAAGGGATGTACAGAAATGCAAAGACAGGGAAGCAAATAGATTCTTTATTTTTGAATCCTGATTGTGTCAGCTGGCCTTGAAATCAGTGCTGGGGACATTAATAATTCTTCTCACCATTTGCTCTATCTTTTATCATTTCCTTCTAATGCTGATTTCTTCATTTTCTTACTTTTTTATTGTCTGTCTTAATTGACAAATAAATTTATATATGCATATATACTTGGAGTTTATAATGTGATGTTTTGATACACATATTAAAGTAAGCTAATTAGCAGATACATTACCTCACATATTTTTTTCTGTAGCAAGAAGACTTAAAATCTGTTCTTACTCTCAGCCGTTTTCAAGAATACAACATATTGGTTGAACTTGTAGTCAAATTTTGTATCAAATGATATAATAAAATACTTTATAGCAAACCCTGACATTTCCTTAAATCTCTGTCCCGACTCTAGGGCCCCGTAACTAGCATTCTACATGTTACTATCCATTACAACATCTTAGATTCAACAAGTAGGTGAAATCGGGCAGTGTGTGTTTGCCTTTCTGTGCCTGGTTTACCTTAGTGCCCAGAGAATCTTGAGGTTCATCATCTTGTCATAAATAACAGAATTCATCTTTTTAAGATAGTTGCAGGTGTTCCTTATCTGCCTGAATATGTGAAGCATTTCAAACCCTCTACCCTTCCTCCAAAGAGTGTACTTACCTATGTCTAGCCATCAGTTGCCATTCATAATTCAAACTCTGATGATGATGATGATGATGATGATGATGATGATGATGATGATGTCGTCTAGGAGCAGGCCACGTAGCCTGCAAGGGAGAAAAGGAAATTCCATCTCTCTGGTAAGAGAACTGAGGGGAAAGAAGCTTAAAGGCAGATGGAAAAGGTATAGAAAACCAATTTGCCCTACCTCAACATTTTTCATAAGCTAGCTGCACTAAGTGGTTTTATTCCAATCCTTTGAAGACGGCATCCAGAAATGAGATTGCTAATCCCTGTGTTAAATGGCAGAACTAATTGGCATGGAGAAAGAAGGAGCAAACTCAGCTCAAACAGGCTTAACTTGTACCTTCGTAGATGCCAGCACCCACCTGGTATGAGACCCTTTGCTCTGCCAAGTCTCTGTCCCTCAGCCAGGAAGTATCTGTGTTGGCTTAACTGGAATTCAGTATTAGGTGACAAAACCGAGAGTGTGTCATCCATTTCAGTGTTGAAGGCCTGTGGTGTCTCAGCAGGTGCACAAGTCCTTTTCCTTGGTGAAGTGTCTACTCTCCGGGGAAGATAATATTCTAAGCCTGGGGACCTCGGACCTCCTGACACACAAAACACAGCCCATTTAAAACATCAATCAGCAGCTATAACCAACTGTTATTTGCTTTTTTCTCTTTGGTTTTGCCTGAAATTGGAATAGATTCTTGAGCCAATTAGGATGAAAATCAGCCAATTAACTAAATCCCTATTAACCTCTCATGTCCAGGGGCGGGGATATAAAGGAAGAAATCTTGCTCAATATATTGAGGTTTTTCTGTATCTCTTCTTTGCCAATTGCTAAATATGACTGCCGTTTCTCTTCTTATGAAAGGAAGGCTAATCACCTACATTTCATTTTAAAATTCCTGGATATCTGTAGCTCATCCCAATTGGCCCAGAAATGTGGAACTTGAGAAGAAGGAGGTAGGCCTTCTTTATCATCTCCCTACTAATAAAATGAGGCTTGAGGAGATTAATGTCAATCTGATAACCTAGAATTACTTAGAGAGTGGAAATTGGGCTGAAAAAGTGGTCTAGTTTTACAAAAAAAAGTTAGTTATGAGCACCAGGTGCCAGTAGCTCTAATACTAGCAATTCAGGTGGCTGAGATCTGAGGATGGCAGTTCATAGCCACTCCAGTCAGGGAAGTCTATGAGACTCTTATCTCCAATTAACCTCTAAAATGCCAGAACTAGAGCTGTGACTCAAGGGACTGAATACCAGCCTTCAGCAGAAAAAGCTAAGGAACAGTACCCAGGCCCTGAGTTCAAATCCAAGTACGAACACAAAACAAATTATGACAATACTACCTACTTGTTGTAAAACAACAACAACAAAAATCAGGTGCATAGAAATATACTTGCATATATACTAGTGTTTACCTATACTTACACTATTCAGAAATAAACCCTATCTACATTTTGGTTGTTTTATCCCCAGTGAATAGTGTTTCATATATTTAAGACCATATTTTATGTTAAAAAAATTACTGCATAGCTAAATTTATGTTAATGGCTATACAAATATTCTTTACGTGGGTGTACCTCATTTGCTAAACCATTCCTCCATTATTGCTTCACATTTAGATTATTTTTAGAGCCTCATTATTATAAATTACTTTCTGGTGAATGTCTTTGTGAAGAAATATTTTGGTTTTTAAGCACAGTATACTGTACTGAACTAATAATGATGTGGACTCTCTTCCCTTGTAGAGATGGCCAAGAGAAGTAAGGTATGGTTGCTGACTACAGGTTAAAATCTCACGGCCCAGTGTCTAATGAGCAGATTCTTGGCTCCAGACATGGACTATAGTTGATATTTCCACTGATGATTAAATCCTGGCGGTAGGTTGAGTCACTAAAATAGGACCCAGGGATGAATACGTAGTCATGTTGGCTCACTTTATGGTGGGGCAATTGTCCACCATCTAAAATAATCTTTTACCTTCTTGGCCTTAGAACACTTGAGAAGCCTTATGTAAGAGTGGTTGGTGGACAAGAATTTAGAAGATAGGTATAGAAGGAGATAGGTAAAATCCAGAGCTATGGTGAATCAAGAAACAGCTTCATAGGACAGGAAGCAAAATCTGAAGGTTTGTCCCTCTGTTCTAGGCCTTCTTATCAGCTCTTGTAGTGGATTGTTTTTTCTCTTTAGCTCTGTGAGTGCTAAGGTCATATTGCTGTCCTTGCGAAGCCAGCAAACTTTCCTTCTTCCTATCAATGTTAATTTCATCAGCTGCTTTTTCTCATTATTGTGGTCTACGAACAATCTGCATTGGAAGCACCGGGCTGCTTGTTGAATAATGCAAATCCCTGAATCCCACTGTACACTTATTTAATCAGAGTCTCTGGTATGAGTTACAGCTATAGGAACTTAAGATAACCTCCCATTTGATGCTTGTGTATCCTTAAGGATGATGAATCCAAATGATATATGACCATATGACCGTATATGGATATATATGACTGTATAATTGTCAAGCAGTACAGTATCTCTAACTGTCTGACTTTGATACCTATCTCAACTTTCTTCCTTTGTACAATTTTTTGGTCAATTTGCATCAGATTCCCTTGTGCCTCTGTTTCCTTAACTATACAATAAAGATCATAAGGATACCCACATCATAGTATGGTTATGAGACCCAACTGGCTACTACCTATGTAAACACTTAGAATGGAGTTTGTATGTGTAAGGCATCCTACAGAGATGCTGCCGGCATCCTACAAAGGATTTTTTTTACCCATCCTGGTTTCCCTCTCTCTTCAGAATATTGAAGGGCTAATCTGATCTCCTGTGTTCTCATTTAACTAATGTCTTCCCTGCTCATATGTCTTGATGGGATCTGAAATGAAACTCTCATCAGTAGACTGAGCCTTCATTGGTTCATTGCTGGAGTTTTTGTTGACTTAACAAATGAAATCATGCACTACTTACTCAAAATCATGCACTACTCATTCAAAATGCAAAGTGATATGAAAGATACAGTGATCTGAGACACCACGTTTTTCAGCGACCATCTGATGTCCAAAAGTTTTAGATTGCAGAACATTTCTCATTTACACTTTTCAGATTAGTGATGTTCAACTAGTCCAGGCTATGCAAATAGTCTAAAGAAAAACAAACCAAAAAAGCCTCTAGAATCTGAAATCCTTCCGATACCAAGTGTACTTTTGCTTTTGTTGCTGTTCTGGTTCTCACTGGGTGTGAGGCAGCACTGAGCATGAAACCCAAGGCTTTACACGTGCTTGGAAATGCTCTATCACTGAGCTACATCCCCAGTAACTACAAGCATGTGTTTGTTTGCTTTCAATTTATTATCTTGTGTGTGTGTGTGTGTTTCTTTTACTTTTTGTTTTATAGCAGTAATGGAATTTGAACTCTGGGCCTCTACTACTTGAGTTGTACCTTCAGTCTTTTTTTTTTTCTTTAGTTATTTTGGAGCTAGGATCTCACATTTTTGCCAGGGCCATCCTAGACTGTGAGCTTCTGATGTATACTTCCCACTTGGCTGGAAAGGCAAGTAAATGCCACTGCTGTAGACACTTTTGTTGTTGTTGATAATAGAGCCTCTTTAAACTTTTTGCCCAGGTAAATCTTTTTTGCCCAAATCATAGCCCTGAGCCAAGATGTTTGATTTCTGCTATCACATTTGATGAGATACTCATTATAGTAAATCAGGGAGGGGTGGGACCTGCTGGTTTTAGGAATGCGCTTTGTAACCATTAATTAGTCTGGCTGATTTACCCAGATTTTCCAATTCAAAGATAGATAGATGGAGGCACCAATATAATTGGTAGGTAGAGATGTAGATTATATGAATAGATAGATTAAATAGAGATAGATAGATAGATAGATAGATAGATAGATAGATAGATAGATAGATAGAGTTAGAAATATGTTCTCCAAGAACCACTGGGGTCACAATGATAGACACAAAAATAAAGAAATGTCACAGCAAGGCAAAATTTACTTCTGCAGAAGAGTGCACCATGAGCCAGAAATCTGGCAAGCAAGCACACAGAGCAGGTAAGGGCTGTTCCCCTACCAGAGCAGGCCCTGCCCCTCTACTCACATTGGATTAGCTCAGGTTCACAATCTTCTCCTGGTTGGCTCCCTTGGATAGGGAAACACGTATTTACATAAGGTGACCTCTAAAAGACTTTGAAATAAGATTAACAGTACAGAAATCCTTTCAAAACTTACCAATACCCTCTGCTATCTCTAGAACAGTCTGAGGTGGGTCTTCTGAGGTGTATCTTAACTTCACCTTGGAAAAAACAGTTAAGATGAAAAACAAAAAACCTCACATTTCAAAAATCCTGCCTTGGGACTGAGAATGTAGCTTAGTGGTGGAGTGAATGCCTAGCATGCATGAAGCCCTGGGTTCGATTTCTCAGTACCACATAAACAGAAAAAGCCAGAAATGGCACTGTGGCTCAAGCAGTAGAGTGTTAACCGTGAGCAAAAGAAACTCAGGGACAGTGCCTAGGCTCTGAGTTCAATCCCCAGGACTGGCCAAAGAAATTCTTCCTTATCCCAAAGCAGTTCTGTTCCACTTTTTATTTTCTGCACTTGCTGGTATTTTCTTAACAGAATAATCCATAGAACCCAGGCCACCAGACCAGAGTAGGAACGTTTAAACAGCCCACTTTGATGGCAAAGGCAGTCTTTCTCAATAGTGATAAGCAAATGCAGGCAAAGGGCAGCTGAGGGAGCCCTATGTTAAACAGGCCACTGAGGTTCAGGCCTCTTGCAGAGGATACGTCTCAGGATGTGCGCACTGCTGATTAAATTTGTGAGCAGTCTTTGCAGAGTCTCCTCAGCATCTTGGCCTTTCAAACTCCAATGCTCTTTTAATCTCTTGTCACCAGGAACTTGTGTTTCCTCGGGGCAGTCTGAATTCTTTTCAGGGAAAACCAGGGAGCTGCCAACAGTAATGAGAAAATTTCCGATTCTTGCTATTTCAAAAAGAAAATGTAGGACTCTTAATGTCCAGGGCCATTGATTTGAGAGGGACTGCTAAGGCTGATCAGTCTCTAAAAGAAGGCTTAGCTTAGATCAGCATGAATGAATGTCTTTTGCCTAGGTTGCTGGAGATCCCCTGGAGAGGCTGCAGATTGAAGTATGGCTTGTCAAGTCTCTCACTTTCTCCATAGGACACAACAACAAAGGAAGAGGGCCACATCTGTGCTCTCTATTCTAGCAAGCATGACAAGGAAAACATCGCCTTTCTATTCAGATTATGAACTTGAGTTGTTGTCTTGCTTGGAGAACAAAGTTGTATTGAAGTGCAGAGATCCTACCAACCAAAAGAGAGCTGGCCACTGATAAGCACATTATAATGCAAACATGAATAATTAAGAAGCCAAGAATTGTGTATGTTGACCAAGCTGTGTGATATGCAGTTATCATGGAGTCTTGGATCAGTGCTGTATGGAAGGAAGACATGCTCTTAAAAATAGAAACTAAGGCAGAACCAAAGAAACATGGGTCCCATGGTTTCCCTAATTGGCTATAATTAATATATGTCTAGGATAATCTTAGTAGATGAGCAGAAGAGCGCAATAGCCATGTACATATGACCATATAAGATGATGCTAAGCGAAATAAACTACAAGACATGGAAATAAGAAATTTTTCTTTGCTGTTGCTGTGTTAATGTACTATGTGAATTTTTGTTTCTTTTGTAAGTGCTTCCCCCTATGGTGTATCCTCTGTTGTCACTGTATTTGATTTTGGTACTCTGGTATTGTATATACATTTATTTGAATTAGGGAAAGGAAGGGGAACAACAGAATGGTTGACAAAGGACAAAGGGGAACCAATGCAACAGTGATATACACAAGACAATACGTTGGAAACGATCTGTACAACTTGGAGGGAGGGGTGGGGGAGAGAAAGTAGGAGAAAGAGAAGGGGAGGGGTAACAAGTTTGACAAGATGTGTACTTATGACCTTACTTATATAACTGTAACCCCTCTGCACATCACCTGACAATAAAAAAAAAAGTAGAGATTAGTCTTAGGCCAGTGGCTCAAGCCTGTACTCTTAGCTACTCGAGTTGCTTAGATATGGAGAATTCACTGTTCAAAGCCATCTAGGCAGAATAATCCAGGAGACTATCTCTAAGTAAGCAGCAAAAAGAAAGCCTGGAATTGTATCTCAAATAGTGGACCACCAGCGGTGAGCAAGAAAGCTGATCCAGTGCAAAGTCCCTGAGTTTAAGCCTTAGTACAAAGAAAGAAAGGAAGAAAGGAGGAAAGAAAGGAAGAAAGGAGGAAAGAAAGGAAGAAAGGAGGAAAGAAAGGAAGAAAGAAAGAAAGAAAGAAAGAAAGAAAGAAAGAAAGAAAGAAAGAAAGAAAGAAAGAAAGAAAGAAAGAAAGAAAGAAAGAAAGAAGAAGGAAAGAAAGAAAGAAAGGAAGAAAGGGAAGCCTAAGTGCCCAAACAGAGAGGCATCTTCTTATGTTCTAAAGTCACATTGATCAATGTCACTCACATTCTCCTGAGGTGGTATTATTTTACTTTTTTTCATATTTGATCATTAGATGCAAACTTAAGTTTGTACAGGATGGATCAGATAAGTACCCCAGGACTGTATTGTTGCTCACTGGAATGGCAGAGAATTGCAATATGCAATGGATTGGTTCCAGCAACTCTCTTGTATTACCAAAAGCCTTAGACGTTCAAGTCCCTTGTATAAAATAGCATAGTATTCTCATATAATCTATACATATCCTTTAATACACTTTAAATCATTTTATCCAATACAGTGTAAATGCCCTTAAGCAGCTGTTACACTGCATTATATTAGAGAATAAGGAGAAGGAAGTCCATAAAGATGTAACCAGCACAGGCCAACCTACACAACGTTAGTAAAAATATAATACTTTTTTTCCAATCTGCAAGACACCAGGGTAGCAGAAGTGGATTGTAGATTATAGTGTAGTGGTATCCTGGGTGCAATGCCCTATTTCCCTGTGGATTCTTAAACACTTAATAATGATAATTACAGTGATTTCCCAAACCAGATCATAGCAGATAAATGATTCCTATCTGAAGTATTCCATCTTAACAGCCTAGAGGTTGTGGACTATAGGAAATCGTCAGAGGGCTGACTGTTTAGAAGAGGGAAAGAAAGATGGCTGTTTTTATTTCAGCTTGTGGAACACTCTTAGCTCTTTCCTTTTTCTATATAAGTTAAAAGGTCCCTGATCCTCTAGCAGGAGAGATTTTCCTGCTTCAGAGGGTATGGATATAATCTAAAGGTATGATTCCTATTATTATTATTTAATACTTTATTGTTATTATAGAGGTGATACACAGAGGAATTACATTCACATGCGTCAGGAGTTTGTTTCAGTAACTATATTATTTTACATAAATATGAAAAGGCACTTTTCTAATATTTCTCACTCCATGATCGATTGCCTCCCTGAATACAGGACTTGCCAATTCAGAGGACCAACTTCAAAAGCTCAGAACATACCATATTCATGGACACAAATTTTAAAAAGTGCTTCTTTGGTTACAATCCATTAATCCCATAAACTGTATTGAAGGATGACAGTGCAAGTCACTGGCAAGGCAATGATATGCAAAACACTCAACTTAGTCTCTATCATTCATCCTTTCCCTTCATCCACCTACCCATTCCATAAATAGTGCTAAGGGGTTACCTTATCCTGACCATTGAAATGGAAACTAGTGAGAAGAGAGCAGTGTCCATCAGAAGTCAGGGCCCCAAAGGAACTAAAGGCTAAAGTCACCTAATCCTGATATTTTCTGTGCACTAAGTGTTGTTGTAGGCTATGGATATAGTTTAACTTCTAGTCTGGTCTGCCTAGCTCTTCTGTTATTTGTACCACAGAATTAGCCCTGGAGCTGGAATGCTTAACTAAGAAAGTCTTGCAGAAACTAAGTACATGGCAGTGGGATTAGGTTAGTGGTAACTCAGCTAGACAATGAACATTTTAAGGCAATCAGCCATAGTTGAGTATTGATAAGATTTGGAAGCCACTTGTGGCTCATGCTTGTAATCCTAGCTACTCTGGAGGCTGAGATCTGAGGATCGTGGTTCAAAGTCAGGTAGGGTAGGAAAGTACCTGAGACTCTTATCTCCAACTAACCACCAGAAAACCAGAAGTGGCACTGTGGCTCAAAGTGGTAGAGTGCTAGCTTTGAGCAAAAGTACTCAGGGACAGCACGCAGGCCTAGAGTTCAAGCCCCACCACCGACAAAAGAAAAAAAAAAGAGAAAAGAAACAAATTGCAGACTTATTGGGAAAGCTAAGCTAATACTTAAACTGTTTTTAAAAAAATCCACAGATCACTTGCATGTTTTATTCCCTACTTAATGACTGAGTACGTTTTGTTTGAATTCCAAGACTGCTGGCATGATTATTCCTTTTGATGCCTCAGGAAGATAACCTGAGTTCCATTAGTTTTTCAAATGAAAAAGAAAATGTCCTAAATACATGTCAATCTCAAGAGAGACTGGAACAGCTGTAGGCTTCTGAAGGATTACACAAATTCAAATGCTGTAGGAAATTACAAAAAAAGAAAACCTGAAATGTCTACTGCTAGAATAGACTGTAAAGCTAGGCTCAGCTTATGTCCACAGACATCTGGGTGCTGAGGTTTAACTACCATTATTGTCTTAACCTTTCTTCATTTGTCTACTTTGGCATTTGAAGAAGGGTGTGATTGGCATCAGCAAGCATAGTACAGAGAGAGGGAGAGTTTGAAGGAGAAACAGAGAATAAAATCCTTACCATACCCAACTAGATAAAGGACAAGGTATTCTATGATATCCAGGTGTTTTGTAGGATTCTAAATAGTGGTAGACCAGATATTTGAATTTGTAGGAAATATTTGCCTGATGTTGCCTAAGTGAACTTTTAGAATTTGCAACTGCTAAAGATCACCTACTTTCAGAGGCTATGTTATTATGACCTGATGCTTTTATTCTCATGCCCAGGTGGTGAGTTTGGCAACCCTAGCATCTGGCTCCTTGAAGCCAGATTCAGATTTTCCATAATCTTCAAACAGCTTATGTAGCTATCCAGAGACATCAACTCAACCATTTCCTTCAAAGCTGGGTAGACGGAGAATACTTAATGAATGAATAAGTTTATTTATGAACACACGTGGAGACACTCTTCTGTGTAGTTTGGATTCTAAGGGATTTTCTCTGCAGCTTCCATAATTACGAGGAGCAAGGAAACACATGCAATCCGATAGGGCACACCCACAGGTTCAATCTTAAACTGGAGCTACATGGCACGAAAGCCTAATGCTTGTGTGAACGACACTTTATTCTAGGGGCTTGGGTATCTTCCCAAGAATGAATCATCTGATTCACAAGCCTTAATTCTGAGAAAACAAAATTTTGAAGGGGAAAAAAAAAACAACAGCAGTGTAGTTTAGCTTGGTTAGTTTCTGCATGGGGTCTGTGCAGTGAGTGAGCACAGGAGGGTGTAAGTTAAACCTGAAGGAAAACTGCCAGCTCAGCTATGTACTAGTAGAATGCCCTTGGGTAAGTTACTCAATTCCTTGAGCTTCAGTTCCCCAGCAAACTACACTGATGAAAAATTTGCTGTAAAAGCTGTCTTCTTCCAAGTCCATCCTCAATGCCATGCTCAATGGCTGGATCATACACAGACAAGGCCGTGGCCATTGTGACTAATTTCCTTGGCTTCACATTAGTAGATACTAAAGTGCCCACTAAAGTATTTCATTGGCTTCACTTTAGTGGCTACAAAGTAACCTGATCTCTCAAATTAGTAGACGGAGGCTCAGGAAAAATGAAAGGAAAGAAAACAAAATGTAAAACATCTTTGATGCAAGTTAAGGCTCAAAGTTAGAAGGAAGAGGAGGAGGGGGGGAGGAAGGAGGGAGAGAGGAGGAAGAAAGTAAAACCCTGAAGTTAAAAACAAAAAGGTGGGTCTGGGAAAGTGGCTCAGTGGTAGAGCGCTTGCCTTGCATGCATGAGGCCCTGGGTTCCATTTCTCAGCACCACATAAGCAGAAAAAAGCCAGAAGTGGAGCAATGGCTCTAGTGGTAGAGCGCTAGCCTTGAGCTGGAGAGCTGAGGGACAGCACCCAGGCCCAGAATCCAGGCCCCATGACCAAAAAAACAAACAAACAAAAAAAGATGTGGAGCCAGACAGCCTGAGTTGTTGGGGGTTTTGTTTTTGTTGTTGTTGCTTACGTTGCTGCTGCTGCTGTTATTTTGATATTGATGGTACTGAAATCTCTGTGTCTCAGATTTCTATAAGGCCTACAAGAACCAGGGTAATAAATTCTACTTCACAGATAATTAAGTGAGTAAATACATAGGAAATGTATGAGACACTGTCCAACACATGGTTCACAGTCAACATACGTGTTATTAGAAGAACCCAAGACTCGAATCCAGTCCTCCTGGCCCTCAATGCTACATCCTGTCTGTCTTACTGAAATATCTTCCAACAAGTCACCTTCAAAGCTTCTTTGACTGTGTGTTTTATACTAGAGGCAGCTTTTCAAGAAGTAAAATTTGTCTTGGAGATATTTTTAAGAAAGGGAAACCCAGCTATCAGGTATGATTCAAGTATACCAAGCTACCTGAAGACTCAAGGATGGGCTAGATAGACGCTAAGACTCTTAGGTTCTCAGGAATACTGCAAATATTTAGTGCTCCTAAAATTCCTAATCCTAGCAGATTTCCCTAGAGCTTGAGGGTCTCTGGTACCATAATAATATATGAAAACTCAATCTGTGCTGAGAAGGGTATTAAAGTAGATGGGCAAAGATGATTTGCTTAATAAACAATACTAGCCTTATTCACTTATTATCTGGGAAATATCTTAGATCCCTGTCCCATAGCGGAGCACATTTTTGAGTAATTGATTTACAAATATCCTATAGTCAAAATCTTTTATAAACTTGAAGGAAAAAATGTATATGACTTATAGATAGGCCATCTTGAATAAGAAAACAAATAGAAATCCTACTTCTTAAAAATGTCAGTAAACTCCATTAGATAAAAAAATTTAATCGATACGTAACAAAATACCCCAAGCACCCAAAACAATGTTAACAGCCAGACAATTGACCAGGAAAAAATATTGATCGCATGTAACAACGGTTCTTATCTCTACAGTTCAAGTGATAGCTAAAATTTATACTAAATAAATAAATAAATAACCCAGAGAAAAATACACAAAGAATAAGATCAGAAAATGAACATAAATAACTGAGAAGTAGATGAGAATATATTCAACCTTAGCAGTAGTTAGGAAATGCAAATCAAATCAGTGAAATGCCGGTTGTTTTTTTCCCCCATTCAGCTGCCAAAATAAATAATGAATAACACTGTGGAGCTGGGGGAGGGGGACAAACATATCACACAGCTGAGTGGAATGTAAATATTCATAGACACCACCAGCATCTTTTCATGTGTTCTGCCGGCATCCATTATTATAAAGCCTGTGTGTACTTTGAGTGAGCAATACTACCTTCAGGAATCTTCCCCTACTGAGATGAAAGTGCCCATACTAAAACGAAGATGTTCGCAGCTATTTATCAGAACACTGATTTTTAATGGTAAAAGAAGATGGAAATAACCTTAACATACATACATATGTATGCATGTGTGTATATATATATACACACACACAAATACATTTAAGGTAGAGAACAGTTGAAAAAAGTAAGGCATGTTCAAGAGGTGGAAGTTCTATTGTAGCCTTACATATCCATAAAGATAGCACTATTCATGCTAATATTGACATGGGGTAGAACCTAAGCCATATTACTCAAAACCAAAGGTACTGTGATATCTAAAGAAACCCTAAGAGCATATGTTGGGACAGTGGAGTGTGTGTGATGCTGTCCATCCTGTTCACACTGGTCGCCACTGGCAAGAAGATGATTGCTTTTTGTTGTATGCGTCTGTACCTTGGTTCACCTGGTACCATACATATGTTACTTGGACTTTTTCCTAGAGGGGAGGGGGAAATGATCTCAAATCCTAATCCTTTGGTAATTAGCCAAGTGACCTTGGGAAGTCATTTGACCTCTTCAAGTCTTACTCTTTTTATTTATATAATGATGATAAATGATAATCTTACACCATGGGAAGGATTAAGCAAGATGTCGAGTTCCTAGCACACAAAACATATTAAGGGATGATGATGAACAAATGAAACACCATCCCCTTCCTTACTTTCTTTTTACCCCAATAGATACATTTGTAGGGATGCCAGTCAGTTTCCAACACCGGAACCAACTACAAATGCCAGGGTGACTCGGCTGCTGTACAAACAAATAACCTGACAAATGCCAAAGCACACTGGAGTTAAAACCCTTTTGGATGACCCATCTCGTTGCTCACCCCTCCATCCACCCAGACACTGAAGATTATAGATCCAAGAAGTAATTACACATGCCTTATGAAAACAGTGAAATTAGTGACCAGTCTGTGACCTAGACTACCTTCAGAGCTCTCTGTGCTGAAACTGGGCTGGGAATCTGAAAGCTTTATCTGCTTGCCCTCCTGCTTAGATACTGTACCCTTTTGATTCTTTTTAATCTTTGCCCCAAGAATGCTTACCAAGGTGCAAAGTGTAGATGGCTATGCTATTGCTAATACCTGCTCCCTCACCCCTACTGTAACATCTATTAAATACTTACTACAGAACTAATATTATACCAGACATTATACAGACAAGCTCTCAATCTCACAAACAACTCTGAAACTACTATCATGTCATTTAATAGACCAAGAGACTAAGGCTATAGAATTTTAACCACCTGTACTCATGGTTCTACCGTGAGAATGGAGTCATTCATGATCTTTTTTTTTTCCTCTTCTACTCTAATAATTGTAAAATTGGGGAATTCGGAAGATCCATGGGCTTTTTTTTTTTAATTTAATTTAATTTTATTTTATTTGTGAACATACTGTACAGAGGGGTTACAATTACATGGGCAGGATAATGCGTACATTTCTTACCAAGCATTGCAGCCTCCTCCTTTGGTTTACCCTTCACATCCCTTCCCAGCCTCCCCCCAATCCCAATCCTTCTCCTTCCCCCCCTTCCCCCCCCACCCCCCCCCGCACCAACGTTGTAAAGCTCGTTTTGGATATGTCAACTTGTACTTCTCATTGTTGCAACAGGTCCACCTGTATCCTTAAACAACTGGTTTTTCCCCATCTCCTCCACAAGTTATACTGACATCAAATATAGTGAAAGCAGGGGTTATACTGTGGGGGAGGGGCATACAAAGCAACAAAGAGATAATCTTTTTTTTTTTTTTTTCTTTTGTTGGTCATGGAGCCTGAACTCTGGGCCTGGGCGCTGTCCCTCAGCTCTTCAGCTCAAAGTTAGCACTCTACCACTTGAGCGACAGCACCACTTCTAGCTTTTTCTGCTTATGTGGTGCTGAGGAATCGAACCCAGGGCCTTAGGCATGCAAGGCAATCGCTCTGCCACTGAGCCACCTTCCCAGCCCCAAGAGATAATCTTATAAATGCGTTAGAAACACATGCATGAAAGAAAAAAACATTAAAATACATATCTAAGGGTTCATTTTCCTGACATCACATTATCTGACCTTTTCCGCTTGACTCATACCTATACTAAATATTGCAAATAAGGGAAACCATGGGACCTATGTTTCTTTGGGCCTGGCTTACTTCACTTAATATAATTTTTTCCATGCCTTTCCATTTCCTAACAAATGGGGAAATGTCATTCTTTCTGATGGAGGCATAGAATTCCATTGTGTATATATACCACATCTTCTTGATCCATTCATCTACTGAGGGGCATCTGGGTTGGTTCCATATCTTAGCTATGGTAAATAATGCTGCAATAAACATTGTTGTGCTGGTAGCTTTAGTGTGGTCTTGTTTGTAAACATTTGGGTAAATGCCCAAAAGTGGGATTGCTGGGTCATAGGGGAGTTCTATGTGGAGTCTTTTGAGGAACCTCCATACTGCTTTCCAAAGTGGTTGAACAAGTTTACATTCCCACCAACAATGAAGTAAGGTTCCTTTCTGTCCACATCCCCTCCAGCATCTGTTATTGTTAGAGTTCTTGATTTTTGCCGTTCTAACTGGGGTGAGGTGATATCTCAATGTTGTTTTGATTTGCATTTCTTTTATGGCTAGGGATGTTGTACATTTCTTCATGTGTCTATTGGCCATCCTTCTTTCTCCTTCAGAGAAGTTTCTCTTTAAGTCTTTCGCCCACTTATTTATTGGGCAGTTGTTTCTTTGAGGATTTGTTGTTGGGGGGTTTAATTTTTTGAGTTCCAAGTATATTTTAGATATGAGACCCTTGTCCGTTGTATGGCTAGTAAAGATCTTCTCCCAATCCGTGGGCTTTCTATTGATCTTGCTAGCTATGTCATTTGCCCTGCAGAAGCTCTGCAACTTTATGCAATCCCATTTGTCCAACCTTTCTTTGATTTGTTGTGTTTCCGGGTCTCTATTCAGAAAATTTGGGCCTGAGCCAAGGAGACCTAGGGTTTCTCCTATTCCATCCTGTAATGTTTTCAGAGTGTCTGCTTTGACTTCAAGGTCTTTGATCCATTTGGAGTTGATTCTCGTGCAGGGTGATATATAAGGATCTAGCTTTAGTTTTCTACATGTAGTTAACCAATTTTGCCAGCACCATTTACTGAAGAGGCTGTCTTTCTTCCATTGTATTGTTTTAGCTCCCTTATCGAAGATTAGATGGCTATAGGTCTGTAGGTTCATTTCTGGGTTTTCAATTCTATTCCATTGGTCCTGAGGTCTGTTCTTATGCCAATACCAAGCTGTTTTGATTACTATGGCTTTATAGTAGAGTTTGAAATTTGGTATTGATATTCCTCCAGCAGTGTTCTTTCCGTTGAGGAGCATTTTTGCTATTCGGGGTCTTTTATTGTTCCATATGAATTTTTGGATTGCCTCTTCTATTTCCTTGAAGAATGAGGTTGGAATTTTGATAGGTATTGCGTTGAATTTGTAGATAGCCTTGGGAAGTATTGCCATTTTCACGATGTTAATCTTTCCAATCCAGGAGGATCCATGGGTTTTTTAATACTACGTGTTTAATATCAATTGAAATTCTAGTTATACTTTCAGTTGTTATACTATGGTTGTCTTTAGGATGAAGTGCTTCAATCTTTTGACTAGTCACAAGACTAGTGAATCTTCTCTTAGGAAGGCATTCCCTATGGCTTCAGAAAAGAGCCTGGTTTGGCTGGCTTTCTTATCTGTATTTAAGCTTTAATGTTCATTTTATGATACACTGTTTTGTTACAATGAATTTCTAGCTTACTTATCTTTCCACTGTACTATCCTTAAGAGTAAGGGTACTTGATTTATCTTACTATCCCTGATTCATTCATTAGAGATGCTCCATTAATTTTTGTAGATGAATGCACAAATTAATGCCAATGTATTAAATAGGATATGTGCAACTCCTTGGAGATCCAAGTAAGAGACCAGAGGCCTTAGTTTGTCCTATGAATCTAAGTCCTAGTCGAGAAGAAAGAGTCCAGCAGCAAAGGGAGTTTATGTCATGGCCAATTCCCCATATGAAGTAAGTCTGAAATCAGAAAGAGGCCAAAAGCCTGCAGCACTGGGCATTTTAAACTTGTTCATTAATAATGGCTCAAAGTAGGTATTTATTACAGTTAATAAGGACAGTAAATCAACAGTGGTAAGGGAAAGAGCAAAGGAAAGATATGAGTTCTTATTTAAAATGTATACTCATTTTTAAATCCCAAAGCAGAGATTGCTATATTGAAGTAGAAGACTTTCCTTGTCTAGTAGCATTAAACAAAGCTCCATCTTATACCAGTACTCATTTTCCCAACTTTCATTTGCTTTTCTTTGGCCAAAAAGTTGGGGACATCATTTAATTCCTGAAAATGAAAAAAAGATTGCCTCAGCTGAGATTTCATGGAAACCATCTTTGCTTCAAGTTACAACTTGTACAGCACTCACTGGAGCCTAGAAAAATGCCATTTTATTGGCACATGTGATGAACAGTTTTTTAAAAGCATTCAATTAGTACTGCCTTTGAGACAGAATTTAGAAACAGCCTAAGCAATAAATTTACACACACGCACACACACATAAAATATCTGTATCTCAAATTATTACCTGGGAATCAGTTCTTTTTCTGCTAAAACCACACATAATTAAATTTCCCTTCTAATCAAGCCAAAACACATACATCATTTCTTCTTAATCCATAAGCCAGACCAACGTTTCCCCTTGCCTAAAACCTCCAGACAGATTCTGTTATAGGGAATAAAATGGTTTACACAGAGACCCTAGTCATCTATCCCAATCAGCATCCCTAATCCCATCTCCTGTGACTTTCCTCTTCATCCAGCTCATCAGATTCAAGTCTACCTGCTCTTCCCCTGTGCCTTGAACACATCAAACTTTTCTCTCCCCCATCTCACTCTTTCCTTCTGCCTTGACATCCTTTTACCTTTTACTTACATCCCTCACTTTCCTTCGGCAGTCCATTGCCTGTCTCTTCCTTGAAGATCATTTCTGACCATTCTGCTCAGATAGATCTCCCATTCCTGACTTATTCTATAATTCATTAACAACTTAATGGTTCCTATGGCATGCTAACCAGAAGTTTTACTTACATAGATCAATATGTATACATTTGTTTTTCTCTTGCACTTCTCAATAGACTCCAAGATTCGTGACAGTAAGAGCTTTGCCTGCTTCAGTCATTCCTGACAACCCAAGCACTGCATAGCACCTAGTAGGTCTTCAGTAAATATGAATTGTGACTGCCAAGTTTAATACCTGATATCATAATCTAGCAGTCAACATTTACAAATTGAATTTATCTTGTTCTCCTAAAATAGCAAATTTGCATATGCTGTACAAAATAATTCCCAGTCCCTAACACTCTGACCACAACCTTATCTCTACAAAATCTGCTGGCTCAGGACAAATAAATAATGAGGATTCCTAATAAAAAAAAAAAATCATGATGTGAATTTAGAAAACCTTCTTAGGATAAAAATGTCATCAAGGAGAGGTTCTCAAGATGGCGACGGGGCAGTAGGGAAACGCCACAGCTCTCTCCAACCAAAAAGAGAGTTCGAGTTCCAACCTTTAATCTCCCCAAGAGACCGACAACAACAAAAAGACGAACACTCAGAGAAAAACCAGAGGTGGAAAATAACAAAAAAAGAAAGAGAGGAAAAGAAGAATTTCAGAACAGAGAAGAGCGAAGACCCCTCCCCCAACCTTTACTGGCCGCGCGGCAGTGCGCCAAGCCGCCGGCCAGCCAGCCCGGCAGGGGCTGCCGGAGCCACAGAGACACAGGGGGCTGCTTGCAGATCACCAGGTACCGGATTGCAGAACAGCGGATCGCCAGGAACAGAGAAACCTACCAGCCGGGAGTCTCCAGGAGGATCCCACCCCACCCCTCACTCTCCACCGGAGCGGAGAGGCTCCATCCCGCCAAAGCCGCCTGGCACCAGCAGCGCCACAAAGGGACCTGTCCGCAGATCACCCGCCCAATCGCGATCGCAACGACCCGGCGGGGGGCCGCCCAACCCAGCCCGCAACCACCCCAACTGAACTCGGACTGCAACAACAACTGACGGACTGCAACAACAACTGACGACCTACAGGGTGAGTACCCATCAGGGGACAGGGAATCCATCAAGGGAGACCAGAGCTGGAGGGAATCCCCAGACCCTGACCTAGACTCCCTACCCCAACACCCGGACCACAGGACCCACTAAAACTGGGAACTGTTCGAGAGTTCCACCAGCCGGTGGAGCACATTCTGCTGGCCAGGCCAGAGCAAGAGCGCCCCGGGAAGGGAGCTTAAATGCTCAAGCCAGGAACAGTGCCCCTGGGTCAAGACTACCAACAGTAGAAGAAATTTGAACTGTGTCCTCCAGGCTGCATAACCAAGGTGGTATACACATTAGCACAGGCCTAACGAGCGCGCTCCAGGCTGGGGCCGGAACCAGGCCAGGGGACCGGCGCCTGAACAAAGCAAAAAGGGTCAGAAGTGGGGCTGTGGCTCAAATGGTAGGGTGCCAGCCCTGAGCTGAAGAGCTGAGGGACAGCACCCAAACCTAGAGTTCAAGCCCACAACCAGCCCAAAACAAACAAACAAAAACACATCAGGAGCCCATAGCAGACTCCAGTATTTGGGAGAGTGCATCCAGAGCATCTGATCTTCCCAAGAGCACCCGCAGGAGCAAACACAAGCAGTCTAGGCTGCTCAACCCTTCCAAAGGCGGGAATTGCTACAGCAGAGAGCTGAGAATCCTAAGTGAATAGCAGCTGGAAATAGGCTCCCAACAGAATCCAGATCAGACACAGACTCTCTCTACCAATAGAGAATCAGCAACCAAGCAAAGACAGACACACCAAAACAAGATTGAAGAGCAGTCTCCTGAACCCCCATGCGAAAATCACAGAGAAAAATCACAAGGTTTACCACTACCCAGGACAGCAAGCTCACCTCAAAAGCCAGCAGCCACGCAGGGGAGAGCCCCAGTGGGAGCAAAGCAGGAATGGAAGACAAAAACTACATCCAAGGGTTGCTGGAGGCAATGACTCAAGAAATAAAGCGAGAAATGGATCAGAAATTGAAAGAGCACAAGGATGAACTATCAAAAGATATACAGGATATCAAACAAAAATTGGATGCAAAAATAGAAGCTGCACAAACCTCAGTAAGAAGTGAGATAAACGCCAAATTAGAGGTAATGCATACTGATATCACCTCATTGAGAGGTGAGATCAGTACTCTGAGAACCAACATTGAATCCATAAAGGGATCCATTTCCACCATGCAAACCACAATAGAAGCCACGGTCAACAGAGTGAATGAAATGGAAGGTAGAGTGTCAGATACAGAAGACAGAATACACCAACTGGACCAAAAAGTGACAGATATGGAAAAATCACTCAAATTAAACCAAAGGGAAATTCAAGAGCAAGCAGATAATGCTAAAAAATTTAACCTTCGCATAATCGGAGTGGACGAAGGTGAGGAATTCCAGAGCAAGGGAATGCAACACCTATTTAACAAGATAGTCAATGAAAATTTTCCCCACCTCAAAAACGACCATCTTAACTACATCACAAAAGCTTATCGAACACCCAACAAGCAAGATCCCAGGAGAAACACTTCTAGGCACATAATAGTAACAATGATGGATCTGAATAATAAGGAAACAATCCTGCATGCAGCAAAAATGAAGAAGGAGCTATACTACAACGGGAAAAAAATTAGAATCACTGCAGATCTCTCCACACAAACAATGAATGCAAGAAAAGCCTGGGAAAGCACCATACGAGCCCTGAGAGCCAATAACTGCCAACCCAGACTGATATACCCGGCAAAGCTAGCATTCACATTCGATGGAGAACTGAAAACTTTTAATAGCAAAGAAAAACTAAATGAATACATAAACATTAAGCCAGCATTACAAAGAATTCTAAGAGGGGGGACACAACCTGAAGAAAGCAACCAGGAACTGGGACCTGCCCCAAACAGGCATTACTCAAAGTCTAACTGAGCAAGCACAGGAGGAAAGGAAAGAAGAAAAACTTAGGAAAACGGAATGGCAGGGACAACAATGCATCTCTCTATACTTTCTCTTAATATAAATGGGCTGAATTCGCCAATTAAAAGAAAACGAACTGAGGACTGGATCAGAAAACAAGACCCATCCATCTGTTGCCTTCAGGAGACCCACCTCTCAGCCAAACATACAAACAAACTCAGAGTGAAGGGGTGGAAAAGGATCTACCAATCAAATTCCCCCAATAAGAAAGCAGGTGTAGCTATCCTGATATCTGACAAAATAAACTTTTCATTAAAATCAGTACAGAAAGACAAGGACGGACATTACATATTAATAAAGGGAACAATCCAAGAGGAGGATATAACCATCATCAACTTATATGCCCCAAATATCGGTGCACCCAGATATGTTAAACAAATGCTCTCAAACTTACAGAATAAAATAGATCCCAATACGATAATACTAGGAGACTTTAACACGCCACTCTCACCAAAGGACAGGTCTACCAACCAGAGGATTGGCAAAGAAGCTACCGAATTAAGTGAGGCCATACTTCAAGCGGAATTAACTGACATCTACCGAGTATTTCACCCTAAAACAACACAGTACACATTCTTCTCAGCAGCTCATGGAACTTTCTCCAAAATAGACCATATCATAGTTCATTCAAGGAACTTAAGCAAATACAAAGGGATCGACATAATCCCCTGTATCCTATCTGACCACAGTGGAATCAAGCTAGCTCTCAATAACAAAGCATACCGCAGAAATTTCTCTAATACATGGAAATTGAACAGCACACTCCTTAACAAGGCCTGGGTAACAGAAGAGATCAGAGAAGAAATAAAGCATTTCCTAGAACTCAATGAAAATGAAAACACCTCACAAAGAAACTTGTGGGACACAGCAAAAGCAGTCCTGAGGGGCAAATTTATTGCCCTCAGTGCCCACATCAAGAGAATGGAGACAGACCAAGTAAATAATCTCATGTTGCAACTAAAACAGCTAGAAAAACAAGAAAAAATGGGACCTAAAGCTACTAGACGAAGCCAGATAACCAAATTGAGAGCAGAGATTAACCAATTAGAAAATCAGAAAACCATAACCAAAATAAACCAAACAAAAAGCTGGTTCTTTGAAAAAATAAACAAAATTGATGGCCCGTTGGCAAGATTAATTAAAAAAAGAAGAGAGGAAACCCATATTAATAGGATTAGGGATGCCACGGGAAACATCACAACACGTACCCAAGATATCCAAACAATTCTAACAGACTACTTTCAAAAGCTATACTCTCTAAAGGAAGAAAATCTGGCGGAAATGGATGCATTTTTAGAGAAATACAAGTTACCCAAACTGAGCAAAGAAGAAGTTAACCAATTAAATAAGCCAATATCCTATAATGAGATACAGGAAGCTATCAAAAGTCTTCCAACAAAAAAAAGCCCAGGACCAGATGGATTCACAGCAGAATTCTATAAGACCTTTAAAGAAGAACTAATACCCATACTCCTCAAGCTCTTCAGAGAAACAGAGAAGGAGGGAGCTATCCCAAACTCATTCTACGAAGCCAATATCACACTCATCCCCAAACCAGGCAAAGACCCAACCAAAAAGGAGAATTACAGGCCAATCTCCTTGATGAACACAGATGCAAAGATCCTTAACAAGATTCTAGCTAACAGAATCCAGAAACACATAAAAAAAATAATACACTATGATCAGGTAGGCTTCATCCCAGAGACACAGGGATGGTTTAACATACGTAAGTCAATAAATGTAATCCAGCATATCAACAGAGCCAAGGTCAAGAATCACATGATTATCGCCACAGATGCAGAAAAGGCCTTTGATAAAATTCAACATTCATTCATGCTAAAAGCTCTGGAGAAAATAGGAATAGAAGGAACATTTCTAAAAACAATAAAAGCCATTTATGACAGACCAATAGCCAATATTATACTTAATGGGGAAAAGCTACAACCAATCCTCCTAAAAACAGGAACAAGGCAAGGATGTCCACTGTCTCCACTCCTCTTCAACATAGTCCTAGAACCCTTAGCCAGGGCAATAAGGCAAGAAAAAGACATTAAAGGGATCCGCATAGGGAAAGAAGAAGTGAAACTATCCCTTTTTGCAGACGACATGATACTATACCTCCACGATCCCAAAAACTCCATCCCCAAACTTTTAGAAATCATAAGTCACTTCGGCAAAATAGCAGGATACAAAATAAACCCACAAAAATCAGTTGCCTTCCTATACACCGATAACGCACAGGAAGAGAGGGAAATAAAGGGAGCAACCCCATTCACAATAACCTCCCAAAAAATAAAATATTTAGGAATTAACCTAACCAAAGATGTAAAAGAACTATTTAATGAGAACTATAAAAAGTTAAAGAAAGAAATTGCAGAAGACACTAGGAAATGGAAAGACCTCCCATGCTCCTGGATAGGCCGACTTAATATAGTAAAGATGGTGATACTTCCAAAATTAATATACAAATTCAATGCAATTCCTATTAAAATCCCAATGACGTACATCACTGAAATACAGAAAACAGTCCAAAAATTTATATGGAACAACAAAAGACCTAGAATAGCCAAAACAATTCTAGGGGATAAAGACAATATGGGAGGGCTATCCATGCCGAACTTCAAACTCTACTACAGAGCTATAATCACAAAGACAGCATGGTACTGGCACAAAAACAGACCCGAAGACCAATGGAACAGAATAGAAGATCCAGATATAAATCCACAGGCCTACAGCCAGCTGATATTCGACAAAGGAGCCAAAGACATACAATGGAAGAAACACAGCCTCTTCAACCGCTGGTGCTGGGAAAACTGGGCAGCCACATGCAGAAAACTAAAAGTGGACCCCAGCCTATCACCATGCACCAACATCAACTCAAAATGGATTAAAGACCTTAACATTAAACCTGAATCTCTGAAACTACTGCAGGACAGAGTAGGAGAGACACTTGAACTAATAGGCACAGGAAGGAACTTCCTGAACAGAGTCCCAGGGTCACAACAAGTTGGAGAGAGACTCGACAAATGGGACTACCTTAAAATAAAAAGCTTCTGCACAGCTAAATCTATCGCAACTAAGCTAGAAAGACAACCAACTAATTGGGAAAAAATATTTACCAGCAATATATCAGACAAGGGGTTAACATCCTGTATATACAGGGAACTCAAGAAACTAATCCCTCCCAAACCTAACAAACCAATTACTAAATGGGCAAGGGAACTAAAGAGGGACTTCTCAAATGAAGAAATAAAAATGGCAAAGAAACACATGAGGAAATGTTCATCATCCCTGGTGGTGAAGGAAATGCAAATAAAGACAACCCTGAGATACCACCTTACCCCAGTCAGAATGTCCCACATCCACAAATCAGCCAACGACAAATGCTGGAGGGGATGTGGAGAAAGAGGAACCCTATTACACTGCTGGTGGGAATGTACACTTATACAACCACTTTGGAAAGCAGTCTGGAGGGTCCTTAGAAAGCTAAAGATTGACCTCCCTTACGACCCAGTCATACCACTTCTAGGCATCTACCCTGAACAACAGGAACCAATATACAAGGACACGTGCACCTCCATGTTTATTGCAGCACTGTTCGCAATAGCTAGGATATGGAAACAACCTAGGTGCCCCACCACAGATGAATGGATCCAAAAATTGTGGTATCTATACACAATGGAATATTATGCAGCCATTAGAAATGACAAAATAATGGCATTTGCAGGGAAATGGATGGAGCTAGAAGGAATCATGTTGAGCGAGGTAAGCCAAGAACGAAGAGACAAACGGTACATGGTCTCCCTCATAAGTGGATGCTAAATCCAAAAGGTTAGTGATACGACAAAACTAACAGGACTTAAGAAACAAAGAACTCCCGCTCATCTGGTTGAACCACTACTAAATATCCTCATGCTGCTGATCACAAATATGGTATATAACATGTGAACACTGTTATATATTACAGACTGTGGTAGACAATTTGCTCCAGGGAAGTTAGAATGAACTTGTGACTTTGAAATTATGTAATCATTTAATCACAATCAAAAAAAAAAAAAAAAAAAAAGAACCTCGGGGAAGGGAGGGAGGGAGGGGATCGTAGGGGGAAAACAATGGAGGGGGTAACAATGTTCAAGAGGAAGTGTACTCATAACCTCACTCATGTAACTGTGACCCTCTGTATAGTAGCTTTACAATAAAAAAATAAAATAAAAAAAAAAAAAAAAAAAAAAAAAATGTCATCAAGGCCAATTTTAATATCGGGCTTGATTCCTCCAGCTCCTTGTTCTCTTGACCTATTTCTTGTTTCAGTGAAAACTTTGTTTTTGTCTGGATGTTGCCAAGGTGTGTTAATAAAGTAAACTGGGATTTTGTTTGTTTGATTCTCTTCTTGCTTCACTGGTTTGAACAAGCAGCTGACAGGTTTTGCTCTGAGTTTGCCAAAGCCCATGATTTCAGCCATGGAAAACAGAGTGACTGAACATCTTTTATAGCTCATTGGACCTAGAGCCAAGAGAACACTGGGGATTTGTAGTTAGGGTAAGAATGGCAATACTGGCATGGGGGAAAATATTCTGGCAAGATAACTCAGAGCTGTGATGTATCAGTGAAATTCCCTTGTTTAGTTTCTGTGAAAATTAATTTGCAAAAATATTCAAGTCTGTTGTGTGTTCCAGTTTATATGTAAATTAGAAGCCTGTGTAGGAAAAAAATGCCAAGGATGATGGAACTCGAACATTTTCAGACCAGTTGTTGATTAATTAGTTGAAATGAGTCTTATTTGGTCTTATCTCATTTACCTATATTTTTCAACAGTAAAGTTGTATTGATCAGGCTAAGGAAAAAGCCAACACTGCCCAATAAACCGTGATAACTGATGCGTGAGAAAATAAAATAAAGTTAATAAAGTTTTAAAATCTGATTTTTGGGTCTAAGAAAGAACGAATTTCACAGAGATGCTTGGAACTTGGAAATAGAATCTGTGCTACCACCACTCTTCCCAAAGGTAACATCAGGCGTCTATCTAGAAACTTGAAAAGGATAATATTATGGACAATAGTTAAGTATCCAAAACTTGGAGATAACCAAGAGTTTGTAAAAACCCAGAGAGGGACTTTCTTGTTCTGAGTCTTATAGTCTAACTCAGAAATCCATCTTTGTTCTGAACATAAAAGCAGCTAGCTCACTCCTGAGCATGCTTACATCTGTGTGTACTTGACATGAAGGCTGCAGATACAGATAAGCATGCACTCTAGACCTTCCTATTCTATTTTTGTTGGTCATGAGGCCTGAACTCTGGGCCTAGGCGCTGTCCCTCAGCTCTTCAGCTCAAGGCTAGTGCTCTACCACTTGAGCCACAGCACCACTTCTGGCTTTTTCTGTGGTACTGAGGAATCGAACCCAAGGCCTCAATGCATGCAAGGCAAGCGCTCTACCACTGAGCCACCTTCCCAGCCCCCCTATTCTCCTTTTATCCTAAAGCCATTCTCCCTTCCTTCCTTTCTTTTTTTCTTCCTTTCTTTCTTTTTTCCTTCCTTTATTTTTTTCGTGCCAAGTACTGGGACTTGAACTCAGGGCCTGGGAACTAACCCTTAGCATTTTCTGCTCATAGCTGGCACTCTACCACTTGCTCAACAACTTCATTTCTAGCTTTTTGAAGATTTATTGCAGATAAGAGGCTTATGGGGCCAAGCACTGGTGACTCACACCTGTAATCCTAGCTACTCAGAAGGCTGAGATCTGAGGATCGCAGTTCAAAGGCAGTCCTGGCAGGAAAGTCCGTGACTCTTTATCTCCAATAAACCAGTAGAAAATCAGAAGTAGTGCTGTGGCTCAAGAGGTAGAGTACTAGCCTTAAGCTGAAGAGTTGAGGGATAGTGTCCAGGTCCAGATTTCAAGCCCCATGACCAACCAAAAAAAAAAAGTTTCATGCACTTTCATGTCTGGACTGGATTCAAACAGCAGTCTTCAGCTCTCAACCTCTTGAAAGGTAGCTATGATTACAGGCTGTGCACAGCCCAACAGTATTTGTTTTACATCTAGATTATACCACAATTGCCTGTCTACCCCTGGTTCATTTGACACTTGAGTCCTGGATTAGTTTCAATACTTTCAACTTGCCCCAGCACTTAACACTACTCTCACTTCTATGTAGACTAAAACCTTGCCTAGGCCAGCCAGCTTCTAGGCACTATCTCTGAAACAATTCTTTCTGAACAGTATTTCTTCTCACATCTCCTTGGGACCCTACAAACATATCTTTGCTGCCTGCTCCAGAGCTCTTTGCTCTTCCCTCCATTCTGTCTATGTTTCCCTATAGTTCATTGTATGGCCACTTTAAAATCCTAACTTTACTTGAGATCATTGCCCTTTGAACTTTTCTACTTGAAATTAATTTTAACTGCACAATACACGGCCATGTACCTCTAGATTTACCACAAGAGCACATGTCTTGTCAGATTTGTGGCAGTAATTAGATCTGAGATTCCCTGGACCTGAGAATCTGCTCATGAATGGAATCTTCTGGAAAGGAGTGGTTCAGAGCAGTGGAATCATAGTGGCACCAGAAGTCTTGAAATCAGGTTCTGGTCTTTGTTCTGTCCTTGTCTCTACCTGGCTATGTGGTTTGGGGTTGAGGACTTTACCCTTTGTCTATGGGCATGGATGCCTTGTTACATTAGATAAGATGATTTAAATGGCTTCTGTTTCTAAAATTCTATTCATTTAGGGCTGATGAAAGACCAGCCACACAGCAGTGAATAAACTTACATATCCCTTCAAGAGTGGAGCCAATAAAAGACACAAGTGGAACAGAGTCAATTGCTCTTGAGTTATTCTGTACATACTAAGCAGGTGGCTTGATCAGAAATGTGGGCCTTGACAGTGAGTGGGGATATAAACATCTCAAAACTGTTTGTCGTGGGCTGGGAAGGTGGCTCAGTGGTAGAGTGTTTGCTTTGCATGCATGAGGCTCTGGGTTCGATTCTTCAGCACCACATGAGCAGAAAAAGCTGGAAGAGGTGTTGTGGCTCAAGTGGTAGAGCACTAGCTTTGAGCTAAAGAGCTGAGGGACAGCGCCCAGACCCAGAGATCAGAACCCATGACCAACTGGAAAAAAAAAAAAAGAAAAAACTGTTTGTCCTAGGAATTCCATGCCCAATAAAAGTGAAGGCAGATGTTCGCATCAAGTTTTTGCTGTTTGTGGTTTTGTTTTGTAGTGGGACTTTCTGGATAGGAAGTTTATTAGCCAAGCATGGTAGCATCTGCCCACACACACTGCCATATAATAACTGTCTTACAACCCCTTTATGGGACTGGAATTATTTTTGTTAATGATTTTCATCAGAGTAGATGAAATGCAATGTGTTCCAGCTGTAACTACGTTTATCACACAGCTGGCTTCCCAAGAAGTCTTCCTCAACAGATATCATGTGATATCTGGATTGTCAAAGAGATTTTTTTTTTTTGCCTCATGGATTTTTTTACTAAGAGAAAAGGGCTATATTTGTTTCCTACCAGCGCTGAGACAAATGATCAAAACGGAATAGCTTAACACAGCACAAATTTATTATCTGAGCAGCTCTGGCTGTCAGATGTCTAGAATGACTCTCTTAGGGTTGAAAATCACAATGTCAGCAAACCCACATTTCTTTCAGAGGCACTATTGTCTCTCCTGCTCCAGATCACAGAAACTGCATTCCCTGGTTCATACCTCTGCCTCCATTTAAGAAGCCAACAGACTTCTATCTAATCCCTCTATGTTCTTCTTTATATCTCTTTTCTACATTACTGGACTTCCTATTTCCCTCCTGTAAGTCCCCCCTGATTACAATGGGCCAATCCAAACCATCTCTCCATCTCAACATCTTTAACTTAATTATAGTATGTAAAGTATCTTTTATTATCTGTGTCAGTCAACTTCCTGTTACTCAAACAAACTTATAAAGAGGAAAGAGCCTGGAGGAGCCCGTGGCTCATGCCTATAATCCTCAGGAGGCTGAGATATGAGGAATGCATGCAGGTACTGAAATACAGAGCTTGAACTCAGGGCCTCATGCTCTTCCTTAGCTTTTTTTCTCAGTGGTGCTATACTACTTGAGCCCAGTTTGACTTCCAGCTTTTGGCTGGAAAATTGGAGATAAGAGTCTTTTCTGCCTGTGTTGGCTTCAAACAATGAACCTATGAGCTCAGTTTCCTGAGTAATTAGGATCATATGTGTGAGCCACAGGTACCCAGTCAGAAAAGTATATTTTTTAAAGTGTGTGTGTGTGTGTGTGTGTGTGTGTGTGTGTGCTGGTCCTGGCAGTTTGAACTCAGAGCATGGGAGCCATCTCTGAGCTTTTTTGTTGCTGAAAGCTAAAGTCCTACTACCTGAGCTCTTTTGGTGGTTAATTAGAGATGCGAGCCTCACAGACTTCCTGCCCAGGCTGGCTTAAAACCATAATCCTCAAATCTCAGTCTCCTGAGTAGCTAGGATTGCCAGCATAAGCCAGTACATACCTAATGCAAAAATTCCTTAGATACTAATTTTGCAAGAATAAGACGACTTACAAACAAGAGGTTCACACTCATTCACATACTTTAAGTAACAAGGAATGAAAGCAGCAAGGAAGCACATGTGTAAATGTCCTCTTCCTCCTCTGCCTTCTCCGAAAGTCTGAAGCCGTGACTGCCATTTTGAAAATGGGTAATGGTGAGAAAGCCAATTCAAACTTGCTAAACGAATGGAGTCACTGGAGGATTATTGGAATCTATGCTAGCAAATTAATTATTTGTCAGATTGTAGAGCCCATCCTATATATCAGTGTTGAAAGTATTTTCCTAGGAACCAACTTCTTCCCAATGTTGACTGGAACAAATAGAAAAGTCATAGAGTTTTTGACTTGGATGAGACTAGACACACCATCTTATCCTAATTCCTCTCCTACATTATAAGACTCTATCGAGTGTCCACCAGACTCCTTTTCCTTTCCATAATATGGGCAGGATCAATGGCTGCACAAAATTAAAGGCAGCATTAAATTTGTTTCTGAGAGGCCAAGTACATTTCAGAGGGATGCAGAATGATTGAAATACTCATCTTCTCCGTGTCTCCCTCCCTGGCTCCACCCCTTCATAATACCCACAATCCCAGTCACTCAGTTTTTTTTAATATATATATATTTTTTATTGTAAAGCTACTATACAGAGGGGTTATAATTACATGAGCAAGGTAATGAGTCCATTTCCTATGGAGTATTGTTACTCCCTCCTTTATTTTTCCCCTATCATCCCTTCCCTCCCCACCTCCGCAATTCCTCCCTCCCTGCCCCCTGCAAAGTTGTAAAGTTCGTTTTCAACATAGTGTCTTGTACATCTCATTGTTGCAATGGGTCATCCTGTATCCTTATTTCAGCATTTTGTTCTTTCCCTTCCCCTCCCCAAATTAGAAAAAATGTATATACAAGATGCAGGACACCAGAATCATATACAGTGACATCAGGGGTTGTACCATTGGGGAAAGAACATACAAAGAAACACAAAAAATCACATAGTACATTATAAGTACATTAAAAAGAACGGCAACAAAGATAAAACCTCTTGTGTCTCTATCTTGGGGTTCATTTCGCTTAACATCAGGTTATATAGTCATATGTACATAGCTTTTGACCTCTTCTGCTTGTCCTCGACATACACTAGTTATTGCAGATAAGAGAAACCATGGAACCTATGTTTCTTTGGGCTTGGCTTGCTTCACTTAATATAATTTTTTCCAAGTCTTTCCATTTCCTAACAAATAGGGCAATATACTTTCTGATGAAGGCATAGAATTCTATTGTATATAAATACCACATTTTCTTGATCCATTCATCCACTGAGGGGCATCTGGGTTGGCTCCATATCTTAGCTATGGTGAATAATGCTGTGATAAACATAGTTATGCTCCCACAGCTTAAACTCAACTCCCTGGCATGTTCCTTATTCTAGTGCTTTTTTTCTAGTTTCTTCCAATTCAACATAATCAAGGACTAGACACAAGATAGGAGCTCACTGTACCCTCTGAGATGGAATGAATGAATGAATGGCCCTAAAATCTCAAAAATGTTTACAGGACATCTGAACCCTGTGTCTCAGTGGAGGTACGGGAGAAGGGCCATAAAAGATTAAGAGTTGAGTTTCTTGACTAACAAAAAAAAATCACTATGTTGGTGCTCCCTCTTTCCCTACTAGCTTTCTTGCAAAGAAGAAAATAGAGCTGGGAATTCCACAGAGATTTGTCCTAATAGATAATTTAATGTGAAGCTGAAAATGAGCAGACGGCTTTCCTTTGGATATTTGCACTCAGCACTCGATGTCATTTTTCTGCCTATCAAAAGATTGCATTCTTCAGCTGCTGGCACATTAGGTTAATGGCACCATACCTCACCAAACAAAGACAGAATTGAGTTGTCAAGCTCTTGTCTAGCACTGATTTGGGCGGGGGAGGGAGGTCATAGAAATAATTCAATCCCTCTGTTTAGTCTTGACAACATGTAGAAAACACTTCTTGTGTACATTGAATGACATTTTTCTTTGAAAAAAAGTCCAAAATACCCATGGACAAGGCTGATTTTTGTACTATTTCTGCCATGTAGGAAAACAGGACATTAGTCCTGGAATTACGACCTACTTGGTAATAGGTTGGGAATTTTACAAAGATGGAATATCCTTAAAAAAATAATCATAATGCTAACTCTACACGACAGAGGCCAGGGGATCCGTTGGCCCATAAACGGGATAATCTAAACTGAAGAGTTTGTGACTATAAACCTTGAAGATCAAACCAGAAAAATAATGATCGTTACCTCCAGATATGTTGGTGAGCAGGAACTGGGGGTACTTTGCTTTCCTTTCACCAATTATGTGCTGTTGTTTTATCACGGCTCCCTCACCCTGCCATCCAGACTAATTGCATCATTTCTATTTGTTTCTAGTTCCTTCTTTCTGGGGATTGGTGAACTCGGCTTGGAACCTTTGCTCGGTGGGGAAACGGCAGTCACCAGTCAACATAGAGACCAGCCACATGATCTTCGACCCCTTTCTGACGCCCCTTCGCATCAACACTGGGGGCAGGAAGGTAAGCTGCCATGTTGCTGACATGGTGAATTAAGCAGAGGGGGCAATGCTGTTTCTGAAAGCTGATCCCCAGGTGTCTGGATGAGTTTGTGTCTCCATCTCAAAATGCAACCGACCTTAGCCTTGCTGCCAATGAGTATAATGTGTGCCTCTGCAACCTCGCAAAGTCAAACTCTAGAGCTTGTAATTACTACGTATCCCATGGAAGTGGCTTGAGGGCCTAGCCCCATGGCACCCCATAAAGGTCAGAAAATACTTTGTTTTCCTTGCATTCCATGGTGAGAAAAATTTCTTTAAGATTCTTTCCTTGGCTTTCTTTTCATCTCAATGAAGTGGGAAGAGAAGGGGGAAAACAAATATGAAAAGTAAAATCAGACATTTATCATCCTGGGAGGGAAAACAAACAAATAACCATCACCTTAGATGATTTATAAGAAAATCAATAATTAATCTTCCTAGGGGCATCTTGCTGGCTAAGAATCCCCACTCCTTCCCAGAAATGCTGAGCTATGCTTTGTGAGTCTCATACCTACATCCCTCCGTCGCTCTCCTCCCTTTGAGATGAGCTCCTCCTTAATTTGTAGAAAGACACAGTGCCCACAGGGGCTCCGCAAAACTCAGTGTTACTCTGGCTGGCTCATGTCTATTTGGCTGCCCGTGTAAGGATGTCAGAGGTGGAGTGGAAAAAATACCCATACACAGAACATGGTGTTTGAAGGTGATTCAGTCTTTGTGAACTCAAGAAGAAATTCTTTAGTGTGCAAAAAATTAGAAACAACTTACATTGTTGCCGGTTACTGATTTCCCAGGGCTTGGGCCCCCATGAACCCTGGTTAGTCTTCCTCATGGGCAGTCTGGTTTTCTATTGGAGTTTGTACCTCGATTTTTCTCTTTCTGATATGCTTGAATACATTTTCGACTGCGGAACTTTCACATTCACAAACAAAAAAAATTGTTAGTGACTTTGAACTCGGGTCAGAGGCAGATTTTAAGTAACATCGACTATGAGCTTGTGTCCATTTAGCTGTGTTGTATTTGCAAGCTGGTTTAAATGTGACTTGAGAAGCTTTTTTATTTGTAGAAAGGGTCTGTGTAGGTCATTTGGTTGATGGCTCTTATTCTATTGAAAGCTCAGCTGTTTTAGTTATTGTTTCATTTGCAGTTTTATTTTTATAAACCCTAAAAGGAACTTGATATAAATTCTTATACTCACCTTTCTTTAAAAAAAAAAAAACAAGATGAATCAGTCATTCAAAGTCACAAATATATCCGAGTTTCAGCAAAAGTTGAAGTTTTGACCAGATAGTCAATCATCTTTTCTTTCTTGGAGATGATGACGGAGGGTGATAATTGTATTTGGGGCAGAGGGGAAAGTAACAAAATATCTCAAGACAGAATGAGGTTCCAATCTGAATGCCTAAGTTCCAGAATTCACCCTAAAGGTGAGCAGCAAGGCTAAAGCACAAATGCCAAAGATGTGTACATTGGGTTTGAAGTGCAAATGGAGAAGATGGCAAAAGGAGAAGATCCTGAAATTGTGTGAAGGAACTAGATCACTTTCTTAAAATGTGGTCTTTAAGTAAATTGTTCATTGAAGAATAGGATGGGAAGGATGCCAAGCTAACTCAAATGCTGGATTTATAGTCTATCATCTACTAAATCCCCTTAGAATAAGATGTTGATGTGAAAGAAAGAAACAAACTTAAAGATTTTTTCTCCAAAATTTACTGGGAAAGAAAAGACTGAGTAGCCTGGAATTAAAAGTACCTCACGTGTTAAGATGTATGTTGATGTTGCTTTCTGTCTTTCTTTTGGGGGGAATACAAATGACTTAAAAAAAATCTTTCCAATACAGTAAAGTGTACCTGATCCAAATCAATCTGCAAAAGCACTCAAGTTTGGGATTTTGGAAATGTTGACTTTTAACAGTGTCAATATTTATATCTGGCATCGTTTGTGCTGTCTGCGGTTTGAAGAGCTGAGAACTGGCTGATGGTGACTTTTGCATTTGCGAGACGTAGAAGCCAAACTACAGACAGTAGCAAGAGAGAGTGCCTAATAATGAAATGCCTAAACTTGGTAGACAATCGCTGAATCATGTTTGCAAGCTTTCTAAGGGTGATGTTTCATGAGTTGGAGAGTTGTTTTAGAAGTGATTCATGCTCTGAATTTAGTTTCTTGCAGGTTTTTTTTCACTTAAAGAAACATACAACCTAATAGTGTTGGTTGTTTTTTTTTTTTTAATCACCCTGTTCAACGGGAGGTTTCGTGCATTTCAGGCAAGGTGCCACATTTTGAAGTTTTCAATTGCATGAGTGTTGAGAGGTTAAATGCGCCCCAGTAACTTTGTGTTTTGTGTCACAGTTTTACTCCTGGACATTATCCATTCTGGCATTTAAATGTGCCCAATTCACAAAACCATGAAGCAGCTCTGCCACAGACTCTGATTTAGGTTATCGTGTTTGTTTTAACATATTTGACCTGACACATGTCTCAGATGATGGAATAAGGGCTTTTTCTTAGCACAGGTGAGGACTGAAGTTCAATCTCCACACAAGAACAATACAGGAATAAAAAATAGATAAGACTCAAAATGCACTATGACTTGGATATAATAGAGTGTATTCATTTTTTATCACAACTGAGATTACTCTCGCCCTTTTGGTTGCATATTTTTCAATGCTCATTTTTAAGCCATATTCTTTTGTCTTGGAAGGGAGTACTTTCTCCTTTGCTGTCTATATTTGACACATGAGGCTCTTAAGGATACAATCCTAAAATAATTGTAGTTTTATCATGACAGTCCCTTAAGGTGTAATGCCTGTGAAAATAATTATCTTGCCTGGGAACGAGTCTCCCACCCTTTACCTTCTTAAACTTAACTCACGGTGTTCTTAATAGTTTGAAATTAATCCATGCTAGATATACCTACTAAATCAATCAAGATGTATTTTTTTTAATGTCAGACTTTTAAAAGACTCTCAGTTTTGTCGTTGAAGTATATGACCAGATTCTGATAGAAGGCAGAAGTACCTGGATCTGGAATTCGAAGGAAGAGACAGGTGGTAGAAATAATGACGTAGCCTAGTGACCTAGTCAGAGATATAACAAGCAAAAAGATGGAGGCGACTGGACTTTCAGTGGTCCATGGAGTCACCTCAGTTTTCTCCTAGAAGCAGTGGCTCCCCATGGATTCAGGTTTCTTTGCTTTGGAGGCCAGGATCCTGCTGTTATCAGCTTCCTTTTGGATTTTGCTTACTTAGAACTTGCCTCTCAAAGAAAGATTCAGTAGAGACACAGAGCAATTGGGATTATTCATAACAATTCCTGGTCTTGAAGGAATACGAAGAGGGAATGGCTGCCAGACCTAGGAAGCTGTGGAGGAGACCTTTAGCAAGACAGACAGGCAGGCAGCAAACTAAGGGATGAGCTAGGGAAGGAAGAGCCTCACCTTCCCCCGCCACGCATACTTTTGCCTGACTCTCTTTGCAAAGAAGTGAAAGGCTGAAGGGAGCCTGTTGATTCAATGTACCTATGCCACAGAGCGAGGGGAAGAGACAAACGGAAGACATGTGACACAAAGTGATATAGGTGTGTCTACATGACTATTTCCACACTTCCCATGATATAAATATAAATATATGTAATAACTACTATATATGAATATATAGTGTAATTATATATATATATATATGTGGAGAGAGAGAGAGAGAGAGCAGGAGAGGGAGAGGGAGAGGGAGAGGGAGAGGGGGAGAATGACTTCTATCTACCTATACCTCCCAAGTTGCTGGGATTGTATGCATTCAGCACTAGGCCTGGCCTGGTTTATATGTCATGGTAGGGTCTTGCTAATTTTTTGCCCCAGCTGGCCTCAGACTATGATCTTCCCAACATCTGCCACACAAGTAGCTGAAATGATTCATGGAAGCCAACATGCCTGGCAACCTACCTTTTGGTTATCCACATTCTGTGACTCCTACTCTTCTATGAAATTCTTCGGCTGACTGTGAATCTTCAATCTCATTCCTAAGTACTTTTCTTCTCTATTTCTTTTAGAATCTGAGCCTTGGTGCATAGTATAATTTACCCCTTAGATTAGTAGTTTCTTAAGATTTTTTCAGATTTTCACTTTATACCCCTGAGGTTATCTATGACAGTTCTAGTTGATTGAGAGGGAAACAAGATTATCCTTGATTAGAAATGAAAAGGTATGTGTGGATTTAGTCTAGTGAAATGAAAAGGTATGTGTGGAATTGGTCAAGTGTTATTATCATTCAAGGTTGAAAAAAATGATCTTAGGATGAATAATAACTTTGCTATAACTGAATCTGTCACTAAAACTCTTCTTTGGGCATTCTTCTCATGAAATAAGCTGAAAATGAGGAATGGGAATTGCTTTTATGTATGAAATTTCACCCTGTCTCTATTTTCTAATTTTCCTGTGAATCTCATAGCAAAATTTAGTTGGCCATAATTAACCATTGTTATTCATGGTGTGACAAGATCCTGATATTCTTAAACATTTTATAGGTGAGCCATTTGTGTTTCTCTAAAATATTTATGGTAGCATCTGATTTAAATAACTATTTAAGATAATAGTGGATTAGATGCTAAAGAAACTGAAATGATTAAATGGCAGATTGATCATTTGGGCACTAATTTCTAATGGGGTTAGGAAGTCGGGATGGATAGATTGGGATTTATGAAAGAACTAGGATACAAACTGGCAAGAATAGATAGGTAGGTTGAAATATAGTGCATAGGAGGGTCTTTGAATGTCAGGTGACCCAGCCCCTTGTATGGAAGATTAAAAGCAAAAAGTAAAAACAGATCCATATTGTCATCTAAATATATTGCCGTGATGATGGTTTTATCAGATAACTGATGTTAGATTTTCCTAGACCATTTAAAAACTCATTAGCTGATGATCAAGATGCATTGTATTCATAAACCAATTTGTTAAGTGGCACCTCCTTTATACAAGTCCTTAAGGATTAAATAAATAAATAAAACTCATTAAACATCATGGGATTTTTTTAGATCAAAACTCTGCTGTGGAAGTGGTATAGATAATCTTATGTAGGAGAGAGTAGAACTTTAAGAACTTCTGAAGAAATGGATGCAATTCTTGCTCCTGTGTACTTTGTGATATACTTCTTGACTTGCCATGTTGATTGTGTGGTTTCTCAGAAGGAAGCAAGGAGGAGAGTCTGCTTATTTGGAACTAACTCTAATCACCAAGGAAAAGGTTGATCATATAAAGTAACTCCTAGACAAAGTACCTACATTATCTTAGAAAGTATGGCAGCCAAGGTAAAAGAAGAATTCCATGCAGTATCAGATATACTTATGAAAATGTCAAAAGGCAGGTTCTTTAAACATAACATGCAGGAAGATGTGATCTCACTTCATGGGAGATGCTCCAGAGAATTGGGAAGCACTTCAAAATGAAATTAGGATAATAAAATCACAAGTGATAATAAGGGGGGAAAAAGAACTGTGTGGAATGAAATACATGGCAAGAAAACTGGGTAGAATGAAATACATGGCTGTGGTTGCAGGAGGATCTCTACAAAAAATACTGCTTTTAAGTATCAGGTAAGAAATGAGAGGGAGGGACTTACAGCCAAGAGGAAGAACCAAGAGAGAAATGATTCATAAAAATAGTTTCAGAGAACATATGATCCAGAATGAAGTATAGACCTCCATTGTGGAGGGAGAAGCAATGCCAGCAGAGAGATCAGTGTAGACCTGCTCTAGCTGAGGGCCTTAGCCTCTCTTATTTTCAGTTACCTCATTGACAAAAGGGACACATGAAGCCACCTTAGGTGTTGTCATTTTGCTATAAAGAAAACACAACTCCCCTTTGAATTTCTCTGTCAAGGAAATTCCTGTTTACATGAGAATTAGTAACATACACACACCAAGAAATGAAGTGATTACCACTCTTTGCGTGACAGATTACATATTCGAAATTCCAGCCTTAGAGTTTGAAATGTCATAGGCAAGAAGATCAAGCTTGCTTCTCTGTGTGAATGTTTATTATTATTATTTTTTTAATCTTCATCTGGGTGCCAGTTGCTCTATTCAGGAGGCTGAGATCTGGGAAGATTGAGCTTCAAAACCAGCCAGGGAACCAAAGTACATGAGACTCATCGCCCATTAACCACCAAAACAAGCTACAAATGAAACTGTGGGTCAAATAGAGTGCTAGCCTTGAGCAAGTAAAGCTCAGGAACAGTGCCCAGGTCCAGAGACAGACCCCAGGATACACACACACACACACACACACACACACACACACACACACACACACACACACACACACATCTTCATAGATACAGGCGGGGCAAGATACGGTGTAAGAACACTATACATTGACATGTAGAGAAAATTCATGGATAATGTGTCCAATATGAACAGATAGCACAGGGAAGGGACCAAGAGAAGAAGGCCGCCTGATAACTTAGCCCTGAAGGTATCCTGTCATGCAGAGTGAGATGTTCAGATGTTAGCTGTGCAGTTCCTTTCACTGAGAGGACAATACCTGGGATCTGATAGCCAGAGCCTCCCAGTGCCAAGGGTACTATTAACAAATGGAAACTATATTGATAAAGTACAAAAGAAGAGGAACACAGTGATGACTAGAAGAACCCAAACGTTCTACTTTTCACTTTATCTATCTGCCCGCCCCTTTATCTCTGCACCAATGAGAGCGGAAAATACTTGACAGGGTCATTCCAGCGGCCTTCTTTCCAGTATGGCCTCAGCTACAGAGAAGTAGCGCAGGTGTTTGGTCATGCACCACATATCAGTTCAAGACAGGAATTGGAGCTATGTGAAAAGAATAAATTCCTTCTGTCTCATGAAGACCACACCCAAAAAAAGAAAAGAATCCGGGCAAACACTAAGGGCTACTTGAGAAGATGGAACATAGACAGGGAGGCACCAAATGAGAGCTTTGACTTCATCCTTCCCCAGCTGGGAAAAGCTTCTGGTTCTAAAAGAGCCAGTGGTCAAATGGGACATGAGGAATGCATTTGCTTGAAGTTGAACCTGGAACCAGGGTAGAAGGAGAATGGAACCCCCACCACCCCCCACCCAAAGACAAGTCCCCCCAAGCACTGGTTTTAGCTTTAAAGAAATTTGTATGGATTTCTTCTTCTCAACCTCCATCGAAGTTTCTCCATAAGTCTATTTTGCTCAAGTGGAAGATGCAGGATCAAATGAACGGCACCAGGAAGGATTTTAATTACAAACAAAAGTGAGGCCAAGGTAATTCTGTTTGTGCTTACAGCAGATCTTTGAGTTAGGTTTCTATTTATTTATTTATTTATTTATTTATTTATTTATTTTTGGTCGGTTGTGGGGCTTGAACTCTGGGCCTGGGTGCTGTCCCTGAGCTCTTCAGCTCAAGGTGAGCGCTCCACTGCTTGAGCCACAGTGCCACTTCCTGCATTGGTTTCAATGGATAGCAATGGTTTGCTTAAAAGCTAGGCAAAGTGGGAAGGACTACTAAGATGCTGTATGAAATCAGAAGAGACTTGGATACAGAGGACTCTGTTGTAGTATTCAGTTCCACTGCCCCTTGAAGAAGCTCAGATCTGGACGGAGGATTACCCTTTTCACTGTCTTGGCAGCTCCTTTTGATATTTACCTCCTAATAGTACCCAGAAAAATCAGTGCCTAGTCATTAAGTGAGTCTCCCAAGGAAACACCTGGCTGCTGGCTTTCATGTTTTATAAATAGGTCTAATTCTCATTTGGTTCCTCAGATGATTATTCGAAAAGACTCTGTTGATTTTCTTTCCTGCTTCTTGCTCTTTCAATCTCTTTGTTCCCCCCTACACATCCGCCCCAATCCCTCTTAGTTGCTCTCTTATCCAAGTCTTCTCCTGCCCCTATCTTTGTCTCTGATCTTCTCTCTCCCTTCCATCTTTTCCAAATCTTCTTGGCCTCCTTTCCTTATGCCTCAGTATCTAAGGCCAAGGAACCCTTCCCCACTCTCCTCTGCATTAAGGTAGAATCCATTCTCATCTTTCACAGAACATTTCAATAAACCCTGAAAGACTGGCAGTTGTATGGCTTCGATGACAACCCATCAATGAGGGAAAATTCATGTTATTTAAGAACTGAGCATAAGTGATATGAGAAAATAAGAGAAAGGTTGTTAACTCAAGATGCTTATAATTAGTTTGTAGGCAGGTGAATTTCTGAAAGGAAGATTGCCTTATGAGCTATAAGCACAATATCACCTCACACCACTTTAGTTTTCTGGGTGCATGATTCTGCATGTCAAACTCACAAGCATTTTACAAGCTAAATAGTCTCCTAAAAAAATCAGCCACAGACGCTTATTCACATTTAATGTCTGCTTGCACCTCAGCTCTCTTACTAGCTTTCTAAATGTAGAAAAGGAAAAGGAGAAAAAGGAAAGCCCACGAGCTAATTTTTACAGACATCTCCCTGCTGGCTTCATCTCTCTGTAGCCAAGAACAAATGGTTCCATCACAGTCAAGAATGGCCCAGCACCTCAGCACTAGAAGAACCAGTCACCTTCCCAAGAGAGTTTGAAACCTTGATATTAAGAATCAGTACCCCATTTTGCATTCACTTCAGTTCATTTCTAAAGAAGCCTGACCAGTTGGCTGGAAAAACCAGCAAAGCTGCTCCAAGTGAGACTTCAAATGCTCTTCTAGGGAGCTCACTGACCAGAAATGGGATCTTTGGGGGCTGAAAATAAATTATAAAGAGGACTGGAGATGGTGGCTCATGTTTTATAATCCCAGCTACCCAGAAGGTAGAGATAAGAGGATTGTATTCTAATGCTAGTCTGGGCAAAGTTGTGAGGCCTATTTGAAAATAACTCATGCAAAAAGAGTTGGGGAAAGGCTCAAATTAAAGACCACAAATAACAATGCTGATGGTACCAATAAATAAATAAAATCAATAAATAATAACCTCACCACTTTGGAAAAATGAAGTCATTTGAAGGACTAAAGGAAATGCTCATTTTGTTCTCAGTTCACTTTCCAAAGCAAAATAACTGCCTTAAAAGGAAAAAAAAGGAGATAAAAGAAACACAACATTGAGAGTCTAGATCATAGGAATGACGATCAGACCTGACTTTCCCTGTGAAAACTTATACTGTCACATAGATATAACTTTACTAATGCTTCATGAAGGACTATCAATTACTAAAATCCTCACTATTCAAGAGGCTGGGATCTGAGGATAGTACACCAGGAAAGCCCGTGAGTCTCTGATCTCCAGTTAATCTCCCACAAGCCAGAAGTGGAGGTGTGAATCGAGTGATAGAACACCAGTCTTGAGCAAAAAAAGCTAAAGGATAACACCCAGGACCTGAGTTTAAGCCCCCATACCAACATACACACATATAAAAAATAATTAATAATCTCTTTACAGTAGCTTACATGTTTTACCTTGATCAGTAGTGTCTTACAGACAAGCTCTACACTGCAAATAATGGTAAGATTAGCCATTCAGTCTAGTGTTTCTTTTGTACATCAGATCTATTTCATTCAGCAAGTTTATTCAGTAGGCAGACAGTTTCATTTTGCTAATGTTAGATATTTCCCCCTAATATTGCAAACAGATTGCTTCTAATTTTTACTCAGTTCTTCATCAGACCTTACAATTAATGTCAATAATAAGTGCCGGCCCTTAGCCCTGAAACACACATGCTGTAACTCATACATAAAACATTTATATCTATCATATGGTGGAGTTTCATGATGCCATGTTTACCGAAAGATAAAAAATACATAAAGTTTGCTTTGTTATATCTAATTTTTTTTTAAAAATCAAACAAGCACTTTTCATCTGCTTAAAATATTTTTTGCCAGTAGCCAGGTGCCGGTGGCTCACCTGTAATCCTAGCTGCACAGGAGGCTGAGATCTGAGGATCATAGTTCAAAGCCAGCCCAGGCAGGAAAGTCCGTGAGACTCTTATCTCCAATAAACCACTAGAAAGCCGGAGGTGGTGCTATGGCTCAAGCGGTAGAGCGCTTGCCTTGAGCTGAAGAGCGCAGGGACAGCGCTCAAGCCCAGAGTTCAAGCCCCACGACCGACAAAAATAAAATAAAATAAAAAAATTTTGCCACCTTTATATAAAAATATTCTTTTCATCACATCTAAAGAGAGCGATTTTTTTAATTTGTATTTTTCTCGAAAATAATCAGAAAATATTTCTCTTTTGATTGAGGTAAAGTCATTCTTCTTTTACTTTTTAGCCAAGTAGCTTTTTTTCAAAACAATTTTAATTCACATTATTTACATATTTTTATTGCTTTTTGCTTTCTTTCTTTTATTGTAAAGGTGATGTACAGAGGGGTTACAGTTACGAAACTAAGGAAATGAGTACAAGTCTTGTCAAACATTGTTATCCCTCTCTCGTTTCTCCTGCTATTCCTCACCCCCTCCACTCCCCCCTGTTAGGTTTTTAACGAACTATAGAACTGATCCCTGAAAGTATAGTCTTCCTGTTAGGTTTTTAAAAAGAGATAGCCGAGTAAGAAGTACACACTCCGCACGTGGTATTCAGGTAAGAGGTAGGTTTATTCATCCTTCTGGCTGGCACCAGGCATTGTTGGCACTTGATGCAGCTGGGAGAGACCTGGGAAAGAGGGCATCTGGGCTTGGGCTAGGCCTTATCAATGGTATGGGTGGAGAAAGGTGTGGCCACATCGGATGCAGATGTGACCTCTTCCAGGTGTGCCAGTTGCCTAGGTAACGCAGGCACTGGGCAGAGACTTTGCTGTGAGGAGGGTGGAGTCTGTTCATCATCCAGGAGCAGACCTGACACCCCCCCAAGTTGTAAAGTCCATTTCCAGTGTAGTGTCTTGTGAGTATCACTGCTGAATTGGTTCACTCTGTGTCCTTTGTCTCACCATTTCTGTGATTTCCCCTTCCCATCCTCAAATCAGATACACTTTTATTATCTTTAAGTAGTAATATGGAAGGGTTTCAATTCAACACGTGGGCTTATAAGTACAATGTGTCTTGTTTAACATCATCTTTCTATCATTCCTCCCCATCTTCCCCAACCTCTTCCAATCCCATATTGAATATTATGAAGACATTTGCCTACCCTTTCTCTCTCCATCCATCTCTTCTCACCCCCAACTCTGACAGCACATGTTATATAGCTTCTTATATCCATTTAGCCAAATTAAAAATCAGTTGTTTGGAGGACTTATACTATGGTAATCCTCCGCCATGTATACAGTACTTTAGTCTGTTTGTTTATGTATATATCCACACAATCCCTGTATATGTTTTCGTATGCTTTTATAATCTAGACCTAAAGTCCACAACGGAGAGAAAACATGTGTTCTTTGTCTCCCTGTGCTTGACTTATTTTTGCTAATTTTTCAATATAAGCCACAAGCATTACTTGGGCTATGAGGCAGAAAATAGGTACACATTATGTGAAGCATGTTATTATTTAATGTTCAAATGTGAGGTAAGCTGAATATAAAAATCAACTCAGTGTAAATTCTTAATTTATTCATTCAGAGCATATAAAATAGAATAGAGCAAGATTTGGGTGAAATTAGCTTGAAATAAGAATAGCCTTCCTTAGTCTGATGCTAGCTTTTCCCTCCTTTTCTTTTCTTTTTTTTTTCTTTCTTTCCTTTTCTTTTGTTTTTCCTGTGTGTGTGTGTGTGTGTGTGTGTGTGCGCGTGCGTGCGTGTAGGTACTGGGGCTTGAATTCAGAATTCAGGGCTTCATATTCTCACTTGGCATTTTCACCCAGTGTTAGCACTCTATCACTTGAGCCCCAGGTCCGCTTCCAGCCTATTTCTGGTTAATTGTAAATAAACAGTCTCATGGATTTCTCTGTCTGGGCTGGCTTCAAACTGTGATCCTCAGATACCAGCCTCCTGAGTAATTAGGATTACAGAAATTAGGATTATGATCAGATTCTCAATCTGATGCTTTTAAGTCCTTAGGGACAGATATGAGGGTTCTTGCTTGGAGGTATGGTTTTCTGAATCAATGTTTTCTGGAGAAACCTGCTTGGGATATGGAAAGAGGTCCAAGGGGAAAGTTCAACAGTGAGTTCATCCAGAATCCCCACTTCTACAGGGTTAGAACTTCAGTGTTATCAGCTTAGACCCACCCTCCAGGGGCCTCTGGAACCAACTTCTCCACCTTCTCTGGGAGATGTTACAACCAAGCATTCCCAAGCGAAAGGTGATTCCCACACAGTGGGAGGCGGGAGCAGCCAGTTTATACAGGCTTTCAAGAGCCATCTCTTCCCGTCTCTTCATTCAGAGATTTCAAGTTGTTAACTTGAAACCCGCCTGGTAGATTCAAAGAACTCAAATAGTATGATTCCTTAGCAAACCAAAATCAACATTCATCAAAGTAAAACACCAGGAAGTAGGTACTTGAAAGGGGTAGAGTGAGGTCAAGGAGAAAAGGAAAGACAAATGAAGATGAGAAGAGGGAGAGAAGGCAGTCAAGAATCCGGTGTAAAGCCGGGCCCCTGTGGCTCACCCCTGAGATCTGAGGATCATAGTTCAAAGCCAGCCCAGGCAGGAAAGTCTGTGAAACTCTTATCTCCAATAAACCACCAGAAAACTGGAAGTGGTGCTGTAGCTCAGGTGGTAGAGCGCTAGCCTTGAGCTGAAGAGCTGAGGGACAGTGCTCAGGCCCAGAGTTCAAGCCCCACAACCGACAAAAGAAAAAGAAAAATAATCCTGTGTGTATCTTAAAAATTAAGAAGAATGAGGAAAAGGGTGGGTAGTGGAAAGGATAGGTGAAAATATTTAAAGGGGTGACATTGACCAAGATAGATGGAATTCATAAACCGCTTTGTTAAAAGGCAACTCCTTTGTACAACTACTTAAAGACAATAGTAACAAGAAGAAAATAATAAAGATAGATAAAAAGATAGAATACAATAATTTATTGGCAATTCAAAAAACACATTGGAGTAGAAATTTTCCCCCCACAGAAATCTGCAAATAGTGCACGTCAGGATCTACTGACACATGGTTGCTTTCATAGGTCAAGGGCAATTCGTAGAAGTTGAGTTGATTACAACCAACACTTAAGAAGCTAGGGAAGGGCGGGGGCGGTGCTTGTGCAAATGAGCGAGCAATGTTATTGTACCTGGTGCTAAGAAAAGGTTTCAATTTGTTCTAAGTATGTGTACAGGAAATGACTTCAATGGCATGGTCACCTTCTCCTGAAGAAAGATGCAAACTGAACTATCTGTACCCTGCATCTCACTTTCTCCAAGCCCAGCTTGGAGTTGCAAGGATCAGAGCTGGATGTCAGCCTTAGGTCATCTGACTCCAAAGAATTTCCAGAATGTTAAGCTAAAGCTGAATGCAATGCTGCAGATGCAGGCGAGGCACGTGTTCAAAAGTCTGAAGCAAAGAGGCCGAGAGGATGTTTTTAGGCCTTTACAAGCAAGTGATCTTTATGCTAAGCATTCCCTTTTAATGATTATTTTGCAGTTTCTGAATCTAAAGAGAAGGAAGGAGAGAAAGAGAAAAAAAGAAAGGAAGGAAGGAAGGAAGGAAGGAAGGAAGGAAGGAAGGAAGGAAGGAAGGAAGGAAGGAAGGAAATCAGAGTAAGAGTGAGAAATGAATCCTGCGCCAAGCAGTTTCCAGTCCATGCTGTTCAATCAATTCTAAGTATTACCAGCATTTTCCTCAAGAGTATAATATACGACAACTGCCAAGCTTTCCTTTGGCGATTACGAAAAAGGACAGATACTGGAGCGAGCCATATTTCAGCCCTGCAGGGATATAAAAAATGAACTGCTAAAAACGGCCCGGGAGGAATGAATAGCAATAAGACATCAATGTCATCTGTATACTGATTTGTGATGAATTTCCAAAAGGCTTAATGGTATGATGTTGTGATATATAAGGGACTTCCTGAAAGTTAATAGCTACAAGTTATCCTCTTGAAATAATATAATGTGGGGAGGGGAAGTAAGTCCCAGAAAAATATATAAATAAGTAACTAGAGTCATATCGTCAAGCTGGTCAGTGTGTTCTAAGTTGTTATCCTCGACGATTAAAAAACAAAATCAAAAGGCTAGTAAAAGGGGTGAATGTAAATGTTACACAGACACCTAGGGACACACAACTGACAAGCTTTTTATTTGTGTTTTAATAGCTGGGGACCAATAAGGGGAAGAAAGAATGTGTGTGTGTGTGTGTGTGTGTGTGTGTGTGTGTGTGTGTGTGTGTGTGTGTGTGTGTGTGTGTGTGTATTGATCACCTTTCCAAGGTGAATAAGTAACATGGAGGCCATCAAGAGAGCACAAGAAGATCTGTTGAGCATGTGGTCCTCACCAATTACCACGTGGTCTGGTATTTCACCCATAGATCACATGCATAAAACATCAACAGATAGGAGACATAGGATCTAGCACAAAGGTGGTTCTTTTCAACCTGCAGTCTGAATTCCTCTTTGTCTAGGTTTTTCATTGTGATGTGTTGTGTTGTGCTGGTACTGAAGTTTGAACTTTGGACCTCACACACTTTCACTTGGCTTTTTCTCTCAAAGCTACTACACTACCACTTGAGTCATACCACTTCAAGCCTTTTACTGGTTAATTGGAGATCAGAGTCCCACGGACATTTCTGCCCAGGCTGACTTCAAACATGGATCCTCAGATCCCAGCCTCCTAGTTAGCTATGATTACAGGCAAGAGCCACTGGCACCTGGCAATGCCTAGTTATTGTTATGTTAAGTCAGATAGCTTCTAGTTAACATCAAGGTGCATAATCATAGAAAATTCTAGCAATACTTAGTGAATGTAGCAATAAATCGATGAGTGAAAAAGGACCCCAGGTCCTGGAATTACAAATAGATAAGAAAAGAGAAAGAAGCTAAATGTATTGACTAAGTATCTTTCCACCTATCCATACAGATTTTATCCTATTTGATTTCCTCAAGTAACCTATGACGGACAATTGTACAGACAGGGAAACTGCAATCGACAGTTGTTAAATAATTTACCTAGAGTTGCAAAGATCAAAGCTGGGTGTCAGCCTTAGGTCATTTGGCTCCAAAGAAATTTCTAGAATGTTGAGCTGAAGCTGAAACAGGGGAAAAATGTTTTCTGTGTATAACGACGGTTTAGGAAGAAGGGATATGACTGAAAGAGTCTTCACCTTCATCCAGTCAGTATTTATCCCTTTGCCATGTTTGAAGAAAATAAAGGAAAGTGAGTGTTCCAATCTCTCTATCTCTCTTCAGACTATCCAATTGCAGCTTTACTCCCTATTTAGAGGGCTCAAGAACCATACACACTTTATTCTGGTGGACATGACTATAGGTCTTTGTTTTATGGTTGTCTCTCTCCTCCACAGCAAGGTAGCTAGGCATGAACTAAATGTATTTCTGGCTGAGTAATTAATCGTCTTGCTGCGCCCCTTGAAACAGGTGCCACTTTAAGTGCCAATATAGCTATTGCCATCCCAGGACCAGTTCAAGCAGATAAACAGTCAAGCTAACACATCCAGTTGCAATTTTTAGGACACAACATGTGAGCTTGCTCTCTGAATAGAGAGATGTGTTTTCTGTTGCCTCTGCTGTTTTTTGTAGTTTGTTGTTGTTGTTTTCTGCTCCATCTCTCCTTGCTCTATGTAAAGGACACATTTTGGTGTTTTGCATCTAGGATCATCTCCCCCAAGAACACGAATGACACTTTGGTAACTCTCAGAGGTATCTTTTCAAGTTCTGGAGGGCTCAGAGCCAATCAGGAATAACTTTTTAAAGTCATGCGCCTCAAAGGACTGGCTAACATAAATGGCTTGTCCCTGTTTCTCCTAAGCAGTCATCCTTTAAGTCATTTCATCTGATGTGCATAATTTAACAGGGGCAAAGCTGATGCGTCCCTCCCTGCTATTCATTTCTCAGGTCTGTCCTCAGTTCTCCATGGCTAATAAACGATGATGAGAACGGATAGGAAATATTCGAATTGATTTCCCCCCCCCACCCCCCACCCCCGGTACAGAATTAAGACTGAAGCGAATGCAAATAGAACCCTCAGTTCTCAAGTGATACCAAGAACAGAGTCCTCAGATCCAAGGTTTGTGATGGCAATGATATTTGGTACAAGTGTCCCTGCTTAGTTGCTGGCAAGAGATGCTTCCTGGGAGGGTTGTCCATAGGAGGTGGGGTGACCCCAGTCTGCTCTGGCAGAGTTCTAACAAGGTCCTGTTTTTCCCATCCTGGCAGTGAAACTTCTTCCACACAAAACAAGGCCTTCTTCCCAAACCTGAATGGTCTGACCTTGAAGGGACTCCAGGTTTCTCTCCTCTTGGATAGCACAGCGGCTTTTTCCAATTACACAGAAGGCTCTGACAGGAAAAAAAAAAAAAGCAGTTTTAAAATGAGGTCCCTGGAGATTGACTTGGAAGCCATTTGAGCCACCTTGCCAGGTGGGCCTCAGAGGTTTTTGAGTCACCCAGGAAAGGACTCCTCCCTCCCCCGTAAGCCTATTCATTTATTCTACCTCTACCTCCTCAGCTAGCAGACATTGGAGTGTCTCTTCTTGCTTTTCTTGGAAATCTTGCCCTGCAGTTTCAAAGTCCCCTTTGCTGTTTCCTGAGAGAGCCATAAAACGCTTATGCAAATGGATTCTTAGAGGTAGTGGCAAATACCCTTGTGATTTCAGAGGAATAAGCAAATTAAGCTCCACTTAACTCCCTGAGCATGGGAAATAAATCGGTCCTCCCCCCCCCAACCCTGACTCCCACCTCCTGCCTTTGTAAATGAATGCCCTCCTCCTCTCCACCCCTGGACTCCTGCTCTTCTTTCCTGTTAAGAGTGGGTAGAGCCATTGGGTTGTGCTTTTCCTCTAACTGAGTGCTGTCTTAGCACAGACAGGTGAGCTGCTTAAGAGGCTAGTGAGTTTTCTCACTATTAACATGAATGCAGCATTATGACGACGGACTGGGAGGTATAGATGGATATTTTATCCTTTTGTTACCAAGGCTTTTCAAAAGATAAAACATATATTATACTTCATGGAGTATAGGAAAGTTCAGTAAAAATATGATAATGTTGCTTCACATTGTGTTCTCTTGAGTATGATATCAGGAAAATGTTTTCTTCTGACAGCTTCTTATAATGGATGAAAATATATTCTCTCTCGTAGCACACAGAGTGCAAGGTTTCAGGCATATTATGAGAGTCAGGTAATCTGCCTCTGAAATACTGGTATTTGAAAAGCAAATTTAGGGCTTAGGACATTTTTACTTTATGATCATTGACACTGATGTTAGTAAACTCTTTATCTGTGAAGAAGAGAAATGACAGGAAGCGTTTTATTTCTTTTCCCCCTCAGTAACCATTCGCTTTATAGAAACTGTAGCATATGGAGCACAATAAATAAACTATAAGGGTTGCAGAATGCATGGAAAAAGGGAACACACAGGGACTCTGACGATCCTCAAGTGAGTTATTTTACTTTCTTGAACCGCTTCCTGATCTATAAAGCGAAGTTACTATTAAAGAATTGTAATAAGGACCACACCTTATTTGGAAGGCTCCCAAGACTGCACCCTGTTCAATAATGTTTCCACAACTTGAATTTAATTTAACAGAGGAATAACTAACCCTAAAAATTACCATGTCATAATATGCTTGTGATTTGATGTCAGTATCATTTTTACCATCAGTTTTACTGTCCTTCTTAGTCCATAAAAGAAGCAAAGGTACAAGGTAGAACTCAGATGGGGAATCTTTGCAGAATCCATGTACGGTGTAGTCTTTGTGAAGTGAGTCTTGTAAATTATTCAAGTGATTGTTCATAAGCTTTGTAGTGTCACACGTACCTCTATTCAACTGTTTGCCTATCCCTGCCTAATACATAGGTTGACACTGTCAGCAGATACACAACCAACAAAGGATCACCTAATCACAGCTCCACTATAGACTAGCCAGAATTCTACCTTGATTTTTCAGACTCCTTTTGGTAGCTTGTTACTATGGTATCTCAATCCTTCCTACTTCCTCTACACCATTTCCAACAGCAGTTTCATCCCAGCACAGCAGCTCTTACAATAGGCCAAACAGACAGTATCTGTTGCAATGCAGAAGAGTATCAGATCTGGTCCCTCAATGGGGGGGTATCAGATCTGGTCCTAGCTATGCATAATGAACTACCTCCTCTAACTTTTCACTTGCTGCCAATTGTGGACATCACTTCTCTAGATCTGTTCTGGCCCCAGGACCAGTTCATTTACCTGCAAGCATCAGATAGGTCATTCATAAACTCTGTAAGCTCGTATGGGACTAACCAACAGAGAAATAAGTAATTATAATTCACCCATTAAATCTGAATATGCAAATAAAGTCCATGATCATTCTCTACCTTAATCTTCATAAAAGCTTTGTGAGATACTCAAGACCGTATTAGTAACCTTTCGTCACAATAATAGTATTAAATAAATAACCACCAATTTTCTATTAGTATAAGATCTGAGCATATCTTAGTTCTTGTTCGTGAGTCTTCAGGTCTGTCTGTGGGGGTGGGTCTTGTTCAAGCCTCAAGTCAGGGTCCTATTACATTCTGTGGCTCAGGCTGACAGGCATCAGCTACCTAAAGCACGTCCAGTTAGCGGAGCTCCAAAGCTTCCAGAGGGTCAAGTGCCACAGAAGTCTTAGGTTCAAAACCGGCCCCCAATCACTTCCACCATAATCCAATGAACAAAGTTCATGACTTACCATGGCTTCTACCCACATTCTTTCCACAGCTCAGATTGGCCTTTAGTTGAGAAAAATTAACATAAAATATTTCAAAGTTAACAAAAGTAATAACGTCAAACCTGTGACAGTCTGTCCCCTCAGCCAATACAAACTCTCTCAAAGACATTTCTCTTAAAGAAACTCAATTTTATGAGGGAAAGAACTGCTGGAACGTTGTGAAGAACATTGTATCATGGGTTCTTTCTTTAGTTCTAAGTCTTTACTATCCCTGAGAAACCCCTGTACTCCCCCATCCTCCCCCCCACCATGATCTTTGTGCTATATCTATTTTCCTTTGGGTATCTAGACCTTCAGAGCCAAACTTCCACTTTATAATACAATTTGAAGAACTTTATAACCTAGTGATTTGCTCTCTAAAGATCCTGTTGTTCTATTCTAATTTGTCTTTAACCTGCTTGGATCATTACTGTTGTTGCTGTTACATATAATGTGAACACAATGACTTTCTTTGTTCTCCTCGATCTGTTGAGTGATTTGTGGATGAGGCAGGCTAGCAGAACAAAACAAATAATTAAATGAAGCTGTGCACTGTCAGAAGCATCTGATTAAGTGGAGGGAAATCAGCTCATCCGTTTCTTGGTTCTCTTATTAATTACCATTGGTAGGAAGATATTCTGTTTATCTTCAGAATTAAGCCAAATCTTTGGAGATTATGTTTTCTAAAAGAGCTTAAGGACCGGATCAAAGAGGATTCCGCACATTGTCTCTGACGCTCTTCTCTAACACTGCCCGCCCCCCCCCTTTAAATCTCTCTTCCTTCCCTCACCAAGCCTGGACCCACAAAAGGACAGGACCCTCTCTGCTATTTCTATCATTCTGTTTCTCATGGTAGGTCTGATTTAAGTAACTATAGTCACAAGGGTTTGTAAAGACAAGGCACCAGAAACAGTCAAGGGGAAGTAAATTAAACAAAGCAACACAGGGCAACATGTTATTACATGTCTATGATTTTAAAAGTTGGAATAGAAGAAATTTCCCAATGCAGACAGAGTGGAAAGAGAGTCTGGAGTTGAGTATTCAGTGCAGCAAAAATGAGGGTACAGGCTATATATTGGCCTAGAGGCTGCTGAAGGGAGATATCATTCCTGATATTCTTGTCACTTTTTGTGATTCACATCCATGAGATGAGAACAGGGCAGTAGATGAGTCCTGCAAATCTCACAGGTACCAAATGGTCTCCTAAGAGGATAAGGATGCTTTTCCTGGCAAACCAAATTATAAAAAGCTGAGCCTCTGGCTGACTATTAAATAAAAAGCTATCAAAAGAACATCTGTTGAAGATTCCTTGAAATAGGGTCTTTGTCCTTTGAATGGATGATTAGAAGTTGACAGGTTCGATCTCAACACTGTAATTTTGCTCTTCTGCAAAGGAGTTGCTTTTCATTGCTAATTACTGGTCATATTTTTAGTATCATACCATGTCCCCAAATAACTCAATAACAGGAGCAGAGGACACCAAGTTTCCCTCTCTCTTAACTCGCAGTATTCGCCTCTGAATTCCACCTGATGTGTACAGCTTTCATTTCCTTGGACTCATGGGAGCAAGGTAGGATCCTCTGAGTGCAGCAGTTGGCTGAGCAGTGATGAGTTCTGGCCTACAGTACTGGAAAATCCCAGATCTCATTTCAAGATATTCTGCAAAAAACCCACAAAACCAGAAATGCCATCCAGTCTAATTTAACATTGCTTTAAACTAGGAATTTGACCATTTTGTCTTACCCATAGGCCAGGAAAGAGACCATCTCAGTTCTCCTCTCCCTTTCTGACCAACAGAAAACACTTGTAGATATCCACCTAGGCAAAGAGCACAGTTAAACACTACAATACCACATTCAGACACGTGTATTCAACTGAAAAATAAAGTGGTCTCTCCTGAAACATAAAGACAGCTGTCACCCTGGCTTCTATGGAGAACCAGATGAAGTCAAGTCAAGAAATGACCTAGGAAAGCCAAGGACATTTTAATCCATGAGAATGGCCTATTTTACTAATGTCTTTATGTCCATAGCAGATTAGCATAATCGGAGTTTGATTCTCTCTGCGTTTGGACAGCTGTCACTGTATATAGCTTTCCTAGTGATTTGGTAAAATACATACTAAACACATCACCAGACTATGAGCCGTGATACTGTGGGTTTCAATCCAGTGGGTGAGACAGAGGTGGGAGACATTTGGAATGCAGCCTCATTCCTAACTCAACTGAGTTTTTACTCTGTAAGTGAATTTGTAGTTTTCCTCAACAGTTAGGAATGAAGGTGACCAATCTACTCAACTGTACCAACTGGTTTACTCCTATTTTTGTCTCCTCAGAAAGCTAGCTACTACCGAAAGTATTTAAAGTACAAGTCAAGAATAGGAAGATACAGAGTTGAACACTCTCCGAGGAAAACTCAGCTTCCTAACAAAATCGAATCTTGCAAGCAGGAGCTGTCAACATGATAAATATTCTAGTCTTTAATATCAGTTTACATACCAAGGCAGTAGAAAAGGAGAGAATATGCACGCAGTCAAAATTTATTAAAATGATATTGTCTGGGTTGAAGTGACAGAGGCTCAAGGAAATTCAAAGTTAAGATGGAAACCTTCAGCTGAGCCTCATCCTAAGCTCTCCATGGGCTTTTTGATCTCTAGATGCCCCTAAAGTAATTACACTGTCACACACGAACTCTCCCAGGTTGAACATTTGTGGGAATGAATTTTTTTTCCAATTAATCTCTGTGCCGTAGCTAACTGCTGGCTTCATCTGGTACTGGGTACATACAGACGCAAGGGCAGAATTTCAAATAGAACTTCTCTCAAATTCTAATTTATAGTTGCCTAGCAGAGGCTAGACACGTGTCACACATTTGTCATTGTAGCACATGGGAGGCTGAGGTAGGCGGATCAGGAGTTTCAGTCCAGCATTAGCAACATACAGACCCCGTTGCAAACAAATAAAGTTTGTGCACTAATTTTTTTATTGAACATTTACTGGATGCTAGATACTTTTCTAGATTCTGAGTGTATGGCACAAGTGGAACTTACATTTTATTTTTGCAGGTCAGGTTCTCTATAAAATAGATTCTGGGGACAGACATATAGACTCAGGAAGGTGTTTGGAAATGGTTTGAAGACTTAACTCTCATGGGAAAAAGGAAGGAGGAAAAAGATTGCTCTTGCAATACAGTCTCGTGTTTTTAAATCTCCTGGAAAATACACTGAGGAAACCAAGGTTTCAAGTAATTAAGTAATTCACCCATGCATATTCAACCACAGATCAGCAGAGTGAAGACCTGGAATGAGCTCTGGAGCAGTCTAGAGAGTCCAGAGTCTATGTGGTTTGTGTTATAGTTACTGCCTCCATATGGCCATGAGAAGCAGAGGAGCCTAAATTAGAGGCTCCCTCACCAAGCTTGCAGAAAATAGGGGTACAGAGGGGTTAAAGATGGATTAGAAGTGAGAGTCACACTTTTCATCATGCATTTATTTAATAAGGAAACTGAGATAGTGTTTGCTTCGTGCATATGTATATGAGATTTCCAATTACATACTTTGTGAGATGTTTGAGAACTTTCTGTCATTTGCAAATTAGCACATGACTTCTCCACCCCCACCTCCCGGCCCCCTTACGATTTTAAATTCAATACCCAGCACTTTCATTATGATTGAAATTCTATCAGTTGTGCCTCATGAATGGCAAAGTGAAGAGTATGGAATACAAGGTGGAGTGCCTGTGATTTTGCTATGAGATGTAATTCCCTTGAATTTATGGCACACGTTCCACAGAACCTTCATCTACAAATATCTGAACCAGTGGATAGACTGGCTATGCCATGAATAATCAGGACCCTGACCAGTGCACTGACCAGTGCTGTGAACAGAGCACTGAATTGAGTTGGGATTCCGTTCAGTTCTCAGAGTTTTAGCAGCTCATTGCATGGCACTGGCAGGTAGCCATTCTCATTGTCTCTTATTTTCTGCAGCATGGACATTGACAATGCCTGGTGTGGTAGTGACTTGGGGCTTTTGTAAGGAACAGGAAAGAAGATGAAAACCATGTTACTCAGAGAAGTATAAATCACTGTAAACCCCTGCGGTGACTTATTCCCCTATTTCTGTGATTCATCAGCACCATCTCTCCCTTTCTGAGAAGTCTATAGCCATGTTTTCCTTTTTGTGCATTCTGAAGCAGTGCCTCTAAGAAATAGTAGTAGGAATTGCTGTTTTTTGGATGAAGAACAAATCTAACCTAGGTTTCCTAGAGGCCCCAAAAGACCCTTTGAGCATAAGCATTGCCTACTTAGTCATCTTCTGAAAAGAAATTCCATATTGTTGGTTTATTGTAAATACATTTGCTTTGAGTTTTTTTCTCATTGTAAAAGTAATAGGGACTTATAAAAGTAAAACAAGCAATCAAGAAAAGGAAAAGTTACAAATAGCCCTACCTTCTACAGCTAACCACCATTAACATTGCACCATATTTCTTTCCAGTTTCTTTTTCGCAGTAAGTAGTTCTCCCTTGCAAAAGATAAAGTTTTATGTTTTGCTTTTTTCAATTTCTCTACTTTATTATCGGCTTGATAATATCATCTCAAACTACTTGGAACTCAGCCTCCATAGAGGATGAAATGAGAGGGCAAATCTATTCCTAATGATTCCTGATGAGGGCTGAACAATTGTAAGCTGCCGTTTTCATCAACAACAACATTGCCATTGGTATTAGCATTACCTTTGTGTAATTGCTGCTCCTTTTGTTAGGCGTTGTACAGTACTTCTGAATTTGGGATACTGGGATTGGGCTCCTTGCTGCTAACGTCTTCACAATATTTATTTGTCATTGGACCGTTGCTTTATCATGATTAGTTAAAACACTCCAAAAAGTACTAACACACTTCTGTGACTACATTTTCAGCTTTATTCTGCCTGCTACATCCCCTTGCAGTGGCCTACTGTAGTCCCAAAGGATTTGTGTTGGCAAGAACTGGATAGAAATAATTCTCCATGGACAAGCAGGCCCAGTTGGGCATCTGTTCCAATTTTAGTGTCGCTTGTGTTTAGTGACTCTAGCCACACAAAGGTTCATAGAAATTGTCTACAGTTGGCTAAGCACATGAGTTCTAGGTTCAAATCCCTTTCTATCCCTCTTAACTGTGTGGCCTTGCATAAGTCCTTTAACTTTTCCAAGTGACATCTATTGAAATCCATAATAGGGATTGAAACAGTACTGTTTGCATAGGATGGTCAAGACTTGTAACCAGGCATAAAGAGGTCTGCATGTAGTGCCTAAAGTATAGATTCACTCAGAGTGTTTTAGCTCCCTCTGATAATCAACGTCATTTTTTTTTATCAGTTGTGGGGTTTGAATTAATGCTTGGGTTCTGTCCCTGAGCTTTTTCACTCAAGGCCATAACACTCTATCTCTTTGAGCCAGAGCTCCACTTCCTATTTTCTGGTGGTTCATGGGAGATCAGAATCTCTTGGACTTTCTTGCCCTGGCTGGCTACAAACCACAATCCTCAGATCTCAGCCTCCTGAGTAGCTAAGATTATAGGTTTGGGCCACCAACTTGCATCAGCACCTGACTATCAAGGTCATTCTTTCTCCTTCCCCTCCTCTTTCTTTTCCACTTCTTCTTCTGCAAAGGACCCAAGGCAGCATCTCTGAAACAGAACATCAGTTATGGCCCAGGAGATTGTAGCCTGCAAAGTGGTACCAAGTCTGAAATTTGTTTTTGTTATTTTGTGCTTAGAGGATACTACTGACTGGGATATTGGACCCAGGGCAACATACTAGCTAGGCAGGCACTGTATCACTTGAGCTACACTTTTAGTCTTTTTAGCTTTAGTTTGTTTTGGGGTTGGGTTTTGTATTTTGCCTGGGACTAACCAGATCATGAATGATCTTCCTACATCTATCTTCCATGTAGTTAAATTTTACAGATGTGAACCATTCCCCTCCCCACCCCATTCTGTTTGTTAAGGTGGAGGTCTCACTGCCCAAGCTAACCTTAGACCAAGATCCACCCAATCTCTGCATCCCAAGGAGCAGGAATTATAGGTAGGCACATTCTTGATCTTCTAAGTATTAAATATTAAAGGCAAGAGCAGCAGAATAAGTAAGAACATGAGTGAAAGAAACCAGGATGGAGTAGAAGAACGGGGAGTAAGCTAAATAGTGGGAAAGAAGTTCAGGCCAAGATTATAAAAGGCATGAGAAGCCGGGCACCAGTGGCTCATGCCTGTAATCCTAGTTACTCAAGAGGCTGAGATCTGTGGATCACGGTTCAAAGCCAGCCTGGGCAAGCAAGTCCATGAGACTCTGATCTCCAATGAACCACCAGAAAACCAGAAGTGGAGTTGTAGCTCAAGTGAAGAGCTGAGGGACATCTCCCAGGCCCAGAGTTCAAACCCCACAGCCAACAACAACAAATAAAAAGGTGACTTTTTCACTCACCTTTGTTTGGGCCCTGGCAAATATGATGGAATGTACTGGCCAAAGAGTATATTTTTCATAGTATCGTATATTGTTGCTTAAAGGATGGATGGACAGATAGATAGGCATCAGAACTGTCCAAATTCAAAACAGATTGCTATATCATATTATACTAAACAGATTGCTGCATGGTATCAAACTCTGTATTGTACGTATAGATTAGAGATAACTGAATCTTAGATTTCTGGTCATTTTCTCTTGCTTTCATACATAACCCAGCCAGGCATGGCGTATATAGCATGTTATGGTATAGTATGTAATATACACATGAGCCATCTACTGGAAGCTCCCCAAATCAAGGACTTTGTTCCACCCTGACTGAGAAAAGGAGCAGTATATCCACCTACCCATGTAACAGTGACGTAAAAGCAATCGGTGGTGTCCCATTTTCCCCAGAGGAGGAGCAAACCTGTGGTTTGGTTTTCTTTGTTTACATCAGGGAGACCCCCATCCTCCACTGTAAAGTAAGCCAATGAGAAGCCTGATTTTAACTAGAACTACTTAGGAGAGAAATCACCAACAAGTCATTTTGCACTCCATTAGTATCAGCAGCTTCATAATCGATTGATCATTAAGTGATTAGTTGATTAATCTCAAATCGTTAATTAATGAGCAGAGTCAAAAATTAATTAAGAATCAAATAGATAGATAAAGCGTCTTTCAGGAGGAAGGAAATTACATTTTGGAAAGGACAGTGTAGTCTGGGCTTGCTTTCAAGGAAACAATTTGCCTTGTGTCACCAGGCATCAGTGGCTCAGCCTGTAAGCCCAGCCACCCCAGTTGGCTGAGGTCTGAGGATCACAATTTGAAGCTATCCCAGACAGGAAAGTGTTTGAAACTTTACTCTCTAATTGGCCACCAATAAAATCTGGAAGTAGAACTGTGTCTCAAGCGGTAGAGCCTTAACCTTGAGCACAAAAGCTGAGTGACCATGCCCAGCCCTGAGTTCAAGCACTAATAACAGCACAAAAAAAAAAAAAGAAGAAGAAGAAAAAACCTACCTCTTACTTGCCTCTGGCCCCCAGGCATGTTTCTCCATACTTTTCTCCATACTCATCAGGTCATTTTAGCACAGACCACCTCCCCTTTCCAAGACAATTTCATAATCTCATTGGCACATGCTTAGCATATTATTACATTTCTCATTATCTTTAAGTAGTTGTACAAAGGGATCACCATTTAACAAACCAGTTTGTCACTCTAATGCATCTTGGTGTCACTGCTTTCACTATTCTCCCCATCCCTCCCAGCCTGTGCTTCTCCTCAGCCTCTCTTCTTATTCCTCCTTCACTCTGTCTCTCCAAAGGTTTTGAAATTAGAAGCTACACACTGTCTACTTAAAACCTTTCTGAAGTTTTCCATATGTTTAGGATAAAGAGAAAATCCCTGCCACTGTCTTGCTCTAAAGGATCCCCAGGGCTTTGAACCTTTCCTTTGTAGCAGTGATCACAATTGTGATCTTTACCTTTCTTTCTGTGATTCTTTTCATTTTTACTGCCTTCTCCGCTATACCATGAACTCTACAAGGGGGCATGGGCCGTGCGGTTCTTTCCCTCAACACACTACTGAGCAAAGAGCAACTAGCAGCAAGAAAAATGTATTGAATAAAAAGTATTCTTTTTTAGGGGTACTTTTTGCCCTTGCTTGCCATCAGTTCTAGAGACAAGCAACCTGAGTAAAATATTTACCATGGTGGAAAAGGGTTCCTGAATTCTGAGCTCGTGCCTTTTCATGTTACAAAAATATCTGGCTGTGAACTTGGTGTTTCCTGTCACTTTGGCTGAGAGTGGGGATGAATGCGAAGGGTGTAGGCGCCGTACGCTGGCATCAGTTTAAATCTCAACTCCATGGCTTCATCACTTCAGGGCCTGGAGGGAAATTTCCAAACAAACCTCTAAGTCATTTGGACTGCTGTAAGAAAGCACTACCCGCTGGGTGGTATGTAACCACAGAAAATGTATTCCTCCTAGTTCTGGAAGCTGTAACTTAAAGACTAGGTCTGAGTTGCAGGCTGTCATATTCTCCCTGTGTCTTCACTTGGCAAGGATAAATCAAAAGAGCTCTCTGGGTCTGCTTCCTAAGGACCTTAATCCCAGTCATGAAGGTTGTATCCTCACGACCTCATTAATTCTCATACACTCCAGTTCCTAATACATCACACTGGAAGTTTGGTTTTCCACATCAACCTGGAGGGAAGCAAATATTCAGCCCACTGCATGCTGTCAGTCTCAGTTTTGTCATCTGTACCAAATACAGGGGTCATAAGGAGGAAGCAAGGTAATGTAATAAGTGCTTACAGAATGCACCAAAGGTAGGATGTGAGTCAGCCTTCCATCACTGTAGCAAATACCTGAGATACTCAACTTATGAGAAGTAAAGGTTTATATTGGCTCACGGTTTGGGGAACTTCTGCTTCCTGAAAAATGGCCTTGTTGAGCAGAAAACATCATGGCAGTATTATGAAGGAAGACTGCACACCTCATGAACAGCAAGCAAAGGGGAGACAGAGGAGGGAGCTGAGATCCTACCTACTCCTAATGACTTGAAGATTTTCCAGTCAAGTTCACTTCAAAAAGATTCCACCACCCCTCAAGGCCACCCTGTTGGCCAACCCTTCAACACATGGGCCTTTGCAGGGAGAGTCAATACCCAAACTAAAGCAAGTAGCTGTCCATTTCACTATTAGTAATACAGTACTATAATGACTACCATACGATTTGCTGTTACTTCTATTTATTGTGGCAGTGGTAGTGGTCTTTATGTCCAGAATTCTGTAGTCAGATGAAAATAAATCTTACAACTGCTAAAAGTAGTAGCTCTTATGAGAAACCAACCACAAGTCTCTCTTCTACTCTTCTTTGGAGTATCTACTCCTAGTAGATAATTTGTATTTCCTTTAAGATATTAATGATAGGGCTGGGAAGGTAGCTCAGTGGTAGAGCGCTTGCCTTGCATGCATGAGGCCCTGGGTTCGATTCCTCAGCACACATAAGCAGAAAAAAAAGCCGGAAGTGGTGCTGTGGCTCAAGTGGTAGAGCGCTAGCCTTGAGCTGAAGAGTTGAGGGACAGGGCCCAGGCCCAGAGTTCAGGCCCCACGACTGGACCCAAAAAAAAAAAAGATATTAATGATAGCAACATCCCAAACTGTTCTAATAGATTCAAGAGAATGTAGGAAATATTTAGGAGGGGTATTCCAAACTTTTGAATGTCCTTATTTAACTAAATTTGGAAATAATCTATTTGTGGCCTTAATGTCATCTCCATCTGTGGCTTGAGCAGAGAGAGCTATTCTTACTGACTAGAAGGTGTCAGAGAATGTGGAAGTTGGAGGGGGTGGTGGTGGAATTTCCTTATTTGGGTGATAATTGCTCACAGTTTATTCAACATTATTATCGAATTAATATTGAAGAGGTAATTTTGTGCTTCATGAAGTGGCAAATTTGATACATAGGCTAGGAAAGCAAAAGAACAAATGTGATATTGGTGGTAAAAATTAACATCCCACCCTTTAAAAATGGCAACATAAACACCTCCGACCACGGTGGCAAGATTCATGCCTTCTCTCCCTATTGGATTATTGACAGTCTAAGGACAAGACATTGCAAGGTAATGAAATCTCCTTTGTTGGAATCTGTTGACCTATTCTCTAAGTAATAGGTTCTTCCATTCTGTTTGTTGCATTGGAGAACACATTTGTTACTTAGTAGTACAGAATGAATGAATTACCCATGCTTACTTATCCATAAGGATGAACAAGCTGGTGACTTTCTTTGCATCCCAGAGTTGTCAGCAGTGTGCATTCAACTCTCATGTGGACTTCAGTCTTTGAGTATGAAGGAGCATGTGGGTGCACAGGCCCGCTGTATCTCACTTGGCACAGGTAGGTAGCTTTTATCGAATGATGCTTCTAGTATGGATATTTGCATCTGAAGAACTCCATTGGGATTCCCTAATCATTTCTCAGGGAAGAAGGTCTTTGTTCTTCCTTGAGATTAAGCTCGTAAATACCATGTAGTCAGCTTAAGAGCAGCTTTTGCAAATCTATCATGGTACCTACTGAGAGTAAAGCTATTAAGATCATTTGTTTCAATGCTGTAGCAAGCCTCAGGGCAGGTCCTGTACCACTAAAGTGCTCAGAAAAATGGTACCTCTGGAGAATATGGACATTATGATTTCAAGGTCATTATGATTTCATGTCTGTGTTTCTATAGATAACGGCTTCCATCTTGCTTTGTCCACTAGGATGCTCAGTGCTGGATTTACCTAGCCCTAGAAAAGGCTCAAGATTTGTGTGAATCCTCCTATATGCAGAGCCCCCTCCCAGCATGTTAACCTTAACTTCCTCCTAGTTGATTGTTTTATCTATATTTGAGTACTTTTGTCCGGTGTGGGGCTTGAACTCAGGACCTACTGTCCTTGAACTTTTACTTAAGGCTAGCACTCTTCTACTTTGGGCCACAACTCCATACCCTTTATTTTATTACCAAAGTAATGTTACATGCTCAGATTTTTTTTTTTTTTTTTGGTTGGTCGTGGGGCTTGAACTCTGGGCCTGGGCGCTGTCCCTCAGCTCTTCAGCTCAAGGCGAGCGCTCTACCACTTGAGCTACAGTGCCACTTCCGGTTTTCTGGTGGTTTATTGGAGATAGGAGTCTCACTGTCTCTCCTGCCCGGGCTGGCTTTGAACCGCGATCCTCAGATCTCAGCCTCCTGAGTAGCTAGGATTACAGGCGTGAGCCACCAGCGCCCGGCACATGCTCAGATTTTTTTTAAAAAGTGTAAAGAGTTAAGTCCTGAGGGTTTTCATCTAAAGAAAGAATTTTGTTTGTGTTTGTGTTTGTTTTGTAGTACTAGTGTTTGAACAGAGGACCAAGCACTTTAGCTCAGCTTTCTTGCTCAGTTGACACTCTACTACTTAAAGCCTACCCCCAACGCCTGCATGTTGTCTATTTGAAGACAAGTCTCAGGGACTTTTCCACCCAGGCTGGCCTCAAACCTTGATTTTTCTGGATCCCAGCCTCCTGCTTAGCTAGGATTACAGGTGTGAGCTGCTGGTGCCCAGCTCCATCAAGACAAAGTGATTTTTGACAATTCAATAGAGTGCACCTTTTTAAACCTATTCTCTACTTACAAATGACATGTGTAAGCATGCAAACATGGTGTATGCAAGTGTGTAAGAAGGTGTGTGTACACGCATGTGCACATACATACTTGTTTTTCATCACTCTACAATACTTACCTATTCTCCCATGTTAGTACATTAAGTCTTTTATATCATTTTGAATGTTTTCTCCTCATTCTATGGTATAACTGGAAAATACATCATCCAGCCATTGTCCTGTCAGAGTGGAAGTTATCTTCAATTTTTCTCTCTCCAAATAATCACACATTGAGTATATCCTTTCAGTATAAATTCTCAGACATCGTTTTGCTGTTCCAAAGGATCTATGTTTTGAGAGCTTTGATAAGTACTTCTAAATCTCCCTCCATAAATCTAAACCAGTTTAAACAGTAACCACAGAGGCATAAGAATGCTTGTTTCTCTACGCCTCAACTAGAAAATGTCAGCAGAAAATGATCTTCAGACTATTAGAAGAAACTTGTATCTTGTTTCAATTTGCATTTCATTTCTCTTGTGAGAAATGTCTGTGGCCATGTTGATTTGTGATTTCTAATTCTCCCCGGAGTGAACTACACGTCTCTATTGGCCTGTTCGTTTGTTTTTTCTTTTTAATTGGTGACTTCTCTTTGTATGTTATTAGCTTTCAACCTTTATTAAGCAGACTGCAAGTGTTTATGTTTTTGAACCAATTGATGTCTTTAAAAAAATTGGCTGTGGGGCTTGAACTCAAGGCCTGGGTACTGTCCCTAAGTTCTCTGTACTCAAGGCTAGTGTTGTAGCACTTTGAGCCACAGCACCACTTGGTTTTTGAATGGCTAATTAGAGTAAGAGTCTCTCAGGAAGTTTTCTGCTCAGGTTGGGTTTCAAATTGTAATCCTCAGATCTCAGCCTCCTGAGTAGCTATGATTAGAGGTGTGAGCCTCCAACATCCAGCTAATTGGTGACTTTTTCTACATAAAAAGTTTAACGTGACCCATCACTCTAGTTTTGTGGGAGGTTGAAAAGAGGAAGATGGTGGTTCCAGGCTAGGCCAGGCAGAAAAGTCAACAGAAGAAGGTAGGTGATATAACAAGTACCTATCATTTCAGCTAAGACAGGAAGCTTAAATTAACCAGATCTTGGTCTAGACCAGTGCCTAGATAAGAAGTAAGATCCTGTCTCAAACATAATGAGCTTAGAAAAGGGTTGGAGGGCTGAGTGCCAGTGACTCATGCCTTTAATCCTTGCTATTCAAGAGACTGAGATCTGAAGATGGAGGTTCAAAGCCCGCCTGGGCAGGAAAAGCTGTGAGACTCTTAGCTCCAATTAACCACCAGAAAACCAGAAGTTACTCTGTGCCTCAAAGTGGTAGAGTACTGGCCTTGAGCAAAAGAACTCAAGGACATTGCTCAAGTCCTGGGTTTAAGTGCATGACTGACAAGAATTAAAAAAAAAAAAAAAAAAAAAAAAGGACTGGAAGAGTGGATCACCTAAGGAATAGAACACCTATCTTGCAAGCCAAAACTCCAGTACTGTCAGAAGGGAGGAAGGGAGGAAGGAAGGAAGGAAAGAAGGAAGGAAGGAAGGAAGGAAGGAAGGAAGGAAGGAAGGAAGGAAGGAAGGAAGGAAGGAAGGAAGGAAGGAAGGGAGGGAGGGAGGAAAGGAGGAAGGGAAGAAGGAAGGAAGGCAGGAAGGCAGGAAGGCAGGCAGGCAGGCAGGCAGGCAGGAAGGCAGGAAGGCAGGAAGGCAGGAAAATACCCAAGGGTTTTTATTTTTTCTTTTTCTTCACTTTATATTTTGCAAGTAAAAACTCACACCTTTTCTTTAAAATTAGTCAATGCTAGTATACTATAGTCAGAGAGTGTGCCTTTTAGAATTTGCGCTTTAATATATTAGCCAAGATTATGGAGTACTATAGAATTGATTTTTGTAAAGCTATCATATATATATATATATATATATGTATATATATATGTATATTTCCAGTAGGTCTGGCAAAATTAAAAATGTTCACATTCCTTCGTTCTTTTCTTCCTTTATTTCTCCCCTTTCTACCTTTCCTCCCTTATTTCCTCCTTCTCTTCTTTTTTTCTTCTTCTGTGTTATTCAAATCTTGTTTCTCCTCACTTTGGAGTCTACAAAATTAAAATTTTCTCAGCATGCTTTCTGTAAAAAATAAAATTCTTCTTAAGCCAGGCGCTGATGGCTCATTCCTGTAATCCTAGCTATTCAAGAAACTGAAATCTGAGGATTATGGTTCAAAATCAGCCCAGGCAGAAAGTCTGTGACTGTTATCTCTATTAGACGTGAAAAAAGCCAGTAGTGGGAGCTGTGGCTCAAGTCATAGAGTATGAGGAGTGAGTGAGAAAGCTAAGAGACAGTACCCAGCCTCTGAGTTCAAGTCTTGGTACCAACACACACACACACACACACACACACACACACACACACACACATACACACACTTAATAAATTAATAAATATAATCCTTCTCTTAATATCTTTTATTTTCTTTCACCTAATGTTATGAATGTCAATATCCACAGCCACCCTAGCACCATGGCAGTGTATGCATTTCTTCAATGACATTTGTGCTGTGCTTTGTACACAATGCGTTTTCTCTTGAACTGTACCTTGCCTCAAACTGCTATGTGATTATTGTACTAGATCTTTCCATTCCTTTGTTTACAAAGTCTTGATGTGATTTTTGTCTTAGGTACTTCTCTTTAAATAATATTGATTTTTGTTTGTTTGTTTTCCCTTATCCCTAAATTAAAATTTTCAGCTGCTGCTCATTCATTATAATGTCTCATGTGTTTGCTTTGAATTCCACTTTCTTTCCATCTTTGTCATATTTTCTTGTTTATCTGTCCTTGTTCTTTATTTGGTGTCTTTAGTGGTGTAAGTCTTGTAGTTTTGATCCCCTAAAGTCTTTATAATCACAACTTACTTTCCTGTCTTCATAAAAATGAAGCAGTCTGCACAACCACTTACTTCATTTAAAGCAAGAGCCATATTACTATGTATTTTATACTTTCCATTTATTTCATCCTTACTACTTCCTCAATACTATTAAAAACTATCTTAAATTTGGGTTCCAGATTGTTAAGTTTTTACTCTGTGCCTCTTCTTTTTAATGAATACCTACTTAACAATTCCGTTAAATTTCATGACCATATTTCCAACAATTACTTAGTATTAAGTATAAGTTTTACTGATATCATTGCTCATTTTATTGGCATGCACTGTACTTGTTGTTATTGTTTCTTGGCATTAGCTGAAGTACAATTTGAAATTCTCTCATTTTGGTGTTTTAGTCTCTGAGAAGTTTGTGTAGGTAGTGAACTGTCTACATTCTGATATGCTTCAATATGTCATTTTCTATGCTCTAAACTTTATAACCCTTTAACTCTTCACAGGCATTAGCCCATTTTTGTTTTTCTGGTTTCTAAATTGTAAGTGATACTCTTTTCTCTTTCCTTTTCCCCTTCCCTGCCTCTGATCATGAGTTCACACTAGAATTGTGCTGAAATTTTTTCTTGGTCCTTTCTTTCCTCCATTATATTGTGAGTTACTTAGCCTTACAACTTTGAGGAACACCCAAGTATTTTGATCTGTCAAATTCAAGTGCTATGAATTTTTCTAGTAATGTTACAATTCCATTCTCACTTGTATATACCCTGTGTCATTTACTGAGCAGTAAGGTTGGGGCATGTATAACAAATACCTTAAGCTCAATTTTTTAAATCTATTTTTTATTCTACTGTTGTATATGTGTTTCTATGAATTGTACAAATATTTTTGACGATGTATAAATGCATCAAAACCATACAGACAGTACCTAAGTAGATAGAATGTTTTTTAATTTAATCACCAGATAAAAACAGGATCTATGATTGTCCATATGGCCCTGTATTGTGTATTTGATCATTCTCTTATTTAGTAAACATATCTATGCCTGGAGCCATGCTACATAGATGCAACCGAGGACTGGAATTTAGCTTCTTTGGGGAGGGGGAGGGGAGATTGTTTATTTGTTTGGTTTAGTTTTTGAAGATATTCCTAACTTTTCCCCTGTCTAGGATTCAATTATATGATTCAGTTTTGTACTTTTGGCCCATTCCAAGCATTTTAGCATACATTATAGATTAACAGTTTGTCCCGTGCAATCGTTGGCTAGAGAATTCTGAAGATCATAGAATTCATTTCCAGTGGCTTTGTTTCCCCTGGTTTCTAAATTTTTTACCAGAAAAACCACAATCTCTCTTCATTAGTTTCACTGCTTCCTATCCTTATGAACCTATAACACTGGATTTAAGTCAGAATGACAGAATCCCTCATCCAAAGTCCAAGAGCTCATTCTGCAGTCATCAATCCAAATTCTCCAGCAGCAATGTTTCCTTCCACCCTTCCCCTGCTGCCATTCTGCATCTGGATAGAGAGTCCTTGACTATAATCCTGACTTTGGGCTTATAGACTGGATTTTTTCTCAACATCTGGACAGATAATTCTACCCCTGCAGAACCAACACGGTTTCATGTCAGGATCCTTGGCTGTGACTTTGTCCTCATCTTTACAGAGGATACCACATGCTTATCTGTGAATTTTGATTATATTTTCCTCAACTGAAAGTTACCTTCTAGATTGACATTATCTCTTAACTCAAATAGTAACAGGAACATTGATGATGAGATTAGTAATAACAGAAACTGTTTATTAGGTGTAAGCCTGGTAACAAATGTTTTTCTATACTTGAACAATTTTGAGTGTTTTCCACAGAGCACACTAGAAATTGATGCCCAGTATCTTCAATCAATAGTTTAGCTTTGTTACAAACTGAGAGATCTAGAGGTTGGTAGTGATCGGTGATGGCCCATTCACTCAGTATTACTGTGTGAGGTCTTTGTATCTGCATAGCTGCCTCCTTGGGGTGTTGGAATGACTGTATCCAGCCATCCTGTCCACCTAAGGAAGAAAGAAATAAGAAAGGAAGAAATGTATGTAAGACAAGTAAAACTGCTCTTGGAGATACCCCTTCACCATGTGGTATAATAATAACCCAGTGCCACCATTGTTTTTTATTGATAATGGAGAAGGAATTTGAGAAAGAAGATTGGGCTAAGAATGTCCACTCATGCCACCTTATTTTACACATTTCCATCACTATTATTCCCCTAAAGATAGGAACAGTTGAGGAATTTGTGTAACTAAATCAAAATCATATCATTGGACATGGAATGGCTGAACTAACTCCTCTCTCTTTCTCTGAAACTCCCATTCTTTCCATTTATTATCCCCTTCCAAGAAATATTTCAAGGTAATAGTACATATGATTAAAGCAAAATTAGAGAAAAGATGTATGATTGGCTTCTATTTTTAGTGGTTGTGCCTATGACTAGTGCCTATCGCTCTGAAATAGCTCTGTTACAGGCCCTTCAGGCAGACAGAAAGTGCTCGAGAGTCATCAGCTTGAGTTCTAATCCCAATTCCACCACTTACCCATGTGTGACCGTGAATCTGTCTAGGTCAGTACTGAAGAATCTGTAGAGTGTGGTCTCGAATTCTTCCCCAGTTTTTCTTCTCTCTGTCGTCCACATTGCTTCCTGTTTCCACATCTAGTTCAAGGCTGAGCTAATGTATTGTCACTCCCTCAACAAGTCTCCCTCATCTTGTCTGGCTGGTACCACTTCTTATTCCTTAGAACTTTGATTTTTAATTCTAATAACTCTTTAACACTCTCTTTCTTGGGTTACATGTGGGCATCTTTCTCCTCTCTACCTTTGTAAATTCTAATAATCTTATTAACCAGCACCAATATTCTTCACATCACCTGCACACTCTTGGTTACCATGGACACCCTACCCAGGTGGATCCCTGGTACCTTGGTGGAAATGAGTAAGTAGTATGTAATTTTTTGAGGTTCTTTGCCTTTTCATTTCTTCTATTTTTTTTTAATACCAAAAATAATCTGTTTTCTCTTGCTTGGTCCCGCTGTTGTTTGCAACTTTGTCAATCTCAATAGCTTTCTTAGGTCCATCTTTCCCTGCACTGTTGTTGACCTATTTAAGAAAACACAGAAATGAAAAAAAGAAATAGTCATGTTTGGTAGTCTTGGGCTTGGTTGATTGAGCTTTTCCTGAGCAGTCTGCTGTGCACTGAATGGAAGCAAGTTTTTAATTCTCTCCTTGGCAGGAAGGAAGATTGGTCTGTGTTCCAGTGTAACTGCCAGCCAGCTCAAAATTCAGCAACCTCTAAGTAAGTGGAAGAAGCTTTTTGAATGCAGGGAGCAAGCATGAATCTTGTCCTCGACACCATATTGCACAGTGCCTTCCATATGGTAGACACCCAATAAATATTTTTTGATCGCTTTGAAATTATGCTCTGAATCCAAATTTTCAGACAGGCTTGCCTTGCTTTGAAATACTTTTCACTCTTTTTTTTAAAATTTATGTGTATTATTCATACCCTGACTACTTCCCAAAGAGATTTATGGTAACTAAAAGCTACAGGTACAACATAATCACTTTGTCATTCAACTGGGTTAAGAAGGACAAAAACCAAACACAACAGAAATGACTCAGTGATGGGAAGACCTGAGTTAGCCTTTGGAAAGTTCAGCTTAACTTCTTTCTTTCTATGAATTTGGTATGTCCTGCAAAGGAGAAAAAGAAGGACCAGAAGAATTGTAGCAATGAGAATAGATCCAGCATTCATAAATTTCAGATCCTACCATTCAAGCACAGTACATGTGGGCATCAGGGCTGCTGCTTCACTCAGCTTCACGCTGTTACAGAAGCAGGATTTTATTCACCCTAGGGTAAATACTACCTTCATTAAGAAACTATGCCAGAAAGGAAAATATGATTGAATAAGAGTTAATATCATAAATTAATGGAAAACCTCTATTCTGTAAAATTCTCTGCAAAGTCCTGAACCACTAGCCCATTAACAGAAAGTCAGAAGGGAAGAATTCTGAAAATTGGTCTTTTATGATTCTATCCTTTTGCCCAGATGACAACAGTAGAGGATCTGAGGTGTCCAAAGTACTCTGAATAATGGTTCATGTATACCTGCCTTCTTCCCTAGGACTGCTTAGTTTCTGGAAGATTCTTACTCCCTTCCCTTTAGGGCTTGGAGTCAGAAATTCCCAAAGGGTGCTGTTTTCCAGTGGGTCTTCATCCAGTTAAAGACCTTTCAGCTAGAAATGTGCAGTCACTGATTGGTTTCTCTTGGATTATAACCTTCTTTCCATATACTCAATTGTTTAAAAAATTAAAAACATTAAAAAATAATTAAAAATTAAATTTAAAAAATCTTCCCTCATAAATTTGTAGCTAAATGGTAGAAATGTCCAGTGAGAGAAGTTTAATTAGATTAATTAATTAATTAATTAATTGTCATTTAATCTCCAAAAAATGACTCTTTCACTCCCCTCCCAATACTAAACCATGTGGTCCAGATACCCACTTACTGTACTCAAACACTTCTGCACTTAATGATTCATTGGGCCTGTGTAATCAAGAGAATGACTTCAAAGTCCAAGTCACAAGAAACCTTGAAGTTTTCCCTGGATTTGCTTGAAGTGCTCAGTCTTGGGGCTGTCCCTGACAGAATTCAGCCATCTGGACAGCCCATGTGTGAGGGTACAGGTTGACAGGCCAAGCTGAGTTCCCAGCCAACTTCTAAAAGCAACTGCCAATCTTTGGAGTAAGCTTGCCTAGATTTCCAGCCTAGATAACTCTTACTCAAGGCACTGTGTCCCCAGACTGCATCCACATGAAAGACCTCAAGTTCACCAGTTGAAACAAAACTATGACTCATGATAATAAATCACTGGTTTAGAGCATTCATGGTTGAGATGATTTGTTATAAAGCGTCCATGGGAACAGTAGGACATACTCAAAAAATATATTTTTCTCCCCAGTTTCTACAAAACTCATTTGGCAAAGCATGATCAATAGTTACGAATATCTAGAAAATGGTCAGATTGAAATTTATTTAAACGTCCTTCTCATCTTGCCAAAGACTGTATCATTTTCACTCATATTATTTCTTTCATTCCCAAGCAAGACAGTAGAGATAGAAAGATCTTGAAAGAAGAATGCAATTTTAAAGTGTCTGCTGAGATAGGGATTTTTGACATTTGACAAGAAAAAAAATTAGGATATTTTAAGAGCTTTCCAGTGTTTACTTTCATATTGTTTCATGCTGAGCTATAGAAAATAATCCTTATCCTACTATCTAGTTATTTAAGGCAATCTATAATACTATGATATACCTTGAAAGATGTTAATTGAAATGTGCTGTGAAACATTTTATTTGCAGGTCATTTACTATAGCTGCCAAACTGGACCACAGTTTGTTTTAGTTCTGAATCCTCTTCTCTTTGTTTCTCTTCCCTTCTCTTCTCTCCTACTCTTCCTTTTCCTCATCTCCCTTTCTTCCTGTTCCCCTATATTTTACCCCTCTTTCCTTTCTCCTTTTCCTCTACCTTTTTTGGGTTCCAACTTCCTCTTATATATACATAGGTACATACTTATATGCAAATATATAATTTTATTTTATTTATTTATTCAATTTTGTCAGCCATAGGGCTTGAACTCTGAGCCTGGGCACTGTCCTGGATCTTTTTCACTCAAGGCTAGTACTCTACCGCTTTCAGCCGCAGCACCACTTCCAGTTTTCTGGTGGTTAATTAGAGATCAGAGTCTCACAGACTTTCCTGCCTGGGCTGGCTTTGAACCACAATCCTCAGATTTCAGCCTCCTGAGAAGCTAAGATTATAGGCATGACACTGGCACCCAGCTTACTTTTTTATAAATGCCAAATTTTGGTAATGCCTTCGTGAAGACAAGGAAACTCTAAGGAAGCTCCTAAGTATCATAATTATATTAGCTAATCTCACACATCCATATCCTTGATATCACCTTGATATCAACAAAGTGTGATATTATCCCCATTGTGCAGATGAGGAAATTGGGACTGAGATCCATTTTGTTCTTTTTTTTTTCTAGAATCCTTGCTGTTTCCATTATATTATCCTGTGTTTTAAATTTGAATCTTAGTCCAGGAATTGCCTAACATACACAGAATGACTGTTCAGATTTTCAATGTGTCTAGGAATCCCTGTCTGCCTTTCAATGTGATTAACACAATTTCAAAACCTATACTTTTTTTCCATTCAGTGATCCAGTCCTATGAACCTGCTTGTCTCAGCCTGTAGTCTTCTTTCTGGGTGTCCACCTGCTAAAAAGCATTATATTTCCTGTAAGGACAGGGAATAGCTAGGGAGACTCTTAACTTCACGGCAAATAGATGCATCCAAAGATTTCTCTTTTTTTCATTCACTTCACTCTCAAGCTTTTTGGTTACGTTAACCATTGTTCTTCCAGAGAAACAGAACACTAGATTATGTACATAAAAATTAATAGTAAGAATTGCAGGCTGGAAACCCTGAAAAGACAACAGCATAATTCAATCAAAATTGGAAGTCCTGAGGAAAAGAGAGAGGAGGATGGCATGAATCTTGGTCGGAAGTCTGAAGGTATAACATGTAGGAACTACTGTTTTGAGTCCCAATACTAGTCCAAAGACCCAGATGTCGAAACACCAAAGTCTGAGGGCAGGAAATGAATGTTCAAGAAAGCTTATGGACAGACAGGCCTAATCACCCTTCCTCTGCCTTCTCTTTTATTTGGGCCTCCAATAGACTCAATGATGCCAGCTCATTTTTGGGGAGAGGGGTCATCTTATGTGCTTATTTCTTCTTGAAACACTTTTATAGACTCAGAAACACTCCAGGTACACTCCAGGCTTACACCTGGAATCCTAGCTACTAAAGAGCTGACATCTGAGGATTGCTGTTCAAAGCCAGCCTGGACAAGGAAGTCCAAGAGTCTCTTATCTCCTATTAACCACTGTGACTTAAGTGGGAGAGTCCCAGGCTTGAGCCATAAAGCTCAAAGACAGTAAGTACTCATGCCCTGAAGTGTATGCCCCAGTCCCAGCACACACACACACACACACACACACACACACACACACACACACACACACACTATTTCACCAGCTCTCTCTGGCCATTCATTTATCCAATCAAGTTAGCACACATAGATTTGGGAATAGTTCTCTTCCAAGCAGGCATCCTTGAACAATAGTTTATATCATATTTTCCTGGGACCTTACTGACAATCTCATTCTCAAGATCTGATTCAAAGGGACATTAGATGGGCCCATGAATTTGGTTTTTAAAAAAGCATTCCACTGATTCTAACATAGTATCCTATGACTATGGTACTGCTTAAAGAGGAGACATGATCAATAATGATTTTGAGTTACTTAGGGGAAAGGGAATTGTTACCTCATAGTTGGCAGACACAGTTTTTTTTAAAAAACGTTTTAATGTTTTTTATTGTACAGAAGGGTTACAGTTATATGAGCAAGGTCATGAGTACATTTCCTATCAAGCACTGTTACCTCCTCCTTTGTTTTTCCCCTACCCTCCCTTCCCTCCCACCTCCATAACTACACTTCCCCCTTCCCCACCTAAATTGTAAAGTTCATTTTTCATTATTACAGTGAGTCAACCTGTATCCCTATTTAGGCATTTTTATTTTTTCCCTTCTCCTCCCCAAGCTAGAGAAGTGTATATACAAGATGCAAGGCACCAACATCAAATACAGTGAAAACAGGGATTATACCATGGGGAAAGAACATACAAAGAAACAAAAAAAAATCACATGGTACATTATAAATACATTAGGAACAATGGCAAGAAAGAAAAAAAAACCATTTGTGTCCCTATCTTGGGGTTCATTTTGCTTAACATCATCTTATATGGACATATGTACATAGATTTTGACCTTTTCTGCTTGTCCCAGACATATACTAGTTATTGCAAATATAGGAAACCATAGGACCTATGTTTCTTTGGGCCTGGTTTACTTCACTTAATGTAATTTTTCCAAGTCTTTCCATTTCCTAACAAATGGGGCAATGCCATTCTTTCTGATGGAGGCATAGAAGTCATATATATATATATATATAAAATATACATATATATATATATATATGAGACACATTTTTTGATCCATTCATCTACGAGGGGCATCTGAGTTGGTTTCATATCTTAGCTATGGTAAATAATGCTGCAATAAACATAGTTGTGCTGGTAGCTTTAGTATGGTCTTGTTTGTGATCATTTGGGTAAATGCCCAAAAGTAGGATTGCTGGGTCATAGGGGAGCTCTATGTGGAATCTTTTGGGGAACCTCCATACTGCTTTCCAGAGTGTTTGAACAAGTTTACACTCCCACCAGCACTCCAGTAGGGTTCCCTTCTGGCCACATCCCCTCTAGCATCTGTTGTTATTAGAGTTCTTGATTATAGTAGCCATTCTAACTGGGGTGAGGTGGAATCTCAATGTTGTTTTGATTTGCATTTCTTTTATAGCTAGAGAGGTTGAGCATTTCTTTATATGTCTATTGGCCATTCTTATTTCCTCTTCAGAGAAGTTTCTCTTTAAGTCTTTAGTCCACTTATTTATAGGGCAGTTGTTGTTGGGGGATTTAATTTTTTGAGTTCCAAGTATATTTTAGATATGAGACCCTTGGGCTAGTGAAGATCTTCCAATCTGAGAGCTTTCTATTGATCTTGCTAGCTATGTCCTTTGCCATGCAGAAGCTCTGCAGTTTCATGCAATCCCATTTGTCCAACTTTTCTTTGATTTGTTGTGTTTCTGGGTCTCTATTGAGAAGATTTTGGCCCGTGCCAAGGAGACCTAGGGTTTCTCCTATTCCTTCCTGTAATGTTTTCAGGGTGGGCAGACACAGTTTTGACAGCCACTGTCTCATTTATGTCTAAGACCACATTGTTAAAGTTACCCACGATGTTCAAGGTATCTCTAAAAATGGCTCCAAAGGTTGGAATGCTGGTGGTGGTGCAGGGGACTGAGGGAAGATCTGCTTTCTGGGCTGGTACTTTGAAGACAGAGTCCTTCTTGGCCTTCTAAATAGTGTATTTTAAGTGCTTCATATTTATCTGCATTCTTCCCATAACCAAAGATTTTCCTGGAAGTCACTTATTTATAGCAACTTCTCCAAAGCTTTAGGGATAGGGATGTGGATCAAATGATAGAGCACCTGCAAGTGCAAGGCCTTAAGTCCAAATCCCAATAACAAAACAAACACACAAAAAAAGCTTTAGAAACTTCAACCTTCCTACCTTACTCATTGTCTGACTGTAGAATGTATGTTCTGAAGCTCTAGTAGACAATCTATATCTAGTCTTATGTCAGAACCAATTTGCATATTCCCCCAGCACACACATGCATCCACAGGTGCACATGTGCACACATACGCACACACACACACTCCACAGTTAACAATTGGCATTCGTGTGGCTTTAAATTTTGTGGACAAGTTTGGGATTAAGCAACCACAGGTAAGAGATTCTGCATTTCCTGATTTCAGATCTATGGAAGCCAGTGATCTAGTGTGGAAAATGAAAAGCGACATGATGATGTAACTCTGAGCATTTATCACTTTACTTGATTTATATATACAAACATAAAAATGTATGTTATTATTTACAACTATATACTACTCAAATGGCATAGAAAATACTATGCACACTCATATTATTTTGTGATTTTCTTTCTTTTTTTAATCTACTGCTTTTTATGAGTTCTCAATGTGATATGTAACCATGGGGTAACAAACACCTTTGGTTTTCTTTTGTGCTGGTACTGGAGCTTGAACTCAGGCCTCATACTATAGCTTGGCTTCTACACTCGGGGCTGGCACGCTATCACTTAATCCATGCCTGTCATCTGCTTTTTTTAAATTAATTTACTTTATTGTTATTTTAAAGGTGATGTGCAGAAGGATTACAAGTACAAGAGTCAGGCAATGACTTTTCCTTTTGTACAGTGTCTTCTGTTCCCTTACTCAGTTCTGTTTCCACCTTTCATTCTCCACCCATGAGTTGTATGGGTGTATGTATATATCCAGTGAATTATATCACTGCTGCACTTTTTCACCCTTTTTCCCTAGAGTTCAGTATCCTCCCCACCACCCTTCTGAATGGCAAACTGACATTTAAAATAGCTATACTATTATTGGGCACTGATAAAAATGAACTGTACAACAACTCATGAGTGGAGATGGGAGGGAGGAACTAGGAGAGAGGGAGGGAATAGAAGATGCTGTATGGAAGGAAATGTACTCATTACCTGACTCATGTAATTGTAATCCCTCTGTATATCACCTGAATAATAATAATAATAATGTAAATTAATAGTAAAAAAAATAGTATCATGAAAAAAAGTCAGATTGCCAAGTATGGTAACCCAAGCTTGGATTCCCAAGCATGGAAATACCACTCATTACTTCTGAGACCAAGGCAAGAGGGATCATGAGTTCCAGCCTGGACAGTATCAAACTCTTATAAAAAGGAAGGAAGGGAAGGAGGGAGGGAGGGAAGAAAGGGAAAGAAAGGAGGGAGGGAGGGAAGGTAGGAAGGGAGGGAAGGAGGGAGGGGAGGAAGAGAAGAAAGGAAGGAGTGAGGGAAGAAGGGATGAGAGGAAAGAGGGAGGAAGGGAAGGGAGGAAGGAAGGAAGGAAGAAGGAAGGACGGAAGGAAGGAAGAAGGAAGGAAGACATGAATAAAGGAACGAAGGAACAAAGGGCCCTTCAAATGTAAATCTGTTCTTTTATTTTTATCAGATACTGTGATGTTTTCCCCAGTATTCAATCATGTCTATTATTGAACCTTTAGAATGCCTCTAAGTTTATTATAAATAATGCTGACATTTTACTCACATCTTGTACAACTGGGCAACCATTTCAATGCATTACATTTCGAGAGATGGTGTTGTCATAGCCAAAATTCACAAACTTGTCATTTTGATGTAGGCAAAACGTGCTCCCCAAAGCTGTCTCTCCTTATCAAGGGGTTAGGTGCTCCTTCTCCACCACAACTTAGGCAGTCCTGGATATTTACCCATCTCTAAAATTTCTGCAAGTCTGTTTCTGAAAACTGCTCTCTCATTGTTGACTGAATTTTCATTTATCTGATCACTAGTGAGTTTTTATCACCTTTTCATATGTTTATTTGCCTTTTGTGTTTTCATGTAAATCCCCTGTTCATATCCATTGCTCTGGTTTTTATTAGAATAGACTCTTTTTCATATTGATTTTTATGAGTTTACTATACATTATGAACAGTAAACATTTTTTTCAGTCTTAGGTGCTACAGTGTTTTTTTTTTTATCATTTGTCTTTTTAATATAGTTATAGCAACTTTGGCTGGTGCATAGAAGCTTCCATTTTTTAAGATGTAAAACCCATAAATCTTTTTCTTCTCTGTGACTCCTAGGTTTTGTCCTTCAAAGTTTTTGTCCTTTCTTCAGAGAGCCATCTTAGCACAGGATTGAAAAAATCATTATGCTATTAGTTTAATCACTATAGATTTTTTTACCTGCACGTCCATAACCATCTTAAAATTATTGTAATCTATTAAATGATAAATAGGCCTAACTCTTTATTTAACTAGTTACTCAATTTATTGAATAAATACCATGGCTACTAATTTGAGGAGCTAGAAATGTTATAAAGAAGCCTCTGTTCTAAAATGCAGTGTACTAATAAAACTCTGGTGTCAGGAAATGATTGTTATTTAGAAGCCTGTTAGAGTTCTTCAGTCAGTTAAGAAGCAGAGAGGGGAGGCTGGGAATGTGGCTCAGTGGTAGAGTGCTTGCCTAGCATGCAAGAAGCCCTGGGTTTGATTCCTCAGCACCACATAAACAGAAAATGTCAGAAGTGGCGCTGTGGCTCAAGTGGTAGAGTGCTAGCCTTGAACAAAAGAAGTTCAGAGACAGTGCCCAGGCCCTGATTTCAAGCCCAGGACTTGGGGAGGGGGGGACACAGAGAGGAAGGAGGAACCTATAGACAAGAATCTTTACTATGGCTTCTGCAGAAAGAGGCAAGGGACAGGGACAGGAAGGTAAGGATTGGTGAGTTTGGGTAATTTCAGCAGACTGCATCATACAGGCTGTCTCTAGTTATCTCAAACCTCACTCCAAAGGGATGGTAGGGAATGTGGATGATGGCCTGAAGAGGAAGGACCCAAGTGGTTGAGGAACTGACTGTGGTTTACTGATTTGCATGAGATAGGCAAGCTTAGAAGCAAGTTATGGCTAGAAATTGTCCAGCCCTGAGAAAGACATCCTTCCTAACAAGTCCCCAAATAGCACAGCACCAGAAAACAAAATGCACAGGGAATGGACCTTAGCTCCAGGAGTGCTTCTGGACAGTGATTTCACTTCTAGACATATTTTGCTGCACTTTCTTGGTACAAGAATGCCCCTCTCTTTGGGAAACGCCTTTGAGTTCTATTGCTGCTCCTCATCCTTGGAGTTTCTCCAGGCCTCGGTCAGAAATCTGTCAGAATCTTCTGTCTACTCTGTTCTCTCTCTGATCTTCACTTCAGGCCAAACTTACCTGATTTGCATTTTCTCATTCTGTAACTCCTGTCTCACTGTCCATTCCTATAGTCTAGATCAGTAATTGATTTGGCTCCTTGGCTTGTATCTCTTTCTTTGTTGTCTTTAACACAATTAGGAGGTTGAGGGAAATTATGTAAGTGTACTCAGTCACATTAAGTTAAACTGGGATTCCATCACAGGCTCAATCCATGGGATACAGAGAAGCTAGAAACTGTGCACCGAGAAAGATACTCTTGGTGATAGTAAGGGAAATGAATAGAGGAGGGAAGCAATGCGGAGAAGGGAGAATATTTAGAAGGTTTAAGCAACTATTTGTAGTGTTTGACTCCCTAGTAATTCAATTCTAGTAGTTTCTTCTAAAGAAACAATAAGGCTGCAGAAGTATGATTAACAGCCTAATTTTAAAAACCTATGCATTTAAGTTCCATTTTGAATAAATTAAATCATGGGGCAAGTAGAATTAGATCTTGGAACAACAACATTCAAATTTTAGGAGGTAATACTGCACTATAAACCTTGTGAATAATTGTTTTTCTACATTTTTACATCTATTGATACTCTTGGAGAGTAGGCAATGAGAAAAAAGAAAGCATGAAAAGGCTATGGACAATGAAAGACCTCCAAAAACATAAAATGACCCAAAGGAGACAAGGTTCAAAATTACTTTAAAATGTTAATTAGCATTCAAACATATATACATATGAATCATATACACCTATACATATATAAACACACACATACACGCACACATATGAACCTATGCAGTGAAGTTATATCTCCTTGAATCCTGGATGCCATCCTAGCTTACCTGATGATTATACTTGTACTTGCTAAGCAAGGACTTTGCCACTAAGGACTTAACCCAGCCCCAATCCATCTTTTCAAAATTAATATTGTTGTAAGGAAAGTTAGTCACAAGAAACAGAGAAGCCACCAACTTAAAAGGCCAAATTGTGAGTCTTTATTAGAGAGCCAGAGGACTGCTGGCAGACTCTTGTCTCAAAGACCAGCAGCCCTAAATGCAGCTAGCACAAAGCTTATAGGAGCCTAAACTACACAAGGTGTGTGGAATCAGACCCAACAAAAATGTTATGCGTGAGCATCTGGTTTAGATGCAGACACTTAACCCTAATAGAAAAGCAAACCATCTAGGGAAACAATCAGGGGAAATCAAAGGCCAATTATCTAGGGGAAGTAAAGACCCTGACCCCCTACTTCAGTATGCTCTCAGGGTGTGCTGAAGAGCTGTTTATTCATTAAAGAGAATAGGAGCTGTGAGTTTATACAAGGAAGAATCACCATGGGGCCGGGATGGTCAGAGAAAAGTAAATAATTACAAGGTAGCAGCCATTCACTGGCACTTACTTTGAGCCAAGAAACTGTGCTAAATGTCTCACTGGCCTTTATCGCATAAATGCTCACAAGGATCCTGTCATGTAGGAATTTGATCTACACAAGACAGGGGAGGTGTGATGAGGTAGCAAACAATCCTAAAATGTCAGTGGTTTAAAATAACAAAGGTTTATTTCTCACTCTTGCTTGGTGTTCATTTGAATTTTGGCAGGAGACTCTCTCCTATGTCATTTTCACTCAGAGACATTGGTTGATGAAGTCTCTACCATCTGGAATGTAGCTGGCTGCCAAAGCTGGGGTAAGGGGAGAGAAAGCAATGTCCATCAGCTTTCGTCCCCTGTGAAGTGACCCTGCTCACTTCCACTCTGGCCGATGCACCGCACCTGGTCACATGCAATGACTTTTGAGTGGAAGCAAATGTTTTGTTCTGGCTGTTATGAGAATTGTAGAACCCAGAAATATCTGTGAGCGGCACCCGCATCTGCTGCCATGTTTTCATACCTGGTTTTGAAACAGAGGAACGACTCTAGGACCAGAATGGAACACATGAAAGCATCTTGTTACTATCAAGTGCTGATGAAGACGTGGAACAACTGGAGCCCTTGCTGACTGCCGGCAGGCATGAAAAATGGCACAGGGACATTCCGAAAAGCAGCTTGGCCGCTTCTTTTCAAGTTAAAAATGTTTCTGTGGTTGTTGTTGGTGATGATTTTTTTTTTTTTTTTTTTGCCAACACTGGAATCTGAACTCGGAGCTTCACAATTGCTAAGGATTTGCTTGCTGCTTTAGCTAGTACTCTCTCACTTGAGCCATACCTCTAGCTCAGCTCTTTTTCTGGTTATTTTGGAGATGGAGTCTTCATAGGCTTTTCTACCCTGATTGGTATTGAACCTCCATCTTCCAGATCAGCCTCTAGAATAATTAGGACTACAATCAAGACCCACCATCACCTGACCACCATCTGGGTTTTTACCCCAAAGTATTGACCTTCAGCTGAAGGTGACCTTGCTGCCCTGCTCCCGAGGGGGGGTACTTTCAATGTGAGAAGGCATTTCCATTTCTTGTCACAACTGTATCCGAGACTGTTACCAGCATCGAATGTGTAGATCCAAGATATTCTGCTAAACTTGCTGCAGTGCACAGGACAGCACTCTACAATGGAGAATTGGCTGACTTAAAATGTCAAGGTTAAATTCTGCACTAAAGAAATGAAAACTTAATGTTCCTATACAAAATTTGTACATGAAAGTTTACGGTTGTATTATCCATAACCACTGAAAGCTAAAAACAGCTCCAATAGTCCTTTAATCTAGTCAAGTAGATTTAGTCTTATATTAAGTTATAGATGTAGATTTAGAACATTTAGTCATAGATTTAAGGACAAAGGGCTAAATCCTTAGTCCCTGAGTAAGCCAACTGTGGTATGCCATCCAGTGGAATGATATACAGCAATAAACAGCAATGAACTCTTTTGATAAATGCAAGTGTATGAATGAATCTCACAAGTTAACAGCATGCTAAGTGGGAGAGACCAGCCTCAAAATATTATATTCTGAATGAGTCTATTTATGTAGCCATGTGAAAATGACAACCCTATCAAGATGGAGAACTGTGCTAAAAAAAATATGGCGAAGAGAAAGGAGGAATGGATGGACGGCTGAGGATGACGGAATGCTATGTATCCTGATTTTTTTTGGGGGGGTCCAGTTGTGGGGCCTGAATCTGGGCCTGGGCCCTGTCCCTCAGCTCTTCAGCTCAAGGCTAGTGCTCTACCACTTGAGCCACAACACCACTTCCGGGAATCGAACCCAGGGCCACAGGCATGCAAGGCAAGCGCTCTACCACTGAGCCACCTTCCCAGCCCCTGTATCCTGATTTTGATGGTGGCTGAATCCACGTGGCACGCTAAAATTCATTAACCTATTCATCCCTCCCAAACAATGAACCAATTATCACACATGCAGGTTACTTAAGTTGAAAGAAGAGTAAGTAAAAAGCCCACAGGAAAAAGAGTTGCTGAGACACAGGTTGTGAAGTGCGGAGTAAGGAGGAGGATCCAGGTCACGGTGGCTCCTGAGACAGCGCTAGTCTCCATTTTAGGAAGCAGGCTCAGCACAGGGTATGCCATGGAGCTGTGAGCAGAGCATCATCAGCTGTTAAGATCCAAAGCATTTATTATTCCTACACATTGACTCTTGAAAAACGATACCTTTTCTCCTGGTGTCTCCCTACCCTTGTTGGTAACTGTGGCTCTACATCTGCATGTAAGCACAGACTCAGATCCAGGTGAAAGAAAGCTCACCTCTCCCCCCTGATCATCCTAACCCCACCCCAAACAGGATGTCCAAGGGCAAGAAAAGAGTCATATCTCCAAGTCGAGTCCCCATAAGATCCCTAGGTAAAGCTTGGCACTCTGTTACAAGTGAGAGAGTCAGACATAGAATTTGCCGTTATTCGTTGGTTTGGCTTACATCTGCCTTTTGGATTTCTAGACCTTCATCTTGTAATACTACTGTGATATTTGACTCTAATCGTAAGAAGTTTTGGCTGAGGTGCCAGAAACAAACAAACATAAAAAAAAAAAACTAGGAAGATCTGAGTGTCATTGTTTTCAGCACATCATTGGAATCAGGTTAATAGAACACAGCACGTTGATAATGAGGTTATCTCTTGGGCTCTTGAGTGGCTTCCTTGGCATTATATGGTCACAGGCTATTCTCATCAGCTCTGCCTTCCTCCTGACATTTTGATCACAGAGACAATCACCATGGCTTAGAAAACAGCTTGAAGGGGACTTGAGTAAAAGAGCAGGGAAAGGAGAGCTTCATTCTTGTTTTTCGAAATAATTATTCTGACACTAGATGCCCAACTGGAAAGCTGTAAATGGAATTAATAAGATGATATAGGGGGTTGGATACTACCTCCATTTGGTGGAAATGAACACAAATCTAATTTGTGGAATCTAAGGAAACATTTTCCCAGCAGAGTCATCTTCTAACATTTTCTAGAAATGATGACCTTACCTACCAAATTTAGCAATGGATGTGTAGTTGTGTCTCTGAAAGCCATGGGCCTGTAGCATTATTTAGCTACTGTGAGGATTTACTCATGTATAAGAATGGACTGAAGGGCTGGGAAGGTGGCTCAGGGGTAGAGTGCTTGCCTTGCATGCATGAAGCCCTGGGTTCGATTCCTCAGCATTAGATAAGCAGAAAAAGCTGAAAGTGGCTGTGTGGCTTAAGTGATAGAGTGCTAGCCTTGAGCTGAAGAGCTGAGGGACAGCGTTTAGGCCCAGAGTTCAAGTCCCATGACCAACAAAAAAAAATGGACTTCAGAGTAGTAGCCTGGATATATTTACAGGGAATAAATAATGCATTCCCCTATATTCTGTGGCAATGTCCAAAACAGATGATGCTGGTTTGTAAACCATGGAGAGAAAGAGCTTCTGTTTTGTGTTTTCATTTTTGCTTGTTTGTAGAGAAGCCTTGATGAGTTCAGGAAGAGAAGTAAGCTCATGATGATTAAAATGTGATGATTAACATGTCACATACCAGATATGATGCCATATGCGTCAAATACCTGACTTTATGTATTTATATGATCCTTCCCAATCCTGTTTATCAGTCAAGGCTATTTGTGGTCAATTTAGGTGGTGGTATTTAAAATATGATTTAAAGTGCTGGAGGATGACTCCAGAATGAACCTCTGGATTGGACTTCCAACCCTCCCCACCCCCCCCCCCCACCTGCCAGTCAAAGTCAGCCAGCACAGCTGCTTTTGAACAACCCCACATCTAATCATAACACCGAGTTTTGCTGCTGAAGAACCTAGTGTCTCTACAACCTTGCTTATCAACAAAAAGAAAGCCAAAGGAAGGGGTGGGGGGAGAAAGGACTTCTGCCTTATATCTATTGGTAGAACTTAATTCATTTATCAGGGAGAGTCTAAGAAATACAAGCTTTGGGCAACGCTGAGAAGATGCAAAGGAGGTCGGAGCAACAATAATTGTCAGCCACCTAATAGACTCCATCTTGTGAAATAGTTTATGTCTTTCTGATTCTTAATATGGAAGAACCAAGGCTGAGCGAAACTGGATAGGATTAACAAGTTGGTAAAATTCAATGAAGAGAATCAGTACTTCCATTTGAACCCAGGCTGTCCTCAAAGGCATAGTTCATCCAGTGCTTCTGTTGCCCATACTTTGTCCTAAGTGCCTACATTCTTATTTACTCTTTCTTGTAACTCTGTAATGTAAGCATCATGCTTCTTATTGGAAAGGTAAAAAGAAAAACACTCTAGAGACTTCAATAATTTGCCTAAAGTCCCAAACTCTAGAATGATTAGATCCAACATGCCTAGACAATGAACTGGTCCTCCCTCCCCACCCCTACCTGTACAGTATATAGCACACTTGACAATGGGTGTGTGAGCAGCACCATTGCTGCTCAAGACACTTCCTGAGACACCAATATTGCATGCGTACGGGGTAAGATGATAATCCTGTGAATGCTACAGTTAGCTCTTGATTGACTGATACAGATTATTTTAGGAGCTTTAGTAGCTAAATATTCAGTGTAGTGCTGTCAAAAATCTAACACCCAGTTCTCTGAAAATTAGGCCCTTGATTTGTAGCCCTTGGTATTTTTTTGTGCTGCAAATACTGTCACCATGGCCAATTTCAGGTTACCTATATGACAACAATCAGCTTGTAAATTTCCTTAAAATTTGACAATTGGTGGTTGCAAACCAATATGAGCCAGACCCTGAGGATGCAGCAAAATTGTTCTTGTTTTCCTAGACAAACCTTTTTAATGAATCCTTTCCAGATTTGGGAGTTCTGGTATACACTGACATTTCCAGACATTAGAAATCTCTGGAAACAAGATATATAACAGGGGAAAACATAGGTATCTCTGAGAGGAGAAAGAAACATTATTTGTTTGGCACAACCAGACAGAATGAGCTTAGTTGTATCTCGGGGAACAATGGTTTGAGGTACTTTTCTTGAACTTGCCTGATCCTAAACAAGTACTGGCTCCTAAATTAGTCATGACCATGAGGTAAGAAAGAAAATCATATTTGGAATCATCCAAATCATCCCCCTCACAGGTAGTTGAATAATACGGATGTTTCTGAGTCACTTTGTGGAATAATTTCTGTCTTTTTTGCAGTCAGAAGGGAGAAAAGGTATTTCCAGTCTAGTCTGTGACTAGATTTTCATGGGAATATCAGCACTAGATAGTGCTGAAAAGAAGATCCAGTATTGTCCTGGACTTTTCCTTCTCTAGTTCTTTAACATGCTGTTGTTCCTGATTATGGATGCTTTCCTACTTCTCTGCTGATGAAAATCCAACTTCTCCATGCTTAAATCCAATCTTGAATGAATACTTTCCCCCCAAAATTCTGTACAGTTGGAATTCATCATTCTTTGTTTAGATCCTTTATATGTCTTGTATTTCATGGTATGGATGTCCTCATTAATTTTTGCTGCTATCTGATTCTCTGACCATAGATGGTAAATCTCAGAGGGCAAAAGGTTGTCTATTCATGTTTTAGCCATTTCCATTGTTATATAGCAAAGGGCTGGGCACATGGTGATGCTCATAAATAAAAGGCTAATAATGTTAATATGTATTTAGAGAAAGAACTGGAGTTAAAGTACACTTAGAAACGCAAAATATAATTGAATAATGGGATAGTGGAAGGAAAGTAGGGAGGAAAAAAGAAGGGGGAGGGTAAAGGAGAGTAAAGATGGAAAGAAGAAGGGAAGGAGGGAAGGAAGGAAGAAAGGAAGTAAGGAAGGAAGGAAGGAAGGAAGGAAGGAAGAGGAAGGAAGGAAGGAGGGAGGAAGGGGAAAAGGGAAGGTAGGGAAGAAATGAGGGATGGAGGGAGGGAGGGAGGGAGGGAGAGACGGGGGAGAGAAGTGAAGAAGAAAGGAAAGAGAAGTCTTCACACACCCCCACAATACATTTATTATGTAGTCTGAAGGTTGAGGCTACATTTCTTCCCATGATCTGATGCTAAGGATATGATTTACAAGAAAGCAGGAGAATCTCTTTAGAACATCTTAGCTACCACAGTCTTGTCATAATAGTAATCTTCCCTATATTTCCTATTTACAATCCCATTTTTTTCTAGGGATAAACATGTTCCCCCACAAGAAGTATTCCCTAAAGGGATTGTCCTCAACAAAGTCATTGATCAGAGGCCAAAGCTCCAACCGAGTCTGTGTACCATTGCCTCCATGGTAGCAAATGGTCCCATAATGCAAACACCTTAATCACTCTGTGTTTCTCCGAGCATGTCAATAAGTGCTCATATATAATATGTGTGTGCTTACAGCATATATAATATATATGGATGTATGTGCTGTTCAGTATGCCATGCCCGAAGGAACAGCTGATTTATTGCATAGCTTTTATGGAGTGTTTTATTATTCTCAACAACATCCCATCCATTCTCTTTGCATGCATATTTTATAGCACCTTGATGGACTTATTTGATTTGACCCAGTGTTTTGATGGCAGCATGGCCATAGGAGGCACACGTAAACTTACACAAATCATTTCCTCAAGTCACTTCAGAGTGTGATCCTGCCCTCAGGTGATTTGTAGACCTCCAACCCTTTCATGATGAGTAAAATAGCGTAGCATGCCCTTTTAAAGCCATGGCCCAAGAAAAGCTATTGGTAATTTCTGGATCAAACAGGGCAGTCTCTTAGGAGGAGTTGTTAACTGTATTGTCTGAGTTAGATCATTGACTTTGCTCCATCAGCTTCTTTTCTTCAGGCTTTTAACTTCCATATAGGGAGAGTATAAGAGCATTGTGATTTTAAGTCAGCTCCTTGCATCCTAAAGACAATACAGCAATGTGTTGATCTTAACAAATACTAATTAAAGAATTATATGGGAAAGAATAGCTATGACTTGCTATTGATGACTTTTTGGTTCATTCTTGGAGAACACATACTTAAACTCCAAGGTTTACATGCCCATCTTTTTTGATGCCCTGGGTTTCACCAGCTAATGGGAATTATATCCTAGGACAAAGATTATTTATTGGTAGAGGTGTAACTGTCCATCCTTCCCATTGTGTTGTTACCTATGGAGATTTGCTTGACTTAGATGAGTCTTCATTTAAAAGTGTACTGGTTTAGTGAGACAGGATCTTCCTTGATGACAAGTAATTTATCCTATAAGTGTCAGTTTATATTGGACTGCAGGATCTGAAACACATCAACTCATTCAACACATACATTGCTTGGAAGTCCAGGTTCTTGCTAAGACTTGGATTCTGCCTTGAAAACCTCTCTCCAACACCAGGGCTTACTGGGATCACTGTGAGGGGAAAAAGACACATATTCGAGGTAGAGGACTCTCTTACAGAGAAGTCTCCAATGAGCACTTGAACTCAAGAGTTTCTACTTTAAGAAGCTCTTGATCTTTCTATGCATATTAATGTAACAATTTCTAATTGATACCTCCCACATCTCTTTGTCTATGGGAAGACAAAGAAAGCAACAACAGATTCCATTTGTGCTCATTGGAGCCAGTCTTTCCAAAAACACTATGTCCACACTCTTTCTTTCTCTTGATTTTTACTCTATTCTGACAAACCTCTGCTTTTTTCTTGCCTTCAGCAGACAGAGGAGCTCTGTCCATGGTTCTGAAAACATCTCCTCTCTCTGAGCATGCAGGGAAGAAATATTAAGGATCTAAAAGAGAGGCCCTTATTGAAGTTTCCTTGGCGAAGTTTGCATTGTTTCCTGGTGATCTCTTATATTAACCAGACCTGAGGAGCACATGAATAGATTTACACAGAGAGAAACAAAGTCCCGCAGAGTCCTCATAACAGCCTACATCACAAACTGAATTCATGGCGAGATGAAGGTAGTCCCTCTCCCACTCACCTATTGTTTACTTACTATGGCTTTAGTTACCCTTGATCAATAGAAGATTCTAGAAATAATTTGTAAGTTTTACATTGTGTGCCACTGAGTAGCATAAGAAAACACAATAGTCAGCTCTATCCTCACTGCCCTATGAATCATGTTTGTCCAGTGTCCATTTGTCCAGTATACATTATCCACTCATTAGTCATTAAGCAGCCATCCCCATGCTAGATCAATTGTCACCGTATTACGGAGCTTTGTTTAACCTTTATTTTGATTCATGGACCTAAAACACAAGAATAATGATGCTAAGAATTTGGATAGGCCCAAGAAAAGCCATAAAGTACTTTTCACTAGAAGGAAAAAGATTCCTACTTAATGAGGAAAGAAAAACAATCCCATGGGGAGGTTGCTAAGATCTACAAGAAGAACAAATCTCTTTTCTCCATGAACTTGAAAAGAAGTAAAAAGAAATCCATGCTAGTTTTGCTGCCCTGCTTTCAATAACAGAAGTAAGAACCACAGTGATAGGTACTTCACACAGAGTGATAAGTACTTCAGGTACACAGAGTGATAGGTACCTCATAAAGATTGAGAAGACATTAAGTTTGTGGTAGGTCACATAGGAAATATATGGTACAGTAAACCTATTTAATTAAAGGTTAGTTATATACAGTTTTTAAACAAACATGGTGAAAAAATGAATAAGCCAAAAGACATTTCAAAAACAAAAACTTTAAGTTCTTATGTACCCATTAGGCAGCTTAGTTGATTCAGAAAAGTTCTCAGTCATTTCTACCTGTGGTCAATTGTGTTGAAATTGTATGTTCTGAGTATTTTCCAGCCCTTAATCTCATGAAAATATTGCTTCCTCGGTGCAAATTATGCTGAAATGAAGTTAAAAGTTATAGTAATCCTCCCAAGCCCAAAGGGTATGCCATATACTTTTAGTGAAAAACGTGATTTTTTTTTTAGACTTCTTGGAAGACATCATGTCTATAGTGGAAGCTGAGCAGCTTTGTGTCCCGATTCAAAATGAATCCACCATCCACAATACTGAACTCTATGTACCCTGAGCTTTTTGATGTTTTTCCTCAGTGAGGCTCTCCTTGAAACCATACAGCTGAGGATACCCAGGGTCTACTGGTCTATATAAGATACTGTAATATAGCCAGGCACTGGTGGCTCATGCCTGTAATACTAGCTATTCAGGAGGCTGAAATATGAGGATCACAGTTCAAAACCAACCTGGGTAGAAAAGTCCGTGAGACTCTTATCTCCAATAAACCACTTGAAGACCGCAAAAGGCACTATGGCTCAAGTGGTAGAGCTCTCGCCTTGAGCTGAAGAGCACAGGGACAGCGCCCAAGCCCAGGGTTCAAGCCCCACGACCGACTGTCCATGCATTCAAGCAACTATGAGGGGGCCTTAAGATGTACTTATTACAGATAGGTTGGGGGTGGTAGGGAGGTTCTTTATTCTTTTCATGGCACTGGGTTCTCTCTGAACTCCTTTTGCCTTCCAAGATTCTTCTATCTATCTGAAAAGGTATTGTGGTTGTATTTGTAGCTCTCCATGAGGCACACATAAGAATTCAATGCGCAAGATTAAATTCCTCATAAGTTAGCTTTAGGTGTCAGTTGTCTTCCTTGTTCATTAGACTTTTCTTTTTCATGCCGTGAGTATTTACTCTGTGCATTATTACTGGGTTTACAGATGAAGATCTGAGTCCCTAGATGAGGTGGCTTGTGCTAGATCCCACTGCTCAGTGGTGGCTTTTAGAGGCTGTGCTCTGAACTGTCAGGTCCAGCCCAGTGATTCAGGGATGATGTCCTGAGAAAGTGGACAGTGTACATGGTCTGTGACGGGAAAGGCCTTGGCGGTGAGTACTTATGTCTGGCAGGTCATTAAACCTCTTCTGAGTTTTCCCCCTTTGTGTTTTATGCTGACAAACGACTGGATTTGTAAGCAGCAACACTATTCTGCAATACTAGGTTTTCCATTACTCTAGATGTGCATTTATGTTTTTTAAGTAATGCATTTCTATTAGAAGTGATTAGCATAGCAGACTGATACTATCTTAATTTTCAATTTGCCATACACATGTGTAACTTTCATATAACATTTTTTTAAAAAGCCTGAGCTGCATGGCAATGTTGGCATTAACTCAGCCTACCTTCCAATGACAGTTATTTGAGAATGATCACGAGTGTTCAACATTAACCTTCTCAAGAAAGCACCACTTTAGATGAGGGACTGTACAAGCCTTGGATAAAGTCCAACAGAGAAGTCATCTTAAGGCTAAATGAAAGATGTCACCATTCCAGGTGGTCATTTTGAGCAGTGCTAGACCAAAAAGTAAAGCAAGAGCCAAATCTTACAAGTGGAGAAGCAATGAAATCAAGGTCACACACTTCAGAGTTTGATTAAAAGAGAAGTCAGAAGATGAAAAGATCACCAGACACTGGTGGGTCCTGCCTGTAATTCTAAGCTTCTTGGCAGGCTGAGATCTGAACTCATGTCTCTAACCCTAGCTACTCGGAAGACTGAGAATTGAGGGTCACAGTTCTGCCTACACAGAAAAGTCTGTGTGGCTCTTATATTTAATGTACCACCAAAAACTATCAGTGAAGATCTTTGGCTCACGTGGTAGAACACCAGCCTTGAGTGAAAAAACCAAGCAAGAGCACAAGGCCCTGAGTTCAGTCCCAGTACTGGCACACGTGCTCATGTACATGCACACACATGCACGCTCACACACAAATCAGGTAGAGACTGGGAGGATGCTACATAGATGAAGGTTGGCTCCAAGACAGGTCTTATCATTTTAGCCACCAGGAGCTTTCTACTAACAACCTATCACCCTTACACAGGTCAGGGCAGGAAATGCCAGGCCTGGAGCAGTAAGTGACTTCTGAGAAATAGGTCAATTTCATCCAAAAGAAGCCCCACCATCATGCATTTATTACCCATGGCAGTAAAAATAATTTGAGCATTATGAGGAAGAGTAGAAGAGACTGGTGCTTTGAGTAAAAACCTTTAAATTCCCATTTCATTAAAAATTCTCCTCTGCAGCTGGTAGCAGAGATTACCATGGTTCACCATCTGTGCAGATTAATGTTTACAGAGAGGGAGGGAGAAGGGGGGAGGCAGCAGATAAAATGAATAGTTTTTAGGTACAAGACAAAGCCAAAGTAGATTATCTTCCGTGTGTGTATATGTGTGCGTGTGTATATGTGTGTGTGTGTGTGTGTGTGTGTGTGTGAGAGAGAGAGAGAGAGAGAGAGAAAGAGAGAGAGAGAGAGAGAGACTTGTTTTATTTGAATCTTGAGATTGAAGTGTTTAAGGAACACTCAGGCTTATTTATTTTTAAAGACTGAATAATGTAGAAACTGTAAATCATCATCAAATAGTTTGTATGTACATTTTATGCAAAATCCATTTTGAGGAGTCTTTAGAATCTGTTAGAAATAAATTAGGCACCTTTGGTAATTTGCTTCTACATTTCCCCTTCTGGGAAGACTTTTCTCTCACACAGTTTGGGTTCAGAGGCATAAGCTCAGATCCTATCCTGTGGAGCAGTGAACAGCTAATTGCCTCTTGGTCCAAATCTAATATAGAAGGGCATCTTATCCAAAGACCAATAGCTTCAAACAGTCATCCTGGCTTATTTACCTCCCAGCAACTGGAGCTACTAGTGAACTAATAAAACAACAAGGATAGCTTTTAGTGTTGTATTATTTTGTTTGGGTCCCTTGCTTTGTGACAGGCAGTCATGACCTTACCTGCTTTGTCTCTTAAAAACTCACAGCTAGCTAGGGAAGTAAACACAGTCTCTGTTTCACTGGACAGAAAAATGTGACAGAGAATTCAAAGAACTTGCTGCATGTCAAACAATAACTGCATGTTAACATTGATATTTGAATTCAAATCTGTCTCCCCTCTAAAGCCTGTGCTCTTAAGTGTTACGCTCTATAATCTCATTCAATAGTTAGGTTATTCCAATTCTATTTGGGCACTCTCACACCCACTCTTAATACGGAGGACTCTCATTTCCTTGAAAATAGTGCTTTTCTTCTCAGTATGCCACAAGTCATCATCACCAGGAACAGAGCGCGTCTTACTTCTGCAATCACACTTGCTAATCAATTCTGCACTACTGCCCAGTGTTAGAAATGTCTAGTTACTGATAATCTATTGGCATGAGACCCCATTTCTTATTGAAATGGGCAATGCTCTCACTTTAGAAATTTTCTCCCCTCTCTCCCCTTTTGAGGGTCTCTTTCTAATAACACAAGAGAGACAGGACATGTGTCAACCTTATTGTCAACCAAACAGAAATTAAACATCATGATCATCCTGCCTACTAAAGATTCTTCAACACAGTGGAACACTGGTATTGTTCAGATTTAACTTCTTAATGAACATGGCTAATTTTGTCTCTTGATAGTCATAAAATTACCTTAAAATGTTTTCCTAGGGCTTAAAATTATTGTATGTGACTATATTTCCATTGAGCTTCAGAGAGAGAGAGAGAAAAAAAAAATCGTTATAAACCATGTTGCTGGGTTAGAAGTTTTTGGGACTGACCCCATGACAGAGCAGTCAGCCATCCTGAAGATGAATAATGAGTCCTAGTTCCCATAAAGGGAAAGCCAAGAATTACTAAGTATAGAAACTACCTTGAGTTCTCAGATGCTTATGCTCTAGGTCCAGAGAAATTAACAATGGTGGTAGGGAATTGGGAACATGGTTCAGTCTTCTGAAAAGACTGACAAGACCCAGCTGAGAACACAGTAGTGAACCAGTGTCAAAACTGTCTGCCAAGAGTAATGACCACAAGGGACAGGGAGTGCAAATGAAGATGGCGACATAGAATTGAGGGATGACATGGCTTCTAATCCAATCATTTTCACACTGAAGCTTTATCGGCTTAAAAATAGGGGGAGGGGAAATCTTTCACTCGAAGAAGCCCGGACCAGGATTATAGGCGGTAAAGATTGGTCAGTGGAAGAGTCAGGAGCCAGAAGTCATGATAGAGAATTCTGAAACATTGCTTATGTTCATCTGGCAGTGTACATCCTTTGTTCTCCTTAATCTTTTTTGACAGGTAAGTCACCCAGGGCACAGTTAATAAGGAGATTAGGGAAAGATGAAGGATATTCTGTTGGTCAGCTTTGCCTCTCTGTAACAAATTGCCTAAGGTGATCAACTTAAAAAGAAAAATAGCTCCTTTCAGTTAATGGTTTCCAAAGTTTCGGTTCATAATTGCCTGGTTACTTAGGGGCCTGTGGTGATATGGTACAACATGGAGACAGTAAATGTAGGGAAGAAGAGGCTTCTCACCTCATGGCAGCTGGGAAGAAGGGAAAGAGAGAGGAGATATAGAGAGAAAGGAGAAAGGAGAGAGAAAGAGGGAGACAGGGGTCAAGAACTCAATGTATCCTTCCATGGCACACTCCCAATGATCTAACTTCCTCCCGGGAGGCTCCACCTCCTACAGTTTCCATCACCTCCCAATTGCTCCATTAGCTTGGTGTAGTGGCCACCTAACCTCATGGACAAGAAGGATCATGGAGTCTCATAGGCCTAGACTAATGAGCTGTGAGTCTATAGATAAGCATTGTCTCTATCTCTGAAGTGAGAATAAAAAAAGCAGTCTTATACATAAACAAGTGAGGTTTAGAGTGTGTGAACTCAGTGGTTCCCTGTGCCTCATTTCTGAGGCCCTGGATGCTAGCCCCAAGGTCTGTCACCTTACTTAGCCTGCCTCAGCTCCTCTGAAGAAACCACCTCACCATAATCACATCTGTGAAATTATTTTATTTGCAGAGACAAGTCTTAGAAAATTAAGGGAAGTTTTCTTCCCCCGTTTAGTAGATTCATATATTCAACATTTTTTTTTTTGAACACATATTACATTCTAAGCTGAGAGGACCAAGAGACATAACCCATATCTCCTTTCATGGAGATAACATTCAAGCAGGAGAGGATAAACAAATTATCAGAGGCAAATTATATCATGTTTTAGACGTTGATGAAGACACATTAAGTCAGGTGAGCATGATGGAAAACACCAGGGTACAATGGAATAATTGTGATTTTAATTTAATATTCCAGTTACAACTCAGCAAATTACATAGAAACCCTAGAAAATTTCTATTGGCTGGAAATGACCTGAGGGGGAACTCCACTCTATCTGTGCTTCTGTCCACTGTCCACTAGATGCCAAGGTCAAGGAAAACACCAGTGTCTTCTTAGTGCTCATATCTCCAGCCCCAGGATAGCATCACACACATACTAGGCACTCAATAATTGTTGGCCAAACCAAACTGTACTCTGCAAACCTCTCTCAGGATCCACTGTGCCCTTTGACACCTGAAATACCAGTTTGTGTTAGCAGCTCCACCTCCATTCCTTAGTTTGACAGACAGTATGTTCTGAGCCTGCAGGTTGCTTATTGATTTCACTAATAATAAGAAAGAGTGGCAACTCAAGTGACATTAATATAATGTGGAGAGGAATGAGCACCAAGTCCCCTCATGCATCATGCCTCCTCTGCTACTGCAAGTGGAATTTGATTTCCTTGCAACAATGTTTTCTGTTTCACTTGCTCAGCTCTTGGAACTGTGAAAATCCCACTGAAAAGGTGTGAAAGGCAAAGTCAGAGCTTTAAGGAGGAGCTCACAGCCTGTTTTGTGATAGTAAGGAGTGGTGACAATGGATGGAACTCACTAAAAATAAGAAAAAGTAAAGAAAGAGAACAAAGGCTTTGAATGCTAGAAATTAATCTGCGCCCCCTCCCTCCGCCCCACATAACAAAGACTAGAATTAACACAATGGCTTTGTCTTGATGTTTCTTATTCAATGCTGTTATTTACTCAATGAATATTTACTGACTTGCATACTAAACAATTTGAAGGCATGATCTCTGTCTCTGTAGTAAAGAATTGGTGTAACCTTTGTCTTAGTTCCTAAGGAACAGCCATTGAATATCTGGAATTTGCTAAGTGGTGAGAGTGTCCTTGATATTCATGATAAACCCCTTGAAACATACACCTGCTAGTTTTTGCTCCTCCAGTGGCCCTCAGATAGTCTATGCTAACGAGATGACCACACCAAAAAGATTATATGATTAAAAGGTTATGACACTGAGCCATTTGATAGCCCAAACCAAGGAGGGAAGAAAGGTAGAATATTTAGTTCAACCACTAGCCAATGATTTGATCAATCAGACAGGCATAAAACCTCAATTAAAAAAAATTAATAAAACCCTTGGGACACTAAAGCATGGATGATCTTTGTTGGTGGGCAGTCCTCTGTGTATTGTTACCCACTGGTGTGCCTGAGGACTGGGAAGCCTTTCTGTTTGGAGCCCTCCCAGATTTTGCCCTTTGCATCTTTTCTTTGGGTTTATTTGATTTGTATTCCAAAGCAGTTCTGGGGTTTAAGCTCAGGGCCTTGCACTTGCTAAGCAAGTGCTTTACCACTTGAGCCATGACCCCCCGCCCCATAGCCATATATTTTATTCTTAAATGCAAATCTTTCATGAGTTTTGTGAGTCTTTATCAAACCTGAGTGGGAACCACTGAATTTGTGGCAAACTTATCAGAAGGCAGAGAGGCCCAGAGAACTCTGAAACTTGTCAGTGTCTGAAGTCTGGTCCATCTTGTGGAAAACTGTATCCTTCACTGTCAAGCTTGGCTTACCTTCAGGTAGGTATTCCTTCAAGTAACTCAGAGCCTAACTAGAGAGACAAAAAGGGAAATCACATTCCCAGGGTGGCGAGAAAGCAGTTTGCACACAAATGCGTCTTAGTGTGTCATGGGAAAGAAAGATAGATGCCATCTGCCTCCATGTGGTGCCAGCCTAAGTTTTATACTGTTTTCCCCTTGACTGAAGACCAAGAAGACATGTTTAATAAAAGCCAGCCTGTAGAAGACAGAGAGACTCACCATCTTCAATCTCTGTTTCAGGGACCACAGAGAGACCATGAATAGGAAGTCCACATTCTGGGAAGGATCTTAATCCTTCACAAGGGGGTGTTTCTATCTCACAATGGACTCTGCTCTCCAGCAAATAGTTAACTAGAACCTAAAATGTCTTCTCATTAGCAAAATGGATTAAGAGACTGGAAAAACAAAAGAGAGGAAGAAAGAACAAAAGACAGCAGTTTCAAATGCTCCACTGTCATAATTGGGGATAATCAGAGGTGAGTGGGGAGAAGCAAATGAGGCAAAGAAGAGACAGAGCAGCAGTGTACCAACCTTCAGAATCATGGTCTTCCCATTTGGATGGATAGTGATAACCACAGTAGTGGAAGCTCAGTTCCTTGGGCTGTTTTCAGTGAAACATGCTTAGTTTTCATTCATTCCAAATCTCCCTGAAGGAATTATGGTTTCTATTTTCTAGCAGAGTATCTGAGATGTAGAAGGGGTATATGATTTGAACCTTCTTCACTGGCCTCGTGACTTTATCTAAGAAGGGTATGTGATGCCTGGATGCTTCACTGACTCATGGGTTGAAGCCCAAAGCGCCAAAGTCATGGTATTGGGCGATGGACCTTTTAGGAGACATTAAGAAGAGATTAAAGTTAGATAAGGTTCTGAGGAAAGGGTCTTTATCATGGAATTAGTGACTGTATGAAAGCATACTGCTTTTTTCTCTCTGCCTTTTTTCTCTCTCTGTCTCTCTCTGTGTATGTGTATGTGTACATGTGTATGTAGAGAAGAGACAGACATACAGACACAGACAGACAGAGACAGAGATAAAAGAAAGGGCATATGAGTACAAGAACAGGACTCTCACCAGCTCCTGACCATTCTGGACCATACTGGACCTCCAGTCTCCAGAATTATGGGGAAACCAATTGCTGTTATTCCACTACACATTATATGGTATTTTTTATGGAGGCTCTGGCATATTAAGATAGCTTCTGAACCCAGAGCTCTTATACCTGATTATTTTTACTGTATTGAATGGCCATCTTAATCTCAGAAAACTCCAGTCAGAGTAAGAGGCACTGTCTCTTCTAACAAGTAAGGATACATCTGGAGTTGGGAGAAAGTACTGGAATTGAGACCAAAAGCAGGGGGAGGAGGGAGCAGTGTGGGCAAAACCTATCTGAATGAATTCAGTTATAAATACCTATTTTAATGTGTTCTTGATCACTGAACTGCCAAAAAATTCCTAAGGGATTTCCTGATCCAATACTAGATTCAAGCAGTACTCCAATGAAGGCTTGATTAACACTACCTTTAGGGAATCTTAATTGCCTTTCTACAGAGCTGATGGCTCCTTCTTACATATCAAATCATCTGAAAAATTTTCCAAAGTCTTGATATTTATCCTAGTGTGTTCTTCAGTCATTAATCTTGGCTTTGTCTGTCAGAGAATTAACATAGTGATTAATGGTAAGAGCAAAAGGATGTCTATTGCATGTGGCTGGTGGTACAGAAAGCTCTGTTCTGAACCTTTCTAGCTTCCTAGAGTCTATCACAACTCATTTTAAAGAAGTCATGAATCTGGAATTCTTTTCAGATGTAGCCTATGGTGATTTGTCTTTCGTTATTCACTTTTGAAGTGTCTAGTCATATACATAAGTAATCTTTTATTCAACTCTTATTTTCTGTGTATGCATTCATTGCTCACATTAGACTTCTTTTATGGAAATCAAGTCCCCCGATATGAGGGAAACAAAGCAAAGCCAGATTAATTGGATAATTTTCAAAGGCTCATTCTACATTGATTGCAGCTTTTTTTCCCATAAATTTTTTATTATGCTGTCTCTCTGCCATGCCAAGTGTTGGCTTTGAAATACCAGTATATAAAGTTGGTATAGAGAAAGTTGACCCAAATCATCTTGTTTTTTAAAAAGAAAAGAAAAGAAAAAACACACGTCTGCAATCATGACCTATTTCTCGGTTTTCCAACTCAGCAGGTTTAAAATACAATAGAGAAGGGGGAGTTTCTCAGAGGTGGAACTTTTCCTAATGCTGTTACCATCCTTACACTTTGTGTTTTTATATTTTTTCCCTCTGTCTCTTGTGTTCTCCTTTTCCCACCTTTGCAATTTCAGCACATGAATTTAGAAAACATAGACTCAAATCACAGTAACCTGAGTCTGGAAGGAACTATTATCCTTGCTGTTGCTGGCAACCCTTCTTCAAACCCTGATTGCTTCCTTTATCTGATGAAAAACTCATTGCCTCCCAAGATAGTAAATCCTTTGCATAGTTCTCTCTTCCAGAATGATTGTTCATGTTGAGCAGGAATTAATCTCTTGCACCTATTAATCTTTGTTTGGGCTCATGGGCCTTGCAAAGTATGCTCTCTTTTCATCTGCTTCAAGCTCTGAAGGGTAGGTTAAACAGACTTCACCTGCCCCTTCTCCTTCTCTCAACCTTCTCTGGCTAAAAAGAATGTCTTGTCTTCTCTTATTTTTTTAAAAAAATTAGAAAAATACTGGCACCGTGGCTCATGCCTGTAATCCAAGCTACTCAGGAGGCTGAGATCTAAAGATCTGAAAATTACTATTCAAAGCCAGCCCAGGCAGGAGAAAGTTCATGAGACTTTTATCTTCAATTTACTACCAAGAAGTTGAACATGGAGCGATGGCTCAAGCGTTACAGCGCTAGCCAAGAGGGGAAAAGCTAAGGGACAGTACCCAGGCCTTAAGTTCAAGCCTCATTTTAAAAAATGAAAAAAAAAAAAGAAGGAAAACAAAACAATACAGAAAAGGGCTGATTTTCTGAGTCTGTTTTTCTAAGTCTCCCAGTACATTTGGTTTTCTTTTCTAAAACAACTCTACAGGAAATAGGAAATGACACAAGGTTTTCACTACCTCTATGAAATATTCATGAACCACCTTGGTCCAAATATGCAGTTCTCAGGTGATCTGGCTTAATAAAGTACAAAGAGTTTTCAGGCAAGTGTGATGAGTCCAGTTTCTAGATTATTCCTCTCAGATCTCTCTTTCCCTCTCTTTCTCTCTTTCCCTCTCCCTCTTTCTCTCTCTCTCCCTCTTTCTCTCTCTCCCTCTCTCCCTCTCTCTCTCCCCCTCTCCCTCTCTCCCTCTCCCTCTCTCCCCCTCTCTCCCCTTCTCTCCTGCCTCTCCCTCCCTCTCCCTCTCCTCTCCCCTCTTCCTCTCCCTCTCCCTCCCCCCCCACCCCCCCTTCTCTCTCTCTCTCTCTCTCTCTCTCTCTCTCTCTCTCTCTCTCTCTCTCTCTCTCGGCAGATAACCCATGGAGCAGGCATTTCTATCTTTGATTAAAAAGAAATACTGTTCCTGCTCTCTGCCAAGTCTGTTAGATAGCGAAAGCGGTGGGTCTGTCAGAAGACAGGAACCGCACCAAGAATGTCAACAGGGAGACTGTAACATAAAGCATGAGTAACTAGCTATTGCACAGCTGAAAAGACAGAGATAACATTAAGGTATCACCGAGGTGTCGACTCTATGGAACAGATGCCACTCTGAGGGCAAAGAGAACAAAAGGAAGAGATGGGAATTGTTCAATCTCAGATTCAGAACTCTGACAAGTTAAGTGTTATCTGGCCAGTGCTGGTACCCCCCAGGCTGAGAATACCCAAATCTTTGAGACAGCCCTGGAGGTGTTGGTATCACCCTGATGGCCTTGAAGAGACCGGTTCTACTGCATTGGAGAAATTGCACACTGGATTCAGTCGCTGTTCCAGGACAGAGCTGCTGCTGCAAGGCTAGGAGCACCAGCAGACATCAAGGGTACCCAGTCTATTTCTTCCAGTCTCTGACTCCCTTTCATGCCTCTTAATGGCAGCTCAGTGAGTGGGGCTAGGAGGAAATCCAATACTGAATTCAATATTTCATTCTCTAGCCTCTTTTCTTCCCTCCCCTCTCCCCCAAATATCAGCTCATCAAGGTGGCTATTGTCAATTAGGTGTGAGTGGCTCATGCCTATCTTCCTAGCTACTCTGGAGACTGAGATTTGAGGATCACAGTTCAAACCAGCCCTGGTAGACTCTTCACTCCAATTAACCAGCAAAAAGCAGGAAGTGGAGCTGTGGCTCATGTAGTACAAAAAAAGCTCAGGGATAGTACCCAAGCCCTGAATTCAAGCCCCAGGCACTGGCTGGTGCATGCAAGGGCACACACACACACACACACACACACACACACACACACACACAGAGCTAAAGGGGAATGTGGGGACTTGAGTTCAATTCCAGTACTGACACCAAAACAAAAAACAAAAAACAAAAAAACAACAAAAAGATGGCTGCTGTCAATGCTTCTGTGCTGAATACCCCTAGAGGCATTTTAATGGAGGTGGCACATCATTGACATAATGTATTTATATATCATAGATGGATAGATACATAGAATGTTGATAGATGTATTGATAGCTATGGCATATATAAATATATCAGTGAACATCTGTAACCTGCTCTTAGTTACTTCCTTGAGAGTCTAAGAGGAGGAGGAATCTAATCTTCCCAACTCAAGGTCACTGGGAACTATATGACATGGCTAAGCCAGGCATGGGTTAGTGGGACTAGCGGGAATATGGACAATAGCCACAACCCTCTCTCCCCCATCCCTTGGTTCTTTGCCTCTGATGCTGTTCACACAGATCTTCAGTGTGGAATGATAGGCCGGCCTTTACCATTGTCAGAAGACAGAGTGTAAACTTGTCCCACGCTTTGCAGTCAGACTTTTCAACCACTCAGTTTGCTGGGCATTTTAGTGAAAGAAAACAAGAGCTTGCTGCAAATGAGGCCTTAGGACTGGTGAGGTGAAGAGAATTGCCAATCTGGCTGTGTTGGAGCCTCTCTGTAATTGGATGGTTCTAAATAGGAAGGACTAATTTCATGGGGTCGATGCTAGGTCCCGTAAAAGCATCCAACCATTTAAAAATTAATGTTTGGTGAGTGCAAAAATCTGAAGAGACCCAAAAGGTCTCAAGAGACCCAAGGAAAGGTTTCCAGAAATGAGGCTGGAAAGAATATGAGGATGAAATGGGATATGTCTGTAAAAAAGGAGGAGAGACACTTCTAACAGATCCGAAATTAATGGACTTTGTGTTCTATAAGCTTACTCCTTTTGCATTCCTCAAGCCTACTATGGTCCTAGACAAATAATTCCTCACCTCTCACCATGCTACCCTGGACTTACCCAATCCCACTTGTTTGGCCTTTGAAAAAAGAAATATCACATTGGCTCTTACATACATACATTCAGGCACAGGAACCCTCAGAGTTCTTAAGAAAATGACCAATGATGGTCTTGTCTCCCCAATAGTAACATTTATAAAGCAGCTGACCCTGAACTTCTTTGCTCAGGGCTGGCACTGTACCATTTGAGCCACAGCTCCACTCTCAGCTTGTTGATGGATAATTGAAGACAAGAGTCTCATGGATTCTCCTGTCCAGACTGGCTTTGAGCCACGATCCTCAGATCCCAGCCTCCTGAGTAACTGGGATTATAGGCATGAGCCACCAGCAGCTGGCAGGAATTAAATTTTATTGGACCCCTACTACATAATCCTCCTTTGAAGATGGGCAAACAGACTTTGAGGGGCTAAAGGACCCATTCACCCTGGAATTCGAGAAAGCTCTAGGAGTTAAACACAGCATCTCTCATTCCAGCATCCACCTTCTCCATCACTTTGACTTCTTTTCAATAGTCATCGAAATGATTTCAGTGTGATGTTCTTCTCTGTGGGTTTGCCCAAATGTGCTAGTCATAACAATTTACAGCATTCCAGCAGAAGCAGGGATCAAGGCACATTGGAGCCAAGTGTTTTAATAACTTCCTCCGCTAGCAGTTATAAAAATGTAATTGTTGCTGCAGGTTCGAAGAATTAAAATATGGCAAGGTAGAAAAGGAGCTCTTAAAGCCGGCTTTTGGAACTAGGGCTTTGCCCTTGTAAACAACTTTTATATACCCCTGTTGGAGTGTGTATAATGAAATGACTAACATTTTCATCTGGAGCCGGAGCTATTACGCAGCAGCAGAGTGTTTTGTAGCTTGAAGTCTGTTCAGGAAAACACTGCAAATTGGTAGGATAGGTAGGCTTGGGGGACTCCTTGTCTCTTGGTTGGCACATTTCCCTCACCCTCCCAGTGGGAATGGTCCACAGAAAGCCAAACAAAGTAAGCATGGGCGACACCCATGCTTTCTCAGCATAAAAGAAAGCTCACAGACACTTATTTAATACCCATATTTCTCCCTTCAATACCAAGGGCCTTTCACTCTTACTGCCTAAAGCAGAGCACACATGGTTTTCTGTATTTTTAATGTTCTACGAAGAAGAGGATTCACATGAATCGCACTTCTGACAAAAGGTGTCCAGAGGGGTATGCAAAGATTCTGGTTCTACCTACTCTTGCTTCTAAGTTCCCAGGAAAATATTACAGTGGCTGAGCACAATTACAAAAATTCCCATCATACTGCCACTATTCACTCAGGACCACTGTCCTGAACTGCGGATTTTATCTAAGCTGCTCCAGGCACCCGAACGCCCACTCTTCTTTCTCGATATGTTGTTATCGACTGTTCAAATCCATCTAATTCTCCCCATCTACTTCAGCTTCTCCAGTCCCAATCTCTCCTTGTTCCTCTATCCCAGCGATCTGCACAGGCAGCCTGGGAGTGGGGGAGCTCTTATCTCTCTATCTTCCCAGGGAGCCTGTGGATCCACTGGGGAGAAGAATTGTGGTGTCTTCATTGTTGCATGCCTCCCAACTGTGGGCCAAGTCAAAGGATGTTCATTGGAGATGAGCTTTTCTGTTCATGCTGCCCCATCACGGTTCTGAATTCTCTTACTAGTTGTTGGGGATTGGTATGTCTTGTCATTATTTTCATGCTCCCTGGCTGCCACTTTCTGTCCTTTTTTTATCAAGCATTTCTAGATTCCTTGTGGTCTCACATTAAGTATTCAGGGATTCGGAGGAGTTGTTATCTTAGTTTTTTCTAAAACACCTCGCTCATCTATTTTCCTATGGGTGATCCTTTAAATAATCAGAATTCACATCAAAAAACTAAGTGTTTAGAATGCAGAGTTTTTAACCAGTGCTACCACATGGAATAAACATTTCTAATACATTATATCTGCTTTCGGAAAACATGTTTTATAAAGCCTGTTGTACAGGGAAGGAGCTCTAGCAGTAAAGGACCCAGGCTATTCAGGAGGGAAGCCAAAAATGCCTGACGCCCTGAAAAGTCCAGTTTTCTAATATTAATCCCAGCTTAACATTCACACATCTCCCCAAATCATGGGGAGATGCTTGTTCCAAGTTGGAAGAGCCTTACACTTTCTTTCTTGCCCTCTCTTTGGTAGATGGGGTGAATCCACCTGCTTATATACTAGAGATAATTAGGAATCAAATAGAAGCCAGGACACAAATCTCTGGGCTCCAGGTTCATTGAGCTTTCCTTTCCCGAAGACTCGTCTTAGTCTGCACTCATTTCTCATGCAGTCCACATTTTGACACTTTACGGAATTAGTCGCAAATGTTCTCCTTGCCTGTTCTTACTTTAGATCGCGCCAGATTTCAACACCATTAAACTCTTCCACTCCATAAGTGATGACAGAGCAGCCAGCACCTAATTGCACAAGGAACATCCCCTGCCTGTGTAGTTCTTCAAGCCCTTTGTGGTCCAGGCACTGGTTCTTGCCTTATTTCTTTGTATTTCTTCTCTTCTTTGCTGGAGGAGTGGGTGCCAAGGTAGAAGGGAACGCTAAATATTTGTTGGGTTGTCTGTACATTGGTATCCTGTGCTTTGTGTTGGCTTTGGCCTCCTTGAAATTGAAGTGTTATCTTGTACTATTGATTGTTTAATTTAATTGACTGTTTAAACTATTGATGGTTTAATTCCCAATAATTTTTTAAATTTCTTAGATGTTTGCACATACTACAATCTTGCCATTGTGAATATGATAGTTCAAGTTTTACAACATCCTTTCTTATAGACTATCCATAGTGAGTCAAGCCAGGTAAGATTAGTTGGATAACTATTTTACACCCTCTTTATAACAATTCAAGCTGGCTCAAGTTCCCATCTTCAAGATGAGGGGACTAAGGAATAGCAGTTACCTTACCAAGGTCTCAAAGAAGTAGGATACAATAATATCCAGACCCAGTGATTTTAATCCAGAATTGAGTTCTTGCTACTTCTCCTCCAGCTCGAGTTTTTGCTCAGTGTCTCCCAGAACCAACCAGGTAACTAAATGGGCCTCATGAGAATAATCTCTGCGTTGGCCTTGAGCCCTCATCTGTAAAATGGGGATAAAAGATATGTAGAACATCTGTGAGTGTTAACTGAGCTGTCTACAGCCCTTGGATCCCTGACTCAACATACACAGTGTAAGAAATATGAGTGACCACAATATTCCCTGGTTTGCTGAATCCCCAGTGACATCATTTGAATGTGCTTCAGTTCCTTCTATCATATTCTTTCAATCATATCATAATCCATGCGGCCAAAGGCTCTGTATTGCCCTGTGTCATCTGCCCCCTTCTGAGGGAGAAGGGGAAGATATCAGCAGTGGTTTGATTGGAGCTTGTCTTCCTCAGAGGTGAGGTCCTTAGAAGGGACTCCTCAACCACCTTCTCTGTTCTTATGTGTTTCTCAGACAAAATTAGATCTGCCTATAAGATGAGCCCATGAGAATACATGCCAGCACTAGTCAATTCAAAATCATTATGGCTTGCTGCCCATTTAAAGCAGCATGGAAATGCATTTTTCTCTTCCCTGGAGGAACATTTTTCCAGCCACAACTCTGGCTATGACTGACCAATACGTGGTCTTCATTCTGCATCTTCCGAATGACTAAAGGGCAGTCTGATCTCCTAAAAAATTAATAATGCCCAGCAGAGGGAAAGCTGATGTTACCCTTGCTGTGTGAATACATTTTCCTGGGCCTTGGTTTCTCATTCTGGACCACAGATTGTCCAGAGTCACATTCTTGGGAAGGATAATGGAAGGAAACTATTGACTAATCCAATGGACCACATGCTCCCTTAGAATCTTGTTGGGAAGAAGAGTCTCTTACTCACAGCCAAGTGCCTGGAAGAAGAGAGTCAATATCTAAAGTGAGCCTGAGGGCAGATAAGAGACTGAGTCAGGCAACCCTCAGATGGACACTAAGAGATAATTGTCCTGGAGAATCTCAGTTCCAGGAGTGGAGAGGATCATGGGTTGGAACAAATGTGCCAAGTTCAGAATCAGGGGAGAAAGGCTCTATTGGGTTTGGGGTTGGGTTGTTAAGTTTGGAGGTGTTCTAGACAAGCTGCATCTGCTTACAGAGTTCAGTGAGAAGACACTCAAAGCAGCTAGTACTCCATGGAGCATGAGTATGACCCAGGGAGTAAGACTACTGCCAAGTTTTAGAACAACAAAGGAGCTCCAAGGCTCTGCTCTGCTAGCCAGCCATTTTGAAGTGTTACCACAATTCCTAACAGTAATAGACTACCGCAGTATTTCACCTCCCCAATCCTTACCTAGCAATTTCTGTAGGATTTATTTTACAGTTAAATACAATCACCAGGACCTTTTAAATATTCCCCTTTTTATTAAACAACTAGGGTATTAGCATTCAGGTTAATGTCTTGCAATAAAGTAGGCTTAAGCTCTAGTGAGCTATCCACTTAGTCCCTTTCAATTTTTCCAAGGACAAGAGAAAGCCCTCTTCTACTTTTAAAAAGAACTTCTCTTCTCACTTAAATAAAAGAGGTTATATTAGGATTGCTAAAATAAACATTGGTGGGGGGGCTGTTATTGTTATTATTTCATTTGGTTGCATGTTGGAGTCAGAGTCTCAGTACAAATACCAGGCTCCTTCCTCTGCCTTTGAAGTGCTAGGGTTGCAGGCATGTGACCACATATCCAGTCTTAAATTAAATGTTCGTCTATTGTTCTCCTAAGGATTAAAAGAATGGGTTATATTTAAATTACCTAATTCACATGATGTGCTAATAGCCAATTTTGAGATACTAATACAAAAACTTCATCGAGTGCCTGATTGGAAATATTGGGCTAAGGGAACAAAATTCCTTACCTTGTTGAGATCTTACCTACCATCTGTAAGATGAATAAAACTACTCTCACTTCCCATGCAGTAGAAATGAATCTAGAGGTAGACAGATTCCTCAACACAATATAGTTCTGGAGAGGCAGCCTTAGAATTTAAATATAGATCCTTAATTCTAGAATCCAATGACTTAATGCACTCAGCATTTGGATTCAGGCCTGTATTTGAATTTCAGGTGTGTGACTCCTGGAAAATTACTTAACCTCTCCGAGTTTATAATCAAGAAACTGATTATCCCTGCCTGAATTTCTGCAATTAATAAAGTTGGTAATACACCAACCTTGTACTACATCCCTAAAATAATGAACCATTTTACTGCTTAAAGAGTGTTACCCATGAGCCAGAAGCTGGTGGCTCAAATGTGTAATCCTAACTATTTGGGAGTCTGAGATCTAAGGATTGAGGCTCAACAGTCAGAGCAGGCAGCAAAGTCCATGAAACTCTTATCTCCAATTAACCACCAAAAGCCACAACTGGAGCTTTGGCTTGAGAGATTGAGAACTAGTCTTGAACAAAAAAAGCTCAGGGACAGTGCCCCAGGACTAACAAAAAGTACACTGTAGTTGTAGACAGCCACCTATCCTCCTGTATGGTCACCCAGAGTCAAGTGACAAATGTGCTTCTTCATGACCAGAATTCTGACTCTGGGACTGGAAGGCTTCTGGGTTGCTTTAACCAGGTCCTGGACAGATAATAGTATCATTATATTTCTGCTACTTAATGAAATGCCCCAATCAAGGGCAGCAGATAAAGACTTCCTGTCAAATGAGAGCCTTTTGTGTGGATTCCTTGCTGACAGCCAGATGGGAAGGTTTTCCTCCATTTCTCAGAAAATAAGAGGATTTGAGATGGTACCAAGGGAGGGAGGGTGAAGGAAAGTTCAGTGACGTGAAGTTTCGTGAAATCAGAACCTTAAAATTAAAAGAAAACACAAAGGTTTGGAGGTATTTGGCTCAGATTTCCAACTCGAGGAGAATGAAATGAGGCGGCGGCACCGCCTGTGAACCTGAGAATGGCAGAGCTCTTATTTGAGCCCAGGTTTGGCCAAGTTTACCTATGGCTTCTTCCTCCTGCCCACCAGTTCCCTCTTCCAAGATTAGGGCTGCCATGTTGTACATCGCCAGGGAAACCTTATAGGGTACAAGCTGTGGGACTGTCCCTTATATGATCTGGGAAGCTGTGTCCAGCCCGGAAGGAAGTAGTGTAGGCATTAATGTAGTCATATAAGTACAATTCGGTGACATCTCCCAGGTGGCACAGGCTTTATTGAGGCTTGGAACTAGGTCTTCTGCCTCCATGTAGCTTACTCTTCCCAGACTGCATGCTGCCTCTTCCATATTCATCACAGGCCTCTGTGAGCCGAAGGAGCGAGAACTTAGTACAGCCTATTCCAGAGGATTCATCAGAGCAGGCACTGGGAATAACATGTAATTTGTTCCTTAAACCAGGGGATCTCCCAAAGGCTGTCCATCACCCTTCTGCACAGAGGCTTCAGCAATCACTACACTCCTGCAAGCCTTTCTTTGGTACAGACAAGCTACCTCCTTCTATTCATCACTACAAAGGCTCTGTAGAAAATTACACTAAAAGTCAAGTCAGAAGAAGCTGGCTTGACCATCTCATTAGATCTGCAGAGATGCAGATTGCAGCTAACCCATGGCTCCAGAAGTTAAGCCCATAAAATACAACTTCATGTTCACATATATTAGAGCATGATGGGAATTTGTTGTAACGTTTACTCGGCACTAGCCATTGGAGGCCCTTGCTTCATGAGGCTCCCACTCCTGGGCAGAATCTACTGCCTGGGTAAGGCTCCAAGGCTCCCACCTGTGAAGTGGGACAGAGACACCTGCCTCATAAACATGCAGCGAGAGATCAGAAGTGAGATAATGAATGTAATGTGTTTAAATGAGAACTGGCCTGTCAAGGAATGATCAGGAAATCTTAGGGCTGGGGATGTGGTAGTGGTAGATTGCTTATCTAGCATTCATGAAGCCCTGGGTTTGATTCCTCAGCACCATATAAACAGAAAAGGCCAGAAGTAGTGCCATGCTTCCAGTGGTAGAGTACTAGCCTTGAGCACAGAGAGGCTCAGAGACAATACCCAGGATCTGAATTTAAACCCCAAGACTGGTGGGTGGGAAAAAAATTAAAGAAATCTTAGTCTATTCATGACTCACTTGTTATCTGACTAGAATGAATGTGATCCTATCTGTTTTTTGTCTGCTTGCATCCATAGGTGTACATTCTACTTATATATGCTATATAAGTTTGATGGATTCATCCAAGTCCATTTGACCAACATGAGTTAAAGCAATAAACTATTTCTCCATGTTCCTCTATTTTATATACATTATGACTGTGGGCCTGAAACGTAAAATTCAGGATAGATTTATATATCTGCTGCATAGCTTATTTTCATAGAAATGTTTTGCCAGGCACCTGTAATACCCTGATATATATGAGCCGTTTTCTGAAGTTTATTTCTCATAGATCTCTCTTAAATTGCATGTGAAGTGACATTTCACGGCTTCACTTTTGTCTTCATGGCACAGCCCAATTTGCATCTCCCCTGCTCACAGCATGTGTGTTTGTTCCATCCTTGATGCGTTGCTTCAGGAAGCTTATTGCTCAAGACCCCAGTTTGGCCTCTTCCCTAGAAAAGCCAATCCACCTGGGCCTGACTTGTGGAAATGAACGTAGGTTATTCAAATTCCGTATTCAACTTGCTTTGGAGTGCTGGTGCCAACAGAGTGCTCCCATTCTTGGGAGCACTTCTTGCCCCTGCCCCAAAGGGTTTTCATTGCCAGAGGTCGACTTACATGTTCTGACCGGTAATTCTTTTCAAACAAGATGGAACGAAAAGGCACATTCACCGAGTACCGTGTACAAGGGAGATATTTCGCAACTCCATATTCGGGCTAAAGACCTGCACATTTAGTGCTATTGACCTTATGAAGGGAAGTAGTTTCAAGACGATTAAGGAAACTGACCAAGGTCACATAGCTAATGAAATGAGTGGTAGAGTCATGAAGCCACGTCCACCAGCATCCAAGGTTCACAGAGGGATCCCAGGTAGGCAGAGGGCAATGTACCAGCTCCTCTTGCTATAGGAATTCACTCATTTGAACAAAGATTCACTTATTAAGGGTGTGTCCTATATGTTCCGCACTATGTTAGGTGCTGTATTTAAACCAGCCACGGCCATGCTTAAGTTGCAAAGGGATGTCTGACCTCCTCCTTCTCCTGTGAGGCCACTGTAAATGAATACTTAGCATGAAAAAGAGACTACTGATGACTCTCTTCTTGTATTCCCATTTATCTCTGGCACACAGCAGGAGGATGGAAAGCACAAAGAAGGTACTTCCTGGAAGGAATCAGCAAATGGATGCATCTACAACAACTCTAACAAAAAAATAAAGTATATTGCACCTATTTACTTACGTGCCTGTGTTCACCACAGGTCAGTACTTTGTGTGCCTTGTCATCTGTGTCTGGCTTATCACTCAGTATAATCAGGAGATTGGCTGAATGATTATCTGAATGAGAGGATAATCTACATCATCAGGCCAATTTGGGCACAATTAAAAGTCATCATCAGTATCACAAGTGAAACTAAAATAGAAACTGGGGAAAAGGGAGAGCACTAATCTCGAGTGATATTTTAAGAGGACACCCAAAAGACTTAGCAGTCGAGGTAAATGTTATTGTAATATAAGTATCATTTTGCAATAGTTTAAATAATCAAGATGGGATCCGATAGATCTGAGATGGTACATCTCAGCGTCTTAACCCAGTGTGAAGACTCTCTCCCTTCTTTCTCACATTCATTTCTACCTCTTTACATCTTTCTTGAAAATATTACTTATCTCGATGAAATTCGACATGTCAAATCTTTCACCTGAGGAAAATGCTTTACTCACCTCACTCTCTAAAGCCAGCAGTTACAACTAAAATTATGTGAAAGGTACTTTTTGTGTAAGAAAATTCACAGAAAGCCTACCATGCCCAAATCGTGGTGATGATCTGTGTTACAGGTAGAGCGAGGGAGCCATGAGGAGGCAAAGCTGCCTTCCCGGAAGGTTTTATAAATGGATTGCAGATGTACCCAAGATAATGACGTTTTTAGATTCTAACAGGTGCTGCTCAGAATCAGGGATTACACAGGCCTCAGAAAGCCTTCTCCAGCCAGAATCAATCCCAGGCATTCACTCTGGTAGACTGCACAAACACCATCTTCCACCAGATCGCACGACTGGGTACATTATAAGAAGCAGCATGATGTCAGGCACTGGCAACTCACGCTCTTAGCTACTCAGGAGGCTGAGATCTTAGGATCACAGTTCAAAAGCTACCCAGGCAGAAAAGGTCCTGAGATTCTTATCTCCAATTAACCACCAGAAAACCAGAAGTGTCACTGTGGCTTAAGCAGTAGAGAGCTCATCTTGTCCCTGAAGAACTCAGGGACAGCACCCAGGCCCAGAGTTCAAGCCCCACGACCAATCCCACCCCACCCCCAAAAAAAGAAGCAGCATGATCTTCTAAAATATAACATCCCTGCTATCCCCACGCTGACAGCAATTGTAAGATGCTAACAACTGTAAGGCCAACCCAACCTCAAATGAGACCAATGTGAAACTACCATAAAGGACTTTGGAGAAATGTTTGCCTTCCTGAGAGATTTCTCCAAGTGAGAAGCAATCACAGAACTCAAGGTCTGATGATAGTATTCTTCTAGGCTAAGAATTTTATCTGCTTATGGAATTATTTGGATCAATGGATTAAGAAGGGAAAGGCTGATATAGTGCAGCTGATGAGGCTCATACACTGCTTTTCATTCGTAGCTTCCAATTAGAGTGTCTCTATGATGTGCTGTAGTGATACTCTGGCCCAAAGATTCCAGAGCCTCAAAGAAATGCTTCAGGTTTATTATCTAACATTCAGAATCCACACAGTCCCACATTCCACAGGTAGGACCTGCCTACCCGTTCAGACAACAGTGACCATGCTTAATCAATTGCATTCTCAAACACAGTACACTTTATGCAAGCTTACTATATATACATGCGGAGATGATTGAGTCAGGTCAGCCATCAACTTCCTTGCCATTCTAGGGCAGAATCTAGACTCTGCCCTCCATTGTTCAGGAAAACAATAGGCATCTCCCAAACACAGACACAGATCGGGTTTGTGGTGTTCTAGAAAACTCGTCAGTATTGTGCTTTTCTTGAAACATTTGCAGTTCAAGTGTCGTGTGCCACTTTTGAAATCCAAATTCCATAATCAGCTCTAGTAAAGAGTAAAGCATCTCCATGGTTAGGACTGCTGAGGAATTGCTCTGAAGTGGCAGAATCTGGTGCTAGGCTGCTGGGGTTTGAACCCAGCCTTGCCTCTGTTTCTAATTGTGTACAATGGGAACGATACTAACATCTACCTCTTGAGGGTGCTATTTGGATTTAGTGAGCTAGTATTTGTAAAGCACTTCGTTACTAGAATGAGTACATAAGTGGCGTTTATGATCACAGGCAGGCCTAGCTCAGCATTGCTGGGGCCTGATGAGCATCAGAACTTGTTCATTCATCCAGCAGGCGTGGTTTGAAGCACCAAGCCTGCGGTGTACATGGTCTTGCTTTCCTGTCCTAGTCTGTTTCCTCCTCCTTTAGTACCTTGTAGGTATTCCTATAGAAGTTCCAGTGGTAAACAATCAGTGAAGTAAACAAGGTCTAGAATTATTTTTTTAATGCTTGGCTCCAATGGGTTTCCCTCCAACTTTGTACATATTTTCAATGGTATTCTCAACCATATGGCACATTTGTTCCCTTTGTGGTTTGGAATCTCCTGATGGACACTCCTTCATCTTATTTCATTCTTGCACACCTGGGGCTCGACATCTTGTATCCAGAACACAGCTGGTTCCTGGTACTTTGGTCTTAAAGCAGACAATGACCAGTGCTTGCTTCTGCAGAAATGTAGCTTGCCCACATAGTTCGTCTTCTCTCTTTCCCTCCTCAGACATCTTCTCTTTCCTTTGCATCCTTGCTGTTCCAGCTATTGGAGCAGCACCTGCATCATGAGGAAAGTCAGGGACCAGGTGTCTGCCCCAGCATCCTCTGCAGCTTTAGAAAGTACCACTGGGTACAATGTCAAGCTTGGGATCTCTCTCCAAGGTCATTCCTATAGGGATCTAGGCAGTGAAGACTGCCTAGATCAGTCTGAAAATATCTGAGGTGAAAAAACTAATAAATCTCTTTCATAAAAGTGGCTATCACCCTTGATTTAGAATCTTTACATCTCAGAAACAATGACCTTTATCATAGTGAGTCCTGTGAACGAAAGAAGCCCACTTGTTAATCTGTCAGAGAAAGGAGGTGGATAAGGAGTGGAAATGAAGTTATGAAAAGTTATCGGAGCCTGGGGAGAAGAAATAGCTCTTCAATGCTCATTGCATTTTGAATGTAGTTGGATCTTCGGAAATGTGGAGTTAGAAAATTGGATGTGAGAGAACAAAGAGGGCTGTATTCCTTATTTGTTGGTGTATAAAAAAATTATACCAAAGCTCAGGAGCTTAACACAATGAATATTTATCATCACACAGTTTCTACGGATCAGGAATTTGAAAACGGTTTTGGACGTTGGCTAAGGACATTTCAGGAGGAGACAACCGGGATGCGGACAGAAGCTGTGGTCAACCCCGCTAGCAGAGATGGTTAGGTGGCATCCCCATTGCCCAGCCCAGATTGTAGTCATGTGACATTCTCACCAGAGAGATTACAGTCATGTGACATCTGCACTAGACATCTGTTAGCTATGTGACATCTCACCAAAAGGGTTGTGGTTGGGGCTGGGAAGATGGCTCAGTGGTAGAGTGTTTGCCTTGCATGCATGAGGCCCTGGGTTCGATTCCTCAGCAGCACATAAGCAAAAAGAAAAAAGCCAGAAGGGTTGTGGTCATGTGACATCATGTCTGGAGGAGCTGTGTCCAGGTGACATCCTCACACTTGGGACTGAAGTCACATGGTATCTTGACTGGAAGCATTGTAGTCATACGATATCTAATGGAGTGGAAAGTCTACATTCAAGATGACTCATGCACATTGCTCAGGCAAGACACTTGGATTCATTACTACAGGGCCTTTCTCTGTGACATTCTACCTCACTTTGAGAAATAAAAGGCTGAGCAGAGAGGAAGTATGTAACTTTAGTATAGCCTTGGCTAGGCCACATCATTATCCTGGGCTTCCATAACAAAATACCACAAACAAGGTGGCTTAAAAAATAGAAATGTCTCCTCTCATACTGCTAGGGTCAAGAAGTTCAAGACCAAGATGTCAGCAGGGCTATACATCCTTGAAGATTCTAAGGGAGGAATTCTTCCTCCTCTCTTCCTATCATTACTGTCTGTTAAAAACCACTGATGCTCTTGACTTATAGATAGACCCATCATTCCTACATCTGACTCTATCTTCTCATGGCTGTCTGTCCTGAGTGCTGGTGTTCCCTTCTTGTAAGAGCATCAGTCTTTGAATGGAGGACCCACTCGAAAATGGAGTCTGGTGTGACCTTAAGTAATTACCTCTGCGAAGACTCTATTTCCACAGAAAGTTCTGGGGTCCTAGGTGCTAGATAAGCAATGTTTGTGTAGAAGATGGTGTACTGTGCATCCTACTCTGCTAAAGAATACTTCTGTCTTATTCTATTCATGAGTATAATTCAATAGCCACAAATGCAACCCACACACAAAGGAAAGAATGGAAAGAGGCTCTCTGCTTATTAAAAACAAAAGTGTCAAAAACAACTTCCTGGATATATTTTTAAATTACTCTCAGGATAACATTATATTTCCAAATTATATGAAGTGAAGTAAGCCAGGCCCAAAGAAACATAGGTCCCGTGGTTTCCCTTATTCGCAATAACTAGTACATGAGTAGGACAAGTAGAAAAGCTCAAAAGCTATGTACCTATGACCATACAGGATGATGTTAAGCGAAATGAACCCCAAGATAGGGACACAAATAATTTTTTTTCTTTCTTGATATTGTGTCTAATGTATTTATAATGTGCCATGTGATTTTTTTTGTTTCTTTGTATGTTCCTCCCCCATGGTATAACCCTGTTTTCATTGTATTTGATGTCGGTGCCCTGCATCTTGTATATACACTTTTCTACTTCGCTACTTTGGGGAGAGGAAGAGAAAAAACAAAATGCTTAAATAGGGATACAAGTTGACCCATTGTAACAATGAGATGTACAAGACACTATGTTGAAAACGAACTTTACAACTTTGGGGGGAGGAATAGTTGTGGAGGTGGGAGGGAAGGGATGGTAGGGGAAAAACAAAGGAGGAGGCAACAATACTTCATAGGAAATGTACTCATTACCTTGCTCATGTAACTGTAACCCTTCTGTACAGTATTTTTACAATAAAAATGTATTAAAATATTACATTTCCATTCCAGATACCCTTTACATTAGGATTTTCTAGTCCATGTGAGGTCATGTGGCTGAGTGGAAAGAGAAGAATATTCTATGTCATTTAATCACAATGGGTACCTGGAAAAAGCCATTGTGGAATGAATTGGAAGAATGAATTACTTATTCATATTTCCCCTTTTCCAAAAGTCATATGATTCCATCCTTCACTTTTAAGCTTGACTTCCTCAATGCAGTCATAAAGAGGGTGTGTGTGTGTGTGTGTGTGTGTGTGTGTGTGTGTGTGTGTGTGCTGATACTAGGGCTTGAACTCATGACCTGGCTGCTGTCCCTTAGGATTTTTTTTTTTTTTTTTTTGCACAAGACTGACCCTCGGACAGTTAAGCCACAGCTCTACCATGAAGAGAGTGTTTTTATAAAATGCAAGTCCTATTCCAATATTATTTTTTTCCTTTGGTGTTTATTATTACCCTCTTCTATAATGTCTAGACTCTCATCTTCCTTGAGGATTTCCTCTTCTTCAAATGTTGCTGCCACATCACTGCTGATCAATAATTCTGTATTGGATGTCACTTTTCTTCACTTCATGAAATCTTTTCTTTGGGAATTTTGACCATTTATTTTAGAATCCATTGACAAAGTGCTTTTATAAGCTTATATTTTGCAAGAACAATAAGAGACCAGTATGGATGCTGATTAAGATTCTATGGTTAAGTGGGGACTGATTGTAGATAGGGGTTGATTTTGTAATTCTGTAATCAGTCAATTAGGTGATGACTGTTTTCCTGCTATTGTGAAATTACTTCTGTCTAAAACCTCACAGTTATGGAAATTGCACCATGAAAAAGGCAGATAACATGGACTTATTACGTTTCTCCTCTCTTTTTGGCTCCATCTCTGCCCCTCTAAAGATAGCATTTAAGTCTCTGCACTTCTTTAAGGCAGTGCTGTAAAATATAATGCTAGACAAAATTACCTCTAGAGAGAAGATGTCGTTAGGAGAAAAAGATGGCATAGATAATGCTTGCTAAAATTTCATTGCATCACAAACTTCTTTAGCCAAAAAAAAAAGGATGCACATCATTTCAGATAGCAAGAACCCGAGGAAAGTTTGATGTCTTAATTGCAAGAGAGCCTTCACACAGCCTGAGAGACAGCTAACCAGTAGTATTGGGCAATTCCAACTTCATCTGCCCTGTAGTAAATGACTGGAATTTGTTCTTTACAAGCTGTACAGAATCTTGAACCAGTGTGCAAGACAAAATTTAAAAAAAAAACAATATGACAAAATTAAATGCAAGAGAATCTTGTTTCACAATGCAGTGATTCTTCCAAAGGCAATGTGATGAGAGACTTGTAAATGAGAGACACTTTCTGAACCATACATATGGGGTCTAGCCATAATAACCTGCCCACCTCTCCTTAGGAGAATGGTCCTTAAGGACCAGTCTAGTTCCAACCCTCCCATTTGGGATATGCTCAGTGATGGAGATCCCTCGTCTTCTTCAAAGGCCAGGCTGCCTCAATGGTTACAAATGTTTCTTTTTCTGCTGTAGTGTATTCCTGGGTGACTTTTAGCTACCTACTTTAGTGTCTCCATCCATGCCAGCCTTAGCCATACACAATAGATGTCTAGCGAAAATATAGTCATTATTTACAAGTAACTGAACAAGACCAGCTATAAGCAGCCCGGGCCTTTGGAAACAACCCATCTTCCATCTCCTTTCTGCTCTTTTTCTGCAATGGAAATGAGATTTTTTTTTGCTTGCGTCTCCTACATTTGTTTTGTAAAAATGGAAGCCTAGTTGAAGATAAGGGGTCAGGTTACATGACTGTGTACACTCTTACCCTTCTCAGACTAAATGTTTCCATTTTAATTACTTATTGATTTATTGACATGACTTTTACTAAAAGCAGGAATGGTTTAATATTCATGAAAAATAAATGATTATTATATATATTTTTTTCTCTGTAAGTGCATACGTGAGAGACAGTTTCATGGCAGGGACATATTAGCATACACAGGGATAGTCCCCAAGAAGGAACCTAAGTTAGCTAGGCTCCTTAAAATGGCACCTAAAACCACATAGTTTTTTGACAATGAGCCTAAAGTTATCTGACCCGGCAGTGCTATTCTGTATAAGGTCTAAAGGAAACAAGAAATATTTTGATATTCCCACAGAAGCTACACAAAGCCTCAACATTTTTTTTGTAATTATTTCATGCTGTCAATAACCAGACTCTCTTGTCCCAGAATTCATCTATCTTCTTGAGCTCAAACCAATTCCAATAGTCCATTTTATGTTTTATTTTCTCTTTTAAAATAAAAAAGTATCATATGAGAGTAGTTATAGAAAACCCTGTTGTCTATCCATTTAAGCTCTGCTTCCTTCCTCTTTATTGATGTAGTAATAATATTTTTTAGGTCAGATGGACCCTCTCAGAATACATAACCATCTCTCTCTGGAGTGACAAATGTCAAATAATCTAAAACCATCTTGGTACTCCAATGTTTTTTAAGGGACTGGTTGGGAAACAGGCATCTGATTCTGTCCAGGCCAGTGAAATTGGAAACAGTATGAGAAGCATGGCCTTGTTCTTATTAAAAGAATCAAGGAGAAAACAATGTCATCTTTTCTAGCAGTGGTCTGCATATATGCAATATCCAGAACTACTGATGAAGCAACCCCTAGAGAGAACATAAGCTCACTGTGGAGCAAATCAGAGTCCTGTGAACCCTGTGTGGGGCCTCCCTACCTGCTTTGGAAGATTTTTTTCAAAGATCTTTTTAAATTTAGGCTGATGGAGTACAGGTTTTTTGGCTCCCAGTGCCAAAGCAATTGAACAAGTTAAGCAGAATAGTAAGTCCATGAATGCTATGTCCTTTGCCGGGAGGTAACTTCTGCTCCTGTTTGGTGATTTTGAAAACTGGCCAAAGTTTCTTCAGAATGCAATGAACCACTCCCTAATCCAATTTCCCAGGAAATCTTGGGTACACATCCTGCTATTTATTCTATTTACTGGAGCTTATTTATGGATTTATTTCCTTTCCACATACACACTGAAAGTTCCTGCATAAAACAGCCTTCTGGTACCTAAAACAATACCAGGACACCATCAGGTAGAAATGTCTGCCAGCAAAGAAGAGATACATAGCTATTGAGCCATTGTGAACATCTCCTAGAATATTATCCTTTGTTCTCACTGTGCGAATGCTTACAGTGCCGTTTAGTTAATCATGTTCAAGTGTAATTGTCTTTCACTATCCATTGGATTAACTTGTAGATTTATAAAAGACATATTCTAGTTATTGTAAATGAAGGAAGCCATGCAGCTTATGTTTCTAAAGGGTTAAAGAAAGACTTCTCTGAAGAAAAAAATAAGAATGGCCAATAGACACATGAAGAAATGTTCAACATCTTTGGCCATAAAAGAAATGCAAATCAAAACACATTGATATTTTACCTCACCCCAGTTAGAATGGTCATTAGCAAGAAAACGAATGATAATAGATGTTGGTGGGGGTGTGGCTAAAAGGAAATGCTACTACACTGTTGGTATGAATGTAAACTTAGTCAGTTATTCTGAGAAGCAGTTTAGAGATTCCTCAAAAGACAAAACATACAGCTTTTCTATGAGCCAGCAATCCCATTCCTGGGCATTTACCCCAATGACTACAAACCAGTCCACCCTAAAGCTACCATCACAACCATGTTCATTGCCTCACAGGTGCACTACTTACTAGAGCTAAGATATGGAATCAACCCAGATGCCCCCTAGTGGATGAATGGGTCAAGAAAATGTGGTATATACAAAATGGAGTTCTATATTCCATCAGAAGGAATGACATCACTTCTTTTGTAAGGAAATGGAAAGACTTGGATTTTTTTTTGTCAGTCCTAGGGCTTGAACTCTGGGTCTAAGTACTATCCCTGAGCCTCTTTTGCTCAAAGCAAGCACTCTACCTCTCTAGCTACAGCACCACTTCTGGCTTATTTTTTTTTTAGTAGTTTATTAGAATTAAGAGTCTCATGGAGTTTCCTTTCATGGACTGGCTTTGAACCCTGATCCTCAAATCTCACCTCCTGACTAGCTAGGATTACAGGTGTGAGCACCCAGCACTCAGCTACACTTTCTGTTTCTTAACTAAAAGACCCAAAGTCTACTTTTCTTGCTGAGTTGACTTCATTGTCGATCAGTTTTGTTTAAGATGGCTCAAATAATAACCATACTTTTATTTTTTAGACTGTGGCTCTGGTATTTTACTTCCATACTCAAAAAATTGGCTTTTCCTCTCTTGTAGTTAGCTTCCTACTAGTGATGCTATCATAATGTCTTCCCCCTATACTTCTGTGATCAGTAAGAATTTCAGTAAGAATTTCAGCTGCATTCTATTCAAGATGGACCCTCATCCTCCCCTCAAGCTTGGGCCTATCCTACAGAATAAAAAGCAAGAAAGAGCCCCAATTTCTCAATCCTCTTTTCAATTACTTTCCAGCTCTGTATTATTATAGCCTATCTTACAGCCACAGGAAAATTATATGCATATATTTACCTATATACATGATATATATAATATATACAAGGATATGAATATAATAGGTATATATACATGCATACACATACACCCATATATGATATCCATAAATCATATATTTATGGTATATGTACACATATTATTTTATAAAATCTGTCATTGACCTAATAACATGATCATTAAAAACTGCATTCTGCTTTTGGATCTTTTATCAAATATCCAATATTTATATTCAGTTTGCCCCAAAAGGCAATGAGCTCAGTGGGGAAAAAAAGGATGAGCTTTGAAACAAACAGAGTGTGAAATCTGCCTGACCCTTACTCACTGTGTGGTCTTGAACTAAAGAGATAGTCAATACATCATGAGCTCTGTATTAGGTTCTGTGCTAATAAGAACTTTATCTGTCTCATCTGTTAGCTGGATGTTACTGTCAGCTTCTGTTCTGGTTGGAAATCCTGAATTGTAACATGATTTTTCCAAGGTCATACTGATAAATTACGGACCCAAGGTTCAAGCTCAGATTTTCCAAACTCCAAATCTGGTATATACAAACCCTCTACTCTGTTCTTTTTTCTCCTTAATCCCAAACTGGTATCTGTAAGGGAAGCAGGTAAATTCTGGGGTTGGTGGACAAAGAACCCAAGATACAGTTGAGGGAAGCCAGTTATCACACTGACTGGCATTCCTAGATGTTAAAGCCTCATTCATTGCTTATTGACTAGCTTTGTGGTACTATTTCTTGGAATTGATTTTCATAGAATTGTTCTGCCAGAGTTATAGTTGTATCTTTTTTTTTTTTTTTTTGGTCGGTCATGGGGCTTGAACTCTGGGCCTGGACGCTGTCCCTCAGCTCTTCAGCTCAAAGCTAGTGCTCTCCACTTGAGCCACAGCACCACTTGCAGTTTTCTGGTGGTTTATTGGAGATAAGAGTCTCATGGACTTTCCTGCCTGGGCTGGCTTTGAACTGCGATTCTCAGATCTCAGCCTCCTGAGTAGCTAGGATTACAGGCATGAACACCTGGCGCCTGGCTTAATCAATGAAATTTTAAGATGTCAGATACACTTTTACTTGCCTCTTCTCCAGTGTAGTGCCTTTTTAGCCACAGCATTCTGAGCATTGTAGGAAAATACTGAACACATTCAAAGGCTATTTCTCTTGCTCCAGGACAAAAAAAGTAACCAACTAGAGGTCTGGTGTCTTGCATTTGTATCTCTTCCAATAAAAAATAAAAAATCAGCAACAACACATTTTGTTGTTTTGCACCTTGTTGTTTTGTTCCAGTTACTGTTGGAGGTAGAGATTGTAAATATAAATAAGCAAATCTGTCTCTGACATTTTGGAGGGAGCTAACCTGGAATGTAAACAAAATAACTTCAGTAGTCTCTGAAGTCTATAAAGGGCATAACTATGGTAGGTTGAAAAGAATGGCTCAATCTTTAGTAGACAAAGTGAAGAGAAGAAAGACATGAGTAGTCATGGAAGGTGCCAGTGAACTTATCAGTAGAATCCTTGAGAATGATGATGTGCTTTTCAGACATCTTCTTTGTGTCTGAGATCTACAGGCTATGTATGTAGAAATATTTCCTACATAAAGAGGGAGGGCATTTGCTCTATTAGAGGATCTCTATTGAATTTCTATGGCAGTTATGATAGCATATCAAATCATTCCAGAAAATTATTATCAACCGTCAAATAAAAAATAAGAAACAAGACTCTCTCTTTCTCTCTCTCTAATAACTACATTCAGCTACTGCTAGCAATTAAGCAATTCTATCCCAGATAATTGAGTTAGCATACAAGCCACTTCAAATATTTTATTTCTCAGGATTTCTGAAGCTGTAGCAGTTCTCAGAGACATATTTCCTTTGGGGTTTAGAGGAAAATGGAGGATGATTTATACAGCACTGATTCCAACAGGCTCTTTCCTCTAATAGAAATAAATCAACTAGGTAAGGCACCAAGAATATATATCCCAAAGACATAGACCAGTATCAAGTCCCAAGATGGTTCAGGGAGAAATGGTCTAAATTCAAAATCTAGGACCAAGAGCCCTGATTCCAGGATATCATTAGTTCTTCTGCTGACTTGGAGGTAAATTAATGTTCTCGATGGGAATTAACTTTTTAAAAAATCTGTTAATATATATTTGTAAGATGATGGAATTCATGGATGAATGTAAAATGAGAATCCTCACACCTGCAACACCTACTTCATAAGAGTTTTAAACAAGGTAATTAATTATACATTGGAAAGATAAAACGCTTCAAGATACTTGCCCTCCTATTATTAAATCAGTGGTAATAAATACTAGTTTTAGGACTTCAGAATATATGGAGTCTTTCATCATCTAAATTTGCCCTTGACCAGAATAGAAGAAATGCTAACTTGGAAAGCAGGTGTTATATTGCATTTTCATTAGATAATTAGCTGGTTAGAAACTCCAAAAATCTAGCCTCCTGTGGACTTAAAAAAAATAAACTTTAGAAGTTATAAATAGTGGAAAATTTCCAATAACATTAGCAAAGTAACACCCCCTTATATAAATGTAACACTTGACAGATGTAAAATATTCTTCTAGTTTTTATTATCTGTAAGTAGTTATAATTAGTTTCAATTAAATACATCTATGCATTCAATGCATCTTGATCAGTGTCACCCTGTCTGTCATTCTCTCTGCATCTATCCAAACCCCACTCAGCCCCACAAATTATCTAGCTCCATTTTCATTGAATATTTTGGCTGTATTTTCCCATTATCCCTTTCTCCATTCAAAAATAAAATAAAGTGCCTTACATTTCACATTTGGTCATGTGCACATAAAAGGCACTCTCTGATATAATAATACCAGCTCATGTTTGCAAGTCAGTATTGTACAGTGGAAAGGAAAAAATGCTCTGGGGTAAACTCATGTCTACCATGTAACTTTAGACACATTATTTCACAACTCCATGTGGTAATTTCTAGTCAGTGAAACAGATCTAACCGTTCATATCCAACTTAATGCAATCATAGGAATGAAATACATTAGTTTCACCCCATTCCCACTAAAATAGTTAGAGGAGCATCCGACTTGTGTATCTGGTATCATGATAATACTGAAAGAGAAGACTACTGAAACTTAGATTGCATTAGAAAGCTACACAGAGACCTGATTGCTAAGCCAATTCTATTCTCAGACAATTTTTCTTAAAGGTTTGCACCTCAAAACATCCCTAACTTGAATCCTTCCACTCTCTTCCCCCAAACTGTACATACAGAGGTGTGTGTGTGTGTGTGTGTGTGTGTGTGTGTGTGTGTGTGTGTGTGTGTGTGTATGTGTGTATTCTGAACTCAAACCACTATATATGTAAGGCTTCTTCAATATTTCATTTTCCAGTTCTTTCCCCAGTCTTATATTCCACTAACCCTTCCTGCCCTGCCAAGTACTTTACCTTCTGAATAAGACCTTCTAATGGAAAGAAATAACAGCAAGAAGGAACACATAGGTCTAGCTTCTTTATGTCCCACATATTCAAGGATGTCTCTCTCTGGGATGTATTTCCTATACCTATCCCTCCTCCCTCCCACATTCTTTCCCTCCTCCCCCCTCAAATCTCATCTTGTCAATTGTGTCAGTTCTTTGTGTTGCCACTACAGTTCCCTAACATCCAACATATTTTATAGACAAATTTTTTGTTTTGTTTCTTCCCCCCCCACCCCCCCCCACCAAAGTTGTAAAGTTCATTTTTCAACATAATGTCTTGTACATCTCATTGTTGCAATGGGTCCACCTGTATCCCTATTTAAACAATTTTTTTTCCCTTCCCCTCCACAAATTATACCAACATCAAATACAGTGAAAACAGGGGTTATACTGTGGGGGAGGGACATACAAAACAACAAAGAAATCATCTTATAAATATGTTAGAAACAATAGCAAGAAAGAAAAACAATTTGAGTCTTTAATTTGGGGTTCATTTTACCTAACATCAACTTGTCTGACTGTTTCTGCTTGTCTCAGACATATACTAGTTATTGCAAATAAGGGAAACTATGGGACCTATGTTTCTTTGGGCCTGGCTTACTTCACTTAATATAATTTTTTCCAAGTCTTTCCATTTCCTAACAAATGGGACAATGTCATTCTTTGATGGAGGCATAGAATTCCATTGTGTATATATACCACATTTTCTTGATCCATTCATCTACTGAGGGGCATCTGGGATGGTTCCATATCTTAGCTATGGTAAATAATGCTGTAATAAACATAGTTGTACTGGTAGCTTTAGTATGGTTTTGTTTGTGATCATTTGAGTAAATGCCCAAAAGTGGGATTGCTGGGTCATAGGGAAGCTCTATGTGGACTCTTTTGAGGAACCTCCATACTACTTTCCAACAAGTTTACACTCCCACCAACAATGCAAGTCTCCTTGGCACAGGTCGAAATTTTCTTAACACAGACCCAGAAACACAACAAATCAAAGAAAGGTTGGACAAATGGGATTGCATGAAGTTGCAGAGCTTCTGCATGGCAAAGGACATAGCTAGCAAGATCAATAGAAAGCCCATGGATTGGGAGAAGATCTTCACTAGCCATACAACAGACAAGGGTCTCATATCTAAAGTTTACTTGGAATTCAAAAAATTAAATCCCCCAACAACAAATTTTCAAAGAAACAACTGCCCAATAAATAAGTGGGTTAAAGACTTAAAGAGAAACTTCTCTGAAGAGGAAAGAAGGATGGCCAATAGACACATGAAGTAATGCTCAACCTCTCTAGCCATAAAAGAAATGTAAATCAAAACAACACTGAGATTCCACCTCACCCCTGTTAGATTGGCTACTATAATCAAGAACTCTAATAACAACAGATGCTGGAGGGGATGTGGACAGAAGACAATTATTTTTTTATATGTCTGTCTTTCTTACGCACTGGGAAATTCTGGATCGAGGTGTGTGAAGCACTTGGCACAAGCACTCACCACAGACTAAGGAGTGGGTGAATCTCTGTCTCTTTCTCCACTGTGTATTTTACAATTTCACAGGACTGGGAATGGACAGAATGCCCAGGAGTTTCTCTGAGGGCTAGTGTAGGAAAGGCTTGGGGGAACCCATGATACCTTGTCCCCACTCCACCCTTAGACTTCTTGGTCAAGACTATCTCTATGCTGTGTTAGCAGACCATGAGACCACCTCTGAGATTCTGCAATGTGAACTTTCGCTCTCAGATATGGAACAGAGAGCATGGCCTCCTTTCTTGACCCTAGACTCCAAGGCACAGCCTCCACTGAGATGCACATGCCACACTTCCTGCCATTATGATACATTTTCCAGTGTGAGAGGCTCAGATCTCCCATAAGTTCGAGCTGATAGGAATCCAGGAATAAATGCTCCCTGAGAAGTTATGTCCAATTGCAAGATGTGTGTCCACAACTCCCTCAAGCATATGAGACACGATGTCAGATTGCCTTGTACCACTCTTTCAAGAACTCGCTCACCATCACCTTCCTGTAGAAAGGTAGAGTCATGGGGATGGATTGGATTCTACTTCCAGAGTGTAACCTCACACTGTGTCTGGCCTTCTTTCTGGCCCTATTTCTATGATAGAAGTAAGAATGGCGATATGTCATGTCCTGATATGCTTAAAATTTTCCCTTAGTAAGTTCTTCTTTTGTGCAACACTGGGATGGTGGCCACTCCTTGCAGTCTTTACCAATACCTTGATTGATTGATTGATTGATCGATCCACTGTGCTGATACTAGCTTGAGTGCAAGACCTGGGCTCCGTCCCTTAGTTTTTTCACTCAAAGCTAGCATTCTACCACTTGAGCCATAGCTTTTCTTCAGGCTTTTTTTAGTAGTTAATTGGAGATAAGAATCTTATGGACATTCCTGCCCAGGCTGTCTTTGAACTATGACCCTCAGATCTCAACTTCCTGAGTAGCTAGAAATACAGGCACAACCTCCATCCTTAGCCCAAGTAGTAGTAGTATCTGGAGCTTAGATAAATTCAACAACTTGCTTAAAGGCTTCACAATAGGTGGATGGAAAAGCAAGGATTCAGGTTGAGCTGGTCTGACTCCAAGGCCTTATTGCCTGTCCTTCCTGGTCCACAGGGCAGCTCCCACCCATCCATGGAGCTGGGAGATAATGTGCTACTAATGGAAAGAATCCTTTTCCCTGACTCATGCCAGGCCAGTGTATTGGCTCTGCTGGTCTCTCTGGACTACAGGTAATCAAGAAATGAAATCTAAGTGGCCTGACTTTATTGTTAGTGTGGGTGTGGATGAGTTCCCTTAGCTTATTTTGCTCAAGAACTACTTGAACCACACCTCCACTTCTCACTTTTGTCTTCCTAATCAAGCATAAGAATCACATGGACTTTCCAGCCCTGGCTGGCTTCTGTTATCTTCAGATGTCAGTCTCTGGAGTAACTAGGATTACAGGCATGAGCCACCAGCACTCAGATCAGTGGCTTGACTTCAGTATGATCATATAGACATTAAGCAATTTCCCCTTCGTCTTCTAAGTAATTCCAATAGTACAGGTACTGCTAGTGAGGTGTGTGGTGGAGAATTGCAGAAGAAGGCAGCTCTATGCGGAGTATCCATTTTCTTCTTGTTTTGCCATGAAAAGTCAGAAGAGTCAGGGCGCAGTTTTGCTTTATGAATCGAAGTCTGGGTAACTCTAAATCATTCTCATGCATCATGTGCCACTTTTCAAAGGGGAAGAATATGCATTAAAAAGATTTGTTCCATCTTGAAACCAGCCTCTGAGTGCCCAAGATCAATGTGGAGGCTGATTAAGTTGTGCTCTATAGATTTCTGCACTCAAGTTCATCAAGGCACCCATTTCTCTTCCCCTAATGATGCCGAACCCCGAGCTCTTCTCTGAAGTGCTTTAATTCTCACTTGGTCATTGCGGGAAGACAGTGACTTAATGAACTGGGAATAGAAAAAGAAAGTTACATAAATCATCTTTGTATCCTTTACAGGGGCCTTACCATTGCTAGTCTTATGTTCATCTTACTATGGTGCTTCTAGTGGCTTTTCTGTTCTCAATGGTGGAAACTAAGTGGTAAATGCATATTTGGCAGTGTAACACACCAATAAAAACATCAAATCATCAGGATAAATAACAAAGATAAATTCATATTGACACAGCATAATATGATCTGACCTGTGTTATACCAAACTTCTCCCATCTGATTCTAATTAGATACTGCAGAAGATGCTTGTCCTCTAATAAATAAATAAATATTGTTTGTTTTGTTTTGTTTTGTTTTTCTCAAGAGCCACTTGAGCTATACCTCTACTTCTGGCTTTTTTTTTTCTGGTTAATTAGACATAAGAATCTCACAGACTTTTCTGCCCTGGTTGGCTCCTAATGGTGATCCTTAGATTTCAGCCTCCTGAGTATTAGGTTTATAGGCATGAGCCACCAACACCTGGCTCAGTGGCCTAACTTTATTCTGATCATATGGACATTAAGCAATTTCCCCCTTCTTCTTCTAAGTATATTGCTATAGTCCAGGCAATATATATAGCATATATAATATATATTACATATACATAAATGTCTATATATACCTATATCAGATTTGCTGTCTATCCATGCAGATTTTACAGAGCCAGATTCCAGGAAGAGACTACTGTGCAAGATTCTTTTTATATTCTCTGGCAGATAGTTCTGCCTTTCAGAATGATAAGATAATGAGTTTGTGGTTTGAACACAGCTCTGTGTTTGAAAGGTAGCATTGAAAATTAAATTGACGTATTAATTAAAGATTAATCAAAAGTGCCAGACCTCTAGTAAGTTCAGAGCTTCTTGCTTAATTCTGAATGGCCCACTTTTGAAAGGGTATTTCAACTTCACTAGAATTTTAATCAGCCAGCTAGAAGTTGGGAGAACAGGAGGGAAAGAGAAAAGAAAGAGAAATAATCCTGAGGGTGAATGTTTAAAAATGCATCAAAGGCCATTGTAAAATAAGCTCTTCATCTATGCCATGTTGGAGGGAAAGAAAGCCAAGTGGAGGACAAGGTGCTTTGGTTCCTTCTGGCTCCTAGGTAGCTGCATTACTGAAAGACGCGCCGGTAAGAATGGTCATCTGGCTTTCATTTAGTACAAGCTGCTTCTACTAACACTCAAGGCAGATGCCTGATACCTGAAGGACTTGACCTTCCCCTCCCAGCAAGGGCCTAGAGAAGAGCATAGGAATCTATACCTATAGATTTTTTTCTGAAGGTATTGATCTATAACTCTAGATATTTATCTCCAGAGTACCTCCCTAAATTCAGCACCTGTTCTCGCCAGAAAGGTAGATTCCATCATTCCAGAGCCTTTTAGGAGGCTGGTGTTACTCAGAACTGGAAGAATCTATGTGACTTTGCTTCTCTGCCTCTCAAAGCAGGGAATCACTTCTGCAGGAGACTTGAGCTGTTTGATGGCCCCTCAGGGCCAAGAAACTTACTTCTCATGAGCCCATCCATTCTGTGCTCACCTAGCCCATGTTTCACATCTTCATTCTGCTGTTCAGAGTTTCTCTCCCGTAATAAAACTTCAGTATCTGAACACTAAATTGAGATATTAGAATGGATCTTTCCTAGGCCAGTCTTGTTGCTATAGGAAGACAGCCTAAAGCTCTCCAGGTTGCTTCACACAAAATCCTTCCTTCACAGTCATCAAACCTGCTCTGGACTCCAGTATTCAGTCTGTAGATGCTGAAATCAAATGGAAAGAGTCCAGGCAGACTGGATGAGTAATTCTGGCACTGAGCAGGCACAAGCACTCAGCTAAATCAGGAGCATCTTTCAGCCTCTGGCTCTTCAACTGATAAAAGGGTTTGCATGTGATTGAATGAATGATAGGATACATGTGAGATTTTTCTATTGAACTTACAAACATGCATGTCATAAATACTTCATCTTATAAGTGGCACCAAACTAACTCTGGTCTAAAATCCCTGGTCATACATGTGTGTCATGTTGCAAAGTCACTCTCCTTAAGAAGACCTCCCTTGGAAGGAAAGAAGGAAGGAAGGAAGGAAGGGAAGAAGGAAGGAAGGGAGGGAGGGAGGGAGGGAGGGAGGGAGGGAGGGAGGGAGGACAGGAGGGAGGACAGGAGGGAGGGGAGGGAGGAAGGAAGGAAAGAAGGAAAGGAGGAAAGGATCTGGAGGAAGGAAAGGAGGAAAAGAGGAAGAGAGGGAGGAAAGGAAGGAAGAAAGAGGGCGGGAAGGAAGGAAAGAAGAAAGAGAGGGAGGGACAGATAGGTGGATGGGCAAAGGAAGGGAGGGAAGGTGGGAGGGAGGGAGTTCTATTTTGACTAGTCATTCTCCCTGGAGTAATGAAGAGAGATGTGTGGGGTCATATCAGTCATCTTAGTCACCAACAATGACCATGAGACAACCCAAATAGAGGAGGGAAAAACAATGACATAGACCAAGATGTATTGTACTCATATACTGACATGCTGAATTGAAACATCTTTGCACAACTACCTAAAGATAATTAAACAATAAATAAACAGATAAAACTGAAGATAAAACATTTTAAGCCAGCACACAAAACACAGGAGGTTAGGGACAGCGTTCTTAATGATACTTGTAGCTGCTGCACTGACAATGAAATCATTGATTCTTTCAGCCTCCTGCTAACTCACTTGACCACGCTGGTCAGCAATGTGAATTGCAAACCATAGTATCCACTGTGGCCAATTCATATAAAACAAAACATGCAAAGCCTGTGATTGGATTCACAGTCTCTCTAGAAGGGCCAGAGAGCATGGACTTAAGAATAAAGAGACAAAGGCAATGTCCAAGAATGCCAGTGGACACTGTTTGGGTCAGAGCCATTGCCCCCTTGGTCCTGGTGTTGCTGGTACTGTAACTTGTGTGACAAGCTCTGTCCCTACTCCCTCTGAAGCAGAAGGCTTCCTCACTCACGATCAAGAGCAACATGGTGGGTACCTTTCACCTGCCCCTCTTCTCACCTTCAAACCAAGTCACACCTGGGTGCAGCCAATCCCTAGAACACATATTTCTCATGCAAGAGAATCAGGGCCAAGCAGATTTCTAGTCTCTACCCCTTTGCTCAGGGAGGACTTGTAATATGAGAGAGAAACTGTCATCCCTCTGCATCCTGGAGGATTGGTTCTAGGGCCCCCTGTGGATAGCAGGGTCAGCATCTATTCAGATAAATATAGTTATTTGAATATACCCTAGGCACATCATTAAATGATCAAATACTTTAATTCACCTGTTACAAAATAAGTGATATGTAAAGAGTTGTTACACTAGTCCAGAAGGAACGGGAAGGGGAAGAAGTCTGTGCGTGTTCAGCATGGATAAGTTTTTCTCTCCGAATATTAGCAATGCACAACTGGTAGAATTTGCAGATGTGGGGCCCACAGACATGGAGGGCTGATTACATAACCAAATGAAGGGGAGGGAAAGAGAGGGGAGCCACAAATGGCAAATATCCAGTAGAGTGAGACAAACACAGCATTATCCCTTAAGACAATGTCAGTCAACTGGATCTTTCTTGGCTCTCTCTTCTCTGTCTGGGGGAAAGTAAGAAAAAAAATACCCACAGCTGGCATGCCGGCCTCTTGCTGACGCTAGAATGCATTATCTTTCTACCCTTGGAATAGCTGGCATCCAGCCCCCTCCAACTAGGCTCTAAAAAAAGCCATTTAATAAAGTGAACTCCTAAAACTTTAAGAGTGGCCCAGATGACAAGAGAATTGCCAAGCCAGGTACCTGCTGCTCACATGTATAATCCTAGCTACTCAGGAGGCTGAGACTGAAAATCTCAGTTTGAAGCCAGCCATAGCAGGAAAGTCTATCTCCAGTGAACCACCCAAAGATCAGAATGGGGATGTAGCTCAAGTGATAGCTTTGACTGGGAAAAAAAAGCCAAAGGTCAGTGCTCAGACACAAAAACAACAATAAACAATGACAAAACTATGCCAGACACGAGGCATAGAACTTCAGGGCAGGCATAGATCTCTCAAATGATTTCTTGAAGAACTCCCTAAGTCTTCTAAATAAAAATTATCAGAGAAAAGGGGCATTTCCAGTTTTACTGAACATAATTTCAGGCATTCTTAAGAAAATGTTTAGAAAGCTCAGTGTGCTTTTCACCTACAGGCACCCATGTGGAGATTATCTCTGACCTTCTGTCTACACTGACCCTTGGTCCCTTTGGCTTGGGATCACTTCTGAAGGTGGTACTAGAGTTCTAGGCATACAACAAAGGCTTGAAGGTCAGTCACCCTAATCTGAGTGCCAATCATACTGTGGTTCTTAACAAACCACTGGCCTCTCTGAACCAGAGTTTGCCAGTATGGAAAGCTTAGGTGGTACTAAAGCCCCTGGCTGGCTACTTTTTTAAAAAAAAATGTAGATGCTGTCCTGCTAACAAAAGCATCTTACACAACACATGGCACAGAGTGATGGCTAAATAGATGCCCCTTTCCCTTCCCTTCCTTCTGTCTTATCTGTCTGGAGGGGATGCATTGCTTTGCAATCACACGCCTCCCTCCTGGCTTCTTTAGAATTAACAGGAAGCCTTCAGTGTAGCTCTTCTCTGCTGCCTTTATTTGCATGGAACTGTCTTTTCAAGATGTCACAGAAGGAATCCTCAGAACCCCCACTAAATGCAGCCGAGCACCTGCTGCTCTGTTTGCCATAGCAGCTTTGACAATCCAGATGTATAATGAATCTTTACAGTCACAGAAGCTGCGGCTGCCCTGGTGAAGATTTCCAGAGTTGTAATAACCACAGGTAGAAAGGCTACAGTGGGCTGCTCCAAGAATTCTGAACACATCCGCAGAGGGGTAAAGGGTGGCCGGGGGGGGAGGGGAGGGGAGGGGAGGCGGGGAAAGGAGGGGGCGTGGGAGGGGGGTAGTCTGAACTGTTAACCTAAAGCAGAGATTGGCGAGATTTTTTGAAAATAGCCAGAAGGTAAATGTTTTAGGTGCTGCAGAAGAAGAACTTCTTTCATCCTTAAAAACATAGCAACCTTAAGGGGTACTGTATTCATAAATTGCTTTGCTGAAGGACAACTCCTCTGCACAACTACTTAAAGATAATAAAACATAGATTATATATGTATAAGATAATAAAAATTATATATATATATATACAAACATAAAAACCTTGCCAGTTGTGCTGGTAGTTCATGCCTGAAATCAGCTTGGCTGGAATTAGAAACTTAAATATGTATACTGAGAAATGAACTTGATGAATTACTTTTATAAAGTTATGTCCAGAGAAGCATTGAGAATAGACAAGGGTGCTAAGGATGAGCTTGGATATCAGGAAGACCAGCAGGGAGAAGGCCAAACATGGAGTGATCTCTAGGAAATCACAGGGTGCTATGTACAGCCACCAGTGACCCTTCTAAGCCTGCCACTCTCAAGTCAAAAGAACCATTAGCTTGTAAAATACCAGACACCAGAAGAGATAAAACACAAAGTCAAAGTGACTCCATTCAACAGAAATGTGTCCCTTGCAAACTCCAAGTCCAAAGAGCCATGATGAGAGATTCATGTAATCATGATTAACCCCATTCAATCATGACAGGTGCCCATCTGTCCAAAGGCACAGTCTACTGGTGTTCTTTCCCCCTTCAACACATGGCTTCCAACTTTACCCAGAGTGTGGCTCTCCTTCCAGCATGTAGGGGAAGACAGCATGAGGGAGAAATATTCATGGACCAGTCTCAAATGCATGACTTCTGACCACATTCTAGTAGCCATCATTCACATGGCCATAACTGAGTCTAAGAAACACTGGAAACACAATTCATTATATGCATAGGAGGAAATAGCCGGACCAGGTAAATACTAGCTAGCCACAGAACGTTGGTTGTATGGCATGACTATGGAATAGTGCTAAAATAAACACAGGTACGCGGGCATCTCAATTGTATATGGCTTACATGCCAAGGGGTGGTGTAGCAGGATCATATGGTAGTATGGTCTTTTGTTTTTTGAGGAATTGCCATAGTGAGTCACACAGTGGCTGTCACTAATTTATATTTCCACTGACAGTATAGAAGGATCCCTTATGTCCCATGTCACTCCCAGCAGTTGTTACTATGTGTTTTCTTTTCTTTTTTCTGAGATGGAATCTCAATGTCATTTTGATTTGCATTTCCTTTAACATTTTTTGTATATTTATTGGTTGCTTATACTTTCTTTTGAGAACTGCCCAAATCATTTTTTCCAGTTCTTAATCGGATTGTTTAGAACATACAATTTTTTTTTATATGTCACCTATCTAGGGCAAGATAGGCAGTCTCTCTGTTGGGGTGCAGTTTGCTTGAAAGAAGGTTAGACCTAGCCGGGCACCAGTGGCTCACGCCTGTAATCCTAGCTACTCAGAAGGCTGAGATCTGAGGATGACAGTTGAAAGCCAGTCCAGGTAGAAAAGTCTGTGAGACTCTTATCGCCAATGAACCACTAGAAAACTGGAAGTGGCGCTGTGGCTCCAGCAATTGAGTGCTCGCCTTGAGCTGAAGAGCACAGGGACAGCACCCAAGCTCAGAGTTCAAGCCTCACAACCAACATATATACACAATGGACTTCTATGCCTCTATTAGAAAGAATGACATTGCCCCATTTGTTAGGAAATGGAAAGACTTGGAAAAAAAGTAAGCCAGGCCCAAAGAAACATAGGTCCCATTGTTTCCCTTATTTACAATAGCTAGTATATGTCTGAGACAAGCAAAAAAGGTCAGATAAGATGATGTTGAGCGAAATGAACCCCAAGATAAGGACACAGTGGTTTTTCCTTTCTTGCTTTTGCTTCTAACGTATTTATAAGATACCATGTGATTTTTTTTTGTTGCTTTGTATGTCCCTCCCCCACAGTATAACCCCTGTTTTCACTGTATTTGATATTGGTATAATTGAGGAGGGGGGGGGGGGAGGAAAAAACAAATTGTTTAAACATGGATACAGGTTGACCCATTGCAACAATGAGATGTACAAGACGCGATGTCGAAAAACGAGCTTACAATTTGGGGGGGGGGGGTGTGGCGAGGGAAGAGGAGTGTAGTTGTGGAGATAGGAGGGAAGGGATGGTAGGGCAAAAACAAAGGAGGAGACAGCAATACTTGATTAGAAATGTACTCATTGCCTTGCTCGTGTAACTGTAACCCCTCCTCTGTACAGTATTTTCACAATACAAAACTTATTTTTTTAAAAAAAAGAAGAAGAAGGTTAGATCTTTAGCAGGTAAGAGAGAGTCGCGGTAGGAAATGATGCCATTGCACAGGAGAACTTGAGGAGGGTTGGGTGAAAGATGGGGTCAGGTACAGAGGCTGCCTTGAGTGGAGAAGGACTCAGCCAGCCCACCGAGACCCCGGGTGGGGTAGGGAGGGTGGAAGTAGAATAAGTTTGCTGGCCTCTTGCTGCTTTTTTCACTTCTCCTGTCAGTGCCCTTCTTTGGCTAAGCCATCCAGGAGCAGGTGATAGAGGAAGCCAAAGGCCACTGTCCCAAAGGCAGAAGCAGGTGGAAAAGGGTAAAGGCAGGATGAGCAGGCGAAGCAGAACACTCCCACAGAGACTGAGCTATGAGAGTGGATGGAAAATGGCTGACCCATGATTAAATCTACCCAGGGGGGAAAAATCCCTCTCACCTCCTGACTCCACATGACTTTCTGCCTTAGGAAGCCCTTTCATACTTCCTATCATTTGCTATCCCAACATCTTGCGAGGTACACATCTGTTACACGTAAGAAGCTGCTTCCCCATATTGGAGCTCGAAAGGTCTCATTGGCCTTAAAGGCTGAATTTCTCAGGAGCCAATTTCTCAGGTTCTATTTTTGCTGTCAGTGGTGCCCCTGAAGATTGTGTCCTAGAAGGGTCATCTCCATGAAAGGACGCCATCATCAGTCACTTACTGCTAAACTTCTCAGTAGGAAGCACTCTGCTCTTCCTCCACATTTATACCACACTTGATACTTTCCATCTTTCTATACTTCTGCATAGAAAGGTCATGGAAAATCTACAGAAGTCTCCGGCCTCCCAGGAGCTGAAAGGTCATTTCTACCACACAGTGTCTGTCCACCTGTTCCCTCTCCAGCAGGTACCTATTACTGGCTATTTTGTAGATTGTGAAGGTGAAATCCACACAGTTCATTGGGGAGACTATATGTATGTACAGTAATGAAGTCTATAAAGTAAACAAAAAATAATACTAAAACACTATAGGAAATGGAAGGAAGCACTCCAAGGAATTCCAGAAAGGACAGAGGACTTCTTTCTTGGAGTATCAGGGAAGACAGCACCAGGGTGGTGGTGGCTTTTATGTGAGCCTTAGAAGAAACAGGGATTAGGATGCGCAAAAATTAGAGAAGGGTATGGATAAGATGCCACATCCTTGTGCAGCACTACACAATGGATGATGATAATAATAATAATAAACATTTGCAAAGGGAAAAATCAGCGAAAATACAACGGATCTATAAGATGCATAAAAGTTTTGATGTCTCTCGTAAAAGTTAGGATTCTGGAGCTAGAGTGCCTGAGCTAAGTCCTGAAAAACAGATGACGTTGGCTTCACCTTTTGCGGTTGTTGTGATGATGACATGAGCTGATACAGAGTTGATAAGAGTCTTACACAAAATATACTCTGGATTCATAGTTGTAATAGTATCACAAGGCTAGTCCCAGAAGAGCTGAAGAAGAAGGATAAGGGAAAGGAAGAGAAGGGGGAATAAAGAATCAAAAGCTGATTAAACTTCAACTTTTGGCACAATCATTTGTCATATATCATTGGTATTTTTTTTAGAGGATTCTTTATTCCCATGCTTTTCTCCCACACGTGGACACAGTCAGCAGGCAACTGCAGCAAGCTTTGATAGACGGATGAAGCTTTGGATCCTGGCATGCTCAGTGATACTTTGTTCTATCTCAGAGTCAATCCAACGGCTCACTTCCTCTCCCACATTCAGCCCCTTTGTTTTCCTGCTTTCCACACATGATCACAAATAATAGGAGAGATGCAACCAAAGAGTTCCAAAACAGAGCCATGGGCAGAATAATCAGAAGTGTTAATGAACTGGTTGATGAACCAGCCAGTCGCTGGTAGGCAGTTCGGCCAACACCAAGCCTGTAAGAGGTTGCTGGTTAGTGAGACAAAGACATCAGAACCTGCCAAGTCGGAACAGAGGAGCTACAGTGCATGAGAAATGTCACATGATGATACGTGATTGATTCATCATGTCTTATGAATATAGGTTAAACACACAAAACATGTAAACGTTTCCAAAGGTCAGTATCCCAGGAGCTTTTGCACAAACGTTTGGAGAGAAGGAAGCCCCAAAGAATGAATGTTTCAGAGTGTAACAGTGACAAGAATATGAGGTAAGGGGCAAGAGCAATATCAAGCATTTGAAATAAAATTGAGATCCGTGCTGGTCTGACCAGGCTCTGCTGGACTCTAGGGTACCTGGACATTTTGAAAGAGATGTCTTTGAAGTCAGCTGGTACATGCTCAAATCATGGCACAAAACTACTCCCAGTTCCATCTTGGGTATGTGTGTTGTCGTGGGCAACTTACTCACCTTCTAAACGCTTCTTAAGAGAAAGCTATTCATTTATGCATTCATTACCAGTATATGTCATATATATATATATATATATAGAGAGAGAGAGAGAGAGAGAGAGAGAGAGAGAGAGAGCACCTATGATGTACTTACGGCATAAAAGACAAGAGCCATTAACAACACAGACCAAAAGTCTCTGCTCACATGAGATTTTTCCTTTTCATTGGTGAGAGCAATGTCCCATAAAAATAAACACATAATAGTATGTTGGCACAGTTAGTGTAAACGCTTACAAGAAAAATAAATCAGGGCAAGTGACAGATGGATAGCAGCAGGGGAGATGGAGGTAAGGCCGGTAGTGCAGAAGATACCAAGAAGACTCGATGAGACCATTGTCTCTGAAGTGGGTGGCATGGCGTCTGATATATCTGATGCCTCAGGACACTGTTCTTTTTGGTGTTGCTCTAAGGGAGGAAAGGTAGGTTGGGGAACGTGGCTGTACAGCCAATGCTGAAGCTGAACTCCAGTATGCTGGACCATTTTCCCCCTCAGTACATAGACCCTGCTGAGGTCCTAACAGCTGCCATCATCTTCTTCCAGGTTAGTTCCTCTCCTCTCCTCTCCTCTCCCAGGTGAGCACCCTAAGACTTTATCCTGCCCCTTTCAGAGAATAGATGGAGAATGACCAGCCATGCAGAAGAGGAGGTAAAGGGGCAGAGCTAGAGAGCAGCCATTCCATAACTGTATCCCACAGTACCCATGATGCCTTTTCTATCCAGGGGTAGAAAACACACATAAAACCATTGGCCTTGGCTGGAGCTGGCTGGCAGCCCCACCCTCTGGGTGCCCATAGACCATGGTGCACATCCACCTGCGGCCTTCTGTGGGTTGACTGATCCAACCTGGCCTGGCCCAGCTGGCTCTTTGCCAACACTCTGATGGGACCACCCTGGCATTTCACCAGTTCATTTCATGGTGCTTGAGTTCCAGCAACGCAGCATGGAACCCAAGAAATAAAAACTTCCTCTTCTTCGCCTGAACTCTTTACGCCTCTCCAAAAAAAGAAAAAAAAAGCAAAGAAAACAAAACAAAACAGAGGGGGAAACAAGGGCAAAAAGTCCTTTAACACTATGCAGTGCCTCCCAGGTTAGAAAGAACAGGGGTTGAGAGAAGTTTTTCAGTATGTCTGTGTTAATAACGACTAATAGGTCGACTGTCAAGGAGCAAATGAGGGTGGGGGAAAGGGGGCCTCAGGCCAGGCTCATCTCCTTAGACCACTGTGAAATGATTCTACATGACATTTCAGCTAAAATGACTTCCTCAAAAGCTCCCCCAAATGAATCATGGCCTTCCTATTCCGATGGCTCCCTGAACCAACAGGAAAAGAAGTATCTGTCTCCCCTGAAGGTAGTGACATGACATGGCAGAGGAGCTGAGAGATGAAGAGACCAAGATGATCTCGAGGTTTAGTAGATAATGACACTACACTGTCTCCCCCTCTGTTCACCGATTCACAGCCTGGCAGGTGGATGTTCCCCTGTCTCTAATTCTTAAACTGTAGGCTCCAGGAAGGACAGGAGCTCTGTCATACATGATTTTGTATATCTAGAATCCAGCACCTTCAATGTCTAGTGTTTAGCACTTAGTACCTGTCATGACCTATGTGCAAAATGTGCACTTATGGAAGGAAGGAAGGAAGGAAGGAAGGAAGGAAGGAAGGAAGGAAGGAAGGAAGGAAGGAAGGAGGGAGGGAGGGAGGAAAGGAAGGAAGGAAGGAAGGAAAGAAGGAAGGAAAGAAGGAAGGAAGGAAGGAAGGAAGGAAGGAAGGAAGGAAGGAAGGAAGGAAGGAAGGAAGGAAGGAAGGAAGGAAGGTAGTTTGACCCAAGAAACCCATCCTTAACATTTCTGCTGGACTTGCCATCTAAAATGAATCCGTTTTGCTGCCAAAAGACGAACTCTTTTTCCACCAGCTTGTGGCCCTTTAGATGTACCTGTCAATCTGAAAGTAAACAATAGGTTTATTGCAAATCAGAAGCCCCTCTGACTCCCAGATGAAGATGAAAACCACTCTGCATCCCTTCCTCCTGAAGGAATATGGGGCTTTGGGGGTCTTGGAAAACTGCTAGAGAGTTACTTGATTTTTAGGTTGCTAAGAATCTGCTAAGTGATTTCAGAAGGTGACCACATTTCAGTTCCATTAGCTCATCAGCAGTTTCTTAATGAGGCTAATTAGCCCCAAACAGCTCCCACCTCCGCAGGGCTCCGCTGAGAGCTTGGCTGTGTGTAAGCCAGCCAGCCAAGCAGCCATAACCTCCATCGATGGCTAAGAGGGCTGGTTTCTGGGCATCAGCCTCATCAAAGCTTAATGCTTTCAGACATTTCATGGTCAGTAAGGGTTTTGCCACGGCCCTGGATCTCTGGAACTACCCAATGGTGAGGACTATTTCTATAGCCGGGAAGAAGGATACTGTGTGTGAGGGCAGATTCTATGTTTCCATCAGAAAGAACGACATTGCCCCATTCGTAAGGAAATGGAAAGACTTGGAAAAAATTATATTAAGTTGGACTCAAAGAGACATAGGCTGTGTGGTTTTCCTCCATTCTAATAACTAGAATATGGTTAGGATATTCTTGGCAGAAGATCACAGTGGCTCAATAGCTTTGTGCATATGACCATATAAAATGATGATGCTGATCAAAATGACTACAAGAAATGGAAACGTGAGGTTTTTTTATTGTACTGTTTGCAGTTTTTTTTCTTTTTTACCCCCTTTGGTTTATTCCCTGTTGTCACTGTTTTTTTTTTAAATTTCTGTATACTTTGTCTTGCATATAAGTTTTTCTGATTGGGGAAAGGGAGGGGGAAATCACAGAAACAATGGGACAAAAGGTGAATCAATGCAACAGTGATACTCACTAGACACTCTATTAGAAATGAACTTTACAACTTGGAGATGGGAGTCAAGGTTGGCAGGCGAGAGTGGGAGAAAATGAGGGAGAGGATAACACTGTTCAAAAAAATGTGCTCATTATCTGACTTATGCAACTGTAACCCCTCTGTGTATCACCTTTACAATAAAATTTAAAAACAAACAAAAAAAAAAAGCCAAGTGGAAGCTTCAGGTTGGAAGGAAAATCCCATAGGACATTTAACTCAGAAAGTGTGAGGATGGGGCTGGGAAGGTGGCTCAGTGGTAGAGCGCTTGACTTGCATGCCTGAGGCCCTGGGTTCGAGTCCACAGCACCACATAAGCAAAAAAAAAAAAAAAAAAAAAAAGCCAGAAGTGGCTAGAAGTGGTAGAGTGCTAACCTTGAGCTGAAGAGCTGAGGGACAGTGCCCAAGCCCAGAGTTCAGGTATTTAGGGGTGATTTCCTCACCATCCATACCTGCTGCCACCAAAATATAAACTAACCATATACTTGACATTCACAGTTAGTAATACCCAAACAAGGAACCTCAAGGAGACATGACTTCCTGGGGGCAGCTGTTTATCTCACTGATGGAGCTAAACAGGTAATCATGGCTGCAAAGGCCTCATTTCTTCAGCAACCTTTTTAGGAGCCTTGGATGACACATCCCAACCTCCTTTCTGCCCGTGAATAGTTGTACTTGATGTGGGATTCTTGCCTTAGAGCAGTAACTGCACTGAGTCTTTTTGTTACCTAGGGCTTTGTTTCATGCTTTATCTCCATCCTCTCTCTCCCCTCAGCACCTGTGAGGTTGGGACTCCTCTGATCCCTGTTGTACAGGGGAGGAAGCTAAGACTCTGCAGGAGTCTAACAAATGAATCCAGATTTCCAGAGTGCCTCAAATGTACTGTCTTTCTGAAGGCAGAGCTGATGGATTCTTTGTGACAAACCCACATGCAAGGACACACATTCTGATTTCCAAGCATGGAAAATTATCATCATCGCCACATCAGATATGCTGAACCAAACCCATTCCCTACTTTAGGAGGTAATGAAGCAATGTGGGGAAACACATGCCCCTAGGAACCAAAGACGAATCCTAGTCTCCATCCAGGCTTCTTAGGAAACCCAAAGCAAATCATGTGCCTCCCTGGACACACGCGTGTTTTCCGAGCTGATGAGGAGGGCCGGGCTTAGCCAGATCTCTTATTAAGCCTTCCAGCTCCAGCGGTATTACCTTTCGATGAAGTGTTGACATAGAAGGTCCAAAGAAGTTATAGTTAAATAGAAGGGGAAAAGCAACATTGCTAATTTTGGTAGCTGTCAGTCTTGCAAAAGGCAAAAATGCCTTTTGTCTACAATTGAGACTTGAAAAAAGGAAACCCCTGACAGCTAATTCATTTCCTTTCGCCTTTGAATGAGTTATATGTTAGCAAGGTAGAATAAGGATTATAATTCTGTTTAGACAGTGAGTGAACTGAAGCCAGGAGAGATGTCATAACTCACTAAAGATCATAGAGGACAAACAAGAGTTTGCTTCTGTGGGAGATCAATGCCACCTGCATGAAACAGTGGCCTTCCCACAGTTAGACTAAGGAAATGCCTATGAATGCTGGGGATCTACCCCAGAGCCTTGCACATGCAAGGCAAGCCCTCCTCCATGGAGCTACATCCTCAGTCCTTGATGATGATGGTGGTGACAATGATGTTTGGTATATATTGTACAAATGAGTTTCATTGTGGTGTCCATACATGCATATATTGTATTTTGATCAGATTTATCCTCACTATTATTCATTCTCTCCCCCCCCCCACCCTGTTTTCTGTTTATAATTTTTAGGGATGTTCATTATTTACATGGATAGATTTAATGTACCTTGATCACAGTAACACCCCTGTGGGCCTCTCTCTTCCTTGTCAGTCCCTACCAACAGTCCACATTTACCTTCAGATCACATATAGGCAAATATATTTATCTAGGTATGTACATAGATATGCATGTATAGGTATATTATCTATTCTAGATTCCACTTATGAGAAGGCACATGTAAGCATCTGATGTTTGTCTTTCTGCATCTGGCTTATTTTCTTTAACATGATGACCTCCAGTTCCATTCATTTTCCTGAAAAAGAAAACATAGTTTTATGTTCATTATGACTGAATAATAGTCCATTGTGTGTATATGTATATTAAAAAATCATATGTGTACATATATGTATATACACACACACATGATTTCTTTATCCATTCATCAGGATTTTTCCATAGCTTGGCTATTAGAGTGCTACTATAAATTTGAGTGTGCAGCATCTCTACTGTAGTATAGCAAGCTCACACAATAATTCTGTTTCCAGTATTGTGAGGAAACTTCATGTTGGTTTTCACTGTGGAAATGAATGTTACTATACATTCCCACCAGCAATTTATGAGAGCCCCTTTTCCTGCCACGTGCTCAAAGACGTTTGTCATTGTCTGTTTCCTCCATGACAGCCATTCTGACTGGAATGAGATGGAATCTCAGTGTTATGACTTGCATTTCCTTTATGGCTTGTTAGAGGTTACAGAGGGTTGTTTGGAGTTTTGTTTCGTGTAAGGCTAACCTTAAACTAGTTATCACCTTCCTTGGCCTCCTGAGTCCCAGGATCGTAGAAGAGATCCGCCATGCCTATTGTAGTAGTGAAAATACCTCTTTCAGGTAGCTGGTACTTACATTTGTAACTGAGAAGTTGTTAGCCTTCCATTAGAGGTTAGTGACAATAGGGAGATCATTTTTACCCTCTCAGGGGCCAGCAACCATTGATTTTGTGGGGCTCGGAGGAGCTTAGTCTGGGAACCCTTGATCAGATATTTAGACCAGGCATTAGAAGTCTCCCTGTGGATCTCTGCCAGGAGGTAACAAAAAAGGTTGTTGGGGGCGGAGGGCAGAATGGTGGTTAAGTTTGGGGCCAGATGTCAGGGTCACATTGCTTTACCTGCAGCCCACTGCTAGTTTCTGACTCACAGCATGGTACCAATCCACGGTAAGGGGCAGTCAGTCCATTTGTATGCCAGAAAAGAGAGAGGAGATCCACATGGAATTATGTGCTGAAGTCTGTCCCAATCAAATCTCATCAGCGCCAGTAGGATTTGAACCCTGACTGGCATCAGCAGATCAGTGCTGATTCACTCATCCAGCCTGGCTCGATGGATGTGGCACATCTTCCAAACCTTCCTTTTGCTTCCTCTCACCCAGAGCTGCTTTAGATATTTGGAGCAAGGGAATTCTGTGCTGTGAGGGCTTCTCCTGTGTATCCTGAGCTGCGCATCAGCACCCCTGGGCCTCTGTGTCTGAGGTGCCCACATCACTTCACTTCAAATCACCCCTGCCAACAGCACCTGAGGAGGCTGCCATGCATCAATAGTCCAAAAGTGTCATCCTTAGTGGGGAACAACTGTTTTGGATCCATTGCTTTATTTCTGGACTTGTGTATGTAGAGTGCTAGTTCTGGGATGTTCAGAACCAAGAACAAACAAGACCTTAGAAATTGTTTTCAGAAAACACAATCCTTTTAGGATTGAAAAGACCAGGATTAGGCACAGCTGGCTCACGCCTGTAATCCTAGCTACTCAGGAGGCTGAGATCTGAGGATCTTGCCCCAGCAAGAAGGTCCATGAGACTCTTATCTCCAGTTAACCACCTAAAAACCAGAAGTGGAGGTGCAGCTGAAGTGATAGAGCACTAGCCTGGAGCACAAAAGCTCAGGGACAGTGCGCAGGCCCTGACTAGAAGCCCTGGGATGGACCTATACACAGGCACGCACGCACATGCACACACACACATACACACACACACACACACACACACACACACACACACACACACTCAAATTGAAAAGACCAAGACGTAGATGCTTCGAGTCACCTTTTCCCAAACTCCCAGCCACAACCCTTTGGCTAGATGTTCTAGCCAGGACAGCCACAGGGATAGGAAACCCACTTGGCACAGGCCACTTAGCCACTCATTGGCCACAAGAGGCCATCAGTGGGAATTTCCTATTACAGTCCCCCCTCCCCAGCATCAGAGCACAAAGGTTGCTGAACAATAATGTAGTTCCCTTTATTATGAACCAAAGGCTGATGTACTTCCGCAATAACCGCAAGCCAGCTACTCATTGACAAGGCAAAGATCTGGTTCTGATAACTTTGATTAATCAAATCTTGCAAATAGTTTCTTATCCAGATAATAACTTAAGGTTATGTCCACAAAACTTGAGCTCCAGAGAGAAAGCTAGTTTTAACAAGTGTTTAGGGAAGGCGAAGGGTTCTTTGTCATGATAACATGCTTTAGCGAACATGGTTTATATTACTTGAAGCATGTGTTCTGACCGCAGGACTTCACAGAGACTTTCAGGTGGCATTCACTTGTTTCTAAGTGGGAGATAGGGTATGCAGCAATGCCCATTCATCTCTGTTTCCATAGAGTAGCTCCAGGATCAAATGTGTTCCCAACCACACTCTGAAGCTTCTGGCCAGACACAAATGGTTCACACCTATAATCCCAGTTACTCAGGAGACTGAGATCTGAGAATCACAGTTCAAAGCCAGCCCAGGTAGAGAAGTCCCTAAGACTCTTATCTCCAATTAACCAGCAAAAAGTCAGAAGTAGAGCTGTGAGTATATAGAGTATATAGTAGAAGTATGTAGAAGTAGAGTATGAGCCTTGAGCCAAAAAGCTAAGAGATCAGACCAATGCCTTGAGGTACTGGCACACAACAAACACGCACACGTACACACGTGCACATGTGCTCACACATACAACTTCTGAATTCTGTCCAGATCTCAGTTTCTTTATACTCACAATGGAAAAATAAAGTCTGTCTTACAGACCTTCCAGAACTGTTGGGGGGGTGGGGTGAGAAAGCACTTGAGAAAGTGCTTTGTAAACTCTACGGAGTTATAAAAGTTTAAGAGGTCATTACTAATGCATTCTTATTAATAATTTAATAACCAAAATGTTCCCCAGCCTCACTTGAGGGTGACTTGATGAATGGGACGATTGAAGTAACCAAGGTCCCAAGAGGTTAAGGGTTTACCCAAGGTGGTATGGCTACAAATGTAGTCGCTGGCTCAGGTTAATCACAACGGCAGATGTGGAGATCTGAGCCCTGGAAGATGAGTTTCTTTTGCTGTTGGGATGGCTGTGATCCTAAATTTAATGAGAAGCAAGGGAATAGGAAATCCATGGGGGACACCTATGGGTTGAGACTCATTAAAGAAAAGGTACTAGATGTAGAGTTGATCTTTTTTTTTTTTCCTGATAGACTCAAAGTAGATCTCTTTGAGGTTTTGATGTAAATTTGGAACTAGACTTGGACACGTCTCCAAACAACTGAACTTTTCTATCACTCACCTTCTGGAGCAGCTAGACGAATCAAGGCATTCTCTGAGATCTGAGAACAGGTACAGAGTGGCTGAAGAAATCAGCCTCTTCTGAGAGGTAACAGGACTGGGATGGCTGAGCAATACCTGGGTGGAGGTAATTCAGAGGATCAATAAGCAATTGTACACACCTTTATGTAAAATCCACCAAGGCTGAAACTCTCTGATGGACAGTTTCCTTTAGAAGAACGAGAAGCCAATATAATGATCCCAGATCTCCAGGTGCAACACACAAATGACTACAAGAAACAGCATTGAGCTGAGTGACCCATAGTTCAGGGAGTTACTGGGGTCTGGAGTAGAGTCTAGGAGTGGGGAGGGGCTCCCTTGCATGTACTGGCTACTTCTCATTCCACCTGTCAGCCTGGGCATAGCCCCTCACACACCTTTGACCTTCACCTTGGCAGCCCATCCAAATAGTCTACAAGAGGACCCAGGCAATACAGGGTGGAAACCACGGCTCTATGCCAACCGCAGGGTGAACGCCTCTCATCTAAAAATCCCCGACTGAGCTTGCATAAAGAAGCGGTGGGGGGCATCATTTTTGTCTTAGTATTGACACAATGCTTGATGCTTTTGAAGCATTTTACAACCATTAATTACCTAGACTATAAATGTGTCAAACACCATCACTGGAGGACACCAGTTCCACCAAAGCTTCATGCTATTGCTCTCCTAATTAGTGTGATTTATTTCTTTTTTGCAGTACTAGGTGGTTGAACTCGGGGCCTCATACTTACTACACCAGTATCCTACCTCTTGAACCATGCTCCCAGTCCTTATGCTTTTTGCTTTGACTTTCAGATAGGGTTTCAGTAACTTTGCCAAGACTAGCCTCAAACCATGATCTTCCTGTCTCTGTCCCCTGAGCACTTGAGGTTATAGGAATGTATCACCGTGCCTGGTTCAGTAGTGTCATGCAAGACTAGGTTTTCTAGATGCCTGGTGCTTTTTGATTATCTAATTTAATGTGAGTGAACATTTTAACATTGATCGAAGCATGTTTACTGTGCATAAACTTTATGTATCTTTATTTCCAGGCAGACCCTGAAGGGAATCTAAGATACACACACCTACTGTAATTGTTCTCCCTGTTAAAAACGGGAGCTATTTGGGAGATGGCAGTTCGGGGTCTCTTTTCCTTATGGTTCTCCTAGTCTCCAAGAGCCTTCTCTGAGTTTTTCTTCCTATGTTTGCACTGAAGTCCTGGACCAGAAATCAACCTTGAAGCAGAGAGGACCAGGCCAAGGCAAAGAGCAGCTAGGAGCTGTCTGGATGTCTGAAAACAGACCTCCTGTAGGCAAATGAAACATGAGGCTTCATACTATACATGCTAGGGGGCAGGAGAAGCGTGCAGGTGTCTGATTCCTTTCTCCACCAACTCTTCTGGGCACCTACATAGTTCTTGAGCTCCCCCTCCCCTCCCCCACTGGTCACGCCTTGCTCTCGGTGCCTTGTGTAATGCCTCTGCATATGTGCGTTAGTGGACCCAGGGGCAAATGTCCACCCACCAGCTGGGAGGAGGGAAGTGTGCCCGTCTCGGCTCCTAGTACTTGCTCATTTCCCATGGTGCAACCCTTGCACCGCGTGGTGTATTTCGAGCTAGCACAGCCACGGCACTGCAGGAAGAGGACTAGGCTGTGGTTGCCTTATGGAAGTTACCGCCTCCAGGGAACGCCGTGGTCAGGGGCCCGTCCTCACTATCTGCCTTTCTGAACTGTCTATCATCGATCGCCACATGCACAAACCTCACCTACTCAAGGGCTCCCACTGGAGTCCCTGACCCAGACACTGCAAGTGTGCTGTGCCTGTAGCCTCCACAGTCTGGAGCAACCAGATGAGGAGCAACCAGATGTGGAGCCCACACAGGCCTTCATTGAAATTCTGGCTCCAGCAACGACTTTCTGCAGGACAGTCAATACATCAGCTAACCTTCCCAAATCTGTTTTCCACATCTGTTCAGTGGGCAAGCTGCCTTGCGATAAGAGGGCTTTTTGGGCGAGGGGACAGGGGTGCAGTTTGCATACAGCTATCAGGGCTGGATCTGACCAATCTCAATAACCCCAGTATTGACCAAAGCGCCTGGCCCACACTAGATGTTTATGAATGTTTGTGGAATAGATGGATGGGGACGGTGATCACCCCCTCTGCCACCCACATCTGATGGGCAATAGGTCGAAATAAACCATTAATTTTCTGTCTTAGCCTCTGTTTCACCTCTATCACTTTTGTCGCTTTTATTTGCATGGTTACATTTTTATTTTTCCCATGCAGTGCTGTGAGGGGTCTTGAATATCAAATTAGAATTTCATAAATCTCAGTTTACTGGTTTGAAAATTCAGTGTTTCTTTAATTTCTAATAGAAGACTCAGTCGCTCTGGGAAATAAAAGGGACTTAAAAGGATTGTCCTGAAGATAAACATGGTGCATAAACTTGCTGTTGTTTTTTTTTTTGAGTTTGTCATTTTTGGAATTACAATGCATATATATAGACTGAAGAAAACTGGGGATATATAGAAAAAGAAAAAGAATCCTGTCGTTGCTGACACTACAGTGCATTTTATCTTTATGCATGCGTAGCTTTGCTTAGTTGAGATATACTGGCATACAGTTTTGTTCGGTTTCCTCATTTAGCATGTCACAAGCACTTTGTAAACTATTGTGTTACTTTAATGGCTGCATTATATTCCATCCTGCACATGTACAATCGTTCACTTACATATTCCTCATCACTGGACACATATTTGCTTTCTATTAATCTGTATTATAAATTATGCTATAGTAAGCATTCGTGTGGATAAGCAAGGCTAAAACAAAGCTAAAAGTGTGCGAAACAGAGTTGTGGATGGATATCTGAGATTGCCTCCAGAATTCTTGGCTCGTAAAGAAAACTATGCACAGTTCAAAAATTTTAAAGATAGGTGAGTAAGTAGCTAGATGGATAAATAGACACAATAAATGACTGATAGAATAGGTAGAGAGACAGGCAGACAATAGATAGGTATGGATGATAGGTAAACGACTAATAGATGATAGATAGTTGTAGATATGACTAATAGATGAGTGATAGAAGATAGATGTATGTATGTATATACACACATACATGTATACAAACAGATATATCCCTTAGATCCAAACTCTGTTGGTACAGGTTGAAAAGTCAGGGAAAAAGGATTTCAGAAGTTAATTGGGAAATAACAAGCAAGTTGAGTAAACTGCTCAGTCTAAAACCATTAGATCAGCGTTTGTTGCAATACAAAGTCTTGATGACTGTAATTAACACATTCATACACTCTCCAAGAAACTTAAGGCTTTTTTTTCCCCCTTAACTGAAAACCAGCAGCCTTTTCAAGCAGAGCGTGTGCACAGGCTGGCATGCTCCTGCAGCTGTGGGATTGGTCAGCAAATGCTCGGAGTCTTGTATTCCTGGGTCTGGTCTTAAGTTCACAGACCTTCTCGCAAAGACAATGTAAATAACATATGAAAACTCAATTCATTAAACCTATAGAGATACATAGCTTGCATTCCAAAAGATGTATAATCCTAAGAGGGTGGCTTGAGGTACAGGGAATACATATTTACACTCCCATGCATACCTCCCACATGCCAATGCACACAACGATTCCAGCACCCACCTCTCAGCCAGCATTAACCTCAATAGCGCCCCCGCTCTCTCTCCATCTTCTGTTAGCTTCTTACAAGCCAAGTTATAATCATTCAGTGTAGATGAATTTGTCTGATTTATTTTGTTCATCATTAGGTACATTAACATTTACCCAGGATGTTTGTGAAGTCATAATTTGCTCTTTTTCACTCTTGTGTAATAGTTCATGCTATGACTCTACTATGGCATTTTTACTCCATTCACTGACAGATTTTCTTTTTTCTTTTTCCACATTGTGACTATGATAAAGAAAGTTCCTATGGATATTTTTAAACGTTCTTGGGTGGACAACAAATGTAAGTTCATAAGTATTTCACAAAGCAGTGGAGAGAACAGTGAAGGAAGAACTAAGACCTCAGTTCTTTTCTGTAGCTCTGCTAGTTGCTTCTTGCATAATCTGATACAAGTTGTTTCAACTCTCCACTTTTAAATTCCCTCAAAACAAGACACTTTTTTTTTTTTTGCTCTGAGTGTGCATGACTTTCTACTACTGGAAAGTTATTTCACTTCTCTGAGCTTCCATTTCCTTAGAACAAAGCAATTGAACCAAATATTCCACAGGGTCCTCAGCAGCTACAAACTCACTATTTCAAGAAGTTCAACACAGTCCACATCCTACCGATAGTCACCGCTTTCCACAAGGAGAAGTCCAAGTATCCTGAATGTGATAGCTCTTCCCAAGATCCAGAATCGGGGAAAAGGACCGGAAGAAGAAGATGCAGGATTGAATCCCGGCTGATTTCTTAGACATCCGGGACCTATGAAGATTTGAGTTGCCTCTCCCTCCCCTCATCCTGGTACATGATCCCTGCCTTCTTAGCTTCCTCCAACAAGACCACAGCCTTTCCCTGGGTGGCCTGCAGTCTTGTGGAACATGGTACTACCCATCAACACCCAAAACACTGCCCGGTCTATGGTGAGGTGCTCAGCAACTGTGTCCTGAAGAAAAAAAAATAGTGAAAGTGCTTTTTGGAAACTGTCCATTGTTTTATGAACGCTAGCTTTCATATTATCACACACTATGTTCCATGAGCTATGGAATCAAAACCTCCAGGTTGGCTCATTTTATGCAACATGAACCCTACCATGCTGCTTGCTCAGAGGATTGGAACGTGCAATACCATGTTGGCTCTTGAAAAGATGCATCATTCAGTTGGACAAATATTTATTTTCTGCGCCATGCCAGGTGCAAGGAGTAGAATGGATAAATGCATGCAACTTCTTTCTGTCTTTTTCCTTGCTTATTTTTCTTTCCCTGTAGTGTTTCCATTAGTTTATCAGCTCAGATTTTCCCTAGGATAGTCTATAGAAAAGAGACGAGTGATCAGATTATTAACAGTCCCATCTAATGTGTTCGTGGAAGAGAGTCTTGGGAGGGAAGAAGGTTGGCAGATGTGGGTGGCCAAGCAGTTGAGATTATTTCTATCTTTTTTTTCTCTATACTCATTTCCAGAAATGTGTACTTTCAAATATGCTTGATATAGGAAGGGACAAGTTTAGAAAACACAAAGATTGCCTAAAACTTACCATAGATAAGGTGAATTTCACATTCTGTGTGTGCTAGAAAACATTCTAACACATTTGTAGGAACTGATTACTTACTCCTCAAAACTCTATGAGATAGCACAGACATGGATTCATATGAGGAACTGAAGCTCAGAGAGGTTGAGTGTTCTGGCCGAGATCACAGTCCAATTCTTGGGTGTTAACAGTAGACTTCTCTATAGTTATATGATACCTTTAAATACAATGTGTGTGAAAAGGAAGGCTTTTAGTATCACATGTGTTGGCTACCTTTTATTTGTTCTCTGACCAAAGGAAAGGTGGCAGATTGCTAGCTGCTCAGAGACTTGCAGCTTCATTTGTGATGAAAGTTAAAAACATACCAGAGCAAATTTAATTTGTTCACTGGCAATTATTGGCTGACTAAACTATACTTTAAATTTTAATATGCCTATCACCACTTCATTAGCACAAATGAGTTGCAGGGAATAGCCCATGCTCTGAAACTGGCAGAAACAAATGTGTAGATTTCTACTCTTTCTAAAATGGGCTGTTTCCTGGCTCCTTCTTCTACACCACCCTTCACCATCATCACCACCAACAACAAAAAAAAAAAAAGGGAGAAACAAACCAAAGGATTTTTTTCCCTGATTTCAAAATGTCCAGAAATCCTTTGCTGGATTGTTTCGAGTATAAAATTGTGACTGATACAGAAGTCAGGGTTTGGAGGAAGAAGAAGCAATAAGATGCAATACCACCCAAGCACAGGCTGGACTCAGGAGAGGAAGAGACAGGAAGGAAGCCATCCACCTGCCCATCTAAACCAGTGATGCTCAGGAAGGGAGGCTCCCTCTCACAAGGACAGAGACTCTAGGCAGAGAACCCCAGCCTCATCAGCTCCTCAAAGATGGGGACAACAAACCCCAGTCTTACTTCCTACACAGCTCCCAACTGTCTTCTCCCAGTTGCCTACCAACCAGGGAGTGAGCACCGAGAAAACTGGTTTGTGCTGTGTAAGGCTAGTCCCCTCCCATGCCCCCATCCCCAGCCATTTAAACATAGCCAGGGAGGGGTGTGGACATGGCCAGTGGTGTCCTGAGATGTAAGGGTAAGAGTCCTTCTGTCTGCATAACGTGGAGAAGATCATTGCTTTATTGCTCTCGGTGGAGGACAGGCCCTTACGCCTGGGCAGAGTCAGCAGAGCTGAGCTGGTGCCATGGAAGCAGATGCAGGATGCAGAGCCCAGTGTGGACTGTGAGGCATCACGTCCTATCAAGCTCAGGACAGACAGACGTGTCCAGGACCTTCCTCCCACAGCTGTCAGCATCATCTGCACATAAGCCGGAGGTGGGGCTGCTCTGCGGGTGCCCCTCACCATCTGCCTCTCGGGCCGAATCCAGCCTTGGCAATCTCCTCTCAACGTCAGCCTCCATCCCTGGATGTTCTTTCGTTCCAGTAGAGAAAATGCTTCTCTGTTGTTGTTTTTTCTTTCTTTCTTTTTTTTTTTAGTTTTCAGTCACAAATCCTCCAAGCAGAGCCTGCAGAGTACATTACACACCGTCTGGAGACACTAGCCTGAGAAGGAATTGCTATCCCGCTTGGAGAGTATCGTACAACAGCCAAGTACAGCAACACACACATAGAATCTCACCTACTCTGAAGGCAGCAGCAGAAAGATCCCAAGGTGGAGGCCAGCCCTGGGAAAGTTAGCGGGATGCTACCTCAGAGAATTGGTACCTTGCACTTGTAATCCTAGCTGCTCAGGAGGCTGAGATCTGAGAATCATAGTTCAAAGACATCTTGAGCAGGAAAGTCTGTGAGACTCTTCTCTTCAGTTACCTATCAAAAAGCCAGAAAAGGTGCTGTAGTTCAAAGTGGTAGGGCACTAGCTTTGATAGCAAAAGCTCAGGGACAGTGCCCAGGCCCTGAGTTCAAGCCCCAAGACTTGCACCAAAAAAATAATAATATTAATTAAAAACACAACTTTAAAAAAAAATTGGTAGAGTGCTTGCTTAGTGAACATGAGGCCCTGGATTTAATCCTCAGCATAAAGCAAGAGTAAGTGGTAGGACATCCGGTTCTACAAGCCAGCATTCAAGAGGATCACCTAAATTTAAAGATGCAACACCCTTCCAAATTGTGCACAGCACCGAGTGAGCGTGACAGCACAGATCACGTGATTGTATGATTCCTCTTCTTGCCTGTGAGAAATGGAGAGTCACAGAGTCCAACAACTCTGAACTCAGAGCTTACCCATCCAGGCTTCCATCTCTCTGAGATTCATGGACAGAATCCAACTGTACCCCTCTGTACATCACCTGGACAATAACAATAAATACATTTTTTAAAGATTATCTCTCCTTCTTCAGTGCTCACTGCCTCCGAGGCCAGATGTCTCTCAATACAGCAAAGTGTTTTCCTTATTCATCCAGCTACATCTCCTTATAGGAGAGAAAGGCATGCCTGAAGAACTCTGGGGGCAAAAATGACCTCGTGTCCTCCAGAGAAAAGAAGGGACATTCCGTGCTCAGACTTCTGCCCCCACAAAGAAGAAATAGAGAGAGAGATGGAGGACATCACCCCCCCTGCCCCAGACAGGGCTGGAGGGTGGAGGTAGAACAGGTGGGACCAGGCAGAATGGACACTTCAGTTAAGCAAACTCATTGCATCTGGTGGAGGCGAGGTGTCAAGAATGGTCTCCCCAAAACTTTGACTTAAGGATTGAATCTGAAGACAGAAAGAGCTGCTCACTTGCCTAGATTCCAACTTGAGAAGCTGCTAAGATTCCCTCAGCATGTGGCACACTTCACTGATTGTAAGACTGTTTTTTCCCTACATCTAACATCCCTGGCATTAGAATATATCTTATAACTGATTATCTTCCCCTAACAGTATATAGTAATGCTTTTCTTCTTTCTTGGTGGTATATTAAATAATGGTGCCTCCTGCAATTTACAGCATCATAAATTTTATAAAGGTTTGTTGGTAGATACACCATGAAATTTATCTGAAATGTATAACTTGGTGAATTTGATATATTCAAAGTTATGTAACCATCCCCACAATTAATTTTATGACATTTACTCACCCCATAGGGAAACTATATTCATTAGAAGTTTCCCCAATTTCATCCCAACCCACCCAGCCCTGGAAAACCATTCATTTTTCTTTCTAGCTCTAAATAGTTGTCTACTCCAGACATGTTCTTATAAATGGAAACGTAGTACCTGTGAGGTTCTGCATCTGATTCTTGCATTTAACATTTTACTTTCAAAGTTTACCCAGGTGCAGCATGTATAAACAGATTCTTATACTGCTAAATAATATTCTATGGGTGCACTATACATTCTCCAGTTGATAGACATTTGGATTGCTCTCTACCTTTAACTACTTCAATAATATTATGAAGGCCTGAATACAAATTCTTGTGTTGGACATAGTTTATTTCTCGTGTGTGTGTGTGTGTGTGTGTGTGTGTGTGTGTGTGTGTGTGTGTGTAAGAGTATAATTACAAGGTGAAATGGTCTGTTCAATCTCACTGAGAAACAGCCAATACATTCTCTAAAGTAGCTTCATCAACTTCCATTGCTAGAAACAGTGTGTAAGGGTTCTAGTTTTATCCACATCTTCACCATCACTTGTAATTACCCTAACTCTTTCATGTAAGCCATCCTGGTGGGTATAAATGGCTTCTTGTCATGATTTTAATTTGTGTTTCCCCGATGACTAATGACATTAGCCACCTTTTCCATGTGTTCATCTCCTGGCAATATATCTTCTTTGGAAGGCATCTGATTCTTTTTTTTATATATTTTGCAATGAAATTTTACTGAATTTTTATCATATTCTAGTCATGTGAGGAACGAATTGAATGCATGGCCCTAACTCCCCAGCCTTCCCTCTCTCTCTACTCTCTCAAGGGTGGAGTCTGACTTCATCACATGACTTGCTTTGACCAATGAATGAGATGTTAGGAGATTCTGCCCAAGAAAAATGTAGGGGCAATTAAGAGCCAAATAACCCTGGCATGCCAACCAAGACTATCCTAGATAGTCTTGTTTGTTTATCTTGCATCCATGTTCTGAGGGTAGGTAATTGATATAAGACAGAATCTTAAGTACTATAACAGAAAGACGAAAGGCACAGTTCCTGCCTTCCAGGAGCCAGAAAGAAGTAAGGGAGGCAGCAAGAGAACCATTACGTTATAATGTAGTTTAGTCTTCGTTGTGAACTATATTTGGATTACTTTTTTTGAGTAGGTAGACCTACCTACCCATCTTCCAGAAGGGGACTTGGAGCATTTGAATGACAGCGCGCTTCCTAGTAACTACGCCCAATACTCCCGCCCAGTGTACTTCTGTGTGTTCACCACAGCGTATCTTGTACCTACATCACGTTCTTCCTGGAACCATTAAAAATGTTTGGTGATGCGCAGACTTGGCATAAAGTTTTAATTACAAATCTTGGTTGCCCAAATTAATGTTGAAGCGTAACTTTAATTAAAAGTTACTGCTTCATATTCCTTCCAAGTCTTACCCTGATAAAAAAAAAAAAAAAAATGGGTCACTATCCTTTCCAAGTCTGGATTTTAAGCCTCCTTTGGCATCTCTTGCTTTTTCCTTGGGGCATTTTAGGTTGGCCATTCTCAGGCTTCACATTAGTAACAAAACAGCTGTAAAGCCAATGTTTAAAAAAAAATTCCCAAGCTGTATAATCTTCTATGATCATGTTTCTATGCTAATGTTTTATCAAATATATTCACTAGGCTTGGTACAGTTAGAGGAGCCAAAACCAGAAATAAGCCAAGTCTCTAAAGTTGACTTTTTTTCCTTTTCTTTTAAGTTCTAAACCATCTCCTTTTTTTTTAACCAGCTCCTTTTCAATAGCAGGCAAATAACTCTTATCAGGGGTATGTTAAACCAGACATGTTAGTCATTTGAGGGGCAGAGATAGTTGCTTTTGAGCATCTGCTGAGAGCTATGAACTTTCTTGCTGAAACAAGTGTAGATGCACACAACAACTTTCATGTACCTTTTCAGAAGCTGATTTCCAAAGCTGTACAGCTGTACAGCCCTGGCTTACCTACCAGGCTTATGTTGTGGAGGGAATCTTGAGCTGGCAACAGGAAGCAGCAGAGTTGCCTTAACTATTTTTGATCAATAAATGTGCATGTCTAGCCAAGCATGGATTTGTTATGTCATTAACGTGAGAAAAACAGGAAGAAAGTGTTGCCTGCTAGGCAAGAGCCAGTGTTACAGATCTAAGCTGTGCATAGGAGCGAAATCCAAGTCAAGGAATTTGTTTCCCATCTGATAATCTCACCACTGATGGGACTTGGCCTTGGCCTGGAGACAAGTGACTCACCCTTCCAGGGACAATTGTGTCCTTTTCAATACAAACTGCAGGAGAAGGAGGGAAGTATTTACACTGTGACCAAGTGGCCACTAAATACTACTGGTGGACATGTGGGAAGCTAACGCTATTGAATATTGACTTTTTCCTCCCTTGGTTTGGTTTCTGGTTTGGTTTTTGTTTTAGGGTTGGGGAAGATTCACTTCTAGCATTCGGATTCTGTAGGTTAAGGGTGGGTCCTAGGAGTCTATGATTTCCAGAACTCTCCCAGGTAATCAGGAGACATGGTCAAGCATAAGAAACGGTGGATAATTCTCAGAGCAGGTTCCCTTTCTGCACCACCACGTCACAAGGCTGTGTGTGTGTGTGTGTGTGTGTGTGTGTGTGTGCACGCGCAAGTGCGCGCATGTGTATGAATGTGTATGAATGTGTATGTGCGTGTGTATGGCTGAGTCATTATCAGCAAGATGATTATGCTCATCTTTAAATACATTCATTCTATGGGTTTTTTTTGTTTGTATGCTTTTTGTTTTTTGGGTGTGTGTGTGTGTGTGTGTGTGTGTGTGTGTGTGTGTGTGTGTGTTTGCCCCTGTACTGGGGCTTGAACTTAGGGCCTGGGCACTGTTCCTTAGCTTTTTCCACTCAAGACTGGTGCTCTACCACTTGAACTACAGTTCCACTTCTGGCCTTTTTGGGGGTTAATTGGATAGAAGAGTCTCACTGACTTAACCCCCTCCCCCAGGCTGCCTTCAAACCATGATCTTCAAATCTGAGTCTTCTGAGTAGCTGACAGGGACGGCCCACTAGCGCTCTGCTCATTCTATGTTTTATAGAAAGAAAAGTATAAAGGTCCCTAACAGCTGTGGGAGCTGACTTTGTGGTGACCTTTCCAGGTGCAATAGCTTTTGGCATGGATGCAGGAGGTGCTGGCAATAGAAAAGAACTTCAGTGAGTTGAAAGGAAGAGGGGGTGACATCACAGATGCTTCGCTGCCATTAGGAAAACAGCTTCCTTGCTTTGAAGAGCTCTAGGCACACTGACTAGAGACATAGACAAAATACCAGTACAACACAGTTAGAAGACTATGGTGGTGAACTGAGCATCAACCCTAGTCTGCAGAGCTCTGAGAGCTATGAGCTACACTTGAATAACCTAAAAAAAATGATGTAAAATAAAGGAATTGTAAGTCTTCTCGTCTGTTCTGTAGATCCGATTTCCTTCCTTCTCTCTTACCCCGTAGGGTATAGGATTTTCTGCATAGTACCTAGGAACAACCTTAGAACAGTGCAGATTTGCACTTGAACTTGCATCTCCCGGAAGTGAGGGGGACATGTGGTCCTCTTTGGAGTCTGTCTATCCATGGTCTCTGCACACTGTTTGGAAATAGCACTAGACGGTGATAGGGAAGATTAGGGAGGTGACTTTAGTCAAGATCTTGCAGTAGCTTCCATGAGATGAAGGGTTGGACACTTCTCCTTACTGGACCTTAATGTCCTCTTTAAAAGGAGATATTTGAAATAAGTTGTAGGATATATTCCATCTGAAACATATTCCATGGTCAAATCCAGGTTTAGGGGTCCAATGGATGGCCTTTGGGATTGAAAACCCAGAACCAGGTCATCAAAACTATGACAAGAAGAACCTCATAAAATAACCTTAGCACCTATAGGTTCTGGTCCCCTTACTGCCCTTTTACTAGAATCTTCTGAACAGGTTCAGATGAGAGAGTCCTAGTCTGAGAAACAGCTTCTAAATGAATAGATCTGGCATTGGGAATTTTTTTTAATTTCATATTGTCTTTTACTTTGGATTCTCCTCTACTCCCATCTACACCCCCCAAGTCATTTTTTATCAGAAAGCAAGGGGAACGTGACACATAGTGGGGCCCTGGCACAAATCCACATGTGTCTCTCCTTGTCAGTGTCTGGGGCATTGCTTCTCTGTGACCATCGTGACTGTGAGTGCAGGCCACACACAGGTCACCCTGTACCTCCCAGCTCTGTCAGCACTGGACAGATCCAGGAACAGCTATCTTTAGTAAGGGCACTCAGGTCCTTTGCCTTCCTACAGGAAGCTGATGCCAAGAAATTCACAGACCGACACCAAAGGCACCTTTGTTCTGTTCCTATAAAACAAAACCTCAGCCACCCACAATGCATATAGCTACCATGCCCTGGCTTAATTAACTCTTCAGGCTGACTGTGTGGAAATGCTTTTTCGATTCTTCCTTTCTGGCTGAGCGTCTTTCCAAAATGTGCAGCTCCACTGCTCTGCTGTGGCGATTGGGAACACACGGGTCAGAACTGCATGGTCTGTAGATGGCTGTGGATCCCTTCCTATCAAGTAGCCATCACTCTGAGTTGTGGGTTCTCATCAGTTCCATCTTATGACATAGGTGGAGCCAGAGATGGCTGTGTACCAACACAGAGTAAACCTGAGAAAGTCCTCTGGAAGTTCACGTTCAAAAATAAGGGGGAAAAATAAGCATTTACTGTCCAGGTGGTGTAGTGAGGCTCAGGGTTGGTACTCTGCACACATGCCACTATCTTACCCACAGAAGGAGGCCTCAAGAGTGTTTTTCATTTCTTTTACAAGAAATTGAGCTTAGCAATCGAGGCATTAAGAGTCTTAGAAAATCTAGATCTGAACCCAGAACTTCCTGCATACATTCTACCTACTGTGTCCTGCATTCTTTGCAGTCTTTGCTCTCTTCTCTCATTCTTCTCTCCCCACCCCCTCCCTTCCTCCCTCCCACCTAGTTAGACAAAATCCTACTACTGGATATCTATCCAAAGGAAATAAAAGCCGTACTTCCAAGAGATATTTGTACTCCTGTGTTTATGTCAACATTCTCGATGGACAAGAAATGGACTTAACCAAAGTCCATCAAAGGATGAATGAACACATACAATGTAGTCCATGTATGCTATGGAATGTTATTTAGCCTTTTAGAAAAAGGAATAACACTCTTTAATTTGTAGCAACATGGATGTATCTATTAAGTGAGATAAGCACAGTACTGCATGTATCACATGATCACTTATATGTGGAATTAACAGTTTTACCTTCACAGAAGAAACCACTATAAGAGTGGCTACCAGAGGCCAAAAGGCTTGGGGGAGGGGTGGGCTAGGAGATATAGGAAGAGCTTAGTCAAGAAGTACAAAGTTACAGCCAGAAAGAATAATTACTAGTGTTCTTTTTTTATTGTTAACTAGAGTTAACAACAATAATGTATATTCCAAAATGTCCAGAATGGACGTTTTCTGAATGTCCTTATATGCACCAAAAATGATGATTGCTTAGGATGATAAATATACTAATTCTCCTCATTTTGTTACCATACAATGTATACCTACATCAACACATCACATGGTACCCCAGAAATACATACAGTGTTGTATGTCAACCATGAACACTTGTTAATTACATTTGTATTCTCCTTAAGTCATTTACAAAGGGGTTGCTATTTGACACATCAGTCTATAAGAACAATGCATTTTTATCAGTGTCTCCCCTGTCTTCATTCTCCCCATCCCTCCCCTCAATTTTCCTAGTTTCACAGGATACGCATTGAATTATTATGACAGCTTTCTCTCTCCCTTCCTCTCTTGCGTCATCTGCCCCCTCCCCTGATTTCCCACTCCCCCCACTCATCTCAGCTACCAACTTCTTGGTATTCATTTTGTTGGACTGGGAGTTCATTTTTCTAAAGAATTACACCATGTGAATATGATCCATTTTTTAAAATAACTGCATGGAAAATAAACTGTAACGTGAAGTTTGGAGATGTGTTTAAAACTGCAACCCTTCTGTACAACATCTTTACAATTATACACACACACACACACACACACACACACACACAGAGTCATAGGGCTTGAACTCTGGGCCTGGGTGCTGTCCTTCAGCTTTTCAGCTCAAGGCTAGCACTCTACATTTCAGCCACAGCGCCACTTCCAGCTTTTTCTGCTTATGTGGTGCTGAGGAATTGAACCCAGGCCTCATGCATCCGAGGTAAGCACTCTACCACTGAGCCACCTTCCCAGCCCCTGTAAAATTTTTTTTAAATTTTCAAGTAAAAAGATGACTGCCCAAATCCACCTCTGTCACCAATTAGCTATATGACCTTGATCCAAGTCTCTGACATCTCTGATCTTAGTTTTCTAGCAGCAGCACTTTCAGCTCTGAACCTAGATTTTTTTTAACATGTGGCTGCATAGACTGCCAGTACCCTGTTTGTTTATAGTCTTATTCTTATGGCTAATAATAGAACCAGAAACATAACACACACAAAAACACATCTTTTCCTTTTGCGATAGTCATGAAATTCAAGGTGGCTGGTGTAATTAACTTCTCTCCATGGGCCTTTTGAGTTCCCCCAACCAAACCCTGACAGAAAGCCAGTTGTTTCAATTTGCAAAATATCTAGCCTGCCTAGTTCAATTCAGCCTTCATCCAAACAAGTGCTTGGCATCTGTTGGCTTTGTAGAGGTGGGTCTCGCGGTCACCGATTGCAGCTTGATGTATTGTGTACAAAGAGAATAAGATTCTGCAAAGCAAATCCCCATCCAATGCCTTTGGATCCCCAGGACCGGAGCACGCTCAGGCTTTCGATGGCAGATGGAAGCACAGCAGGTAGATAAATGATCACCCTCCACTGAATGAACAGTTGACAAAGAAAGGTCAGAAATTAGATGGTAAGGCAAGAAAACGCAAGGAACACCAAACATCTGTCTAAAGCCACAAGGGAAAAAATAGAAAGAAATTGTCTTTCCTCTACAGATAGCATGTGGATCTGTGTACTCATTTACTCGTCGACAGCTGTTCGGTCTTCCCGCCGTCCATCATATGAGAAACAAGTGTATTACCACACCACGGCAAATTTCCCTACACTCCACCTCTACTCAACTATTTCCCCTCCTTCCATCTTAGTCCACAGTTTTCAACTCAGGGGAAAATCTGATTTATGTGCCTTCTCCAACCTCCTGGGTGATAATGCAATAAGTCTGTAGCAAATTGAAAACCATTAGGGATCATAGCTGCAGCCTAATCTCATCATTTAGGGTTTTTTTTTTCCTATCTGATGTCTTTTCTCCTTTTCTACCAACAGAACCTTCTGGACTTGTGGTATGTGTGTGGTATGGGAATGAGCCAGAGAGGGAGGCAAATAATATTGGAATCACACCCAACATGTGAAACCACAACCACATGATTTCCATAACAGGCTTCTTGTATTTTATTTCCTTGAATGTTTTCCCCCCCAAAAAGTACCAATCCAAAGGAAGTTACTAGGAAATCTAGCACTGCATTCTCTCTCTATTCCCCTTTGTCCTCAAGTTAATTTAAATCATGCAGCAAAAATTCCCACTGTTTCAACTCAGATACAAGGCATGCTGAAATATCAGCATGAGCCAGGGAAAGAGAAAGATGAAACTGTATGTCATGAATGAAAGACTAATAGATTTCTCCATGGATCTCACTATAACTCCGTCCCTCAAAATTCTTGGGAGAAGAGTGGTTCTTTCAACAGGTCTATTCTATTCTATACTCTCCTACTAACTATGAGCCATCTTGAGCAGGTTTGTTGAACCCTTGAATCTCTTTTTCCTCACCAGTAAAATACTGGATGGAAATCTCTACCTTATAGTATAGTTTCGAGGATTAAAATTCATACAAATAGAAGATTGATTAAACTACATCTACATAATCATATTATTATAGACATACTGATAAGAGTTGACCAACACATCAATCATAGCCAAAGCACACTCAGTCATAGGTTTTGAGTTCTAACTGTATAATATAGATCAATGTTTCTATTTATTGATCCTGATACTCATTTGTTTTTCCTTCTTTAACTACATGAAAACATAATAGTCATTGGTTGTTTTGCTTTTCATTGGAAAATAAGTATGCCATGGTGACAGTTTTACACAAATTCAGCATCCAAGGCTGGATTTCTACACTAAGCTAAATTCATTAATTCAGCCTTTTGCTTGCTGTTTAAATGAATTGCCTCCTTGTAATGTAATTATTCTGAAAAGCATATGCTGTCAGCAATCCTCTATTTCTCAGGTACTTTGAAGCTGTCAAATGAGATTTTATTATGACTAGGTATAGCCACATATCCTCTATTCGTTATTGGGCTTATATGGTCTTGCTTCAGCAATTACTAAGTCCTCATTTTGTGCAAGACATTGGGAGGGAACAGGTAAAGGAGAAGAACGGATTTTGAAATCATACAGAATTGGTTTCCTATTTCCAGTCCCACTCGTTGCTAGCTCTTTTTCCTGGAGCAGTTAGTCTAACCTCTCCAAGACTGTTTTGTCTTTGGTGAAATTAGGAAATTCATACTTGTCTCACAGGTGAGAATCACCCATCACTTCTACAAGGGACTTGCCGTAACACCTGAAATAGAAGTAGGTGTGACCACTGGACTGCCCAGCATCACCATGCTGGAGATTCCCCAGACATGGGACTTCATCTTCTGATGGACCACAGACTTAAGTCCTCGGGTTCTTGACCTCAAACAGCCCCCTTTTATGGGCCAGAGAGGGTGAAATTGGATCCAACAATCCAAAAAGTCATGTCAGCATCCCAATATCCTGCTGTCTGTCCTCCTCAGTGAGGATCTTTAGCATCTACAAGGAAAGGATCAAAGATTTCTCAGGGCTTTTCATCTAACAAGCATTAATTGAATGCTGGTATGCTACTGTACATGCGGGTGTATTTCAATCAAATAAATATGCAGGTAGAATACTAAGTGTACCTTTGTAAATTAAGATTGAAATAGGAGAATACACAGTCATGTTGTCATTTGATTCTGTGAACTGATGTGTGTGTGTGTGTGTGTGTGTGTGTGTGTGTGTGTGCACTGTGTGTTAGTACAATATGTGTGTTAGTACTGAGGCTTGAAGTCAGGGCCTAGGCACTATCCCTGAGCTTTTCTTCACTCAAGATTGGTATTCTACCACTTGAGCCATATCTCCACTTCTAGCTTTTGGGTGGTTAATTAGAGATAAACGTCTCACAGACTTTCCTGCCCAGGCTGGGTCTGAACCACAATCATCAGATTTCAGCCTCCTGAGTAGCTAGGATTACAAAAGTGAGCCACTTGTGCCCAGCTTTATGAAATAGTTTTGAATAGAAATTCAAAATGGCAGAGTATTCTATTGAACAACATTAGATGAGTTCAATGGAAAAGTCATGGAATTTGGAATGCCTAGGTCTTATGTCTAGCTCAGCTCTTTGTTAAGTGTGCAATAAGGCTACTAAAACTATTAATATACACAGAGAACAAACTATGTCCTGAGTACTTACAGTATCTCACTTACTCTTACTAAAGTGCTCAACATACTTGGTTTCTCTTTTACAGATGCAAAGGCTTTGAAAGTCACATGATGTGCCCTGTCACATGCCCTGTAAGTGGGTAGCAGTTTGACTTAAACACACTCTTGTTTTGCTTCCAAATCCATTCGCTTAACATATATGCTACCCTGCTTCCATGCAGATTTGTTCCTGTTAAGTGTCCTTGCCCATAAAATGGAGATAATATATACAAAATCAGTGATGTGTGGCAAAACACCATACAGATGTTGATTATTACTTGAAAATGGCATTTAGTGCCATTTTTTTACAAACATTAATAGGACTGAGATGCACAGATGGTAGAGTCTTTCATATTGGTCCACCTACTCATTTTTTTCATGGTAACAGAATCAATTTGAGTCTATTGGGACACCCACTGAAGGCAACAAATAATTGTGGAACACCTCTGTTTTCAAAGATTTCTTCCACCTGAGGAAACTCTCACTAGGGAAAATACACTTTCAGCCAAATCAACTGATGTCTGGTTTTGGTGAAATCAGGGAGGAAAAAAAATGTGTTAAGAGTAAAAATATGGCCAAAAATAAAGAAGGCTCATTCAAGGTAGAGTCAGGGAAAGAGGGTGAGTCATTTTATATTTGCCAGAATATAAGAGGCACAGTCCAATCACCTGTCACTTAAACCAGAGATTTATTCCTTGCAAGTTAGAGGACAGTTGTTACACCAGAACACTGTTCTGCTGCCGGCACAAGCTGGGCCCCAGCTGCAGGGACATTAGCCTGCCACATTCTTGTTGTGTTTTCCCCAAATTCAAGGCATCCTGGGCCCAGCCACTGAGCAAGGGAAATCAGAGGCCAGGAGCTCCAGTGGAGGAGCACATCAAGCCAGGGCCCCCAGCTCTGTCAAGTCTAGCCAGGCAGCACAGCTTTTTATAAATCTAGAAAGCCACCAATCAAGATGAAGACCAAGCTCCCTACTCTTTGGTCAGTCAAGCTTGTGACACACAATGGCTCCGCCCATTGCTGGTAACCATTGAGGTCACTGAAAAGTCAGCCACTGGCCGGGCTTCACTCAGCAGAAGAGGGCTGGGGCTGGTTGCTGCTCAGGTAACCTTTGGGCTCCTGGAGGACCCTGAAAGTGATGGGGTTATGAGATCCTTGATTCATTCAGGGAACACCCAGAACTAGGAATACCACCCATCTTTGTACTTTGGTGGGTCATCTCTCCAATGCCTCCTAAGGCTAAGAACCAGAATTATTTGCTGAGCCTCACAGGCCCATCACAAGGCTAGAAAATAAAGACCTATGATCTTAGACACTTAAAATGGCAGGTGTATTCCTCTGTGACTCTGCCTATAGGCACCTGGCATATGAACCAGGCTTGGGAGAGCCATTATAGATAGGGGTCAAAGGAAGTTAGGGAGTGAGTAGAGAGTCATTAGCCAGTTGTAATGGAGTCAAGAGTGGAAGAGGTGGGCTTGGTATGTAGCAGAATACCTGTATAGTATACACAAGACTTGGGGTTCAAGCTCCAGCACCACAGAGACAAGTAAAGAAGGAAGAAAGGGAGGAAGAAAGGAAGGAGGGAGGGAGGGAGGGAGGAAGGAAGGAAGGAAGGAAGGAAGGAAGGAAGGAAGGAAGGAAGGAAGGAAGGAAGGAGGGAGGGAGGGAGGAAGGAAGGAAAAAGAGTAGACAGAGGAACTGATTTCCAAGCAGAAAATACCATGGGCACACTCGACAGTCAGGGATGGGATGTTAGGGGTTAATGAGGGAGCTATAAACCACAAAACAGATACTGGAGAATTCCTTGCAAGTGCAGAATCATGGACATGGCCTTGAAGAAAATGCCACATACTAGGGCTTGTCAGTGGCACGCAGAAGAAACTAATGTTGAGGTTACTGAACTTGTTTATTTAACCTGTATGCCGTAATCAGTATGCTGCATAGAATGCAGTGGATTACAAATAAACACTTCATTATTGCATTCCAACAATGTACATGTCTCTTAATTCTGCAATTGTGTATTCTACAAGGGCAATGTAGTACATGGGATGAGCTTTTCATCACTGAGATACAGCAACTTGCATAGAATGACATCGATAACAAGCAAGAAGCAGAGTTAGATTTGGACCTGGGTCTTTTCATACCCAAAAGTGGTTGCTCTTGCCTTCTAAGGCCACTGATAATGGTGCGGACAATCCCCCAAAGAGGAAGAGCATTGAGGCTCCATGGAAATGCTCCACAGAAGGCTTGAGTGAGAACCTTTGGAAGCCAACACATTTTGTTTATTTGTTGTGCAAGTACTGGGGCTTGAACTTAGGACCTTGCGCTTTCCCCTAGCTTTTTCAACCAAGGCTGGCACTCTACCACTTGAATGATACCTTCATGTCCGTTTTTTTTGTTATTTATTGTTGCTGATTAGTTGGAGATAAGACTCTCACAGACTTTTCTGCACAAATTGGCTCTGAGCCATGATCCTCAGATTCAGAGCCACCTGAATAGATATTTTCTTTTTTTGTTTTGATTTCGTTGGTTATGGAGCCTGAACTCTGGGCCTGGGCGCTGTCCCTCAGCTCTTCTGCTCAAGGCTAGCGCTCTACCACTTGAGCCACAGCGCCACTTCCGGCTCATGTGCTGAAGAACCGAACCCGGGACCTCATCCTGCAAGGCATGCACTCTATCACTGAGCCACCTTCCCAGCTCCAGCTGTTTTCTTTTCTTCTGTTTCTTTGGTGTTTTTTTTTTTAAAGTAGCCATTCAAAGCATGTTTAATTGCATGTCAGTTCATGAGTACAATGTATCTTGATCAGTGTCATCCCTCCTATGGTTCTTCTCTAGTTTCTCTCTCCCATCCCTACCTCCGTTACACAGTTCCATTTTTGTAGTTTGTACATTGTATACAGTGACTGTATTTGCTCATCCTGCTCCAATTCCAGTGCTCTCCCCCTCATTGTCCTCTTTCCTAGACGTCTTTCTTGGTTTCTATTCCTTTCTTTCCTTCCCATCTCTTCATCTTGCTCATCTCAGTTTAGGGAACAGAAGGGGCCTGAGTCTGAATGAGTTGTTCTTCCTGAGAATTTCCACTCCACTGTCAATAAGCTATAAGACCTAGGGAGGTGACTTCATCTTGTTATATTTCAGTTTCTTCTCCTGTATAATGCAAGTAATGGTGGTAGCTACAGTGTGGGCACAATGAGAACCTTTTTTTTCCCTGTACTTGGGACCAGAAATGTTTCACATTGTAGACTTCTTCAGACTTTGAATGTGTGCATATATATATAATGCAGCATAGAGGCTTTAGAATCCAAGTCTAAATATAAAATTCATTTAGATTTCACATATACCTTACGCGCACAGCCCAAGCATCGTTGTTGTTTTTTTTTGTTTTTGGAGGGGAGTCCGGTCGTGGGGCCTGAACTCTGGGCCTGGGCGCTGTCCCTCAGCTCTTCAGCTCAAGGCTAGTGTTCTACCACTTGAGCCACAGCACCACTTCCGGCTTTTTTCTTTTTGCTTATGTGGTGCTGAGGAATCGAACCCAGGGCCTCAGGCATGCAAGGCAAGTGCTCTACCACTGAGCCACCTTCCCAGCCCCCAAGCATCATTTTGGTCTTTTGTAGTTTTTCTTTTCCAGGGCTGGGGACTGAACCCAGGGCCTTGCGCTCGCCGGGCGGGCGCCCTTCCGCTGGTCTAAACCCCCAGCCCCCCCAAGCATCGTTTTATATAATATGTTGCCCCTGGATTTTTACTGTACCATATTACATGAAGACAGATGTGGAATTTTCCACTCATGTCATCATACCCGTGTTTGAAAAGTTTCAGATTTGGGGGCACCTGATATTTCCAGTTTTCAGACTAAGGATGTTTAACCCCTATTTGTTCTGAAGAACTAAGTGAAAATACCTGAGTTTGTATCTAGCTCTTAATGGATGCCATTTAATAAGTTCATGAATCAGAGGACCTAATATGTGTGAAGTGCTATTCTGCCTGTCAGGAATAGAGCCAAGCTGTAAGCAAAAGAAGCACTGGAGCAGGGCGCCGGTGGCTCAGGCCTGTAATCCTAGCTACTCAGGAGGCTGAGATCTGAGGATCAGTGTTCAAAGTCAGTCCAGGCAGGAAAGTCCTTGAGACTTTTATCTCCAACAAATCACTAGAAAACCAGGAGCGGTGCTGTGGCTCAAGCAGTAGAGCGCTCGCCTTGAGCTGAAGAGCGGAGGAACGGCGCCCAAGCCCAGAGTTCAAGCCCCACAACTGACCAAAAAAAAAAGAAGCAGCACTGGCTCTCATACTCCTCTCATTGGGCCTCAGTAAATATCCATTTCAAGTTTAATTCCTATGTGGGAGCCATATTGTTGCATTGGAGGACAGTGAAATATGGGAAGAAAGAAAGTAACAGGTTTCCTTTAGCCACTTCAGCAGATTCATCGTTGTAAACAACAGAAACCAAGAAGACCACTCTGGTTGTCTGAAACAAAGTGAGAGAGAGGGTGGGGGGAAATTATTGGAAAGATAATAGTGGAAAGCTAGAAGATCAGACTTGTAGAAAGATATGCCAAGCATCAAGTAAGCCCCCTGCCAACCAGGAAGCCACCAAGGACCCTCAAATGTCACTGCTACCACTTCCAGAACACAGTAACCTCCACCAAGCTGCCATTTGCTATACTATACTCAAGAAGTGACAAACTACAACCTACACATACCAAGTAATATCAGAAGTTTCCAAACCTCAGGTTTCCAGCTGGAAATGGGAATTGCTTTTTTGCCAAGATCATCCTCATTGAAGCAAAAGAAGGTTCTTGCTTAGTAAGATTGGATTATGGATAATCAGAAAACTGTCACATCTCCATCATATTAGTATTTCCCTATTGTGTTAAAGATGGAGAAATTAAGAGAGCAAATTTAGCACTTTATTGTTAGTTATTCAAATCCTGGCTGAATACCACCTGTAATTCTTAGATGGAATCTAGTCCAATGGACCTTGATTTCAATTTGACTGGGAAAGAGCTCTTCGAAGGTCCCTAGCATCATGCCTGCTCTTTAGATGGAAGCTACACTTCTGAGCAGGCTTGTCACCTGTGATTACCGCATCCAGGTGCTTATGTGTGACATGGCAGGCTTGTATTTTGAGGCAGCTGTTCTAATACTGCTTAGCATACAAACAGAGAAAAATATTTCCTGTCTTGCCATATGTCAAAAGAGCAGTTTTCCCAAAAGGCAAGTTCAAACTAGCAGTGCATTCTTTGGAACGATATGGGTGACCATAAGACAAACATCTTTTCAAATCAATTCTCCAAATATTTAATAAGTGCCAGCTTTTCCACATTATATTGGGTACTGAGAGAATATATATCTATATACATATACATGTATAATATACATGCATATTTATATTTAAAAGCACATTCTGATTGGGAGGAGAGACTAATTATGTGGCAAACTTAGCATATCAAAAGACAGTACACGCTGGGCGCCGGTGGCTCACGCCTGTAATCCTAGCTACTCAGGAGGCTGAGATCTGAGAATTGTGGTTCAAAGCCAGCCCAGGCAGGAAAGACCGTGAGACTCCTATCTCCAATAAACCACTAGAAAACCGGAAGTGGCGCTGTAGCTCAAGTGGTAGAGCGCTCGCCTTGAGCTGAAGAGCTGAGGGACAGCGCCCAGGCCCAGAGTTCAAGCCCCATGACCGACAAAAAAAAAAAAAAAGAAGACAGTACATAAACACACAACTTTAGAATCAGACAAGTGTGGCTCAAATCCCAGTCCTTTGACTTACTAGCTATAATATTTGGAGCAAGTCTGAACCAGGATTCCTTATCCATATGGGAAAAATAATAATAACACCTATGTCACTGTTATAGTTACATTATTATATAATGCCTACATCATCCTATATGATATAAAATGGTACGTGTAAAATGTTAAGAGTAATTCCTGGCACATAGGAAGAATTTTAAAAAATTTACATACTATAATGCTTACAAACGCAAAGGCATGTATAATGTAGGGATAAAAGTGGCATCTAAAGGGGTAGAGAGAGAAAAAGTAGCACACAGACAGAATGACAGCCACAAAGTTACCTCCATCAAACATTCTCCGAGTCTACCAAGCTTCCAAATATCAGTGATCAAACATCCAAGGCCATCAGAGTCCAGTGGTAGGAATGAACAAGTAAGAGTTTTTGGTTGGTTGTGGGGTCTGAACTCTGGGCCTGGACGCTGTCACAAGTAGATTTCTATTAGGATTTTTGTAAATAAAGTCAGATAACAGAGGTCATTTGACTGAGAACTCCAGGAAAGCCTCTCACTGAAAACCTCTCTTCTGGAGGAGTAGCCAAATCGTCTCTGTCCTTATTTAACCTACTGAAGGAAACTAGGCACTTTAACCTGTAGAAGGAATCCAGCTCATGACAACACCACATCCCCTTCTTTAATATATCCAGCTGTGGAGAAAGTAGCATCAACAACAACCAGTATTTTACAGTATCTGCTCAGAGCCAGAAACTGTCCTAGTTCTACCTCTGCAATATGCACCACAGCCCAGCTCCTTAGATCCCCATTGCACCGATGGGAAAGATAAGTAACATGCTTGTTTAAGCAAGTTTTTCACTACAAACAACCAGATTCATCTACTGCCATATCTTCCCTCCCAATTCTTCTTATGCTCCAACTGTGCTTAACTACTTATATGATGTACATAGTCAGCTTTTGACAAAACGCCTGAAATAAATCATCTATAAGGAGGAAATGTTTATTTTAGTCCAGGGAGGTTTTGGTAGGGTCAATTGGCTCTGTTGCTTTGGGGCCCCGTGCAAGGCAGTGCCTCCTGATGGGAACGTAAGTTTGCATGAACTGTTCATCTTGTGGCAGCCAGGATGAAAGGGGGGAAGAGGGAGGGGCTGGCTTGCTGATGTCAACTTCAATGGCATGCCTCAGTAACCTAATTTCCTCCCACTAGGTCCTACCTCTTAAATATTCTACAAATTCCCACCCAAAATCACCACAGGCTGATGACAAAGCCTTAACTCATGGGCCCTTGAGAGATGTTTGAGATCTAGCCATAGCAACAGCACTACCTTTAAACAAGGGTGAAGAAATGATAGCCCACTGACTGACCAGATCTGACTTGCCACATCATTTGGTAAACAAAGTTTTATTAATCCACTGCTTACGTGTGTCCTGTGGCTGATTTCATGCCACAGTAAAGTTGAACCCACACACAGTCCATAACACCTCAGGAAGGTCTTCAATACTTTAGAGTTCTAAAGCTTTGGCTCTTGCCCATGCTATTCTTTCTTTCCCCCATTTCTTTCATCAGATGTAATGGTTCTTGACTTTGGATTTGAAGACCTGTGAGAAGAATTTCTTAATCTTTCTGGAGTTGCACAGCTCTGTGCATACTTTTGTATTCGCATTAATCACATTGATCGTTTACATGTCCTCAAGTACAGACACTTTATTTTGTGCTTCTTTATCTCCCCATTCCTCCCAATCCCTTGGCTCTGTTGAGTTCTCACTTTACATTTGCCACCACAAGTTGAAGTCATCACTGCCTTCCCGGCATCCTGCTATGTGGTAGCCATACAAGGAGAGGGTCTCAGGAGCCACTAGTGTTCTATGCCAGAAAGAGGCACTGAAAGTAAAAGAGCAAGATTCCAGCAGCATGGTATCTTTGGCCCCATTTGGGACCACCAGAGCGGCTTTGGGTAAGACTTGTCATCTCTTAGTGTCTACATGTCTTCATCTGGACCAAGAAGCAGTTGAACTAGACTAACTCAAGTGTTCCTTCTGGTCCTAAAAATTCTGAGACTTGATGTTTTGTGACTGAAATTTAGTGATGAGAAATACAGTTAGTCAGACAAGCATGTGCGATGAGGCATTGACAAGGAAAGTTATGCTAGGAAGGACCCCAATAATGTTCCAAAAGTGGAGACAATAATGTTCCAAAAGTGGAGATTGAGTATCCAAGATGTCATCCCCAACGCTATTTAGATCAATGCTTCACTCTCGCTTTTAATTTAAAAATAAAAGTAAGAGATAGGCCTAAATAAAACAATAAAAATAATAAACGGGGGGCCAGGAATCTGTGTGCTTCCGCCAGGACCTTCCTGTTCATCAAGAGTTGGGAATCTACACTTAGGAGTCTGAATACAGATTTGAAGTGTTACTGACTCCTGAGCCCCAGAGGTCCATGCTCACTGTTTGAGAGAAATGGCAACTCCCATCTGTCACCCATCCACAAAAAGCAATTCCCAGGAAGCGGTTGCTGGTGGGGAAGGATCTTTTAAGCCCCTGCAGCAGCACCTTCAGGCTGGGCTCATTTGCACACCTGCATATCTCTCCCCCCACCCAATTTTCCAGCACAAACCCCTGTGAATAATTGCGGTTTTGCTAATTGAATCTGAGACCACCTGTTCCTTAATCAATATTAATGCATCTCATGGACACAGAATTTGTAATGAATCGCTCTAGGAGGAAAAGGATTAGACTAAAAAAATAAGAAGAGCCAAGTACCAGTGGCACATGTCTGGAAATTCTGGCTGCTTGGGAGGCTGAGAATGGGCAGGTCATAGTTTGAGGCCAGCCTAGGCAGAAAATCTTGTGAGATTTTTCACCTCAGCAGGCGCAGTGGTATGCACTTGCCATCCCAAGCTACATGAGAAGCTGATATCTGAGCAATCATGGTTTTAGGCTAGTCCAGGCCAAAAAGCCCACAAGACTCCTTGAGCCCAGAAATGTCAGGAAGCCTAAAGTAGGCAGATGGCAGCTTAGGTGCATGTCTGGATAGGAAATGAGACCCTGTTCCAAAACTAGCCAGGGGAAAACAGAGCTGGAAGCAGGGCTCAGTGGCATGGTACCAGATTAGAAAGCACCAAGCCCTGAACTCAAACCCTACACCTTCAAGGAGAAGGAGAGGAAGAAAGAGAAGGAAGGAAGGAAGGAAGGAAGGAAGGAAGGAAGGAAGGAAGGAAGGAAGGAAGGAAGGAAGGAAGGAAGGAAGGAAGGAAGGGAGGGAGGGAGGGAGGGAGGGAGGGAGGGAGGGAGGGAGGGAAAGGAGGAGGAAGAGGAGGAAGAGGAAAAGGAAGAAGAGGAGGAGGATGAGGAAGAGGAAAAGGAAGAGGAGGAGGAGGAGGGGGGGGAAGAGGAGGAAGAGAAGGAGGAGGAGAAAGAGGAGGAGGAGGAGGAGGAGAAACAAAAAAAGAAATTTGCCGGCCGCCAGTGGCTCATGCCTGTAATCCTAGCTACTCAAGAGGCTGAGATCTGAGGATCATGGTTCAAAGTCAGCCCGGGCAGAAAAGTCCATGAGACTCTAATCTCCAAAAAACCACTAGAAAACTGGAAGTGGCGCTGTGGCTCAAGCAGTAGAACACCTTGAGCTGAAGAGTGCAGGGACAGCGCCCAAGCCCAGAGTTCAAGCTCTACAACCCACAAAAAAAAAAAAAAGAAGAAATTTGTTTATTTTTTTGTTTGCTTATTTATTGTTCATCTGCTACCTGATTATTTGTGGCCAGACAGGTAGCCCTGAGATGCCAACCCTGAATGCAAAGCTCCTCCACAGTGCTCTTATTTGGGGCGCTACTTCCTGTTTGTATTTTCTCCCATTTTGGAAAAGAGAAAACAGTGTCCATGACCTGCCAATCCCTGAATACCTTCCCCCATCCTTGGCTCTGGCTGCTTCAACATTAATTTCTATTCCCTTTGATCACCGGGCCCTAGACTTCCACCAGAAGTTCTCTTGATCGTGCTGTAGATAAAAGGTATGTTGGTTCAGCTGGCTGACACAGCTTAGAGCCTTCCAGAAGCAAGGACCTAAGTTCTTCCCAAATGTTTGGCCCAGGAACACGAAGTATTTGTGTTTATGTTCCCTCAGAGCTTCTGCTCAGTTGATCTTTCCAACCCTCTGCGCAGCCTGAACTCATGGCGTCCCTTTTTCTTTTTAGTGATGGCTCCATTGTACCTTCTTAGCATACTCGGCTCACAGTCTCTTCACTGACTGTCTGCCTGAGCATGAGCAAAAAGAAGGTGTCTTGCTCTCTTTCCATGCCCCGTACTAGAATGAGAAGATGCAAGTGGATGTAAGCCTTTTTTTTTGGGGGGGGGGGGTCATGGGGGCTGAACTCTGCCTGGGCACCGTCCCTCAGCTCTTCAGCTCAAGGCGAGTGCTCTACCACTTGAGGCACAGCTCCACTTCCAGCTTTTTTCTTGCTTATGTGGTGCTGAGGAATCAAACCCAGGGCCTCATACATTCAAGGCAAGCACTGAACCACCTTCCCAACCCAGATGTAAGCCTTTTTGGAGTTGAGTGAATGGCTGAGGCCTAGACGGACTGCCTGCAAGCAAAGGTGTTCCGTGCAGTTTTACAGCTCCCCAGCTGTATGCCATGTGGTCAAGGCATTGTTTTGTGCAATCCCACCTAAGCTGATGGAACAAAACGTCCTCACCTGGTGTGAAATCCTGTAAGACCTCATCATCGGGGTCAGGTACGCTTCAAAGGCCTTGTCCTTAGAAAGCTACCTGCGGTGGGAGTTGGAGGATCTAGAAGATGCCTCCAAGCAAGGCTAGCCAAGCTGAACTTCCACCAAACATGGAGCCCAGAGGGCTGCAGGCTGCACCTTAGGGCCTACTTGGATTCATCAGGTGAGTCTGCAGAGAGCCACTGGGTGTCTCTAGGATCAGGTTTGCACCCCCCTTGGGGTAGAAGCATACTCAGCACTGATGGATCCAAGAAGACAAACCAAGGCGAACAAATGAGTGTGAAGGCTGCTGTTACCATTTAGAGTGGGAACGCTCCTCCCCCCTAAAAGACAACGTCCTTTCGCTAAGACAGCATCCCCCACTATTGCCAACCAAGGGAAGATGCTGGAGGAGCCTGGGTCAGAGCAAAAGGGAAATATACATTCCAAAAAGAGTTTTCTTTCTTTTTTACTTTCAGACCAGGATGGGGGCCCTGTCAGCAATCATGCTCTTCTGGTGGAAATGTTAATATTTGCTATTTGGCTGCAGTTCAATTTTGTGCTCAGCCTAATAGCTATTCTGCAAAGTGTAAGACTTTGTGTGTGTCTAATTATTTCTACGATACATTATTTTTCTTACTGGGGCCCTAAAGTGTCCTGAATTTTTTCTGTTGTTTCAAGTAACTTCTCCCCAACATCTCCACTTGGTTATTTATAGGAATTCCAAACTCATTTGTTCAAAAACAAAATTAATAACTCTAATGCCAGAGCTTTCCTCTACATGCACTATCTCAAGGCATGCATCTACCCAGACTAAGGGAAGCCAGAAACATACAAATCATACTTGGTTCTTATTCTCATCTCTCTGTGTGTGTCTCTGTGTGTGTGTCTCTCTGTGTCTCTGTGTCTCTGTCTCTCTCTCCCCCACCCCCTCACTCACACACACACACACACACACACACACACAAACACACACACCTTTGATCTTTCCATCTTCCCTTCAGAGGATATGACCATTTAAACAACAACTGTCTATGATTTGCTATGGCTGCCGGAACTCATTCTGTCCAATTACAGTTCAAGCCCCAGGACTGGCACTAAAGAAGAAGAAAGAGATAAAAGAAAAAAGAAAGAGGAAGAGGAGGAGGGAAAAAGAGAACAAAAGAAAGAGGAAGAGGAGGGAGGAGGAAGGGGGAAGGAGAAAAAGGAGGAGGAGGGGGGAGAAGGAGGAGAAGGAAGAGAAGGAGAAAGGAGGGGGAGGTGGAAGGAGGAGGAGGAAGAGGAAGGAGGAGGAGAAGGAGGAGAAGGAGAAAGGAGGGGGAACAGTAGCTTTATAGGCTCTTTGGCTGGGCGTCCTGATTCTTTCCTTACCCTTCTTTAGAAAAAGAAAAGTTATTCCCTTAGGAAACTGGGCTGTGGTCCAGGGCCTTGAACCTAGAAGGTGGCTTTGAATGAATGAAGCAGAGTTCCACACACACACCCCTCCTGCTGATCCAGCATTGTATTACCACCCCACCCACAGAATATAATCACCAACAAGATTGATTTGCAGGCTGGTAGAATGGGGCAGGGGACAGGATTCCAATTAAAAACGTGCTAAAGTCCTTTGAAAATTCGTAAGTAACAGCTAAGGATCTAGTTGGGTGCTCACATTTTGACGGCCTGACAGTTTCATAGGTTGCACTCTTTTGAAAAAGTTACTACAACATGCATAAGTAGCATATTTTGTATTTTAAGGCACACAGGCATGGCGGCATAATTATTCATAACTTTGGGGAATATTCTGACAGTGGGAGGACATGGATGTCCACAGCCCTCCATCAAATTAGTAAAAGGCACCAATAATGGAAAGAAAACAAACAAGCAGAGTCCCTTCTCCATACAGAGACAGAAGGGTCTGTGTTTTGAAGGGCAATGGAGCCAGTGGTGTCACTTATGAAGAGACAGGTGTGTGTTTCTGGCTAGTCATTGATTAATAGGCTCAGACAGAAACTATTTTGAAGACACAGGTCTCTATCAGCAACAGAGATGACTTTGATTGGCTTTGTGTTGCAAAGAGTAATTGGTCCTCCAAGAGTTCTGAAACAGGAAAGGCACAAGCATCCAACATACCAAAACCATACAGATGGAAAGTCAGAAGCATCCAGGGAAAAAAATCCAAAGGAGGGTACAAACGTCTTTGTATTACAAAGGGGGAAACTGATGCACGGGGGTTAAAAAATTACCTCGTAGTCACACTGCATGTATAGAACCAGATTCCAGACTTGGATCCAAGCAATCCAGCCCCAGGATCCACTGAACTCTTGCACATGGTGCCCCACCCTGTAGAAATCTGGTATCTTCTCCAGGGCTAGCCTGGGGGACATGTCTGCTCCCTGAATGTCTAACTGCTAAGGCAGGAGAGGAGCAATCCACAGAAACTCACTGTATGTTCCTGGCATTGGTGGCTCACACCTATAATCCTGGCTACTCAGGAGGCTGAGATCTGAGGATCGTAATCCAAAGCCAGCCGGGGCAGGAAAGTCTGTGAGACTCTTATCTCCAATTAAACACACATACACACACACACATACACACACACACACACACACACACACACACACACAGAAGCTGGAAGTGGAGCTGTGGCTCAAGTGGTAGAGCACTACTAGCCTTGAGCACAAAAGCTCAGGAAACATTATGTAGGCCCAAGTGAAGCTTGCTCAGGTGCATAGATCATTTAACACATGCAGTGTGTGTACAGTGTATGTGTGTGTGAATTACAAAGGCCTAGTGCTCTAAAGTTCAGAGAGAAAACCCATGCCTCTCTCCCAAGATGATCTCCAGATTATTGTGCTGCTACCCCTGGTGAGATGGAAAGGCATTGATTTTTAATTTTTTGGGGGGGAGGGGGGGTGGTCCGGTCATGGAGCCTGAACTCTGGGCCTGGGCGCTATCCCTCAGCTCTTCAGCTCAAGGCTAGCGCTCTACCACTTGAGTCACAGCACCACTTCTGGCTTTTTTTCTTTTTGCTTATGTGGTGCTGAGGAATCAAACCCAGGGCCTCAGGCATGCAAGGCAAGTGCTCTATCTCTGAGCCACCTTCCCAGCCCCAAGGCATTGATTTTTAGAGTAAAAAAAAAAAAATTTTTTTTGTGGTAAAATTCTATTTTGTTCTGTGACGTCAACAAATTGCTTCTAGTTTCTTTAAGTCCCAACTTCCTCAACACAAGACAGGGGTGATACTTCATAGCTCACATGACAGTTATGGGAATGAAATTACACGGCTGTTAGCAGATCTAGTTGTTGTTGTTTGGTCCAGTTGTGGGGCCTGAACTCTGGGCCTGGGCACTGTCCCTCAGCTCTTCAGCTCAAGGCTAGCGCTCTACCACTTGAGCCACAGTGCCACTTCTGGCTTTTTTCTCTTTGCTTATGTGGTGCTGAGGAATCAAACCCAGGGCCTCAGGCATGCAAGGCAAGCGCTCTACCACTGAGCCACCTTCCCAGCCCATAGTTGTTGTTTTCTTTAAGTCACTTTTTTCTTTGTACCTCTCCTCTTTGCTTTTCTGTAACAATGTGTAGCCTTCAATGCATTGACTCACCTGACATGGTCGCCAGTTCCATGTGTCTGTTTTCCTCTCTCTTTCCATTTGTGCATTCCTCTGGTGTTTTGTCCACTTGTTAGCTCCCTTTATATACTTAATTACTGAAACACAAAGTGTTAGGGACAAGTTTTAAAAGCAACCAGGTTTGAGAGACCTTCCTTCTCTATCAGTTTTTATGCCATATTATTCAACACTTTCCTTATAAAAATAATAAGCGTGTTCTTCCATTTATTTGTATATACTTAGATATTTATATTTTTTAATTTATGGCATGGGCCCTCACAGTGGTTAATACTAGTGGTAACACTATTAATTATCTGTAGTAACTAACTTCTAGTGCCTACTGTTCATTCGGTAATCGCTTATGCATTGGGCATTCTTCTAAGTAAGCATGTTTGCATGGATTGCTCTATTTAATTTCATTTTCACAACGAAAACAGTGGCTACGATGACTGTTCCCTTTTTACAGATGAGGGAAGTGAGACACAGAGAGGTTAAGCTGTGTCTGAGATGAAAAGGAGTGAGAGGAAGAGTAAACTCTATACAGCACCTGCTGGATAGTAATGGAATCCAGACTTGGGCAGAGGAGGCACCAAGACCTCTCTGAGAGGCTCCTGCTTCCCAGCTTTCTGTTGGGGAAGCCTGGGATGATGGGCATGTGAAGATGCTCCCAAGTGGTAAAGAAGCCAGACAAATGTTCACCAACTGGGTACTGATGAAGTCTAACCTCGGTGGTTTTCTCCCATCCAAGACCCCGGGAAACAATGCCACATAGTTGTAGAGTCTGTCAGCACTTGTGGATGATCTGGAAAAGATCCAGAGCTGGCTACCATTGGCTTTCCTGAAACTAGGAAACTTAGGTACACCCAAATAACGCTAGGGGAATTTCTTTTCATTGCAAGTGGCAACTTTCCAAAGCTTTACCTTCCACTGTGTGTGAGAACCGTGGAAACATAGATGCCTAGGTTTGTAAAGAAGCTTCCAAGACCTTCTGTCTAGCCTTCCTACATTGTCTGTCTAGCAGTTAGCCTAAAATCAACTCAGAGTCACAACTTTACGACCTCAGACTGACATGAGCCACGTCCACTCTTGGTGGCACATGGACCCTCACGTTTTGCATACAGCCCCTCATTTCTGGTTTGCTTCTTGTGGCTCCATCTTGTATTTATGTTTTTCTCTGTTTGGTTTTCTTTTGTATCCCCACTTCTCCTGGTCTGGGACTAAGAAATCAATTCTCATTGATCTGTTTTAGAACGTGCCAACAAATACCTGGGGCATGGTATTCAACTGACCAGCTTATATGGCGCATTCTTTCTCTCTGGTCCCGTTATGATTGCAGACTGCCTCTTGGATGTCTCCTTTTGGGCTCTTGGATGGAGTTGAGCCACACCCACTCTCCCTTTACAAGGGACTGCTGTCTGTCAAAGCTGTTTGGCTGAGGTCACGTTCCATCTCCTTCCTGGATTCCATCCCAAGCACCACTTTACCCTTCATAACCCCCAAATGCACACGCAATGTGGGTTATAGACTCTCATTATATATTCCACTAAGGCCCTTTGCGGGGGAGGAAAAACCAACCTCTGTCATAGTATTTAACACTGAATCTATAATTCTGGATATAGTGCTCTGTTCTCAGACTGTAGAAACTCTTTCCTCTTTATTTCTAATCTACCACACAACCTGCTACACTACACAGATGACCCAATGGTGGTACAACCTCACCTTCAGTGCCATTGGCTTGCATAAGTCCAGGGGTATTAGCTCAAGAGAAGCTGTCCACCCATTTAGGGAAAAAAAAGTATGAAGAGGCCAAGTATTAGTCATCTAAACACTGTTTTCCTTATTAAATTGCCAAAACTCATGGCACAGCAGATGGCACTCAAGAGAGGTTGTCATGATTAAAAAAACAACAACATGAAAATGCTATTTGTTTTAAACTCTTTTTTTGCCTTAGTAGCCTATAGATCACTACAGACTAATTTGAGATCAGTCCAGGGCTCTGCTTAGACCTTTGTCTCTTCTTAACACTGCACCACTTTCCATCCTTGGCTCTTTCCTTTGCGGCAATGTGATGACTGCTCAACACTAAATCCAGAGTCAGGTGCCAATGGCTCACGCCTGTAATCCTAGCTATTCAAGAGGATGAGATCTGAGCATCACAGTTCAAAGCAAGCCCGGGGAAGGAAAGGCCATGAGACTCTTATCTCCAATAAACCACCAGAAATCCGGAAGTGGCACTGTGGCTCAAGTGGTAGAGAGCTAACCTTGAGCAAAAGAGCTCAGGAACAGCACCCAGGCCCTGCGTTCAAGCCCCACAATTGGAAAAACAAAAAAGTGAATCTAGACATGAGTGTGTTTTCTTTTATTCTAATAGGAAAGGGGACATGCACAGATCACATGCCTACTGAGTACAGGAGCAGGGGTGAAGGTCTTGTCATGTTGGCTTAGGAGGGTTCTCCCTACATTCTTTAAGAAGCATGAATGTAAAGAGCAATGTACTATGCAGTGAGCTGCAGCGATGGACGTGAGGACATTATGGGTGGTCTGGATTTGATGTAGTGCCTGTAGGAACTGGCTCAGGGACCATGGTGTCATCAGTGACCCTCTCCGCATAGCTCATGGACTTCTCTCACAGACAGGTCCCCAGCCAGCAGCTCGAGCCACCTTGCCTTATTGGAATTTGAGCCCCAAGATCCCTAGAGCAGTATTTTATAAAATTCAGTTTATCCGAAGATTTGGCTTCTTTAGGATGATAGGATGTCTTACTTATTGAAGACCGTGAAAAGTTCAGGAATCTTTGGCACCGTGATGGCTAAAAAGCACAAAGTTGATGTGGAATCTCCTGTCCTTGGCAGAAGACAAATGGTGTCACTATCCCAAACCCTGAGAGTCATTGCACAAGCACGTCAAGTACTTTCACCAGAAACCAAACAAAAAACCAGCACATCATTACATAGGTTCTTGCTACAAGCCAAACATTTAGCTTTTAGCCTTTCTCCTTACTTCAACCTTTACCCTAGTGAAGTTGTTGAAAATGATCAGGTTGAAACCGAAGGTCAGTCAATGTGGTGAGTTTTTCCAGCTTCCATCTTGGGGTAAGAAAAGAATGTAGAGGGGCTGGGAAGGTGGCTCAGTGGTAGAGCACTTGCCTTGCATGCACAAAGCCCTGAGTTCGATTCCTCAGCACCACATAAGCAAAAAGAAAAAAGCCGGAAGTGGCGCTGTGGCTCAAGTGTAGAGTGCTAGCCTTGAGCTGAAGAGCTGAGGGACAGCACCCAGGCCCAGAGTTCAGGCCCCACAACCAGACCAAAAAAAAAAAAGAATGTAGAAAATTAGGTTACATCCAAATAAAGCCAGGGGTTCCATTGCTAATGGTATACCAATGTGCACTTCTTAGTTGTGACCAGTGAATGGTCAGTATGTGAGATAACAAATTTAGGGGGAAGCCAAGGGGGCCCAGAACTCTCTTAAGAACTCTCTCTGAAAATCTTTTTTGCAAATCTATAATTATTCTAAAATTTTTAAGAAAAAAATAAGAGGTTAAACTCAAAAGTCACTGGGGAGGAGACATGATTTACCTATGTAAGCCGGGCACTGGTGGCTCATCCCTGTAATCCTAGCTACTCAGGAGGCTGAGATCTAAGAATTGCAGTTCAAAGCCACTCCAGGCAGGAAAGTCCATGAGACTCTTATCTCCAATAAACTGCTCAAAAAAAGTCGACAGTGGTGCTATGACTCAAGTGATAGAGCGCTATCCTTGAACACAGAGAGGCTCAGGGATAGTGGGCAGGCCCTGAGTTCAAGCCCTGGGACTGGCAAAAATTTAAATTAAAAAAAAAAAGAATATGAAATGAAAAGCATATCCAAAGAGAGGAGTGTGGTCCTTCTCTCTCCTACTGTGAGCTGTGTCCATGATTAAGTTATAAACTTCCCTGGACCTGCTTTCTTGTCTCTAAAATGAGACTTAATTAAACATTCTTCATGCAATTATTATAACGGTTAAATAATATATAAGGAACTTGCATTAGTAAATGTTCAGGGCATATTGATTGAATGTAGTAGAAAGCTAAAGATGAGATTTTTTGTATGGTAGAAAATCCCTGTTGTTCACCTTTCACAACTTCTGGACAAGCATGAATCTCAACGTAAAGAGAGGACAAATTGACAAGAACTGTAATCATTCCCTACCAGAGATGGGAAGGAGATTGAACTGGGCGCAACCCATTTCTCGCCTTAAAGAAACACTTCCTAATCCATGTACTCTCATAGCAAGCTCTCTGATTCATGGAAAGACCTGTACACAATTTTATGTCCAAGTTGCTTAGTAACAGCACCCTTGGTTTCCTAGGTAAGTTCCAGTATTACATTAAAAAAATTACTAAAAGGAAAAGGACTCTCATTCTGACTTGTGTTTTCTTTTGCCTGCTGTTTGAGAAATAAAGTTAAGCGATCTATTCAATTACCTCTCTCCCTCCCTAACTACCAGTAGATTGCCTGGTGAGTTAAATACCATTCAAGGAAACACTAGTTCAGAGACTTATCTAACACTACCCAGATAACAATAGAGGGACCCAAACTTGCTCCTGATTCCTGGCACTGTTCTCTTTCCTGCCACATTGCCTCTTCACCCCAACAGTGTCAATTTGACAAGTGCCGCCAGAGCCAATCTTCCTTTCCAGCTTCTTCCACACCAAACATGGTCAGGCAGCAAACCAGACATCCATCCACTCCCACTTGGAAACTTGTGAACTCCTCTCCCATCCACTTCTACCTTTAAAATCACTCTTGCATATCAATGAGAGAATCAAGCAATTCCCACACACTCAACCACTAAGTTCGCGCTCTTCAAGAATCTGTCTTGAGGTGGAACCTCTTCAAAAGACACCATTAGGCCAAGCATGGTAGTCCATGCCTGTAAGCCCAGCATGCAGGAGGCAGAGATAGAAAGCTCTTTGTAGCCTGGGCTACATAGTGAAACTCTGTCTAAACCAACACAGTTGCGCTGAGCATTTCCCAGCCCCCTCAACACCATCTAATGGACTTCTTCCCACACCACACTAGCCGCTCAGAGTCAGCATGTGTTCCCAGAACTCTTGCTTGTGAGTCTGGGTTCTGAGCCCTGTAGCTGCCTATCACTCCTGAAAATTTTCAGTCCTACCTGCCTTGTCCAAAGGGCTCTCTGCCTTTGCAGGCCCTGGGCCCTAATCGTTAGTTCTGTTCTCATCTCTGTTCAGTTGCAATTTACTCTTGACTATTGCTATCTACGTCTCAGTCTTTCAGGCATCCATCTGTCTGTCTGGCCTGAGCCATCTCAGCCCTATAGACCTCTACCTCCTACTGCTCTTTAAAGTTTCATTTGCTACTGCACACATGTGCGTGCGTGCGCGCGCGCACACACACACACACACACACACAGAGTTTGTGTCTACCTTCCAAGCTCTCATTAGCATTAAATGTCAAGTTTCAGGCATAACCAAGCCTTCCTGGTTACAAATAAAATCAGAGATTGCCGCATGGATGCAGTAATGGAAATGTAATGAAGGAATTTATTGTCCCTGAAAGACAATATCTACCACACAAACCCCACGGGGTGCATGCAGACAGTAAGTCCAACTCCACGCCTCTAATTCCGCTGGTCCACAATTATCTCAGGAGGACTCTGACCCACTAGTCCTCCCTATTAAAAGTATATTTCCTCACAACATGAACTGTACTTTATTGAATTGCATCATTGTGATCACTGGAAATTGACATATTGGGCTCATTAGCCAGGAAGTTGGGTAGTTAATTTATGAGGTTTCTCAGAGCCTGTCCCAGACCAGTCATTGAGAAAACTAAACAGCCCACGATGAGATGGGAGAAAGTTACCCCAGTGGCATTACCTTACTTTTCTCTCATTACAGAGATAATGAACAGAAAAGTTCCCTGGTGCCAATGTTGCCTTCTATCACGCCCCACCCCCGACACACACACACATACACACCCCCAAAATGATTCTACTTTATTACAACCAGATACCATTTGGTAGGCCCACAGTCTGACTCTGCTCATTAGCACCATTTTTCCTTGAAAATGCTTCGGCTACTGGGATGAAAAGATGATCTAAAGTCCTTGCTTTTATCTTTAATATTTAAAACTGTTCACACAACCTTTTCAAAATCAAATATTGATGCCGCTACCTGTTGTTCTTCAAAGCGGAGTGATGATACTGCAGGCCCTTCACAGTGCACACCGGCTCTTGTCAGAAACGAGAGAGAGGGTGTTAGGAAGACGTTTCTTTTCCCTGCTCAGGATTTCCACTCCCTTCCACCTAGGGTGAGACACTGGGAAAGCACGCTGGCTCTTAATGAAGAATGTGCTGCAAGCACCCAGTGGGCAGGCTGGCAAGGGGACTGAGAGGCAGAGAGCAGATTCTGCAGAATGGTACTGTGCCCTTGGAGCCATACAGCCTCCAGGCTCTCAGCCAGTTTGCCCACAAGAAGCCAAGCTTCCTTCAACCTCTGCAACCTAGATTGGGGGGGTGGGGGGAGGGCAGGGAGGGGAAAGGAGGGGGGGGAGGAGAGGGCCTGTTCTGGGGCCTGGGATGGTTCCACACTGCCCTCTAGTGGTTGTGCCTAGAAGCTACATGCCTCTCATTGTCACTACATCTGAGGTGAATGGAGATACACAGCCTCATTCGCCAGGACTTCATAGGTCTTGTAGGGAAAAGCATGCAGAAGGATAATTATTCATCAATATTGATGTGTTTTACACATGAGAACATAGGGAAATCTGTGTTCACCAAGACCATGGGGTTCAAATATCTTGAGGGATAAGAATGAGTATCTTAGAGGAGCACAGGGTGAGCAGAGACAATTACAGGTATTTCACTTAGATGTAGTGTATCATCACGGGGTGTGTGTGTGTGTGCGCGCGTGTGCGTGTGTGTGTGTGTGTGTGTGTGTGTGTGTGTGTGTGTGTGTGGCAGGGCCAGAGTGCGGTCTTTACCTTTTTCTTTCAAGATTGGTACTCTACCACTTGAGCCACAGCTCCACTTCTAGCTTTTGGTAGTTAATTTGACATGAGTCTTATGGACTTTTTTTTACCCTGACTGTTTGAGCCATGATCCTCAGATCTCAACTTCCTGAATAGCTAGGATCGTAGGCCTGAGCCAATGACACTGGGCTCATCCTTGTTCAGACGCACATTTTCTTAGCATATTTTAACATCTCTTTGCGACGCCTCCTGCAAATCATTACTTTACTTATAATGTTTCCCTTTTCTTTTTCTTTTCACAGTGGAGTGCACATTCACGCTATATCTTATCATCAAGGGCATCTAAAATTTGAGGCAATTAAGGCTTAAATTGGGGGATGGCTGGGAGAAAGAGAGCAGAGGATGTATAAACTGAGGAAACAGAATAAGAGAAGGGAGAGAGCTGCAGAGACAGAGGGGGACGGAGGATAGACAGCTTCAGGAAGCTGAATGTTTAAAAGTTGTTAAATACTTCTATGTTAGCGGTGAAGAAGGAGAAGAGAGCATTCCTCTGAGGTGGCTTGTATGTGCTCAGAAGCAACTGGAAGGAACTAATAAAAGCAGGTTTTGCTGTGAGCCTTTGCAGTTCACCAACAATGAAAAGAGGTAGGGAAATTGCATAATGGCACAGCACCATGAAATCACCCCCTTGAGTAGAAATCCGAGAGGTTTTGTTAATGGACTAGAATGATGGGAACGGGGCAGGAGGCTGTGGAAATGGAGTGGATGATTTCTTTTGGCCCTCTATGTTCCTGATTATCTCCTGCTTATAGGAAATAGGAGCAGAGCTAAGCATTTAATTGGCTCTCATTCATCTGGTGAACATGCTCTTCCGATATCAGCCAGATCAATAGTATCAACAGCTTCAGAGCCACTCAATACTTTTGTCATGGATGAGATTGTAGAGGACCATCTGCTTTCTTGTGGAAGATACCCAAAAGTGCTGAATTTAGGCTTTCTCAATAGCAATGAAAATTTCCCATCCTTCAGCACACCCTCCCCCACCTTCCCCTCCCCATCCCCCGGATAGTTTACTCTGTTGAGGATGCCAATTAGCTGGTATAACCCCTGTTTTGAAGCCATGATATACAAAATCAGTTACACAAAACAGAGCCATCTATTTCTGAAATGCTGGTATTTTCTCACTCTGAAGGTGAAGTTCTAGCCACTGTGGTCAGCTACTTAATCATGTCTTTGGGCTTTATGTGGGTGACCATTTTTAGATTCTATTCTTATCAGCCAAAGGATGGACAAAAGGCAAAGAGCGTGAAGAGAGGGAAAAGTGAGCATGACAAAGAAGGCATCGTGATGGGCTTTCTCTGATACAGAAGCACAGCAAGTTCAGAGGATCCGTGCAGTCAGACAGAACACACTAGCAGGAACTTACTCCTTACAGACGACATCCTTTCTGACATAATTCATTTCATATTGTGGTAGAAAAGATTGGACAGCTGTGGATTCAAATCCTCCTTCCTTTTCTTGTTACTGTGCAACGCTGGACAAATGATTTAACCTCTTAGACCCCAGGTTTCTTTATTAGTAAACCAAGAGAGTCATTCTTTCTACCCACCAAGGTTTCAGAGGAAGGTAAAGGAGTTGAACTTCATTAATCGCTAGCAGAGACTATTACGTTGCCTCTCATACACGTGGACACAGATTCCCTGTGCAATCGCCATACTTCACATTGAAACCAGTATTGATGTGGGTTTTCTTTTTTACATGAGCAACTTCAGAATGTCCTGGGAACCCAGGGCAGCCTATCAACCAAGATTGTGGGGTTCAAAAGGAGGTAGTCCTGGGAGATGAGAATGGGAATCTGAAAAAAAGAAAAGTAGGTACACAGCAGGGCCTCGTGGTTAAAGGCCTGTGTGACACTCCAAAAATTAAACCAAGGTGCCTTGTCCAATACTCCAGGGACACCAAGGGTCACTCCTGCCATTCCCTTCATATTTCCCCATTCCCAGCTCTTCCCAGCTCGAGATATCAGTGGATGCCCACATCCAACCCATTGTACAGGGCCTGCTTCTCTGAGAAACGCAATCCTTGTTCCTTAGACTGAAGTCTTTTGTCCAGCTTGGAAGCAATATAGCAACTCTGTATGTAGTTCACACAGATTCTTTTCCATGTTATCCTATAGCCCTGTGATCTGTGGACCCTTGCTGAGCCTCGGTTTCTTCATCCAATGGTGATAATAAGAATATCTACTTCCTTGAGCAGTGACAAGGATCAAATGGCTAAGGCAGTCCTAGTGAGAACCTCTCAGTGCCCTAGTGACATTGACATGTTATTAGTAGATATAACCTGTATTCAGAAAGTGTAATTCCCCTGACTTCTTGCTTCCTTGTATCCCTAGAAAATGGTGTCTTTCTCATGGGCATGCCTCACTGGTGAAGAGCTTTGGCAGAAGATGGCAGCAGCTATGTGAATCCAATCACCAGGGCATCAGGGGTGAAGGGAGTGCTGTTTGTATCTGAGGCTGCAGCTGACATTTATTCCTCAGCTGAAGACCTTGAATCAAGGTCTTGAACCAGCACAAAGGACAGGTTCATTCGCACCCACATAGCCTCTGAGAAATGCAAAGGATGTGAAAACCATACAGCAGTGAGGAATATCAGATGATGTACAATTGCTAAATGACAAGACTAATGGCTTTGGTGGATATGGAATAAATGCCTGACCTTCAAGACAGGAACAAGGTTGTATGATCTTAGGGCATGGGGAAGAAAGGAAGGAATGGAAGATTGAAAGCATCTAGGACTTCTCCCTGATCACTGAATACAGAATAAATGGTTTCTTACTTCATGACATTGATCTTTTCATTAATTTAGTGACTCTTAGATTCATCTCCCTTCTTAGGAGGAATCTGAAGAGGTTCTTAATTTAGACAATGAGACACATTTATATAGTCCTAGCAAATAGCAGCAGGACACACATTACCAGTTTCAATATCAGTAGTCTAGATCTACCAGCCAAGATAAGCATCATTTGGCTGCCCAGCCTCTGTCTGGTCTCCTGAATTACACTATGAATCCTACACATAGCAAAAGAAATGGTGACAGATAGGAAACTAGCTGCCCTTTGGGTAGGAAATAAGTATGGCACGATCTTCCTAATTTATTCCTGGCCTGTTGAATACTCCTCAGAGCCTGGTGTCCTCGATCACTGCTTGGTTGGCCCACCCCATTTCTTCACTCTGTTTACATGCAGGAGAACAGATTGGAAAAGAAGGTAGACCACACTACCACATCCAACACAGTGGTCACTCACCTCATGAGACTGTTACATATGGTCATCAAGCTAGGTGCCAGTACCTCACACCTCTAACCCTAGCTACTCAAAAGGCTGAAATGTGAGGATCATGGTTCAAAGCCAACCCAGACAGAAATGTCTGTGAGATTTTTAATCTCTAAGTAACTACCAAAAAGCTAGAAGTGGTGCTGTGGCTCAAGTGGTAGAGTGCCAGACTTGTGCAAAAACGCTTAGCCACAGTGCTCAGGCCTTGAGTTCAAGTTCTAGGAATGTCAACACACACACACACACACACACACACACACACACACACACACACACGTGCGCACCCGCACCTGTACCTTCAGTCAGTATCCATGGCTGACTGGTTCTAGTACCACTCTTAACTATAAAATACTGATATTTAAATCCCTCATATAAAATGAAATCATATTTGCATATACCCTGTGCACATCTTCCTGTGTACCTGAAATAATCTCTAGATTGCCTGCAATACCTAATACAAGGTAATGTCACGTTAATAGTTATTACACTGTGTTGTTTATGGAAATATGACAAGGAAAAAGTCTGCATGTGTTCAGAAGAGACATGTTTATTCTTTTCAAATACTGAAAAGAAGTTGATCAATGATAGGTTGAATCCTCAGACACAGAACACACAGATACACACTGGATGTATTGGGCCCAGCGAAATGTACTCATCATAGTTTGGGTTCCTCTTCCTTTATTCCTGTGGCTAGTACATGAAACATGGCATCTGTAGCCAACTTCCATTGCTGTGACACCAAACACCATACCACGGCCCAGACAGCTCCTGGCTATCTCATTTTAAAAGTCACTTTGGCCAGCTGCTGCTGGTTCATGCCTGTAATCCTAGCTACTCAGAAGGCTGAGAATAGTGGTTCAAAGTCAGCCAGGGCAGGAAAGTCCTTAAGATACTTATCTCCAATGAGCCACCAAAAAGCCAGAAGTGGAGCCATGGCTCAAACACCCAGGCCCAAGAAGGACACAATACCAAAGGGTATGCAATGAAAAGTGGATCCTAGGACCCCTGCCTTTCTGTTCCGGGGCTTCTTCTAGACCTCCTCTACCTATTCCATGCTGTAGAGTTCTCCAAGATAGTAGATACAGGCTCCCCCATACCCAGCCCCGGCCCCAGTGTCTTCCACTCCTTGCCACCCACCTGACCTGTCATACTTACTTATGTGACTGCTATCAGTGTGGGCCCTTGATTATGGCTTAAGGTAGCACCTGGCAGCTCATGATGAGCCAGGGTCTACAGGCCCAGGGACCCCATGTGTGTTAGTGAGATATCTGTCACTGACAAACGCCTGAAAGAAACCACTGAAAAGAGCACAATTTTACTTTGTCTCTTGGTTTCAAAGGTTTGTCAGGGACAGGGCAGATCCCTGCCAGTGACCTCATGATCTACTTCTTCCAACTAGGAGCTCCCTTCTAATCCCTCAAGGGATTCGTCCACAGCGTAGGTCGTGAGCCTCAGGATCCCATCTCTTCCCAATGATTGTCTCCACCAGCTGGAGATGAAGTCTTCCAATACATAACCCTACAGGAGGAGAACTCCATATCCAAGCCACTCCACCATGGGAGTTAAATAATTACCCCCACATATACAATATAGAGAAATTAGATAGCCATGGAGACTTGCCATCTTATTTCTACTTTCTTTGAAAGAAAGGGGAAAAAAAACCTAGCATTGGGATTCTAACATCTGACCATTGAGACCAGGGAGGCGCATGTCGGGGGATGGGAAGATGGCAAAGTACACACACGGCTGCACCTGTGTGTCCCGGAGTTCCGCAGGTACCTCTCAAAAGGCATCTGCCTCTGTGAGGATGAAATAACTGGAGATCAGGAGTTTATTTGCCTAAAGCCCTGAGAATTAAAAGATTGAATTAAATGGCATTACGCTAGAAATAACCCTTTCCAAGGCAAGTTGTACTATGTTAATTAAAGTGGCCTCACCTTGAATTTTCACCATTTAGGGAAAAGCAGTAGCCTGAAGATGAAATCAATGCCTCATTCAGAAAGAGGTTTGGTTTCATATCTTTAGAATCATCAAAGCAATCCCTGAAGGTACAGAGGAAAGATCAAGAAAATGACACTACTGGGTCCCCAACCCCAAGCATTAAACATCTGCCTGCCTCCATTCAAGTGAACTTTAAGAGAAGCCCAGAAAAGGAATCCAGCAGATTCCCAAAAGTCCCACCTCAGACCTATTGATTCAGACTAGGGGCCGGGCATGGGCCAGGAACTCAGATGAGGCTCAAAACAAAAAATCCTGTGTGTTCTTGTTTAACAAACATAAAGACAAATCTAATTGGATCTATATCATCCTTTAAAACCATTGAATATATTCATTATCTTTATAGTTTATATCATAGACATAATGTGGATATGTCATAGATTCATAAAAATATAGTTAATAAATACAGCAACACAATAAAGTATATTTTTGTGTGCCCAAACACACTATAGGGGGATTTTCTCAATCCAAACGTGGGCTATTGTACATGGCTCAGGTAGGCTTCCAGCCCAGGAAATAGGCAGTGAAACCAATTTTCCCATTGGAGACAATCTGCTCCCAGTCTGATGGTGCCTGCCATTTTGGTTCCAGTTCCTCTATTTATTCACGCAGTACCCTAGCTACTCACTAAAGTATCTCAACAATGAACAGTGAGGAGCTTAGCAAGAATTCTGCAGGGTCTCCAGGTGCTAAATGGCTAAGACTTATGGCAGTGTTAGTCCAGGTGAGGGATTCAGAGAAATAAGCCTGAAACCACAGCTAAAATATAGCCACACAAATCACAGGAAAGGCACAAGGAAGCATTCAATGCAGACAGTCTGTGTTCTAACTCTGGCTCTTTAGCCCACTACTTATGAGACCCTGGACGAGTCATGTAACCCTAATCTCACTTGGAAATTGAGATCATGCCCACCTTTGCAGGCTCAATGTAGGAATGTCATTTGTTTATTTTGTGCCAGTACTGGGGCTTGAATTTAGGGCCTGGGTCTTGTTCTTTAGCTCTTTTGCATAAGGCTGAAACTCTACCTTTTGGGCTGATTAATTAGAGATAAGAGTCTCATAGACTCTCCCCTCACCACCACCCCCAGGCTAACTTTAAACTGTGATCCTCAGATCACAACCTCCTGAGTAGCTTGGATTATAGGCATGAGCCACCAGTACCTGGCTGGTGTAGAGGGTTTTTTGTAAATGTTCATAAAACATCTATACAGGCACAAAAGGCAAAGCTACTAGATTTAAATTTGACTTATAATATTAAATTATTATCGAAATTAATAACACCATTGGATGGAAGCAGTGGCTCCATAGGAAAATAGTATGTAGGATTCATACTCAGGATCTCATTTACCAGAACTGGGATGGAAAAACTCATTTGAGACAAGACTATTTGAGACACTATCCGCCCCCCCCCCCCGCCCCCCTTGCTCAGGTACTGCAAAGACCTGATAGGCAAATGAAGAGCCTCTGTGCCCAGAAAGTGACAAAAAGGTACTCAGCCTTTTGGCTGAGTACCTGTCATGGTACCCTGGAATGGGACAGAGGGAGAGAGAATTGTCTTCACTGCGTCTGTACCTTAGAGGACCGAGCAGTGTCTTTCACACCTGTTTTTCATTTCTCTTCATTAACTCCAGCAGCCCTCAAGTTCAAAAGAGATTGCTGCCGAGGTGCTAACCTAGCATCCCTGTAGAGTTTGCAAAGAAAAACTCATTATTTGAAGACTCAGGATTTCCATAAACAGATGTCATTTTTTAAAATAATATTAGGATTCGTATAATAATAGTGTGCCTGTGTGATCATTTCATCTAGGTTTTCAGGACTGATTTTTTAATGTATTTTATTGTTATTGTAGAGGTGATGTACAGAGGCGTTGGAGATACATGTCAGGTAATGAGGGCCTTTTTTTGGAACAGTGTCACCCTGTCCCTCATGCTCTCCCACTCTTTCCCTCCCCTTCCCACCCACAAGTTGTAGAGTTCATTTTCAACATAGTGTCTAGTGAGTACCACTGCTGCATTGGTTCATCCTTTGTCCCGCCTTTTCTGTGCTCCCCCCGGCCCTCCCAAATACAAATAAAGTAGCAAATGAGACAAAAGGAAAAGACAACAAAAACAGCAGCAACAACAACAAGATACACTCTTGTTTCCATTTCTTGGAGTCCATTTCATAAAATGTCATTTTATTGAGCCTTTGTGATCCACTCCTATGAACAGCCTCCTTTGGTCTCACTGTGTGACTGTATAATGTATCATGTCCCTGTGTTTTTTTGGGGGGGATCCAGTCGTGGGGACTGAACTCTGGGCCTGGGCGCTGTCCCTCAGCTCTTCAGCTCAAGGCTAGCGCTCTACCACTTGAGCCACAGCGCCACTTCTGGCTTTTTTTTTTTTGCTTATGTGGTGCTGAAGAATCGAAACCAGGGCCTCATGTATGCAAGGCAAGCGCTCTACCACTGATCCACCTTCCCAGCCCACCCTGTGTATTTTTTTAAACCAGGATTGATTTGTAAAATCCTAGTCTTTTCACAGAGCTAAAAAGCTGGCTACGTCCGATGGGAAAGGAGAAAGATTAAATTCAGCATCGCTAAGGGAGAGACTCATCTTCTCTTCAGGGTTAAGACTAATGGGTGAAATCTTGAAAGTACTTCAACTCTTCTACCCAAGTCTACCCATCCGACACAGCTCAAAGCAGAGCACTCCAGTTTGGGTCCATTTTTTCTTACCCACCCATCAGCCATTCTCTTCTTGACCCACAGGCTCCAAATAGTTTTCTTCTGCTTGCTTCCAAAGCTACAGTGCAAAAATACTCATTCCTAACATACCCCCTATTTCCATTCTCTCTTCTCAAGATCTAATTCCTTTTAGCTTTTACCATTAGAATGAAGCTCGTTAAAAAAAAAAAAAAAGAATCATTTGAACAAATACTGGGAAGAGCCTGCTACCCAGATGTATAGCATCATGGAAATGGTGCTGACAGTGCCAGGCTGACTGCTTTGGCTTTTCTTTTTTCTATTTTCCTATGGGTTATGATTTTCATGTATATACACCTTTAGTGGTCCAGTCTTTCAAACTCAGAGTCAGTATAATTATGAATGCAAAATACAAAAGTATATATCTATCTCACTATATATAGAGAGCTATAGATCTCACTATATATATAGATCTATATATCTATCTCACTATATATAATATAGATCTCTATATATAGATAGAGATCTATATATAAATATAGATATATGCATATCTTTATGTAGAGAGGGGGGCAAGTTGTGCTTCCCAGATCAAGGAACAAAGTCAGTATGGTAATTTCTAGTTTGCGTTTGTCACTCTTGATCAACTTGGACAACTTTTTCCGGCTCTCCAGATCTAATTTCCCAAATGTATTGAATAAGAAATGGGTTTTTATCCTTAATTTTTTATTTATTTTTTTTGTGTGTGTGTGCTGGGCCTGGGCCTGGGTTCTGTCCTTAAGAGGTTTTTGTTGTTGGTGTTTTGTTTTGCTCAAAGCTAGCACTCTGCTACTTGAGCCACAGTTCTACTCCTGGCTCTTGGGTGATTAATTGAAGATAAGAGGCTCATAGACTTCCCTGCCTGGGCTGGCAGGGAACCATGATCCTCCGGTTTTACCCTCCTGAGTAGCTAAGATTATGAGCAGGAGCCACTGCCCCCTGGCTTAAGCTCTGATTCTTTCTCAAGTCCTCTTAGCTCCCACACCCACTGGACCCTGATTTTGCCAATGTATTCATAAGTTCCACCGTAAGGGAGCCAGTGATTGAACTCCAATTGTTTCTGCCACATAGTTTCTCCTTGCAGGGATGCCTCCAGAACCTGAGCATGAACAGCCAGCCCACCAGCTTTTCGCATTCAGCTTTTACAGATCAGCCACTTGGCATTGCAGCTACTCTGTAAGAAACCAGGCTAAGCAGTGTCCTTTTCAATCTCTGAGACTCACTAATCACATTGCAAAGAAGAACTATTACACACCTCAGCAGAGCAGTCAAAGACGTATAATAGGAAAACCAAGTTGCGAGGAAAGGACATCTAATTTATGTGACATGGATGTCAGACCTTCTTCACAAGCCCTCCTTGGCACTGATGGCCTTCCTAATTATGAGCTCAGCCATTCAGTTGCTAAGCCCACACTTGGCAGATAGGACCCATCTCTCAATTCCCAGCAGGTGGGAACTGGAATTGCACAGGCGGACCTGAGTCTAGAAGCCCTGATGGGTGTTCAGCCCATGCCTGGATAAATTTAAACCCAATCTGGTACATCCATGTGGACATCAGATTTTAAGTTGATCCCTGACATAACTACATAAACTACATGGTTTCCCCCAACACTCTTTTTTGTGCCAACCTTTGACTTCTTCTCTTTCAGGAGATGTAGAATTTGGAATCAAATAGTTCTAGGCTAGAATGGTATCTCTGACAATGTCTGCTCATGAATCTCTCAATGAATCATGTAACCCATTGAAGCCTTCCTGGACCCACCTGAGAATGTAGATAGCAATGCTTTTCCCACGAGAGTGTGGAAGGATGGGTGGGGGGTGACCTTTGTAAAGCCAGCAGGTGCATGGTCTGGAGCACACCACCATCATGGTATAGCTGTGGCCGTTGTGTAATCCTTCACCCAGTGTGTTAGTGTGGTCATGGGCTCTCATCAACTCACTGAAAGACAATCTGCAGACTAAGGCCTTCTCCTCATGGTGATGAGTGGTAGAAAAGCTCTATTGTTTTTGAAACTGGCTCTACTTTCAAGTGGCTGAGATTTGGAGAACAGTGTTAGAGATGGTTACATCCTGTGGGATGTAGTGTTGGGGATGACTACATCCTGTGTTAGAGAAAACACATACTATAGATTATATATGCGTACGCATATCCATTATAGATGTAATATGTATGTGATATGGTGCATACACGTGTGAACCTATAGCATATGCATGAAATATGTACACCTATATTCATTATTACACTCATCACCACGTTATACAGACTAATTATTTGATTAGGAGCTGTTTAGAACAGATGCAATGAAGATGACAAATAGATCTAACTTTGTATAGAAACTTGGCTGGGCTATGGCGACCAAATATTTGGTCAAAGGTTATTCTGAACATTTCTATAAGCATGTTTTTGAATGAGGTAAATATATATGCCAGTAGAATTTGCATAAAGCAGATTGCCCACAGTAATAAGAACAGGCCTCCGCCGATTAGTTGAAGGACTCTAGGGAACAGAAAGAACCAAACGTGACGTGGCACTTCCCTGAAGTGGAAGGAAACTTGCCTTGGGCTCTGTCCTGGATCTCAGTCCTGCAGATTTGAACTGAGCTGCAGCCTCACCCCCTCTAGGGGAGTCCCCAACCTCCTGGCCTGCTCTGCAGGCTTTATACATTGCTATGTGAGACAATCCTTAACAATGAATCTCTTACCAGCACTGGTGGCTCATGCTTATAATCCCAGCTACTCAGGAGGCTAAGATTTGAGGATCGTGGTTTGAAGCCAGCCTGGGCAAGAAAGTTCATGAGACTCTTATCTCCAATTAACCACCAGAAAGCCGGATATAGAGCTGTTGCTCAAAGTGGTAGAGTGCTACCCTTGAGTGGATAAAGCTCGGGGACACTGCCCAGGCCCTGAGTTCAAGCGCCATGACTGACCAAAACAAAAATACAAGCAAAAACAAAACCCTACTTTGTGTGTAAATCCACATACCTGTATACATCCCATTGCTTTGGTTTCTCTGGAGAACTCTTGACTAGCTTGATCTCCTGACCCGCAAACCACTATGAGCTTCCTGCTCTATCAGCCTGCCTTCTTGAAAAAGATATTACATACTATGGCCCTGTTAGATGATCCGCTAATGTTGTGAAAACTCTACACAATTTCATATCCTAGAGACACCCAGGGTCAAGTCTTGGCTCTGCCAGGACTCTTTGCCTTGGCGCAAGAAAGCAAGGCAGCAGCCAGCAGGAGAGGCCAGGCCTATGGGATTGCTGTCCTTCACACAAGGATTTAATGTCCTGTCTTCCCATGAAAGGAGACACAAATGGCAATTGTCCTAGGGACCTCGCCATATTCAGGGCTGGGTTTTGCTGAAAGAGAAATCATGAGGGCTAACAGAAGAAGTTCAGCTTCAAAATACCATCTGCTGTGAACAAGATCATAGCTGGATCATGCCTGCTTTTTTTTTTTAATGAGAGAAAATCCTCCCTTATCTTAAAGATGTACTGTTTCTCTCTCATTCAGTAGCATCCCCAGAATGAAAGGAAAGATGGTCCCATTAAGAAGCAGCCTAGAAGATAGACATAGACAAACTGTGTTTGCTAAATGAGGATTGTCTAATATTTTTTAAAATTATTATCCTTGGAGCAACTTGTTTTTGCTTGGTATGAGAACATAGAGCTTTTACAAGGCCTTCAGTTAGATGATATTGATAAGCATGTGATCTTGACAGTATATATGCAGAGCTCCTGTGGCCTGCTTGTCACCACCATTGGATGGAGCTCCATCCAATCGTGAGCTAATTTCAATGTCTCCAGGGAAAAGAAGCAAGGTGCTCTTTGACCATCAGGTTTCTCCAGGTCTTTTCCTAAGATGAAATTCGATAGTCTAGCGTCCAGTAGGACTCATCCATGTTTCTTTTTTTCTTTTTCTTTTTCTTTTTTTTTACTATTATAGAGGTGGTATAGAGAGGGTAACAGCTACATAAGTAAGGTAAAGAGTACATTTCTTTTCAAACAGTGCTACCCCTCCCTGCTTTCTCCACCTCCCTCCAAGTTGTGAAGTTCATCTCCAACACAGTGTCTTGTGAGTATCGCTGTTGTGTTGGTTCATCCTTTGTCCTACCATGTCTGTGGTTCTTCTTGCTTTCCCCACATCAGATAAAATTACTATACAAGACAAAGGGTACTGAAATCAAAGACAGTGAACACAGGGAATAAACCAGAGGAAAGAAAGAAAGACAGAAAGAAAGAAAGAAAGAAAGAAAGGAAGGAAGGAAGGAAGGAAGGAAGGAAGGAAGGAAGGAAGGAAGGAAGGAAGGAAGGAAGAAAGAAGAAATAGCTGACAACTACTAAGAAAACAAACAGGACAAAAACCTCTCACTTCCATATCTTGGAGTTCATTTCAATTAGCATCATTTTATATGGTTATGTGTACATAGCCACTGAGCTATTGCGCTCCTCTACTATGACTATCCTAGCGTAAGCTATTACAAATGAGGGAAACCATAGAGCCTCATCCATGTTTCTGAAAACAATTCTGCCACTTCCAGAACTGCCTAAGACCTACATTGACAGACAGCCAGAGAAAGGAAAGCCCAACATAGTTTGCATGTGAAAAGAGCTAAGATCTTTGCATTGGTTCACTTCAAGACTATCAGTCTTGAGTTTGCCACCTGATGGCTGTGCAATTCTGGACAAGGGACTAATTTCCACCAACCTTACTTCTCTCCCTCACTGGTAAGATGGGCATCGCACACATCTCTCAGCTCAAGTTGCAAAGAATTAAGACAAAAAAATCAAAAGAGCAGCGGGGAGCCAGAGACAACCTGAAGACCCCCAGCATCCTCTTCACTTCTTTGCTCAATTCTGTTTCCTGGTTTGCATAATAGAGCTTTTTCCAACATGCTGTGCACCCAACTAGTTCACTGGAAACAAGTAATTAGCATTCCAGATAAAAATGACACTGTTACAATGTTAATTATGGTAGTACAGATGTACCCTTCGATTTAGATATCATACATAACATTGTCAAGTCTTTATTTTTAAATTAAAGTGCAACAAACCATACCCTGGCTACATATCTTTTTTTTTCTTGATTAATACAAATTAATGTTATTTCAGTGTCTAGGGAAAGGGTGAGAAAAAGGAGATGTCGCATCTGTTACCACACAAATGGTAGGGGAGATGGGTTCCCACAACTTCCTGCCCCCATTCGGATCTCTGCATAAAAGACAGTGAACTCATTGAGAGAAAGGATCTGCTGGAAGTGGAGTGTGGTGTTAAGTGGTAGCATTGTCAGCTTTGAGGGGAAAAAAAAGCTAAGAGAAAGGATCTGCTCACCCCATGAACCTTAGCACAGATCCTAGTGCACTGAATATTTTCTGAGCAACTGGTGGAAGGAAGGAAGGGAGGGAGGGAGGGAGGATCAGTTTACAAAACATTCCAAATTTGAGGATTTTAGCAAATAATTATGGATCCATGGGCAGTCAGTTCTTCTGGTCAAGACCAGTTAGCTGGGGGAATCAGACGGGGACATCCAGTCTTGGATGGACTCTTCTAGCATGGCCCTTCCCACTCAAGTCTCATCCACCAGCAGACAAGCCCAGATTTATTTGCATAGTTTTTCAATTCCCCAGTAATAAGCAAGAAATCATGAAAATACTCTCAAAGCCTGCTACCAGAACTAGCTCAATTGCCAAAGTAAGTGATTTGGAAAACCCAGAATCAATCAAGGAAGACAGAATGGAGTATTAGGACTAAGTCTTGGGAACTGAAAACTGGATTATTTGAGGGAGGTGGGAGAGATGGTTTTAGGGTTTGAACTACTCAAGAGTCTCATACCGGCTTGACTTACTTGTTCAGCTGGTGTTCTACTATTGGAGCCACACCTCCAGTTCTGTTGTTTGCTGGTCATTTTTTGAGACAAGTTCTCACTGACTTTTCTCCCCAGGCTGGTCTTCAACTGAGATCCTTCTGTTCTCAGCCTCCTAAATTGCTAGGGTTATGGGTTTGAGCCACGAGTACCTAGTAAAAATGGAACTCCTTTATGAAGCTCTTCAGTTGGGCACTGAGGCTGTCAAGAAGGACTTGATGCTGGAGACTCTAGAAGGAAACATTCAATCTCACACTAGGGTCTGCTTTTAGCCATCTGTTGTGACTTTCTTATCTCTCATTTAGCCCTCTTAGGATCACTACCCTGCTTATTGCTCTCTCCTGTTTCTTCTTTTTTTTTGTTTTTTGTTTTTTTTACAGCATCTGTATCTTCCAAATACTTATGATGATCAGGACACATTCATTTCTCATAAGGTGCACTATGCAAAATATAAGTCACAGTGAGTGAAATGTTTCCTTTGATTTCCTACATCCAATTCTGAAATAATAAAGCGGTTTATGTCTTGCAGAAAGTACTGTAGAAGCCAGCTGGTAAGACAGGTCGTAGGGCAGGTCTCCATGTCAATTTAGCCTATGTCTTCTCATTGGAAGAATTAGAAAAAAAAGCATTAATCTACACACCATGCTGAAGTAGAAGAAAAGCCTTGTTTATCTGTTGCCCATTGTCTTACAGGTGAGTGGGACCATGTACAACACTGGAAGGCATGTGTCTCTCCGCCTGGACAAGGAACACTTGGTCAACATATCAGGAGGGCCTATGACATATAGCCACCGGCTAGAGGAGATCCGGCTCCACTTTGGGAGTGAAGACAGCCAAGGATCAGAGCATCTCCTCAATGGACAGGCCTTCTCTGGGGAGGTATGTGGCTCAAGGTACTCATGTTAAATGCTAACTTCCAAGATTTGGTGCCTATTTTTTTTTAATCCAAGGTGGAATGACAGATGGGAAAATCTCTCTTGAATCTATGATATGAGAAGATCCGTGCCTCCTTTCTCCATCTGTCTTTCGCACGTGGACATAGATCTATAAAAGAGCTTCCCGTATTTTTACAGGGAAGAATACAGTGAAACTGGGTATCTCCTTCTGAGCTTTGGTACAAGTCTCTCGGGTCTCATGCCCTGATAAATCTCTGGAACATTCTTTTAAACCCAAATCCTGACCTTGTGTGTATCTTTTCACTTACATCTGCCGATGGATTACATGAATTACATGAATTCTATAACTTTCCCTGATGATAGTATAAGTCTTATTCATTCAAAACTATAATGCACTGTGATAAGTGTTAGGCAGCTGAATAGTTTACCTGGCAGTGTGTGAAACGGGAAAGGTCATTGTGTGCCACCACAGTTAGTGTCACTGTCTGCAACCATCAGACCAGACAAATGTCGGGCTACAGTCATGAGCCCACTTACAGGGTAAGAAGTGATATGATAATGTTTAGTTATAACACTTGACAAGCAGGTTGTAAGTTAATGTGACCTGTAAGCCTCCATTACATTTGAGGGGAGCTATGAGGATCAGGGGTTCTCACATGCTGCATGTCCTGTAACTAGCCTGATACCAATGACTCACATCTGTAATCTTAGCTACTCATGAGGCTGAGATCTGAGGATCATGGTTCAAAGCCAGTCCAGGCAGAAAAATCCATGAGACTCATATCTCCAATAAACTACCATGAAAGCCAGAAGTGGACCTACGGCTCAGGTGATAGAGCACTAGCACTGAGCAAAAAGTTGCCCAAGGATAGCATCCAGGCCCTGAGCTCAAGTCCTAAGACTGGCACAAAAACAAAAACAAAACAGAAAAAAACAGCCGTGTAACTAGGTTAACAGTCCTCAGTAACTGATATCAGAAAGCTTTGAAAATATAGGAACATGCATCTTATAGGATCATCTTGATTTTTTACAAATCAAAATCATGTTTAAACCTGGCATTACTTTTAAATGTGGTAGGAGCACATACAACAAGAAATAGATCCACACCCGAAGGAGTCCATTGGCCAGATTTTGGTGTGTGTTCAAAATGCATCAACTGAAAGCTTACCTAGAGACTTAGCTAGTTACCAAGGATATAGAGACTTTTTTTAAAGAAAAAGAAGCAAAGAATTCCTGCCCCAGTGAAGCTTAGAGAGTGTTATATTCAAATCATTAAAGTCTAATGCCACGCTGTAATGGAGATGTACAAAGGCCCTGGCAGCCTCAAAGGAAGAAGGGACAATTTTTACTTGAAGGGGTCAGAGGAAAGCTTCACACGGGAGGTGCCCTTTGAACTTGGTGGTGAACAGAAGCAAGGAAAACAATTTAAAGAGCATAAGCTTTAGATTCAAAGGGCTTAGAATTATAGCTTCCACTTTGATACTCACTATGTTATCTTAGGATGATACTTAAAGCTTCCAAGGTACCATTTAGACCCCTTTCAAGCTCATTTAAAAAATTCAAGTGAGGTGCCAATTGTAAGGAGCACTGGAAGTACTCAGTTGACAGATTAAAAGGATAAAGCAAGATACGGGTAGGCTGAGAAAAAGCTCCAAGGCACATCTGGGCACTGTCTGTTGAAAATACAACATGTAGATTTCATCAGCATAGTATCTATGATCTATTAGTAATGACTGCCTAGACAAAGGGGTTGGGCAGAAGTCTGTGTCTTGCTAGGATTGATTGAGGATGTCTACTAAGAGCAAGTAAGCAATGAAAAATTCCTGGAGTTGCCAGTCTTGAACAAGAGCATAGATAGCAAGGAACGTGAGAAAAGTAAGAACACTGTTTCAGAACAGGGAGACTGCCAGTATGAATCAGGGAATAGTTCAAGTGAGATGACGCTTCCTTTGAATCATACAGGTTATTCTTCTAAGGCTTGTAATTATTTATTTGTTAAGTTACTTGCTCATTTGTTTGTTTGCTATTACTCCTTTGGTTTTCTTTTCTCCTTCACTGAACTCATTCCAGTGCCTATCACATGCCTCACTGTAGAAGTATTTCTGTGATTTAAATAAATAAGCAAAAAACTCTAATTACTAAGCTAACATTTTTTACATGGTGTCACCTGTTTCTTCATTAGAGAATAAAAATGGTTTGGAATTTTTACATGGGCAAATTATAATTTGGGGAGAAAAATGAGTGCTTCCAATATCCTTAAGGGATACATAATAATTTGATCTCATGGTATATTAATTTTTTTTAGAGTTATCCCAGACTGCAGGCGTTAGGTTCTCTAAACATTCTGCTCCTAGAAAGCCAGAGGTAATCCCCATGATTCAGAAGTTCATGGCCATCCTAGGCTTCATAGCAGGACCTTGTCCAAAAAAGGAAGGAAGGAAGGAAGGGAGGGAGGAAGGAAGGAAGGAAGGGAGAGAGGGAGGGAGGAAGAGAGGGAGGGAGGGAGGGAGGGAGGGAGGGAAGGAAGGGCGGAAGGAAGGAAGGAAGGAAGGAGATACATGTCAGAAAGCAAAAAGTCCTGTGATTAGATTTATGAAACATAGCCTCAACAGAACATTATTAAATGTACTCAGTGAAGAGATCATTTGGCAAAGAATATTTTTAAACAGAGCTGCAAAAATAACCTACTCATGGCATTATAAAAATATAGATGTCTGTGTCCTTCCCTGAAGCAACTGACTCAACATCTCAAGAAGTGGGAACGGGGTATGTGCATTTTTCCCCAAAAGAATTTGGCTAGCAACAAATATGATCATTGCACTCTATTGTAATTATCCCAGCTTTCTCAGTAGTGGAAACCTAAAAAAAATGTTACTATGTGAAAAGTGAAACCCCTTGGTAATTGCATCTTGGACATAATAAACTAGGATGCTAGAAGACAGATGAGATTTAGGAAGTAGAAGGACCACACTCATACATCCACTGTTTCAAGGCAGGTTTGCACATCAGTGTCAGCAGAAGTACAGTTTCACCTGACTGAGTAGGCCACACCAGTTGTATCATATTTCTTTCCACATCCTTCAGCATGAGAGATCTATAGACAAATTGGTGCTGGTTTAGTGCAGGAGATCAGAATTTAAGAGGTTCTAAAATATTAGATAGATAGTTGGTCTTAGAAATATTTAATGGGCTCTAGTAAGCAAGAAGAACTTAGAGCTTTATATCTTCTATGTAGCATGAGGGGAAAGATCTAAGGCCAGGAAGTGGAAGCTACAGAAAGACTAAAGTTCAACTAAACATATGTTGTAACAACAAGAGCTGTCCATCAATGAAATGAGTTTGCTTTTGAAAGTAGTAAATTCACATTGCTGGAATCATTTAACACTAAACAGAAACTGGCATCTTTAAAAAAAAATAACCGTTGGCTTTGATGCATCTTCAATAGCGAAATTTCACAGGATCTATGATTTTCTTATTGAAATTTCCTCCAGTAAGATCCCACGGAGGGCTATCGCCCTATAGCTTAATTTTGAGCTACCTTTGGTTTGGCTTGAAGCCATCCTTCACCCCTATTTTGGGCTACCCTCTAGAGACCCCAAGCAGACACTTCTTGTAATAGAGAATGTGTTTATTTTGTTGACAGTGAGTAATCGCATTGCCATCTGCCCCTCTATCAGGACTGATCATGATAAGTCAATTAATGCCAGCCATTTTCCTTGGCATGGTGCAGCAGTCCTTATCTGAAGAGCTGCAGATTAATTGCAGTCTTGTCTAGTGAGGTTATTATAATTGATGGTAAGCATTTGCTTTGTTTTGTAAAGCTGCATGGATGTATGACATAGTCAGCAACTACATTTTTATAAAAATTATTCATGTCCTACATGGAGAACCCTTGGATGCCTTGTTGAGGGCTGGTGATAAATGAATGTGTTCAGGAATTCAAGTGTCTCCATTTTTTTTTGAAGAAAAGGAAAATTAACTGTTTTTAATAAGTAAGACCCTTAGCTTGCTAATCATGTCTAAGTACTTAGATTGATATCCAGTATAAAGTAGGGTACTTATGAAAAGAAACAAATACATTAGCCAGGCAAAAGATAATAGTAGGAAAGAACCACACATGTGGAGGAGGTTGCGGGACTGGAACTAGGCATGAGAAAATCTTTCCTATTTGGGAGAAATTATGCAAATTCATTTTGAAAGCCTTCTTCAGTTTCTTTTCAGTGGGGCAAAGGGATACTCCGAGAACGGTGCCATTCATCTCACAGAGCCTCTGGGGCTGGTCCTTATGCCATTATCGGCTGTTTGCAAGGCTGTTGTGCTTCTGTGTGCCCAGATATGAGGTAGATATAGGCTGGCGTTGAGATTCTGTCTAGAGAAGCCTGAAGTCTGTTGAGGGAAATGTGTATTGATTATCGTGAATATATATAATTAATATTATCTTAATTACATATATTAATATATTAATACATGGATATATATTAATATGTTCACATTGACTATACATGGAGATATATAGAGAGAAATTAAGGTTTGAGAGAGATTTGAGGTTTATTCTGGAAGATGGTTATGAAATAGCTGTCTTCGGGTCATATTAAGAAAGAGTAAGAATGGGTAAGCCTGGTACTGGTGGCTTACACCTGTAATTCTAGCTACTCAGGAGGCTGGGATCTAAGGATGGCAGTTCGAAGCCAGCCCAGGCAGGGGAAGTCCATGAGACTCTTATCTCCAATTAATGACCAAAAAACCAGAAGTGGAACTGTAATTCAAGTGGTAGAGTGCTAGACTTGAGTGAATAAAAGCTAAGCAAGAGCACAGGCCCTGAGTTTAAGCTCCAATATTGCAGGGGGGGGAGATACAGAGAGAGAGAGAATTGGTGAGCAGCTTGCAGACTGATACCACACACTTGCTGCTCACTCTGAAGGTGAAACAGCATTTCTAGATCTCAAGCTCTAGAGCCTGTGATCCTCCTCAACACACAGCAAAGTAAAGAAAAAGTCCAAGGCGATTTGATTCGTCTAAGTGAAAAGGAGAAAATTCAAGTCATATAGAAGATAAGGTGTTCTCTCTTTTTGGTAGCTTTGAGTCTAAAAAGAGAAAACAATTGTCTCAGAATCAAGGAGCCAATTATTTGCATTCTTGAGAGATTGGTTTCAGAAAAGCAACACAAATTTGGAGGGCTAAGCAATGAACACCAATTGTCCTGAAACGTGCTGGGGTGTGGAAAGTGCTGAGCAACCAACTGAGAATCAAGGCCCTAAGTCAGCATCCCAGGGTGCAGCGGGGGGGGGGGGGCTGCTCCAGTTCCCTCATTAGCACTTTGCTGTGGAGCTGGGACCACCTGGTAGAGATGCTCTATTGGCACCACTGGAGATTGAGAGGAAAGGCGCATTAAGACATTTAGGAACAATAAGAATGTGGGTATTCTATTGGGATGTGCTGCTGTGCGCCATGAGAAAGATGTTCCTCCAGCTCCAGCTCCCTGCTCTCCATTAAAACTTTCCCCATTCCCTTCCAAGTTCCTAGCCAAGCAGGTTGAACCCCCTCTTATCTTTTGGAGAATCTGGTCCAGTCATCTATTATAGGCTAAGTCAAGCCTAGGAGCTAAGAACGGTTTGCCATTTTAAAATGTCACAAAATGATCATAATAACAATGATACTCAGTAGAACTTTACAACTTGGCAGTGGGGGAGGGGAGTAGGGAATGATAAATGGGAGAAAATGAGGGAGGGGGTAAAAGTGTTCAAAAAGAAATGTACTCTTTACCTTACTTATGTAGCTATAACCCCCCTGTTCATTACCTTTACAATAATTTTTTAAAAACTATAAATTTTGATAAAGAAGAAAGAAGGAAGGGAGTAAGGAAGGAAGGGAGGGAGGGAGAGAGGAAGGAAGGAAGGAAGAAAGGAAGGAAGGAAGGAAAGAAGGAAGGAAGGAAGGAAGGAAGGAAGGAAGGAAGGAAGGAAGGAAGGAAGGAAGGAAGGAGATACATGTCAGAAAGGAAGCGGGGAGAAGGGGAAGGGGGAAGGAAATGGAAAGGGGAGAAGGCAACAGCATAGACCATATGTGGCCTGGAAAAAAAAAAACCCGAATGTTTCTTAGTCTTAAACATAAAAAGTCATCTGCTGGCCACAATCTGGGATGGTAGCTCCCTCTGCAGATCGTGTGCCCGAATGCCACAGTGCCAATGGGCATTTCATCTTGAGCATGGTCATAGTCTTCCTACCTTGTACATTGTCGAACACATGAAGGCAGTCAGCCAGTTTGCTAGATGAAAGAAGAAATAATTTTGACAAACTTCATTTTTGTATGTGTGCCAGTAATGGAACTTGAATTCAGGGCCTTGAGCTCTTACTTGATGTGTAGGCTCAAAGCTGGTGCCCTACCACTTGGGCCACAGTTCTGCTTTTGGCATTTTTTTGCTGGTTAATTGGAGATAAGAGACTCATAGACTTTTCTGCCCAGACTAGCTTGAAACTGTAATCCCCAGATCTCAGCCCCTTGAGTAGCCTAGTAGCTACTACCACCCAGCTTAACAAATCCCTTTTGCAAAGAGTTACTCATCTTCACACAACTCACACCTAACACAATGCCTGGACTTACAGAAAAGGCTTAAGCAATGCTTGTAGAATGAGTCCTGCAATCAGTGAGACCATCATTATTAATGCCCCAGGATGGGGGAAAAAATCCTTATAGGCTTTTCTCCCCTCAACTCCTGAGCTGTGTTGTACTCATCGACTATACAGGAAATATACAGCCCTACTTAAATTGAAGATGAAGTGTTTCAATAAAAGTTACCCAAAGCATCAAATTCTATTAGAAACTGGAAAACAGGGGAAGTGATTTAGCTCATAATTACCAATAAGATGTCTACTGGGATTTCTTTGGGAAAGGCGATTGCTTTGTGAAATCCACAAGGTATTTATAAAGCAATAACCTAGCCCTAGTGTAAATATGGTCGCAAATACAAAAAGGAGTGAACAATTAAGTGTCAACCTGGAGGGATTTCTGATTCACCGGAGGGACAAGGCCCAGATTGGAATTGATGACTATGCAACACAACCCAGAGCTTGCCTCCACCCCTATAGAACCTTACTGCCAACATTTGGCCGCTGTCTACTTGTTTTGCCATCCACTATGTACCACAGTGAATAAAACAGAAGTTTAAAAAAATCCCTACCTCTAAGGTATTCATATCCCAGTGAGGGTGGAGAGGTAATAAATAACAAACATAGTAGATTCATATGATCAGAAGATGACAATTAAAAAAAAACCATAAGGACAGACCTGGAGCAACGTAAGGAGACAGATGGTGAAGGGAGAAGGCAGCGAATGACAAGTTAAATAGGGAGGCCGTCGAGGCCTTGTTGAGATGATGTTTCCTGAGCAGTGTCCAGGAGAATGACATCCCGCCCAGAGAGAGTATCTAGCACAATAGCTCTGGTGTGGGACAGGGCTATGAGCATTTAAGAAAGAGCAGAAACAGCACACACACGCATAAGGTCACCTAAGTAAATGGGAGGCCAGGTGCTGCTGAAGAACACACTGACTTTGTATGGACTTTGGCTTTGACTCGGAATACAACCTAAAGCATAGTGACATAAATTCTCCCCCATTTAATCAATAAATACTAGCTTGCTGTGGTTGCTCTTAATCTTATCTCATTCTCACCTGGTTTGGGGGGGCGGGGGATGGAGGGGTAAGGGAGGTGTTGCAGTGGTGGGAACTAAAGTCTCAAACCATTCAGGCAATAAATGACCAAGATTGGATTTCACTCCCATCTTCTGATTCACAGCTCTGCTTAAAGTAGGCTGTGTTTTCTCCATCAGCTCCATATTAGTGATGACTTGTCAATCTAGGCTCTAGCCCAGAGAGGAAAGTTCAAGATAGATTAGCCATAGCGCCTGCCTTTAGGAATCTATAATGCTAGCAGAGGATCCTATCTTCCCAATCCAAGTATTAATTCCCTGCAGTCACAGAGTATCATACATGTGATGAACTGAGTAAATAGCAAAGTAAAGAGACTCAGGGAGGAAACAAAGGTAACGTAACAGACTGTAGCTTTCCAAGTGCTTAAATCATCCCCAGTATATTTTAAACTAAATTTCTAGTCATAATGACAAGCCTAATCACATTAATGTCAATATTAGCAGAAGTTCTAGAATTTTTTATGCTAAATTATTCACAGATTCAAGGTAAGTGAATTCTTCAGGGTACCTGGGAGGAGCAAAGGAATAATTGAGAGCTAGAATAATTGATTTAGATTTCTTCCCTCTAGCCCTGGAATTACTCCCAGTATCAAACTAGGGAGCTTGTCTTTGCCAATGCTGGAAGCCAAAGTTCTCTGTTTTGGGATCCAGGCCCACCCAGAGTGAACACAGTGGTCTCTGAGAAGCAAAGCAAACAGGGGGTCAGGAGCCCAGATGGTGGCCAGGCCCAATACAAACACACCCACAAGTAGATGATGACTGATCTATGGGGTAGGAAGGATTCCTCTTGGACATATATACAGTTACTTCAACCCAGTTGAGCTGGAAACTTCCTGAATTGCCAATTGAGGATGGAAACAGCACAGCAGCCACACACACACACACACACACACACACACACACACACACACACACACACACACACTGCCAAAATAAAACTGCATTTGAAAGCAACTTGCTGATGTCTTCCCACCATCCCATTAGTATCATCCTTACAGGGATCCCAATCTGTATCCTTCCTCTGGCCTGCTCCCAGGATAGAATTTTGACAGCCACCATTCTTTTCCTCTGGGTGCTCATCTACACCTTGTACTGTTTCTTCTAAAAGCAGAGGGAGCCATATGACATTATAAAATTAATTGTAAAGAGAGGAATTAACTGGAATTTAATCAGGCATTAGCTGTCACCATGGAGACCGTCACTGTCATCACTTTACAGGTCTTGAACTGAAGCCTCACTTTATTTAGGAACCAGGGACACCATAGTGAGAGGGATGAGTTTTCTCTCTCAGTGCATCTGTGAACTCACCAGACCTTTAAACACATTCCCAAAGCTATGGGAAGAAAAATGGATTGACCATTGTCAACCAGTCCCTGGGAACTTGCGCAGAGGGTCCAGGAAAGATTGCATCTCCTACTTTGAGACAGATGAGACTTCAAAGGAGCACTTCTGCTTGAAGCCTGTACTACAGTGGATGGGTCACACAGGTGTCTTTGAGATTGCCTCTTCTAACACATCTAGGTGTAGAGATAAAGGAAAAGAAAAATCAAATGCCAGAACCAGCAAGACACCTGCCTTGAGGTCATTGAGATTTAGTGGCAGAATTACAATCAGAATCTAAGTTTCCTGGATCTTATTTTACATTTTAAATTTTTCAAAGGAAATTTAAAATTCAAGCAAATCCCAAGATTCAAAAGCCTTTTAGGCCATTTGATTTAGTTACCTAACAGACCAGATTTAGTCCAAGAATCAGATTTCCTGAGTTACTGAACAAAGCCCCATGACAAGGATGTTGACAAAGCCAACCTCACGCCTGTCATCCTAGCTACTCAAGAGGCTGAGATCTGGGGATCATGGTTCAAAGCCAGTTGGGGCAAGAAAGTCTGTGAGACTCTTAATTAACCACCAGAAAACCAGAAGTGGCGCGGTGGCTCAAAGGGGTAGATCACTGGCTTGGGGCAAGACCCAGATCCTGATTTCAAGCCCCACAACTGAAAAAAAAAATAAGTGATGATAAGTTTTACAACTAAGCAATAAAGAGCATCCACAAGAAAATGGAAACACATGTCACCAAGTTATATCTCCCCTAATACGACCACCAAGGCTAGAGTGAATCGTAATAATGTCGAATTGAGGACACAATTGATAATAACATCCAAGTGGACACAAAAGATCAGATCTTGAAGATCTTCTTATCTCAGCATGAAAACACAATCTTCCGGTTACATCAAGAAGCTAAGAATGTGTGGGCATAGCTCTACGCACTTTAAATACTTCCACCTATGTGGGAGAATTCCCAGTCTCCAGAGGAGCTCAGTAATAGTAAATGTAAGTAATCTAGATAATAATATTGCAAAATTAAACCATTAGACATCTAGCCACTTCACGGATGTGCTGCTATACAATTCAAAATAAAGCTGTTTAAAAAAAAAAACAACACCCAAATTCATTCGCTCTGATATATCGATAAACTTGTGCTGAAACAAAGCTAATCATCTCGATGGTGCCAACTTAATTGCCCGCCAGTTGACAGGTAATAAACAGACCTGAGGATTAAAATATGAACTAATTACTGTACTTCAATTCCATTTACTTGATTTCATGTTCCATTAAGTTTTTGCATCAGTTCTGGTGGAAGCCTTGATTGATGGTCACCCCAAATGAATGGTGCCACTTAGTTGCCTGTGGCATGCTCGTGTTCTGAATTGGCTGGAAAGGGCAGAATCCTGGGCACTAAATATTTAGCTGAAGCAGCCTCGGATACAGTAAGTGAAGGTAATTATCCATTCCCAAATACCAGCCAGAGTCAGCATCTATAAATCTATCCCACCTCAGCCCAGAAAGGGCAGCACGGAGATGGCTTTCATGATTATTCATTGGATCTGCTTGTGAGAGGCAGTCTCCAGGAGCGATGGTTGCTTTGGCTCAAAGAGGACTGTAGGGAAGGCGAGACCAGCATGCTAAAGGGAAAGGGCCCGTGGGCCTAAGAGTCACGCACACACTTGGTTTACCAGACGGAGGGCAACCTTTTGAAATGTAATATCTGACTTCAGCACAGAAATGGTGGGATAAAGGGTAAGCTAATTCAGCAGTGATACTCACTAGATGCTAAGTTGAAAGTGTACCACACAACTGGTGGGGGAGAGGGAAGGGAGGAAAAAAACTGGAAGAAAATGAGGGAAGAGGTGACACTGTGCAAGAAGAAATGTACTTGTTACTTGACGTATGTAACTGTAAACCCCCTCTTCTCTTCCCCCATATATCACCCTTACAGTAAAAAATTTGGAAGAAAATAGAATATCTCACTTCAAGGATCTGCCAGTGGCTCATGCCTGTAATCCTAGCTACTCAGGAGGCTGAGATCTGAGGATCATGGTTCAAAGCCAGCTGAGATTCCTATTTCCCATTAACCATTCAAAAACTGGAAGTAGTATATTGGCTCAAACTGATAGAGTGCTAGCCTTGAGGGACAGTGCTCAAGCTCTGAGTTCAAGTCCTATGACAGACAAATAGGAAATCTGCTCTGTCACTAGTTGTAAGATCTGGATAAGGGAAACAGTAGGTAAGTCATTTTGTTTCTCTAAGTCTTTTAAATTGTGAGATGGCACTAAATGCTGTTGGGTCTTGTCTTTAATCCTAGCTACTCAGGAGACAGATCTGGAGATAAAGGTTCAAAGCCACCCCAGACAGACAAATCCAAGAGACTCTTATCTCCAATTAAACATCAAAAAGCTGAAAGTGTTGTTGCTCAAGTGGCAGAGTTCCAACATGGAATGAAAATACCAGTCAAGAGCGAGCTAAAGCCTCAGAACCAGCACACACACAAAAACAAAATTCTAGATAATGCATTGAAGGAGATACTGAATTGTGAGAAGAAGCTAATGATGTTTGTCCTGTTTTATTATAGGGTAATTGTGCAATTAAATTTTTTTAAAAAACAAAAAGCTCTATCATGTGATAGGGCTTTTTAAGCCTTAAAGTGTTGTTCAAGTCAGTTATTCACCAGTCTTACCAGAACTCAAATAGTCCAAATCCCTTACTGATAGGATATATTATTAAGAAACTCACAATGAACTAGTGAATGTAATCACTACCATGAGCCTGTGGGGCCTGAACTCTGGGCCTGAACACTGTCCCTCAGCTCTTCAGCTCAAGGCTAGCACTCTACCACTTAAGTCACAGTGCCACTTCTGGCTTTTTCTGCTTATGTGATGCTGAGGAATTGAACCCAGGGCCTCATGCATGCAAGGCAAGCACTCTACCACTGAGCCACCTTCCCAGCCCCCATGAGCAATAATTTATTGAGTCCATCCTAAATCCAAGGATGTGTGCTCAGAGCCTGACCGCCAATGTTCATAATCAACTTGTGAGTTAGCACTCAGTAGTGCTAACTGGTTAAAGAACCAGTCTTCATTCACATGGTTGCTACAGGAAAGAGCTAGGAGTTGAACCTGCATCCCATGATGCCAGTCATGAATGGGTTGGCTTTAGACCAGTCACTCCACTTCCCTGACTCCTACTGGAAGTAGCTGCTTGATCACAGCTCTCTATTCCCTCTCATCCTAAATGTCTTGTTCTAGGATCTGAGATGATCTATCAGCTCTTCCCAGCGATGCTTTGAAAACAATCTGTCCTTTTTTTCTGGTTGTGAAATTGTTAGAAGCCTCAAACAAGCTGCATTTTAGCCACATGAGATAGGACACCACATTGCTTTGTGTGTTTTTGTTGAGTGAAGGAAGAGAAGCCTTATTTACCTGCTCTTTCAGAGCAATAGCAAGTAGAATGTTACATACAGATGTCTGGGAAGTAACTTCTCTTCTTTAAAATATAATAAGCAAGATCTTATATATCTGTGCATTTGTGTAGAAGCACATCGATTACTCACTGCAAAGCATGAGAAACTGCATTCTTTCGTCTCTGAGGAAGTTTAGGTGAATACATTTTCTTCCTTTGAATCTATTTGCTAGAAATTCCTGGATTTTTGGCCTTGAAAAAAAATCCTGTAGGATCTATTTGGCACAATGAACTTAGCCAGGAGGTTTTAAATCATACTTCCAGACAAGAGAACACAGGATGGTACTGCATTGGTATCTACAGTAGATAGATACCTATGTCCAAACTTGGTGCTCTTGAACCAGGTTTTCAAAGCCAACTTTTGCAGCTGCTTCAGGGGAGACTAATTGCCTATGGACTCAAATGGCCACACCAGCCAGAGCAGCTGCTGTTTCTGTAAGGTTCTCTGAAGGGCTCAAGCGTTTTCTGACCATTATATCCACCTCTGTAGGGCTGATGCATCCCCCAGTCCCAGGTGAAAAGCTGAGACTTTTTGCAAGAGCAGCTGTTCATTATAGAGGTGATGATTCAAGGAGTTATTCATTCTTTAAATCCTGCCTCCATCTCTTATCCATTGAAACACTAGACAAACAACTCAACCTCCTTGTACTTCATTAATGAGTTTTTCCTGAATAAGATAAGTTAGATAGAGCTGCCCACTCTATAGGGTATTCCCACCATCTTTATTGAGTTTATTTAACATATATAAAATATTCAGATTTTTTTTTGCCTGTCCTGGGGCTTGAACTCAGGGCCTGGGCACTGTCCCTGAACTTCTTTTACCCTCTTGAGCCACAGCGCCACTTCTGGCTTTTTCTGAGTAATTGATTGGAGATAAGAATCTCACAGCCTTTCCTGCCTGGACTGGCTTTGAACTGCAATCCTCAGATCTCAGCCTCCTCAGTAGCTAGGATTACAGGCGTGAGCCACCAGTACCTAGCTGTATTAAGCATTTTTAAACTCTACTATTGAATATGATTTCAAAAACACAGTTATTAACCCCTCTGTACAGTATTTTCACAATTAAAAAACACAGTTATGTATATGTATATGTATATGTGTGTGTGTGTGTGTGTGTGTGTGTGTGTGTGTGTGTGTGTGTGTGTATTTTCAGAACAGTGCCTGGCATATTAGGAGTGCCAAAAACAAACAGGAAAAAAAAGATAGCTTTTATTACTAATGACATGCTTCTTCAAGCTGCATCTTCCAGGGCCAGCATTTCCATCCTCCATCCACACCTAACAGGAACTCGGAGCAGCAGCTGGGCAGGAAGTGAAATTCTTGCAAATGATTTCAGCCATTGAGAGTTGGTTGGAAATGCTCTTACTTTAAGAAGCTGGGCTCAGGGCCCTTTCCATGAGGATGCCGTTTTCCCATCCGTGTCCATGCTGCCATTTGCTTTGCAAAGGCTCCATCCCTTGTTGGAGTGATTGGTCACTCACCTCATTCCAACATTCATTGCAGTGATTTGCACACTTCTTTTTCCAAAGTCCTGGTGCTATGATATGATAGGACTGAGATGGGGGCCTCGAAGAGGTAACCAGGCAACCAGGCTTCTCCCTCCTAAATGAGATTAAAGTCCTTATAGAAAGGACTTCACGCAGCCATTCATCAGTCAGCCTTTCCACTCTCTGTTCCATAAAAATGCAGCTTTCCTCTCCCCAGGTAACGTAGCCCTCCCCAGAAAACCAAACCTATTGGGGCCTTGATGATGGAGCTCCAGCCTTAATAACTGTAATAAACTAATTTCTGTTTTTTGCAAATACTCAGCCCTGTTACTGTTACCGTAGTGCACATGGACTAAGACACTAACTTAGATTCATATAGAACAATCAAGGCCCTGTTAACCCGGCTTAGACTGGTAGGAAGACTGAACAGTTGGAGACCCTTCAAGGAAATGTCATTCCTATTCCAGCCTCTAAGTGGTGCTCTTCCTGGTCCCCAGATAGTCTCTCATTTTGCAAAGGAGACCCGTGCACAAAGGAGTTCCTCATTCCTGTGTGTCTGGCTGGCAAGATAGAATGGTTATCTTTCTCGGTTTACCGGAGACCATCCAAGTTGGGACCTTGTAAAATTGTTATAGTACCTCTTTCCATTCTCAAAAGCTCCCTTTAGGTGATCTATTTAACCTCTCAGGCTATCCATTCCCTCATACAGAAAATGAAGGGGGAAAAATTGGAGTAGCTCAACCTTATTTTCATATGGAGATACAACCTTGCCAAATTGTATCATCACATATAAATCTTGACTGAGGCATCACAATGCTTCCTGAAGTCTCAGAGACACTGGTGTGTAACAAAATCTGTTACATTGGGAAGGCACCCCTTCCCCAAAGATCAGGTATGCACTTTGTTAGTGGCTGTCCTCATGACTCCTTTAAAGCAAAATCTGGAGACGTTTAAGCCATTTGATACAGCACCAAAAGTCAGAACTCCGGACTGTTCTGCTCATTTGGAAATGGGACCTTTTGTTGTTACAGTGCTAAAAATACTGAATCTCTTAGCTGAGCACTGGTTGCTCTCACCTATAATCCTAGCTACTCAGGTGGCTGAGATCTGAGGATCACAGTTCAAAACCAGCCCAGGCAGGAAAGTCCATGAGACTCTTATCTCCAATTAAGCACCAAAAAGCCAGAAGTAGAACTGTGGCTCATGTGGTAGAGTGTTAGCCTTGAACAAAAACACACAGGGGATAGTGCCCACATCTTGAGTTCAAGGCCCAGCATCTGAATTTTTTTTTTAATGAATCTCTTCCCCTGCCCTGCTACCACTAGTTCTGTTAGCAAATCCCCACCGTGTCACACCCCAGGGAGAATGCTTCACTAAGAACTATGGCGTGCCCTTAAGCCATTTCAAGTTGTCTATTTTAATTACGATGTAAGTGCTTTCTCTGCATTAAGAATTCCTAGGAAGATACCCCAGGAATTATCATCATCGTCTGCTTAGGCTTTGTTTCAGTCCTGGTCTTCAGAGAGCTAGAAGGCCAAGTAGCTTCTGTCACCTTAAACTCCTCTGTGACTCCCTACTCTGGCAACATTTAGCCACCTTCACCACCGCACAAAAGGGAGGGTGTTTTCTGCTCCAGAAAGCAGTTAGCAGCTTTGCAAAAATTAAAGAAAAAAAAACAAACCTTGGAGACATCCCATTCCTGGATCCTATCAAGCTCCATCCAGTGGGGTTTCTGGTTTAGCTTGGTTTACATGATTTTAATTTTCTTTGGGGGTCTCTTTTCTCGCTACAGGGTGATTGTTCTTTCCCCTTAATTAAAGAACAAGTTGGGTCTAAAGCACTGAGAACCAAACCAGCCCTTTCGATCCTGGTCTAGCTTGTCACATTCTCCTGCTGATCTTTCTGAAGACGGCTTTGCAGCTTCTTGCAGCAACCTGCCTTCTCAGTGTGGGAAGAAGATGGAATGACAAGGCATCTTTCCAGGGTCTCAGCAGCCCTTGCTTTCAGTTCATTTCATTCCTTGGTTCATGGGGCGATCAGGGCTAAGACCAGTCAGCGTTATCTCTATCTCGTTGAGAGAAGAACTGTATACGGTCAGTGTCATTTGGCCAGTATTTGTGGAGCTGAGTCAATAATTCTGCAAGCTTCAAGATGTCCCCTTGTCCCCCACTGAACACACTGAACCTGTCCTCCAGGAGTTCAACCCCCAGGGACATCTTAGCAAAGTGTCTTTGTGTGCAAGTGGCAGAAACTCTCTTAAATGAGAGGATGCTACAAGAACTTACTACAAGGTCTTTGGGATATGCCATACAATGTGAAGAAGCAAGAAGCGGGCACTGAAACAAGGTCATGTCCCCAGAATTACTCCTACTCCATATCTCATCTCTGCTTTATTATTCTTTCTAATATTCTCTACAAATTGTGGAGTACAGGGCTGATATTAACCCCTTTCCACCTCCATTTATGTCCCGTTGGATCAAAACCATCCTAGACTGACTAGCTGATTAACTGGCTTTTTGTTTCATTTCAATGTGCATTTTCCAAAGAGATTTAATTTTTCCAACATCTCTGCCCCAGTCAGCTATACATGCAGGATAAAGTATTGTAGACACAAAAGTCTTGGGCTAAGGAAGGCTTTCTAACAAAAGCATAATCTCTTTTTACATTATATTTTTATTATCTCTCCATGAACGTGCGCACGCGTGCGTGCGTGTGTGTGTGTGTGTGTGTGTGTGTGTGTGTGTGTGTCTGTCTGTCTGTCTGTCTGTCTATCTCTCTGTCTCTCTGTCAGTCCTGGGGCTTGAACTCAGGGCCTGCAAGCTGTCCTTGAGCTTTTGGTGCTTAATTGGAGATAAGAGTCTCACAAACTTTCCTGCCCAGGCTGGATTTGAACCATGATCCCCAGATCTCAGCTTCCTGAGTAGCTAAGATTACAGGCAGGAGATATTGGCAGCTGGCATATATTGTTATTATTTTTAAGTAGTTGCCATTTAATGAATCCATTTATAAATACAATGCATCTTGATTGGCGTCATCCCTTTCGTCATTCTCCCCTTCTCTCCTAGCCCCATCCACCCTTCCCTTCAGTTTTCTTAATTTCATAGGATATACATTGAGTCTTATGACTGCATTCTCCCCCTCTTTCTCTCCTCATTAGTCCACTCCTCTCCCTTTGATCTCCACACGCACATCTTTCAAGTACCAGTTTCCTGATATTGATTTTGTTGGACTGTGAGTTTGTTGTTCAAAGGAATTACACTATTTGAATTCTCCCCTGCAGACACCATACTAGGGCAAATACATCTGTGTATACTTGCACACAGCCTCATCTGTATTTACTTGTACACTCATAAATTAATTCAAGCTTTCGCATCTGAGGGGAAACATGCATCCTTTGTCTCTCTAACTTACTTCACTTCACATAATTTTTTTCCGGGTGTATCCACTTCCTTGCAAATGATGTAATATATTCTTCCTAATAAGAGAATAGAATTCCAGTGTGTGTGATATTTTCTTGATCCGTTTGTCCATTGAGGAGCATCTGAACTCTCCCATACCTTGGTTTTGATGAACAGTGACACAATGAACATGGTTGTGCAGGTGACTTTACCGTGTCCTGATTTATAATCAATGCCCGAAGGTGGTATCATTGGATCATAGGGTAGTTCTGTGTTTAGGTTTTTGTTTTTTGAAGAAGCTCCAAACTGAAAAGCATGATCTTGAAAGAGAAGAACTCACGTGACTGAAGTGGAATGAGCACATCCCTCACAAATGGAACATCGGGTGGAGGGGGCGGGGGGAGGATGGGAAGGGGAAACAAAGGAGGAGGCTACAATGCTTGATAAGAAATGTACTCATTATCTTGTCCATGTAATTGTAACCCCTCTGTACAGTATTTTCACAATAAAAAAAAAAGCTCCAAACTGAAAAGCATGATCTTGAAAGAGACTGAAATAGAATGAGCACATCCCTCACAAATGGAACATCCTGTGAACAGAGCAACTGGAGTTGGGCTATAACATGCACTCAGAGAAGTCAGAGTCTTGTGATTGATTGTCACTGCCATCCTAGTTATCACAGGGCATCAGCAGCTCCCCAGTCTCGTCCCGTGTCCTCCTGGCTGCTACCATAATTCTCCCCATCCTTCCTTTCTGCCAGTGCAGAAAAATGATAAGGTAGCCTCAAATAAGTTGCCTAGGGGTTAGTGTCATGCAAACACATAGTTGAATGCTACTTTGTCACTTGCTATCTTTCTTTAATCAAGTTATTTAGGCTTTTCCCAAGTGAGAACAATGATAATGATAATAATAAAATGGGCATCTGAGGGTTGTTGACTGGATAAAATGAAATGGTGGTAAAGAACCTTAGCATGTTCCTGGAAAGAGAAGTATCATGGATCTTTTACAAGCCTTTTCCCACACCATCTACTGTCTTCTCCAGTAGTTAGTAATGAGATATTTTGGATTAAAGAAAAAAAGCAGAATTAGGGATAGACAAAATTGGTTTAACCAAGGAGCACCTAGTTAAATTTTGGACTGCTCTTCCCTTGCCAGAGAAGGAAGGGCTTTCATTTCTAACATAATCAGTACTCTCTGCTTTTCTCACTGGCAGTTTCCAGAATTCAGAGCGAAAAGAAAAAGAGCCAGGTACCAGGCCTATAATCCTAGCTATTCAGAAGGCTGAGATATGAGAATCCTGGCTTAAAGCCAACTCTAGGCAAGAAAGTGCAGGAGACTTACATCTTCTATTCATCACACACAAAAAAAAAGATAAGAGGAAAAAGCTGGAAGTGGAGCTAACTCAAGTAGTAGAGCTCCACCCTTGATTGAAAAAGCTAAAGGACAGTGCCCAGGCCCTGAATTCAAACCCTAGAACTGGCATACACACACACACACACACACACACACACACACACACACACACACAGAATTGTATATATTGTTCCCCATCAGTCATGGACTGGGTTCCATTTTTATGCTGTTGATATTGAGCCTGTCGGTGTAAGTCACCCTATGCAACCAGTCTTCAGAGCTTCATGTCGCCCATGTCAATCAGGAACCCCAGGAAACCATGACAACCATAACCAGTATCTTGCCCCACCGGAGGTACTGTAGCACCCCCGGGACGTATTTGAGCCCTTATGTTGACGTACATTTCATGAGTAGCCCTTGTAGGATATTTTCCAAAAGGCCTTTGAATACCTAAACCCAGAATATACTCACTGGGGTAGTTTTCACATTATTAACTATCTTTTTTTGAAAATGCCAACAGGTTAAAAATACATGGCTTTCTTGGGCAGGACCTGCGCTTAATCACCATTGCAGGTTATATCATTTAATTTCCATGCTCGTTTTAATTAAAAGAAAAGTTCAGTTACCATGGGCCTTTAATATTGGAGATGGCTTTTTTTCTCTCCGTATTGCATGTATGTGATTTATTATCGAAAGGAAAAAGAATGCTTGAGTGTGTTGGGTATCAGGGTTTAAATTCACAAAACTGCTACTTCCTTACCTACAATATGACTGGCTTTTTTTTTTTTTTTTTTTTTTTGCAAATGCACATTAATCCCTTGTTTGAATCCCTGTTGATTTTCTAGCTAAACTTACAAAACATTTCTACCAGGATATAATGGTCCAAAAGTTCAGAAAAAAAAAGAAAAAAAAACTCGGGGGAAAATGGAAAGTCTTAGCAGTATATCTAATGCCTTGCTTGCGAAGGCACCAGAAGACTGACTAATCCAAAATAGTGATTAATCCACAAACTCTGGGTCATGAATTACACTTATTTCTCAGAGGCTCATACTCGAGTGCCTACTGTGTGAGTTATTCTGCTAAGCTCTAGGCTTAAGTTGAATAATAGATAATCCATGTCCTCGGGAGCTTCTGTTCCAGTAAGGAGACATTTACAGTCTTCTGTGCTACAAATTGTGTTGGAAAGAAGGACTGTCCTCAAAGGGAGTAGAAGAAAACGCTATTCTCTGCACAGAAGCCTTGTGTAGGGAGTTATGAGGGCAGAGAACAACCATGTGGCTAGGACGTGAGTCCTGGCTCTGCTGTTGGTTCTAAGCTTGGGGAAGTAACTCACCACACGCCCCTCTAGCTTCCTCATCTGTAAAACAGGGATGATAATGGCACCCATGCCGGCCTATTGATTCATTTTCTGTCTTGATTCTTTGGTCACTTGGTAGAGACGTCTATTCCACTTGGTAGAGATTTCTGTATTTCCTCTTAGCTGGCCATGTGGTTTGACTTGCTCTTTGTGCATTTTGCAAAGAAAGGTGATCTCCATGTTCGTAGCATTAAAGAAAACAGATTGATTCAATTCCACAAAAGTGATAGAATAGCACACATGCCAGCTGATGGGCAGCTAATGTAGATACTGCCTCACTGCTCATCTCACCAGCAAGTGAAGAGAAAACAACAGAGTTCGCTATTGCCTGAACTGTTTCAAAGCAAGGAAAGAAACTGTTGCTTGTTTATAAACTTAGAAGTGGTAACTGTCTCACACACACACACACACACACACACACACACACACACACACAAATCAGTATTAAGTAGATGGGCCCCAAATAGTCACAGTTGTTTATTGGCTTGTCAAGTAACCCAATTGGCTAAGAAAGAGCCTGAGACAGAATTATACAGTATACCATGGAGTTACCTCTAACACAGAAGCTAATATTCCTAGTAAGAGGTACAGCCATCCATTCAATGGGTTTGGGTGTGTGTGTGCGCGTGTGTGTGTGTGTGTGTGTGTGTGTGTGTGTGTGTGTACACGACATGCATGTGTGTATCTGTGTGTTTATTACAGTTAAAGGAAATTTAGAAAAAGAGAATAGTCAAGAGCTTAGGAATACAAAAGGTAAAGACGTGCTGCTATTTTTTATTTTACTTTAGTATATTTTTGTGCCTGAATTGGGGCTCAAACTCAGGGCCTCTCATTCTCACTTGGCCTTTTTGCTCACGGTAGGCATTCTCCTCCTTCTGCCACATTTCTAGTTTTGCTGGTTGAATGAAAATAAGGGTCTCCCACATTTGTCTGCCTGGGCTGGCTTTGAACCTTGAGTCTCAGATCTCAGACTCCTAAGTAACTAGGATCCAATGCCTGGATCATGGGCACCTGATTGCCAAAATTTTAATTAAGAATATCAATGTCAGCATCACAGAAAAGATGACATTTGATCAAACCTTCAAGGAAGTGAGGGAGCTGACCACAAGGGCTGGCTGGAGAGTGGAGCTTCTCCATAGGCAGCAACAAGTGCCAAAGTCTAAGTATGGAGTGTTGGAGTGTGCCTGGTATGTTTAAGATTTAACAGGGTAGTCAGTAGGGCAGAGCAGAAGGAACAAGAAACTGACTGTAGTGGGAGGGTGGAGAGGCTCAGACACTACAAGTTTTCTAAACCAGGGCTGGTGACTTTGCTTTTGCTCTAGGAGTGGAGGGGGCGGTGATGTGGCCTAGTTTCTGCACTACAAGTTCTTCCCTCTCCCTAGTGTGTTCTTCCTCCTAGTCTCACTGCTGATTTCTGGTCTCTCAGATCTCAGCTAGACTTGTCCCTGACAATCAGTTCCCCTGTTTTTTTGTTATCTGCTCATCACTGATCAGCTACTGCTCCTTTTTCTTGTTTTGTTTTTGTTTTTGTTTTTTTCCTAGTCTCTTGTGGGTTTTTTTTCCCCTTTCTCCTTTCATTTCCAAGCAAGTTCTACTAAATTCTACCCTCTTAAATATGAGCAAGTACTTATGACTCCCTCCTGAGGAAAGAGAATGGAGAACAAAAATAGGAAATTTACAGATGAGAAACCTGGCAGACAGCACCTAGACTAAGTGACCAAGGCAAATACCACAAGAGATGTCATGTGGGTGCCAAGTCTGTGGTAAAAAGAGCACTTTGCCCTTGTGATGTGCACCCAAAAACTCCACAGGTCCAGGCTAATCATGACATAACATCACATTCTACAAAACTCCTGCCTGATAAGATCCTTCAAAAGACTTACGATAATGAAAAGCAAAAGAAAACTGAAGACCTGTTGCAGATTAGAGGCGACTGAAGAGAGATGACAGCTGGATGAATGTGAGACCCTGGACTGGATCCTGGGACATGAAAAGGGCACTAGCGGAAACTCTAGTGTTGTCTACTTCAAAAGTAATGTGTCAGTGTTAGTTTCTGCCTTTCAACAAAAGCACCTCAAGGTTATGTAAGACTGTAACATTAAGAGAAAACAAATGATCAGGAAGAATGAAAGTATGTCATTCGCAGGGAAATGGATGGACCTGGAAAAAAAATAGGTTAAGGGAAATCAGTCAGGCTCAGAGAGACAAAGGATGCATGTTTTCTCTCTTATATGAAAATAAGATCTAAATTATAAATACATACTCAAACATACACAGGATCATATGCCCATACCCAGAACACGTTTATAAAGTATGGTACATGCAAGGTAGGATTCCTATGGTGTAACTCCTTTGAACAGCTAATTTACAAATTTTAGAAAATGAATACCATAAAGGTGAGATATGTGTTGTTGGAGGGGGCAGTTGTTAGGTTCAAAGAGAAAGCAGTAGACCAATGGCAAGAGGAAGGGTGGACAAATATTCAATGAACATAAGTGAAAATGGAACTATGTACATTGACAGGCTAGATAGGGTTGAGAGAAATGAGGAAGAATAAAGAAAGGGGTGACATAGATCAAGATATATTACATTCATAAGCTAGCATATTAAATTGAAATCCCTTTGTATAAGTAATTAGGATAATTTTTAAGTAAATAAGTAAAATACTTTTCCTTCTAGAAATAATTACAAAAAATTTTTAAAGAGAAGATGGAAGAAATGTAAATATAGTTCCCTATATGCAACAATACTAAATCCAAAATTACCTCAAAATAAAAGGTTTCGCTTAAAAATCAAGTTTTGCAGGATCAGGAGCTTCATCTCTTCTTTTTATGTGCTGCATGGCTAACGTTTAGAATGGTAATAGCTACTTAATAAATATTCAATAAATAAATGGGGTGGATACTTGGTAAATTCAATAATGACATCATAAAAAGAATAAACACAGCAATTAAAGCACTTTGCCAGTGCAAAGGACTTAGCGAATAGAGATTTACAAATGCAAGAGCTCGTCCACATTCTCTCACGGTGATGTTTTGAAATGGGGACAGGACTGCTCACTTCATGATGCAAAGCTGCAAAAAGTGACAGCCCAGCCCAGGGCCAGTAAAAGCACTAATTTCAAAACACTTCTGGCCATCTCTGGCCTCCACTCATCTGTACTCATGTAAATCTGAAAAAAAAGACAAGATAAGGGAAACTTTAATTAATCGTTTTAAAAAGTCAACATGATCATCTTAGTGACATCTTACTACTCTGAGTGCATTAAAAATGTGTATTGGCTCACACCTGTAATCCGAGCTACTCAGAAGGCTGAAATCTGAGGATTGTAGTTCAAAGCCAACCTAGGCAGGAAAGTCCATGAGACTCTTTTTTATTATTATTGTTATTGTAAAGGTGATGTACAGAGGGGTTCAATGATATAAGTCAGGTGATGAGTGCATGTCATTTTTAACAGTGTCACCCTTCCCTCCCTTTCTCAAAGTTTTTCCCTCCTGTCCCCACCCCACCAGTTGTACAGTTCATTTTCAACATAGTGTCTAGTGAGCATCACTACTGCATTCGTTCACCCTTTGTCCCACCATTTCTGTGCGCCTACGTATCCTCCCCGAAACAGATAAACTTACAAACAAAAATATGGAAAACAAAAACAGCAACAAAGGAGAAAAACAATAAACAAAAAACCTCTTGTTTCCATTTCTTGGAGTTCATGTCACTAAATATCATTTTATATGATCACATAGCTATTGAGCCTTTGTGATCCTCTCCTAAGAATACCCTCCTTTGATCTCCAGTCTTATCTCCAGTTAGCCACCAGAAAACTGAAAGTGGAGCTGTGGCTCAAAGTGGTAGAGCACTAGCCTTGAGCAAAAGAGTTCAGGGACAGTGCCCAGGCCCAGAATTCAAATCTCCCAACTGACAAAAAGGGTGGAAAGCCAGATACAGTGACTCAAGCCTACAATCTTAGCTATTTGGGAAGCAGAGGTTGGAAAATTGTGGCTCCGGGATAACTCAGGCAAAAAAAAAAAGAGTTTGCAAGATTCTATCTCAGCCCACAGCTGTGTTTAGTGGTTCCTGTCAACCCAGCTACAGGGGAAGCACAGTGGCATGCATCTGTAACATCCCCAGAGACATGTAATATGTGTAATATATATGTAATAAATGTAATATATGTAATACTACAATATATATCATATATTACATATAATATATAATAATATATTAAGTAATGTAATAAATGCTTTTCTGGGAAGAAAAGGAAACTCTCCTTCAAAAATAACTCAATGGACAAATGAATCAAGAAAATGTGGTATATACACGCAATGGAATTTTACTCATCCATGAAAAAGAATAGTACATATCATTTGTAAAGAAATGGGAAACAAAGGAGGAGGCAGCAATGCTGGATAAGCAATGTACTCATTACCTTGCTCATGTAACTGTAACCCCTCTGTACAGTATTTTCACAATAAAAACTTATTTAAAAAAAGAAATGGAAAGAAAATTGTGCTAAGTGAAGTAAGTCAGACACAGGGAGACAAAGGATGCATGTTTTTCCTCATATGTGAAAGTGAGATTTAGCTTATAAACATAATAGTAAATATGTTGGGTGGCATGCAAATATATACAAGTACATTAACTGAAATACAGTAGATTCAAGGGAGAACTCAAATAGTGTAATTCCTTAGAAAGGCAAAGTAAAACACCAGGATGCAGGTGACCAAAAGACGAGGATGAGAAGGGTCAAGGGAAAAGGGGTAGAAAATGAAGATGGGAAGAAGGGGAGAATACAGTCAAAATTCCAATGTATATCCTACAAAGTTAAGAAGAGTAAGGGAAGGAATGGGTAGGGGAGAGATGGGTGGGAAGGTTGAAAGGGATGACATTCATCAAGATATATTTTCTTTATAAACTGCTTCGTTAGCAAACTCCTTTGTACAACTACTACAAGATTAGTTTTTAAAAATTAAAAAAAGGAATCACCAGTGCATAAAGGGGCTGGGAGTGTGGCTCAAATGTAGAGTAGCAGCTGAGCAAGTACAAGGCCCTTTAAGCCCAAGACTTCTAGCCCCAGTACTGCCCCAAAACAAAGCCTGTATGGGATACCCCCCTACTCCAACCACAGCTGATACTCTGAAAGCACTTGATACAGCCAAGAGGAAGACCTTTCTTCCCCTTGAAAAACTGGAAGTGGAAGCAAAAGCATGCTATTCCATTCTCCCCCTCACTCTTCTCCCTTCCCTGCCTCCTCCCCCGTCTCTCCTTCTCTTCCCCTAATGTCAGCTGCTCTAGGAAAGGTATTCTCAGGAGGCTCTGCTGGAAGGTAGCGTGTTACACAGGAGTCCAGGCTTCTGAAAACACAAGTCCTCCTCCCCGCAGATACAATAAGGGCACCAGGGAGAGGTGGGAGGGAGAGCAACTGAAGATTACCACACTTGCTCTCTGGGGTCACCACTTCCTTGCCCAGACAGCCATGAACCCTAATGGTTCCCCAAGATTCCCAATTCCCACATAAAGTGTACATGTGCTCTTAATGCTTACTGCATTTTTAAAAAATCAACAGGAGTTTTTTTGTCCTCAACGAGGCTCTATTTCCCTGACTCTCTTAATCCTCTGTCTCTAGTAAAGAACACAGGGCCCAGCAGAGGGAAGGAACTCTACAGATAGTAAATTGATGGATTAATGAACACGTAGACGAACAAAGGCATGGATAAAGACCGGGAGCAAGCTCTGGACCACATCTGTGTCCCAGCCCTTTGTTGCTTTAGTTATATTTCAGATAGGATCTCATGTTTTATAGTCCAAGGATGGCCTGGACTATGAAACTCCGACCTAGGCCTCCTGCATAGACAAGACAACAGATGTGCATCACCATTCCCAGCTTGTTCGATGAGATAAAGGTCTACATAACTTTGGCTAGACTGGCCTTGAACTCTGCTCTTCTCAATTTCTCCTTCTGAGTAGTTAGGATTACAGTTGTGAGACCAGCCCCAGTATCTTGCCTTCTACTCAAACTTGAGGAACAGGGATGCAGGGTAGATGAAGAAAAAAGACAAAGAAATTGCAAAGGAAAAAAAAAAGCAGCTCTCAATGAGCCTATGCACCCTCCTTGCTGTGGGGAAAGATAGAAGAAAAAACAGACAACAAAAACCTGTCAGCCAGCAAATGCATGGAGCACCTTCCATTCATCCGTGCCCGCAGCCTGATGCCCTAAGGACCTGGGTGGAAGGCGGCATTCATGAGGGATGCAATGCTGGCTCTGCCATATAGAGAGTTACCGGGAAAGCTTTCCCTCACCTTGTTGATATGCTGAGCAGCAACATACACATCCTTCCCGAAAAAGCCTGGCTCATGCTGATGAAAACTTGACATTTAGTGAAACTAGAAAAGAAGATGTGCATTCTATTAAACTCCAAGCTAGAAAAACAGGACAACTCAGACACCAGGTAGACTTACGGGTGTGGGCTATTCCTGTGTGGGCTGTTTAACCACTGTCTTCTAAGGGGCTCTGACACTCTTATGAACCTTTGTTCTTTCCAGGTAGGAAGAGCAGGGTTTAACACCAGCTGGCTACAGCAACACAGGTCCTGTCCCATTCAGAAGCCACAGAGACACTGAGAACTCTGATTGATAGAGGAGGGTCGGGGCTTTGGGAAACCTAGGATCGAGTTCTGATCCCGCACCCACTAAGGGTGTGGCCTTAGATTTTGTCTTTGTGGATCTCCATCTCACCATTTGTGAAACTGATGTGTAATTCTGCGTTAGTGAATTTTCTTTCATAACAAATACCTGAGATAACCAATGTGCAAAGAGAAAAGATTTGTTTAGACTCATCATGTGAGAGTAGTTTGGTGCAAGACTGGTTGGCCCTGTAGCTTTGGGGACGGTATCGCAGCAGCACATCATGGCAGAAACAAATGATGATGCAAAAAACAGCTCACACCATGGCCATGAAGTAGACGGGACTGCATACCACAGTCTCCTTTGAGTCTCCCACAGTCTCCCAATATCCTGAAGACTTCCCATTAGGCCCTACCTCTTAAGGTTAACAACACTTCCCAATAGCACCAAGACGGAGAGTAAGACCTTAACACATGCACCTTTAGGGAACACTCCAACATATAGAAACTTATTTTCTTTCTTGGTTATGCTGACTACTGAGGACTATAAAGAACTGCCCCCTCTTGGACCCTTAACTGAGAAAAGTTACCATTATTATCAGTGTATGGCCAAGCTATCACTAACCATTTATGGGAAACCTGGAATCCTGATCCAATCCTGCCACTTACTAGTAATATGGCTTTTAGGTTTCATCTCTTTGGATCTCAGCCTCGCCATTTATAAAACGGTATAGAATTCTAGATTGGTGAATTTTTAGTCATGTTAACAAATAGCTGCGACAATCGGTTTATGAAGAGAAAAGTCTGAGGGGATGGAGTGAGGAAGATTGCAAATTCAAGGCTAGCCTAGGAAATTGGTGAGACCTTATCTGAAAAACAAAAATAAAAACAAAAGCACTGAGGATGCAGCCCTAGTGGTAGTGCACTCGCTACGAAGTACTAAGCCATGAATTTAAACCCTAAGGAATTTCATAGAGGGTATAGAATTTCCCAGGGGCCTTTGGGAACAGGCCTGGTTTGCTTTTACTCAAGTCTGTCTCCAATGCCACGTATTCAGTTACAAAGTACTACTACTTCAGAGAGAGAGAGTAATTGTTTGTCCACCTTGCATGGGTATCATGACAATATTCAAGAAACAAAACAAAAGGAGACTCTTACCCACAAACCTTCACCTTAACAAATCAGACTGGGGCTGGGAAGGTGTCTCAGTGGTAGAGTGCTTGCCTTGCATGCTTGAGGCCCTGGGTTCGATTCCTTAGCACCACATAAGCAGAAAAAAAAGCCAGAAGTGGTGCTGTGGCTCAAGTGGTAGAGTGCTAGCCTTGAGCTGAAGAGCTGAGGGACAGCACCCAGGCCCAGAGTTCAGTCCCCACAACTGACCCCCAAAAACAAATCAGACTGGTTTTGTTGTCCAAAGTTCATGGTTTATGAAGCAAAGATAGAAATAAGGAATGGTATTTTTTCAGCTTTTTTTTGCCACAGGCTGGGGGAGGGGGGACTCTCTTATTTCATCCCCAAACTTGTAATGTTGGCCCACCTTATATTTTTTTATGCTTTATTATTATTTTTAATTTTTATGAATGCATATTAATTAATTAATTAATTAAGATAATGGTCAAATTTATCCTCCATTATTTTGCTTTCATGTCCCTCCTGCTGGTCCCTTCCTCTTTCCACATAGTTCCCTATCTATTTTCATATCTTCTTAAAAAAAAATCTAGATCTGCATATGAAAAAATAGGTAGCAATGGAGTCTAGTGTGTTTTTATTTCATGTAATAATCAGCTTATTCCTAGTTCCATACTTTTTCCTTCAAGTGACATAATTTAATTCTTCTTTCTGACCAAATAAAACTCCATTGTGTATGAATACCATGTTCGCTTTATCCATCCATCTGAGATAGGCACCTAGGCTGATTCTCTAAGTCAGCTATCATGGATAGTGATACAATAAACACAGTGTTCAGGTATCTCTGCTGTGTATGCTGACCTAGAGTCCTTCAAGAAGCCAAACAAGGACTGTATGGCAGTTCCAATTTTAGTCCTTTGAAGAATTCTCCATAGAGATTTCCATAGTGGCTGCAAGAGTGTACATTCCCACGACAGCGTATGGGGGTTTCTTCTCCCCTCCACCCTCACCAACATTTGTTGTTTGCTTTCTTAATGATGTTCAGTCTATATTTTTGTTGGCAGCTGCCAGTGTTTACAGAGAAAAACACATTGCAGACATGTATTTTGTTTAAAACTGTTTAGCCCAACAAGACCCTCCTAGCCTATACATAGCAAGCCATCTCCTTAAATAGAGGATGAATTGCAAGGCCCAGATCATCTTCACGCATGTCCTAGCCAAGAAACTAGATTTGCAAGGATAATATTCTTTCAGTTCATGAGAATGGGTGTGTCTGCCATTCTACAAAGACAGCAATACAGCTGGGTCTCTTGGAAGCTCCTACTGTCGTGAAGAGGAGCTCTTATCAAAATCTCTCCTGCTTTCTAACTTCATCCCAAACCTCATTCAGGAGCAACATCCTCAAAATTACTATTCACTAGGCCCGTCTGCTGCTGCCGCTGGTCTGCCCCAGGCCCACACAGCCCTGCAGCACTGTGGAGAGCCAGGACTCAGGGCAGAGATGTCAGAGTGGTTGGCTCCCCTAGCAGGTGCCCAGGGCAATGCCATGCGCCCTGTGGATACCCAGTAAACAAGGGCTGGGTGGTTGCAGTGGTGCCCAGCTAATGAGTGCCAGTCTTTTTATCTGTGCTCAGAAATATGAGGACAGATGGGAAAGAGGGCAGAGGAGGGGGAAAAACAGCCTCACACTGAAACCCAGCTAAGCACAGCACCAGCACACTTGTCAAACATAAAGGATTCCGATTTCCGCCAAGATAAAAGGGTCAGCAAGCACCCTATATGAATGGCAAGTAGGTTATAACAAATTTTAAGAAAAAAAAAAAGATTTCAATCTGATTGTGCTTTTCCCCACATCAAAGAAAAAGATGAACTGACTGAATTTCAAAAAAAAATTCCCCAGTAACCTAAACAGAGAGAGAAGTGTGTGTGTGTGTAATGCTTTGAAATTATAGGACATTAATTCCCTAAAAGATGTGTTTCTTCCATAGATGATACTCAGAGAATTACTCAGTAAACCCTATTCCCAGTCCTGCACAGTACCTCTGAATAACATGCCACATCTCCAGCACCAATAATACTCAATGATGGATCACATCTTCAACACGGAAGGCGTCCTGCTCCTGAATTCTTAGCTGCAGCCTCATGGTCCATCTTCCCTTTCCCTCTCCAGCCTCCCTCTTCAGCCTTGACATTCAGCACTAATTTCTTTTTAGTGACAGCCTTGATGCTTCCTATCACAATTCAGCCTCTGCTGCCAGCTACATGTGCTGGGCCAGCATGAATAAATAAATACATGCCCAGGTCTGGGTCATCCTTGGCATTCGCTTTTCCAAGAGCAAGTCGCTCATTTTTGAACCAGTCCTGTGAGTGGGGACCCTAAAAAAGCATCACCAAGAAAGCTGAGTTAGTATTGGTGGTTTAATTGCATTTTTCCCCAATCAACAATCTACTCTGTTGATACAGGAACACAAACTTCATGAGACCCTATATTTTACTGATAGTTATAGAGGGAGAAAGAAAGAGATGAACCCCAGATTTTTTTTCTTTTTTGCCAGTCCTAGGGCTTGAACTCTGGGCCTGAGTATTGTCCCTGAGCTCATTTGTTCAAGGCTAGCACTCTACCACTTGAGCCACAGCTCCACTTCTGGCTTTTTCTGTGATTAATTGGAAAGAAGTCACAAGGACTTTGCTGCCCAGACTGGCTTTGAACTGTGATCCTCAGGTCTCAGCCTCCTGAGTAGCTAGGCTGCCACTTTTGGCTTTTCCTGTTTCTATGATACTGAGGAATCGAACCCGGGGCTTCATGCATGAAAGGCAAGCACTCATTCCCAGCCCTCAGATTTTTTTTCATAAAGAAAAATACGTATCTGACACCTTATGATATAACCAGAAGAGAAACTAAAACTAAAATAAAAAATAAAATAAACAAAAATTAAAAATGATGTAACCAAAGAAGAATATACAAAACTACAAGAAAAAAAAAAGAATATGACAAATTGGTTTCAATCCCAGCTCTTCCAGTGACCATGTGGCCTTGGGCAAGTCACTTCAAAATGCCACATGATCTCCGCAATGCCCTTTGGGTTTCATATGATTTGATTCTTTTATTACAAGTCTGACTTTCTGAGGTTCAATTTTCTCATTTAGAAAAGAGTGGTAATATATGTGCAGTCCATGCTCCCTCCCAGGACGATTGTAAGTGTCAAATCAGAAAATGTCTGGAAGTCTATGCCATGCTGTTAATTTTGGTGGGAAAGCAAGGAGGCCCTGAAACCATCACACAACCCCCTGGTAGATTTACTCATGTGAGCTGCAACTGTGAAAATACGTCCCTCTTGCTCACAACTTCAATTAAAGAGCAATCTCAAAGCCTAGAGAGCATAGTGGCATGAATAGAATAGCTTGCTCACATTTGTCCTCTTTGAAAGAAGGTTATTCAGAACAAAATGTATGCATCCATAACATTGAAATTGGTCTCGATAATGCAGACAAAATTTGAACCAATGGGATCAGCCCACATTATTTTTTTTAAGTTAGGAAGACCTAACAAAGAATAAAACCATCCATGTGGTGAATGCTACACAAAGATTGCTTTCTGCATGTTGTACCATTTAACTCAGTCTTGAGGTCTCAGTCTTCTAGAGGTATAATTTATCATCATTTTCATCATCGTGATCATTATGGGATGTTTTCTAACATTAACAGGTTCTCAGTTCTGAGTGTCCTATAATTTAACTCAATTCTGACACTATGTACCTGGAGTTCACATCAGATCCCGTGATTAAGGATTCAATCTCATGCCTATCCTTACTTCAGATGCCAATCACAAGTCTCTGACTGACTTACCATAAATCAGAGTTCTGTACCTCCCAACCTCAGATTCAGTCATTTACTAGCAAGCTTCACAGAGCTCAGGGGAACACTGAACTTACATTGACCAGTTCCTAATAAAAGGATTCAAATGAGGAACATCCAGATAGAAGGAATACATAGAGGAAGATGATGGAGGGAAAGGAGGGAAGGGATTTCTGTACTCTCTTCAGATGTACCACCTTCTCAGCACCTTAAAGAGTCCAACTCGGAAGCCCAACGAATCTCAGTGTTGAAGGGTATTTGTACAGCTTTCATGATCAGCTCTCAGATCAGTGAATAAGAATGCAACATCCAACCTTGAATCAGACATTCTGTCCTGTGCCCAGGCTGTTTTGATGCTATCTAGTACAGGAATGCCACCCTAAGTCATCTCATTCGCGTAAGTTCAAGAGAATCAAACAAGATTGGTTATAAATAAAAACAACTATTCCTATCACTCATAAGTAGCCACGACTCCCAGCTGCAATGCTGTGCTATAAAAAGAAGGCACACAAGACTTTCAAAGATGGCACCAATCTATTCCATAAGATTACCCAAGTAACACTGTAAGTCACTTCTCTCTGCCTTGTCTTACTTTTTAATATATCCCTGCCTATAAATTCAAAGCTAGAAATTCCAAAGGTTTTAAGAACTGTGAGCTAGGAACCAGGGACAAAGATCAAACACAAGTCCTTTTGTTCTAGGATCTTTATTACTCTCGCTACCATCTCAGTAGTAGAAAACAAAACCAGGGCACAGAGATAATGAGCTTATTACATTCCAGAGCTGAGAACCAAACTCCAGCCTCTCTGATTTCAAAGCCCGTCTCATTGCTTCCTTAGAAGGCTGGAAATCACCTGTACATCATTAACTCCTTAAAGCACCTAAACATAGAGCCAAGACTCCATGAAATAAGCCTATTGGTCTTAACTCTTCTTGGACAGAGGTGGCCTTCCTCCACACTTAGAAACATGTAAGAAACATTCCCCAAGTCCTCATGTGTCCCACGTCTGTGCTAGTTCTGAGGGCTGCCGGTATAAATACAGCCTGGACCTTGCCTTTGATTCATGGTGATTCCACTTTCTAGCCTACTTTTTGGCAATAGGCTAAGTCCAAGCATCATCTAGTTTCCGTGGTGAGTGATGTTGCCATTGTACAAGTTTTGTGAAGACAAGTTAAAGAGAACAGAGAGAGGGAGCCATTTGGGAGTTTAAAATTTCATGCCTCCGTGCCTCAATTTGCAAGTGACGGCATGCATCATTTATGTGAGGGTTGTGGTGGCATTTGTTTTATTCAAAGCCCATTTATCTTGGACTTTTTCCAGTGCCGTGTGAGATTTTATGATTCATCAAATCCATCTTCTTGGTAATGCAGTTTTGTATACATGCTGATGTGCGGAATGCTCGGATGAGCTCTCAGAGGGGAATAGGGGACTCGAGTGAGGACCGATGGAAAGGTGTGACCATTGCTGGAAGCCTGCCGTTTGCCGTCTATAACGCTATTCAGAGGACTTACTCACTGCAGTAGTATAAGATAATGTGGTGGTCAGGCGGGAGGGTTTTTTTTTCCTTTCCTATGTTCTCACTCGACAATCAACACGTCTGTGGGGATTTCTCCTCACCAGCAACCAAGTAATCAATTCTGCAGCTGATACCAGCCGGGAGTCCTGTGATTCAATTCCCTTCTGACCCTGTGCACCTCGAGACTGCATCACATCCCGCAGACTGAGGACTCAGCTCTGGGTCACAAGGCTGCACCTACATCAGATGCCAGTCACCGACGCAACCTGTGGCTTGTGCTCATGACTGGCTCTGTACATAGAGAAGTTCCTAAGATTCCTTTTGAGGGTTCAAGTAATTTGAGAGGGCGTCACTCTGAAATTAGGAAAATGCGTAGATCTCCCGTTTTATGGTAAGGATGTGGCAAAGGATATCCATGAGCCTCCAGGTGCAAGAGATGCATTAGAGAAGGGTATACACAAGGCATGGAGCATTTCCCTCACTGGGACAGCTCCACAGGAGAGATGAGAATCTGCTTCTGGCCATTCTCTGGTCTATAGATTTCTTCTTGTCTGAGCACACTCTGGTTTACATCCAAACTCAGCTTCTCTCATCACCATGTTAAGTGCACTTTTTTAAAGCATGGACAACCATTGCCCTCTGAACCACATTTAAAACCACAGGGCTCCCCATGTATTCACCTGAACATGGTCCCAGTAAGTATCTGAAGGGCCCAACCAACCTCTCAAGGAGCTGGACAAAGGAAGAAAATTACAATTATGAACGTTGCTGTTATTATTGTTATGTATCGGTATTAGGGTTTGAATTCAGGCCCTTGGACTTGCTCAGCTTGTTTGCTCACAGCTGGTACTCTACCACTTGAACCACACCTCCAGCCCAGCTTTTTGTGGGTTATTTTGGAAAAGGAGCCTCATGACATTTCAACCCAGGCTAGTTTTGAACCACAATCCTCTGGCCTCAGCCTCCTGAGTAGCTAGGGTTTGTAGGCATAAGCCACAAGATCATTTCTACCAGGAAATTATTTTCCTAGTGCAGTCACCATAGTTGGCCTTTTTTGTATGTGGTCTCATTTCAATCCCCCACAACTCCTTAAGAAGACAAGTATTATTATCTCCATTTTATGAGTGTGGAAAGTGAGAAGATACAAAGCTTCTCCAAATTCTCCGAATTACAAACCATGGAACTAGAATCAAACTGAGGTGTTTTGATTTTTTTGAGGGGGTGGTGTTGTTTTGCTTTGTTTAATTGCAAAAGCTGTGTTTATCCCCTATGGGACTCTTTTGTCTCTTTTAGACCAAAACAGATGATAACATGGAGTGTCACATTCTGCCTCTCAAACCCAACAAGAAGAGGTTGCTATCAGTGTTTATCTAAGCCTGAGAGCACACATGTGCTAAGAAAGCCAGAGAGAAAGACAGAGTCAGGCACTGGTGGGTCACGCCTGTCATCCTAGCTACTAAGGAGGCTGAAATCTGAGGATTGCAGTTTGAAACCAGTTGGGGCAGAAAAGCCCCTGTGAGGCTCTTATCTCCAATTAACCACCAGAAAACCAGAAGTGGCACAGTGGCTCCAAGTGGTAGAGCGCTAGCCTTGAGCAAAAAGAGCTGAGGGACAGCAGGCAGGCCATGAGTTCAAGCCTTAGGACTGACTGAGAAAAGGAGAGAGAGACAGAGAGAGAGAGAGTAGCATTTCTCTCCTTGGAGATACCACAACCCCTACACTAGAGTATTCAGTTGGGATTTTATTGTTGACTTGTTTTTTGTTTTTGTCATGAACAACAGAAGTCATTCCAACAAACTTAAGAGTTATATGAGGCTTTATTTTGGGGGGGGGGGGTTGGGAGGGGTTGGTCTTAGCTGAAACTGGGTAATTCATAAAATCATGGGCCACAAGAAGGTCAAGAACAAAGGGACATCCAGTCAGCACTAAAGCTATCAGACCATCTTTTTCTGGGTGCTGCCATCAAATTTGATTTATCTTCTGCGCCTTCCATCCGTCTTTCACTAATTATCGTTCAGATTCCTGGGAAATTAAATCTGAACCTACTTGTAAAGTTATGGACTTACCTCAAAGCAGAACATTGGAGAATGACAGTACTCCCAATCCCTAGAAAACTCAGCATGGGACGTTCCCGCAAAGAAAAGCTGGGGGTGGAGGGTAGGGGGATTGCCACCAAGGGAAGGAGAAATAGACAGTTACTGGGCAAGACAGCCACTGGTGTCCCTATCCAACAGTATGCTTTTTCTCTAGTAAGACAGCCTAATATCTAGGGAAGTTAGTTTGAGGTTCTAGGAATAATGATTGCGTAGACTAAGTTCCCATTACTGTAACAACATACCTGAAATAACCCACCTATATAAGGAAGAAAGGTTTGTTTGGGCTCACAGTTTTATAAGTTACAAAGTTTTTAGAAATGGTAACTTTGCAATGAATCACAGTGGGGAATGCAGGGTGGAAAAAATCCTTCACCACATAATGGGACACAAAGAAAAAGGAGCAGGTAGGAACAAGGACCCATAACCCTCTTCAAAGGCACCCACCGCCAGTGACCTAACTTCCTCCCACTAAGCCCTCCCTCCTAAGAATCCTACACACCCCAACAACAATGCAGGCTGGGAACCATGCCTTTCACAAGCCTATAACCCAGCCTATTATAGTGATATCTAGGGATCCATGTTGGGAGATAAAGATCTAGGGCTGGAATTTATATATTTTTTTCAAGTCCTGCTCTTTAATAGCACACCATAGCTGGTGTCCTCAGTTTTCTTCTTGTCCCCCACTGGGCATCTTTTGGTGGATTTAGTTAATACACATCTCTGATGGTAGCTTTATATTCACTTGCTGAGCTTATGACTAAGTCAAGAGATGGCCTCTTGTAGTCTCCTTCCTCTTTAGTCCAGCTATTAGTGCAGTTCTTTCATCAAGGATGAGAAGAACGTGGCTCAGATCTTCAAAGAGCATCAGAGAACCTCATCTGTAATCTCAGATATTCAAGAGGTGGGGTTCAAGAGGATGTGGTTCAAAGCCAACCCAAAGAAAAAGTTAGTGAGAAACCTTCCTTTCCACCCCCCCCCCACCACCACCACCCACCACTTTCAACGAATAAAACAGAGGTGGTAAGGCACACCTGTGGTTCTAGAGATGCAGAAGGCCATAGGTAAGAGGATCACAGTCTGAGGCTGGCTCTTTGTGATACTCTAGCTGACAAATAACTAAAAGCAAGAAAAGGCTAGAATCAGAGCTTAAGTGATAAAGCACATGTCTTAAAACCAAGGCCCTGAGTTTTAACTCTAGCACCACTAGAAAAGAAAAGCAGGAGCAAGATTATCTTGAGCTGGGTATGTGGCTTATGCCAGTAATCCTAGCTACTCAGGAGGCTGAGATCTAAGGATTGCAGTTCAAAGCCAGCACAAGAAGGAAAGTCCATGAGACTCTTATCTCCAATAAACCACTCAGAAAACCAGAAGTGGTGCTGTGGCTCAAATGGTAGAGCGCTAGCCTTGAGCTGAAGAGCTGAGAGACAGCATCCAGACCCAGAAGTTCAAGCCCCACAACCAACCAAAAAAAAAAAGATTATCTTGAGTATCAGCTCCCAATTCTCTAGGAACTGTAAAATAGGAAAACACTTTCTTGGGGACTCACTCAATTGGATGAGTGACATCTTTATGTTCCCAGATGAGGGAAATCTGACCTCCTGACTTCTGGTTTGGTTGCATTTCTACAAAGGCCCCCCAAACAACTGGCAGGCAACAAGCGTCTATGGAAAAAGTTACGACAGATTACCAGCTAGGACACTGAGAAATGGAAATCCTGCCATCCTGTGTCCTGAGCAGACAGATCCACTCTCTCCCTTCACTCTCCTGGCAGGTGCGGGGCCAGTTACTTTGTATGGGTGGGATGAACTCCAAAAAGGAGAAGTAAGTCCCTTCCTCCACTTGTTCTGAGGAGGAGGACGGTAAGCACTGTGCACAGAGGCATCTTACTCACACTCACAATTTCTCTTCGTCACCAGCATTCAGAGCATGACCCACAGAGCATGTTGGCAGCACACTGCAACTGGCCTCACTAGGCCTTGCTCCATTCCCCTCGGTGTGCTGCAGTCAATATCAATCCATATTGTCTACAGAGTTATTTTGATTCTTGGAGGTATGTAATCCTATAGCTTTAAGTGTCTCTATTCTGGCACGCCAGCCTCAGCCAAAGAAAAGCATCTCTCTCTTTCTCTCTGTCTCTGTCTCTTTCTCTGTTTCTGTCTCTCTGTCTCTCTCTCTCTCTCTCTCTCTCTCTCTCTCACACACACACACACACACACACACACACACACACACACACACACACCTAAATTACTAAGCATCTTCATGTACCATTTTCCTATCCTTCCCAAGAGGCTGTGAAGCAACCATATTATTGTGTCTATTTTAAAGATGAATTGACTGAGGTACAAAGACTCTAATGAGACACGGCTCTGGAGCTGCAACCCAGGCCTCCTGCTGAGAGTCAAGTAGCAAGCACAGGTTACTGTTTTATCTTCAGAAGAGTTTAGAAAGGACCGAATGCCACTCCGTGTCCAGATGACACTGGAGGAGATCCAGCCACCATACATTAAACTCACAGCCGCTGATGGCCTCGTTAATGCAGTCAGAGATGAGCAAGACAGGGGACTGGAGCCTGCGGTGGTTCACACATTAGCATGGCCTTGGCCTTCAAAACTTACCTTTCATCCCTGACCTTACTTGAGATCACCCAGTCATCTCTATGAAATCAGAAGTTCTTTGGGCCAGGAACAGAGAACTCCTGCCCCTACCCAGAACCCAGCCAAAGTTCCCCTTGTGAACCTCACAGCTCCCCACTTTGGAGGACTGCTCTCCCATAATTGCTCAGGAGACTACCTATGCCCCGACACCCTCCACCACACCAGTCTCAGCAGCTCAGAGCCAACAACTAAACAACACAGCACAGGGGACATGATAGGGCCACTCTCCTTGTTTCAGACAGGACTAAGCTCTGATTTCCACTCCTGCCTTGTCCTCTACCCCTTTTCCTTCTCTGCAGAACACATCTGTAAATCTCCTTAACTGGATCTCCATCTCAGGCTTTGCCCAAGGAAACCCAGCTTAAAGACATCTAGTTTGACTTTATTCTGGAGAGGAAACCATTACAAGAAAAGCACATCTTTGGAAAGAATCCCCATCACATGTTTTCACTCCTTCAGAATGGGTCTTTTGCTAAAAAATAAACCAGAAAGAGATCTCTGTGTTTGCATAAAGGTTTTGTTTGTATTGCAGGTAAGGGAACATCTCCTAGAATATTCGGAACAACTACTCAAACAACACGTGGCCACTACCCATTTCCCAATAGTTATTCTCTAATCCGGTCTTTGGTGATAGGAGTCCTATGGCTTTGCTTTTGAGTTATGATGTTAGCCTAAGTATGAGCTGCATTGGGAAGGTACACACCGCTTCCCCGTGGTTTTCATGAAGCCTTGGGTGAGGCTGATAGTGAGCTTGTTGGATAATTATCTGTGTTTAAAAAAAAAAACTCCAAGCATCCTTTCATACATTGAGATTTCCATTTGCAAGTTTCGCTTCAAGTTTACTGAACCATTTAATTAACTTAAATGTTTAAACTTCTAAGGTTGTTGGTTGATTCTAATCAGTATTTTCTGCTACTCTAATTGAAAGCTTCCTCTCTTAGACTGTGGTCAGTGAAGCACAAAGTATTTGCTTTAAAAAAAAAAAAAAAAAGTGTTGAGGGGAGGAAATGTTGTGAAGTCTTTGGTATCACCTAACACAAATGTACTTGGGTCCATAACGGCATGAACTTCTGGAGGCCAGAATGGAGCCAATTTCTCTGTTTCCTTTGAAGTTGGAGAGCTAACCCAGGCAGCAGACACTGGGAGGGGCTCTCTTACAAGCTCTTGCTGGGACTTAGATTTCAAGCCAAGCCATTTCTGAATTTGGCAGTTTTTACTCTTCATGGAAACTCAGTGGGGTGATGTTTTATGGGGACATTTGCCACCCAAAGAGAGAGAGAGAGAGGAGAGACAGGGAGAGGGAGAGAAAGGAGATTTTCTTTTTGTAATAGCTCTTAGGAAAACAAATCAGCATTACAGCATCCCACACCTCAAGCACAAGAGAACCTCATTGCCTACAATAGGAGCCTTCTATTGAATAAGTATTTCTGCTGGAAGTGAGGATTGGGGCTTCTGAATTCCAGGGGTTCAGACTACCACTGAGTGTAGCCTGAGGGAGGACAGCCCCTAGGATAGCTCTAGGAGCATCTCTACCAGGAGACACGAGGCAACTGCATGGCTCCACCCAGATTTGGCATCTGAAAACCAAGTTTCCTGTTGTCTTTGATTGTTGTTGTTATTGTTTGGTTTTGTTTTTCTGGTAAGCTGTTCTTGCTTGGTCTTTCCCGAGACAATTCTGTTCTAGTTGACTTTGGCTGGGCACAGAATAATGTGTTATGGGTAGTGCATTTTTTTTTCCTGCTAAGAAAATGTCAGCTGCTAAACAAGATCAAACCACCCTCCCATTCCTCAGCCCTGGCTCATTTTAATTATTGAACTCTTCTCCCTGGAAAGCACACTCTGCACTGTTTGCCAAGACGCTGGCAGGTTGAACACAATTTGGAAACTTTTCATAGATTGATCACCCCAGGAAAACAGGCAGCTGATCACCAGAGAAATTCTGCAGTTGAGATTAGTCTGCTGTGTGATTATGAGGACAAAATGGAAGGTATGGGGTTTTCTCTCTGTCATCCATCCATTCCCCTGCTGTCTATGAGACCATGCCAGGAGCCTTTGTTTCTAGCAATTTCAGAGACCCAGGTCTAGAGGCATAGCAAGCTCATGACCTCACCAGAACCATTGTAATTCCTGCCTCCCTCTCCCCATCTGTCTGGTCTTTCTCTGCATCTTCAGTTCTGTCTTTCCAGTCACACCCATCTTGTTTCAGTTTTGGGGACTCTCCAAGCTTTTTCCTATTTCAGAGTCTTCATAGATGGTATTCTATCAGTTACCTCTATTTCTAGTCTAGTTTCGTGGAAATTCAGTGGGGCCTTACAACCCAGGGTAGGCATTAGAATCTCAGGTTTTATCTTCAGGTCCGTGTTAAATGACACGGGCCCACCACTAGTAATTTCTTGACAATTTCTAGGTGGGTTCAATGCACTTTGAACATTGTAAACCATTCCTTACCTGAGATCTTGTGGCTGAGTCCCCTTACTGTTGGGGTTCAACTCCAACATCCCTTCCCAGAGATGCATTATTACCATCTTCTCCAAAGTAGCCTGACCTCTGGAACTCTGCATTTTCTTGTCTCAATAATACTTATCTTTCTCCCCAACAGAAAGATGGTTACAGTCTTACATTTAACCATCCAGCCTAAAGAAAGGATTCCATTTTTCTACTTAAAGGAAAAAAATTACATTCATCTACTTTTTCCCTCGTCTGGTAGGCATAATGCTTGGTGACCAAGCATTGCATCACGGCCTTTGCTGCTCCTTATCTGTCTTTGCTATTTATGCACAGCAGCAAATACATTTCAGAGATGCTTCTAATGACTAAGGGAACGCCTATCACCTTCAGGAGGTAAGAGGCTGAGTAGTGAACCTGATCAGAGCCTGCCTTGTTCTCCATTCTTGTAAGAATGTGTCACCAATACCTGAAGCTTCAGCAGGCATCAGGAGCATCTAAGGGTGAGGCAGCCTAGGGGAGTTGGAAACTGGATTATAGCAGAATCCCCTTGTAAAGAGAAGGCTTGGGTAGTCTGACTCACATATAATCAGAGACAGTGTCAGAGTACACAGATGTTTACTTGCATTTATACTCAATGTGTAATTTTAGGTTTGAAGTTTGTAAGTTGAAAGCATCAGAGGTTAGTCCGGCCTACCTTCGACATGCTCAGAACACTTACATTAGCCTGCTGTCGGGCAAAACCCCCTTACCCAAAATCTGTTTGATCACAAAGTATTGAGTAGCTCAGACTCACAGAGATTTGAGAAATGCCTTGGGGGTGTTTAGAGAGTATCTGGCTCTTATGTACAACAAGTTGGCAACCACTGAGTGACTTTATGTTCATGCAAGTCTCCTGGCTCATCCTCAAGTGTGGAGGAAACTGAGCCTCTCAGTCTGCAGCACTGAACATAGTCCAATGTGCCAGGCACTGTGTTAAGGAATGCAGCAGTAGGGAATTAATTAAATAGGTCCTATTAACATGATGCTGATGAACTCAGGAAGGAGCTTGGTGTTAAATCAAGGACCAGGGTAGGATTCGAGATAAGGCTATGCCATAAAGGGAAGAAACAATTGTTTGTGTGTCTGCAACAGAAGGACCAGGGCTCACCTGAGAGAAAGTGTCTCTAGAGAAATGAAAAGTGAGCTGCCACCTAAAGGATGAGCAATTCTTCCTGGTAGAGGATACAGAAGGGCACACATGGTCCACATTGAAGGCCCCGCAGCAAGAGAGATCATGGCAAATTTAAAGGGCAAAGAAGGCAGGTCAAGGTCGAGAATTGAGAATGCTGATTTTTAGAATTAGAGGACTAGAACCCCAGCAAGAGAGGGATGCATGAAAAAGACGATGGGACAGGTCTGCTTTTGAAGGACTACTCTGCCCTACATGGTAAGAGGTGAATTGGAGAAGTAAGGTGAACACAGGGAATCAGCAATGAAATTATCGTTGATGTTACACTGATTGTGCTTGGCCATAAAATCTTAGCATGTCTCACCTGGAAAAAATTTTAGAGAGCATTTCTCTAGTCCATCTACAGTAGTTTGTGGATATAAAAGTTGGCCTAGAGCGAAGTAACTCACCCGAGGCCCAGGGCCACTTAACTACAGAATCAGCACTCAAGTGCTGGGAAGGTGGCTCAGTAGTAGAGTGCTTGCCTTGCATGCATGAAACCCTGGGTTCAATTCGTCAGCACCACATAAGCAGAAAAAGCCGGAAGTGGCAGTGGCACAAATGGTAGAGTGCTAGCCTTGAGCTGAAGAGCTGAAGGACAGCACCCAGCCCAGAATTCAAGCTCCATGACCAAAAAAAGAAAAGGAAAGAAAGAATCAACACTCAAATCTAGCTCCTCCCACTTTAAGCCTTGTGCTTGTAAGCATTGGTTCAGTAATCTGCACTGGCATAAAGACTGGGCTCTTCCTTGGTACTGATTCTGGCATGTTTACTATTGTATCTCCAGTATTGTGTCCCACCAATATCACATGTTGGATAGATGAAGTGAGATATGGATATTTGATTAATAGATAGACAGATAGATAGTTAGATAGATAGATAGATAGATAGATAGATAGATAGATAGATAGATAGATAGATAGATAGATAGATAGATAGATAGATAGATAGATGAATGGATGGAATGGGAAGGAAGAAGGAAATGGGAGAGACAGAGGGATGGATAGGCAGATGGATGGATGGATGGATGGATGGATGGATGGATGGATGGATGGATGGATGGATGGGATGGGTAGATGGATGAGTGCTGATAGATGGATAGATTTGGAAGGATGGTCTCTCTTTTATACAAACTTTTTCAGCAATAGTTGAAAGATAAATCATCTTTCTCTTACTGAGACCTATTCTTTATGTTCTCCCTTCCTAAAACATGTGGCCTTTTGTCATGGCAAACAATCTCAGGTTACCATATTAATGTGGTTCAGGGGACATCCCTCCTTACCCAACTCAGTGCCAGGGCAGCCTCAGTCCCTGAAAGCGGCTGATAAGGCCACTCCCTTTGTCTGGGATGGCAAGCAGCCTGACATCAGTGAGGCCATGCACTGTGTCCTTCTTTCTCCTGGCAAGGAGCCCAGCTTGCCAACCATCCAAATTGAATTTTTAAAACTTTAATTAGGTCACCATAAAGGTTTGCTTCTTTTAATGGCAGAAAGCCCAGTTTCTGAAGTGTTTCCTCAGGAGCGCATCCTTGGCCACCCCAGTACTCCTGTTCATCCCACCACCCCAATAAGGGAGGACTAAATGGAAAGGGAAGAAGTATTATCCCCAGTAACAAGCATGAGGGGCCTAGAAAATGGCTCATGAACAAAATACACCCCCTGACAAACATACTTTCATTCACTCCTCACAACATGATGGGAGGATGGAGTCTTGTCCTGATTCTAGAAGTGAGGAGAGTGTGATGATAGAGTTTAAGTGGCTTACCCACTCATATCTGCCAGGGGCACGTCCAGTTTTCATTGAATGGCAATGGTATTTCAAATGGGATGGCTTCCTCGTAATATTCTTCAGTATGTAATCGTTGTGGAAGTGGCACAGTAGCTCAAGTGGTAAAGTGCTAGCCTGGAGCTGAATAGCTAAGGGACAGCACTCAGGCCCAGAGTTCAAGCCCCATGACCAACAACAACAACAACAACAACAAAGAATATAATCATTGTAACTAAGAAACAAAGGAAACTTGCCTGTCACAACTCAACAGGGTACCTAACTAAACTAGAGGCTTCATCCAAGTCTCTAGCCAGCCGCTTGCTCCACTAAGTGACCCAGAGCAAGATACCTCCCTGAGCTTCAGGCTCCATCTCTTGCCAACTGTGCACCCTAATTTGTACACAACAAACGCCCAGCAGGATACACACAGCACACTCAGAATTACATCCATTGAGGAGACTATACTACAAAGAGACCATTCACAAAAACCTTAAGTGTGAGAGAACCACCATGATAACACACTAACCCAGATAGAGTGGCAGCCTGGTTGTTACCAGTTGGAGGCACAACAGGACTGAGGTGAGGGAGAGATCACAGAAACTGCAAAGGCAGAGAGTCCTTAGAGTTGACATCCCTGGGGGACAGTTTGGGAACACAGCCAGCATGAGGCAACTTTGCAGGGAGGAGCCAGGGACATAGGACCTTGATGTCCCAATCCCCCAATGATTTCCTTCCAGGGAGGCCACTGGCAGAATGTAGGAAAGCCAAAGGGACCAATCAATGCAATGCAGACAAGTAGTGAAGGGGAGAGAGTGTCTAGGTGCAGCTGGAAACCGCTAGCATCGGGTACTTATTCTGTCTGCATGATAATGCTCTTATTCTCATTGCATCAGAGAATGTCAAACTAGCACACAGAGTTATCTGCCCACCTGGGAATAAGAATTCACCAGCCATCAACAAACTATTTGTGTGACATTAAGCGGCAGATGAGAGTGACCTAAAAGAAGAGACCAACTTGGACCTACTTTTCTTCTCTTCAAACTGAAGGAAGAGCTGGGTTTCAAGAGAACCTCATTTTAAAGAACTCTGGATCCAAACATCCTAAATTTGAATCTGGATCTCGTTCTTACCAAGGGAGTAATTATAGCAAATCTTCTAACTTCTCTGTACCACTCTGCCCTCAACTGTCACTCCTGTGTCCTTAATATAGGGTACTGTGAGGTAAATAGGGGATAGAAATGGAAATAGGATGCTCCATATAGTATGTACTCAGTAAATGCATTGTGGAACAATATGCGTCTGACTATCTAGTCTTTGGAGAGGTTTGGGACCAAAATAAAGATGAGACCCAGAAAGTGATAGATGTCCAAAGACGGGCACAGTGGCTCCAGTGTCCACAGAAAATAAGTGGTAGTAGAGATGAAAATTCTGTCTCAAACCATAGAACCTTCTGGAAATTGTAGCAGCTTGTATGATAATGGAATTTGAGTGTGAGCTGGAAACTAATAGAATGTCTAATTCGTCAAAACAGGACTCTTCTGGCAATACATTAGAGATGACTGCAAAATTACTTTCTTGGCCATTTCCCAAGTATGGGTAGATAATTAAGAATAAACTATTATGAGACTGTCATTCTGGGGTATAAATAATATTTAAAAGATGAAGAACTTGAGGGAAGGAAGCTAGTGTTGGTTGAGTATCTTGGAGCCCAATTGGCTCCCACAACAAAGGGCCCAGCCTTTGCAGGGAAAAAAAAAGCAAACATGAAGAGCATGCTTAAAATATAAAAGACTTGGTGTTATGGGTTGAATTGTTTTCTCCAAAAATGATATGTTCAATCTAACACCCATACCTGTGAGTGTGACCTTCTTTGGAAATAGGATCTGTGTAGATGGTGTAGCTGTCCCCCCCCCCTTCACATTCAAATGAAGTCACTTTGCATTAGGGTGACCCCTACTACCATGACTGGTGTCTTTTTAAGAGGAGGGAAATTTGGACACACACACACACACACACACAGGTAGAATGTCCAAGGCTAGGACAGGGCCTGATGTACTTTCTCCCTCAGAGTTTCCATCAGGAACCAGCCTTACCAATACCATCCTTTCAGACATTTGGTCCCCAAATTGTGAAAGTAAATTTCTGATACTCTAAGGACTTAACACAGTGCAATCATTCAGTGAGAGCCCTAGAAACCTTGTGCACATGGTAATTGCATGGGTTGGCAAGGGTTTTGGTAAAAAGGCAACCTATGGAATTGGTTGCAAAAAAGAAAGAAAGAGAAGGGGTATGGGCCAGGGAGAGACCAAGCTTCATTAGAAGGTGAGAAGTGAGCAGATTAGAGTCAGTAAAGGAGTGAGTTGAGCAGAGATGAGTAAAGGGAGAGACCCTAGGGTGGAAGGTGCCATATTCCAGGAACACCAAGGAGGCCAGTGTTTCAAGAGGAAGAGTTAACAGAGGTGAGAGACAGAGGTAGACAGGCCAACAGGGAAAAGCCAAAGTAAGCCCTGTAGGCTATAACCATGACTACTCCCTCTCTTTCTTTCTCTGAGAGTGGGTTAGAAGTTTTAGGACAGTTCTGAGCAGTATGGTGAGCATGATCTGAAATAGGATTTAGAATGTTCTCTGGCTGTTCCATTGAGGACAGACAGAAGCAGAACCACCCCTGACACACAAACACATGCACACATACTTGGGGAGCATTGCAGCAGCCTAGCTAAGAGTGTGCCCTTGACAAAAACCTTTAGTAGCTTTCCAAGGACTTCATGTAGTTCAGAGACAGCGCTAGCTCTCCCTGGAGCATCACGGGGCCACTGGGCCCAGAATCCAAAAGCTGTTCCTCTGACCACAGCCTTGATGCAAACTTATTCAGCAACCTTGAAAAGAAGAAAGGAAAGTATTTGCATGTCTCCTGGGTTTCTACATGTCTCCTGATGTCTACATCACGGTGACACTGCAAGAATCCAACAAAACCAGGTATCAGCAGCTCACACCTGCAATCCTAGCAACTCAGCAATCTATGATCTGAGGATTATGGTCCAAAACCAGCCCAGGAAAGAAAAATCTATTGGATTCTTATCTCCAATCAACTACCAAAAATGCTAGAAGTGGAACTGTGGCTCAAGTGGTTGAGCACCAGCTTTGAGTGAAAAAGCTCAGGGACAATGGCCAAACCCCAAGTTCAAGTCCTAGTACTGGCACAGAAAAAGAATATTGAATGAGGGAACATCTGTGGAAGTATTATTGAAAAAGCATAAAGCACTAGATAAATGCAAGTGATTGTAATTAATACTAATAACAGTCACACTCTTTTCATCCTGCAACTGTTAGCCTATAAATACCAACAAAGCAATGTTTCATGAAAAGATTGATCCCCTTGTGGGGAGACAACTGGTGTATACATCTGCTGGGAGAATTTTTTCACTTAATAGACTTTGTCATGGCAAGATTAGCAGTGCCCTATTACCACAGACCATCTGTCTACTGGTGCTCATGGCTACTTGTGCTACAAGTAGCCTTGTCATGCAGAATGGACCATCAAAAGGGACTGTCTTCCACCAATATACTATTAGTCACATCATAGGATTCTTTCATAATGCTATTTTGAAATACCTGCCTGTTTTTCCATGCTCAAAGAGAGGTCTTAGTTGAAGCTAAGCATAGATTGAGTGTAAGGAACTAGGCAGGCATTTGCGTGAATGCATAGGCTTGGGGAAAATGCATTTCTCTGCTTGAAAGAAAATATTTATTCAAAGGAACTTGGGAAATAATATGGAGATTAATCAAAACATTAAAAATAGAACTACCTCTAACCCAGAAAACCCACTTCTAGGTATCTACTCAGAGATATATCTCCCCAATGCTCATTGCAGAATTATTCATAATAGACAACATATTGAAACAAGCTAAATGTCTTACTGATGGATGGATGCATGGGTGGATGAATGAAGAAATTACAGTAGATGATAAAGAGATAGATGGTAGATAAGTATAATTCAGAAATTATTTGTTATTAAACATTATTTAAAAGTAAATAAACCCTGGAATTTTGAACAGCATAAATAAACTTGTTAGAATTATGCTAAATAAAATTAGCCAGGTACAGAAAGACAAACATTTCATGATCTGACTTATATAGGGACTATATAATCACCAAACCCACAGCAGCAACAAACAGGGGATGGTTACTAGGGCCTTCCGGGAGAAGTAAATGAAAGATTAGCTAAAAGGAGCAACGCTTCCATTATGCAAGGTGAAGCTGCTCAGGGGATTTCATGTATAGCAATGTGATTATACTTTACATTATCATTTGTTGGAAATTTGCTGCAAAAAAAACTGAGAAGAGAAATTGATACCTACATGAAATGAAGGGTATGTGAATTAGTTTGGTTGTGGTGATTATAAAAATCTATTCAAGTATCAAGATATTGAGTGGTACATCTTCTGTAAACATGGCTGCCATGTGTCAAGTAGGCCAAAACAAAGCTGAAATTTAAAACAGATGGCAGACTAAAAATAACAGATGCTGGTGGGGATGTGGCCAAAAGGGAATGCTACTACACTGTTGGTATGAGTGTAAACTGGTGCAACCACTCTGGAAAGCAATAAGGAGGTTCTTCAAAAAACTAAACATAGGGGTCCTAGCAATCCCACACCTAGGCAAGTATCCAATAGACCACAAACAATGTCACACTAAGGCCACCAGCACAACCATGTTCACTGCAGCTTTGTTTATTGTAGCTAAGATATGGAATCAATCCAGATGCTTCTCAGTGGACAAATTGATCAAGAAAATTTGGTATATATACACAATGGAATTCTACTCATCCATAAGAAAGAAAGGCATTGACCCATTCATAAGGAAATGGAAAGACTTGGAAAAATTATATTAAGCAGAATAAGCCAGACCCAGGAAACACAGGTTGCATGGTTTCCCTCACTTGTAATAATTAGAATGTGCCTATAAATCTATAATTAAACCCAATGGACAGCAAAAGACAAAAAATTATACTTGGACATAATGAGACAAAAGGAGGATATTCTTAGGAGATGATCACAAGGGCTCAATAGCTATGTGCAGATGATCATACAAAATGATGCATAACAAAATGAACTCCAAGAAATGGAGAAATGGACACAAGAGGTTTTTTTTTTTATTTTGCTTTTGTGGTTTTCCTTTTCTGTTTTTTTACACCTTTGTCACTGTTTTTTTTATATTTCTGTACCTTTTATCTTGTATGTAAGTTTAGCTGATTTGGGGAGAGGGAGGGAAAACACAGAAATGGTGAGACAAAGGGTGAACTCATTCAGCAGTGATCCTCACTAGACACTATGTTGAAAATGAACTGTACAACTTGGGTGGGGGGGAGAGGGATTGGGAAGGGAAAAACTGGGAGAAAATGAGGGAAGGGATGACATTGTTCAAAAAGAAATGTACTCAATACCTGACTTATTTAACTGTAGTCTTATATAAAATATAATATATAGAGAAAAAATATATAAATAGAAAATATTTTTTTAAATATAAATAAATAAAAATATTAAAATATAAATAAAACAGAGGGCAGGATGGTGTTCCGTGGTCAAGTACTGGACTTAAGGAACTTTGAGGGCCTTACAGCAATGTTGCTTCATTTCTGGTGCAGAGTAGCTAGGGGATGGAAGATAAAAGAAGGGATGCTTTCGGATTGTCTGAGAACAGCATGGAGTCAGCAGTTGTGGGTGGGTCACAGCAGCGACACTGGCAGTATCTACTGTGCCCAACAAGGAGATGGGAGGCCGCATCTTGCAGAAGACAGCAAGGCAGAGCAAGCAACACCACTGTGGAGGATACCACCACATGACTTCAAGTACCTGGTGGTACTGCTGATCTGATCTGAGCTGGAGAAGTGATCAGAAGCAATCTGGTTACATAAGCCCTTGAGGGAAGACAGCATGGGGAAGGGGTGACACCCAGCAGGTGCACAGGGGTGACAAGTAGTGACATTGAAACCTTGACCTTATTCAGACCCCGGGATGAAGTAGCCTGGGATATCCAAGTGGCCACAATAATGTCCACATTTTCTGGATTCAATATGCCAGACACTGTCATGATCCATGCATGCATTCATGCATGCATTGATTTATTCAATAGATGCTTATGGGGTGCCTGCCATGTATCAGGCTCTGTTCTGTTTGCCGTGGAGTATGTCCATATATGAGACATAATGATCTTGGCCCAGATGTAACTTACATTCTAGCAATAGGAAATAGATAATAAGTAAAAGCAGTATCTGGAGGAAGGGTGTGCAAATGCAGTCATTATACTCGATGCACATATGTGAGAATAGAGCCCCAAAACTTGAGGGGGGGATGGGTGGGGCTGGGAGAGATGGGGGGAAGACGGAAGGGGTGGCACTGATCAAGTGCATGTTACTTATAAAATGACTTTTGACTTGAGCTGAAGGAGCTATCTGGCATGCAAGTAGACAGTAATCATTCTGGTAGAAAGAACACGAGAAGCAAGGGGCCTGGAGATTCACCGGAGTAGAATAGAGACCTAATTAGGAGAATCAGGGCTGTGTTCATGGAAGAAAAGACATTGAAGCCAAGTCTCACAGGGATGAGCCATTGGACATCTGAAGGCAAAGTGTTTGGGAGGAACTAAAGAACAGGGAAGAGCTAGTGTCAAAAGCACCAAGGTAGGCATTTGTCTGATGAATCTGGAAAAAAGCAGAGATTCTGCAGTCAGATCTCATCCTTCTAAATATCTAGGATTACAGACATGAGCCATCTGTACCCAGTAAATCTGAATCCAGTAATCTATGCATCATTCACCCAGCATCCATTTGTACCAAACTCAATATTAGTCGCTGGAAATTCAGCAATGAACCAGGTAGACAATATCCCTGCTTTATTGAATTTATACTCTACTGAGTGCTTATGGGTGACAGAAAATACTAAATGGTGATAAGTGGCTGAGAAGTGCATAACTGCAGGTAGTCTCTCTAAGATGACCCTGAAGGTGCGGTGGAAATGTCAGGATCACAAGAGGCTCTGAGAAGATCAAAGAACGCATATATTTTTAGGCAGATAAATTGGTGCAGAATTCTGAAGATGGCAATGAACGTATAGATTGGAGGCCAGAACATCTGGGCAGGTTGGATAAGAGAATGATACAAAGTAAGACCGGAAAGGCCAGATAGAGATGATAAAGGAGAGCTTCCTGGATGCTGTACTGCACAAGGTATAAACTATTAGAGACTTTTTTTAAAAGCAGAGCTGTGACACGGTCCACATTTCCTCTTAAGGTCACTGTGGAGACCAGAGGGAGGAGGGAGGAGAGAGAAGTCAAATGTAAGCAAAGACTGATCAAGACCTGGAGTGGTCTGATGACACGAGATGGTAGGATAGTGTTGGAGGTTTTCAAATTAGAACTGAGGAGTATATGGGTGTGAATATATAAACCGAGGAAAATATGGGAAGTGAAGAGGGAATAAAAACGAGAACTAAGCTTGCATGTGGGGTTTAAGCAATCTGTGGAGTGGATGGGAGAACTGGAGAGGACTGGATATGGAGTCATGCTAACCACCATGTTTCAGGCCATGTTAAGCTTGAGACACCAATAATATCATACGCCCAGGTGGAGAAGTGACGAAAGCAATGGAGAACAGGCATCCGACGTGCACACAAACACACTGGAAAGATCTGTAGGCTTAAAAGTGAATCCTGAGGCTCTCCCCATGGAAATCCTGACTTGACTGGCTTACGGGCACACATGCACCAGGGTTTTTAGATTTTTAAGTAGACAACACTGCAACCCACTGGCCTACTTCTAGGGAGTGGTGAAGCAAAAGGACAGATTGAGATTCTCCAGAGAGATTCGTGAGCTTGGAGACGTGAAGCCCAGGGACACCTCCAGGTCTTTATTCCCTTCAAACTCTGGCTCACTTGAATGTCTATGGCTGCGCAGAGGAGCCGACAAAGGAGCCCGAGAAGCAGCAACCGGCGCCATTTTTCTTCCTTTCCTTGGAACCCTGTGCATCTGTAAGGCAAGGGTTCACCTGACCATTCCCCACCCCCTTGTTTTTCTGGGGGCTCTTTTCCAGCTGTCTTACCAGCCTTTCCAACCTGCCTCCGTCCACTGTTTGCTTCTCGGAGCCATTTCTGTTCCCAGCCCAGCACAGTGCAAACCAACTCATTTAGCAGATGTTCCTTCTCCTGACTTCGGGTTCCAAGACATATTTATCCTACATTTGTCCACATTAAACTGCATTTTTATCATCCATTATTCCAAGTCCTTCCATGATCTGGGCCCCTGTACATTTGATTGTAAGGCTCAGTGATTTGTGGCACCTCTAGGAGCTGTCATGTGAGGATTTGGAATCCTTTCTGCAGAGCTATTACGTGGGTCATTACTATCAATAACACAGAGTGGCCGGCCCTGGTGGCTCTGGCTTTGCAGAGGCAAGAAGAGAGAGGCTGGACTCAAGGGCGTTTGTTTTTCATGACACTGCATTGCTCCACCCACCACCAGGCTTCCTCCTATGCTGGCAATGGCACTGAGAGAATGTCTCAAATGATCCGCAGTCTCCAAGTCCTCACATCACACTCTCCAGGAATGTAATTAACTGCTCTCTAAGCTGGGTACATTCTCCACCCGAGATCTTGAGCTTAATTGTAAGGGACATTGCTGGAGATCCAACAAACATTGACATTTTTAATTTTTTCTTTCTTTCTTTAGCTGATCCTGGGGCTTGAACTGAAGGCCTGGGTGCTGTTCCTGAGCTCTTTTTGCTCAAGGCTAGCTCTCTACCGCTTGAGCCTCATCACTACTTCCAACTATTTCTGAGTAGTTTATTGGAGCTAAGAGTCTCATAGCCTTTCCTGCCCAGGCTGGCTGCAAACAGCAATTCTCAGATCTCAGCTTCCTGAGTAGCTAGGATTACAGGCGTGGGCTACTGGCACCCAGCTTTCATTTTTTATTAAAATGTTTTATTGTTGCTTAAAGGTAACATACAGAGGGTTATGGTTACATAAGTCAGGTAAAGAGTACATTTCTTGGTGGACAATGTCACCCCTTCTCTCACTCTCTCCCAATTTTTCCCTCCCATCCCACCCACAAGTTTTTGTTTGTTTGTTTGTTGTTGTTTGTTTGTTTTGTTGGTCATGGGGCCTGAACTCTGGGCCTGGGCGCTGTCCCTCAGTTCAGCTCAAGGCTAGTGCTCTACCACTTGAACCACAGCATCACTTCTGGCTTTTTCTGCTTATGTGGTGCTGAGGAATCGAACCCAGGGTCTCATGCATGCAAGGCAAGCGCTCTACCATCGAACCACCTTCCCAGCCTTCTCCCCACCACACAAGTTTTATGGTTCATTTTCAACAGAGTATCTAGTGAGTAGCACTGTTGCATACATTGGCATTTTCAACATCTGGCAGATAAGATCAGCCTGTGATTCACCTTTAGCCACCCTTCCCCCAAGTGAGAGCTAAAGGGGTATTTAGGTGGATGCTGCCTGACTTAAGTTTTACAGGTTGGAAATCAAGGGCCAAAGGTTGAGCTCAGAAACGAGAAGTAAGCCCACCTCACTACACTTCCTGTTCTAAGTGTTTGAATGGCTCTCTCCTCATTTTACTAAGATTTTATTCATTATGTCCACCTTACACTTTCTAATCTTTTAAGGCATCATAAACCTTCTCAGAAGCCAGAGAAATAATTAATCAAAGAATCAGTTTAATTTCTTCACAGGCACTTAGGCAGCAGCTAGTTTGGGCCAGGAGGTAAGCCAGGCAGGGGTCATATAAGCAGGAATAAGGGACTGCAATCACAGAGCGAGTGAATTTAATACTAAGGAGAACCATTCAATATTTTGGGGTTTGTTTTGTTTTGTTTGTTTTGTTGTTGTTGTTTGGTGGTGGTGGTTGTGGGGCTTGAACTCTGGGCCTGGGCACTGTCTCTGAGCTCTTCAGCCCAAGGCTAGCATTCTACCACTTGAGCCACAGCGCCACTTCCACAATGCCACTTTCTGAGTGTTTTATTGGAGATAAGAGTCTCACGATCTTTCCCGCCCGGGCTGACTTTGAACCACAATCCTCAGATCTCAGCCGGCTGGGTAGCTAGGATTACAGGTGTGAGCCACTGGCGCCAGGCTTGTTTTGTTTTCTTAGTTCTACTTTGCTAAAGCCCTTCTCCAAGGGTCTTTTACTTCTCAGATGGCCCAGCCATCCAAGCTGTTCTTTTCAACCCAAGCAAAGTCAGTCTCCACAGGACATTTAGAAATATGTATCATATTAGAGGTGGCCACAGTGACTTGAGAGAGAAGCTGGTAGTTCATGTCTACAGGACTGCCAAGTTCAGGACCAGCCTTCATCAACATATCACCAGCACCCCCTTGATAAACATTACAAAGAGGGTATGCTTGCTTTGAATGGCTGTTTTAATGCTACACCACAGACCTAGAGGCTTAAAACTATATATATATGTACTGTCTTACCATTCTGGAGATCAGTCGTCTAAAGGGCTGACATCAAGGAATTGGTGGGCTGCACTCTTTGCGGCCCTCTGGGAAAGCAAGGCTCAAAATCAATCATGTGAACCCCAGAATCTTCCACAAGGTAGCACTCACTCTGCATTACTGCCCTGTTCTCCCCCTCCTCTTAACAAGGATCCTTATGATCACATGGAGCATATTCAGATAATCCAGGATCACTTTCCCATCTCAAGATCCTTATGCAGTGACTTTTTTTTCCCCATGTGATAGAACACGTTCCTGGGTTTCCTGAGTCAGGGATGTCTATGAAGAGCCATTATTCTGTCTGCCACAGAAAGGGGCAAATAATTGGTTAGCTAAAAGTACGATTTCAGCCACCAGAGGGAGCCCTCATGATATGGACAATCCTTTATTACTTAATAAGTCATAAAGGTGGCTGTTGCCCAAATAAATCCAGTAGAGTACTGGCTGTTCCATGTCAGGAGTTCAAAATGCCTTTGGAAGGTGGCCTGCCCTGAAATGTTCTTACATGAACTAGTAGCCTTTTGATGGGAAACGCTTTTCCAACCTTGTTTAATCCTTCAGTGAATGTGAATTTCCTGTCTTCTCATGGGCCGCCCAAAGGAAAGCAATCTATACACAAGAAGAAAAATTCAGAGCTCTACCTGTTACACACACACACACACACACACACACACACACACACACACACACACAAGAACCTGCCTACACAGATAATTGGGCGTCGACTTTATCGGAACTTCATAATTCGAGGCTTCCCAGGCGAATGTACCGTTCACAAAACTTTTCCATCCATTGTCTCATTAGATCCAGACAATGAATGTGCAGGCAGTTGGAGAAAGTGTTATTTTTATCACCATTTTGCAGATGAAGGAAAAAAAAAAAACTGTGAGCAGAAGAGCTTGAGTATCTCGCCCACGGCCACAGAGCTAATAAACCAAAGGGCTATGACTCCGATGCCCTTGAACTCCAGGCCAGTGGTTTGTCCTCCCAGCCACCCTGACACTCAGAATTCTAAGGAGCTGATATGCAAAGCAGAGCCAGATTTCTAAGCCCATGTCATTGGAGGCTTAATTGGACCTGTCATTTTTAAGGAGACAGTGTGAAGCCACGAAAAGGGTTTAGAATTAGGGGTGAGGCAAAGCCCATAGTCTCCACATCCATGACTTGAGGATGATGGATTACAGTTTAATGAAGTGTTTTCTAAGTTAGTCTGAGTGTTAGAAACCCCTGAAGTGATGCGTAAAATACAAATTTTTGTGTTTTCCCTGAGAGTCCAAGTTCACTGGGTCCAAGGGAGAGGCAAAGATGTCTGGATTTGTCATTAGTATGCACAGTGGATCCTAGGCGCAGACAAGTTGGGGAAATGACCATGCTCAGTATTCTTTCCTTTTTTGTACCAGGCCTGGGGCTTTGGACTCGGGGCTTGGTACTGTCCTTTAGCTTTTGTGCTCAAGGATAATGCTCTACCACTTGAGCCACAGTTCCACTTCTCATTATGTAGCTTGTCTTCTTTTGTGGAGGGAGGAGGAATGCTTTTTTTTTTTTTTTTGTCAGTCCTGGTCCTTGAACTCAGGGCCTAGGCATTGCCCCTGAGCTCCTTTTTGCTCAAGGCTAGCACTCTGCCACTACTGGCTTTTTCTGGGATTAATTGGAGATAAGAGTCTCACAGACTTTCCTGTCCCCGATGGCTTCAAATTGTGATCCTCAGATCTCAGCCTCCTGAGTAACTAGGATTATAGGCATAAGCTACCAGTATCTGGGTGTTTTCTCTTATTGGGCGTGGGAAGGGGGGGTTAATTGGAGATAAGAGTCTCATAAATCTTCCTGCGTGGACTAGGTTCAAACTGTGGTTCTCAGATCTCAACCTTCTTGGTAGCTAAGGTCACAGGTGTGGCCCATTGGTGGCCAGCCATTCCTAGGATTTTTGCATAGATGAAATGGGATGATGGATATATTGAGCACTCAGCACTGATTTACTCTGAATGTTTGAGTTCTTCTCCCCACCTTTACCATGAAGATATTGTCTTTCCATTGTGTTAAGGGTCGGGGAGGGGGGGAAGTTGTGCTTGAACTCAGGACCTTGCTTGGCTTTTTCACTCAATGCTGGTTTCCTACCTCTTGATCCACAGATGTACTTTTAGCTTTTTCTGGTTAACTGGAGATGAGTCTTATAGACTTCCCTGCCCAGGCTGACTTCGAACCGGGATCCTCAGATCTCAGTCTCCTGAGTAGCTAGGATTATAGACATCAGCCACCAGTGCCCAGCTTCCATTTCTTTACTTTGGACTGTATGTATTAAGAGGACAAGTTCCTGTTGCCTGAGGCTTATATAAAATTACAGAAGTTTCTCATAGAAAAAAACAAGCCTTGGGGACCATCAGCATGAGGGAGCTTTTGGGTGGTAGAAGTAAATGATCATTTAAAGGAGAACCCAAGGAGGTTATTGAACTCCCTTCATTTTTCTGCACTGTGAGTAACTATATTTCACCATCCCCTTTCACCTTTATCCAGGGAGCAAGACTATTTAGCCCGATGCATTTATTTTACTTATCTGCTGATTTATAAAGCCCACCTTCTGCCTGGAGCAATGAGGACATTACATTCTTATAAACAACACACTCTATATAATCAGTCTTGTCAACCAAACAATATCCCCTGAGATAAATCCCCACTCTCCAGGGGTGGCAAAGGGAACTTTCATTTTGCCAACAGGTTCACCTTGTACCTTGGCTCAGCTTTCAGAATAAACACCACATAAATCCACCCAGCCTCTCCTCTTATCCACCCGGCTGTCCAGACACATGTCTTACAGAGACCTCTCAGCAGCCCCTACTTGCAGAAATGGAGAATAATTGGCTGTTTGATGACCAGAGCTCCAAGAACATTCATCGCCAGGTGGAACTCTGCAAAAAAATTAGACTTTCAGCCGGGCACCAGTGGCCCATACCTGTAATCCTAGCTACTCAGGAGGCTGAGATATGAGTATCGCATTTCAAAGCCAACCCTGGCAGAAAAGTCTGTGAGACTCCAATTAACCACCAGAAAAACTGGAAGTGACACTGTGCTCAAGTGGTAGAGCACTTGCCATGAGCTAAAGAGCTGAGGGACAGAACCCCACCCCAGAGTTCAAGCCCCACAACCAACAACACCAACGAAAAAAAATTAGCCTTTCGCTAAGCATAGGTGGCTCAAGCCTATAAATCCTAGCTACTCAGGAGGATGAGATCTAAGGATTGTGTTTTGAAGCCCAGCCCAGGTAGGAAAGTCCATGGGACTCATCTCCAGTGAGCCACCAAAGAAATGAAAGTAGAGCTGTGCCAGATTCGAGTGAATGCTCGAGTGAATGCCCAGTGAATGCTCAAGGTCCTGAGTTCAAGCCCCAGTACCAGCACAGAGAGAAAGAGAGGGGGGAGAGAGACAGACAGACAGACAGAGATAGACAGAGCCAGAGACAGAGAGACAGAGACAGAGAGAGATGAAGCTATCCAGAGATCAGGAGCTGTGTCGTGTTTCTCTCTGCCATCAGGATGCATTGCTGGTATGTGGTGGTATTTATAGTTCTTGCCTTCTTCCATCATGGGGCTATTCATTCCCTGCCGCTCTACCTTGGGAGTACGTAACCGATATTCTTAGCTCATGGCTGAATTTGCCTTGAGTCTCGGAGGAAACTTTGAGCTGAAACTTTTAAATAATTCTGCATTTGTTAAGATTCTCTCTACTCTTGAAAGTAGACTACAGCCTTTAGGGACAAAAAGCAGAATATTTGTGGCTTAAAGATGGAAAAACCCCTCACATGCTTGTACCTGAAACCCTTGGTCCCCAGCCAATGGTGCTCTTTTGATTGGTGCTGGAAATGTCAGGAGGTGAGGTCTGGCTGAGGAGGTAGACCATTGAGAACAGGCATGCTGTTGAAAGGTACGCCTGCTCACCATCCTTCCCCACTCTCTTGGCTTCCTGTCTGTCATGAGATAAAAGAATCTCCCACCACACACTCCAGCCACCATGATATTCTACCCAAGCTTGGTAGACCAAGCAGTCGTGGACTAAACCCTCTGAACATGTGAGCCAAGTACATCATTCCTCCTTTCAGTTGTTCGTTAGAGTAGTTGGGTCTAAGCTGTACAGAAGTAACTAATACTGACTTCACCTCAATTCTTTTAGGAAGAGACCCTCTGGCCCTGCCCAGACAAGGAATCTGAACCTACATTCTAATGAGGTTACTACAGGATTTGTGTGTGTGTGTGTGTAACTCAGTCTTAACCTTGACTTTTGTTTGACTTTCCCTGTCTTTGTAATCCCCAATGCTGAGAAGTGGTAAACACTTGAAGGGGACAGAAACGGACTATGTCCTAGGTATCTCCAATTTCTTACATAATACAAATAAAGAATGTGATTGCTTTTAGGAGTGAATGAATCAATGGATGAATGAAGTCAGGAACTGGGAAATCTTAACTCACTCACACAGCTTTGCGTCCACAGGCAACTCTTCTCCCTTCTCCCTTCACTTTAAATCTCTCCCAAAGCCCAGTTTCCTCTGTTCCAGTAAATGCATTGAGGAGGGAATGGGCTTATTCTACCTGTGACTTTGTTTTGCTAATTCAGATAACAACAGAGGCAGGAAACTTGGGGGGGGGTCTTCAAGTGTCCATTTTGTGCCCCTGGGCCTGTCTCTCCAGGAGTACCTACCCACAGATTCCCCTCCCATTTCTCCTGTCCCAATCATCACCTGTTCAGAGGCAGCTTCATGGTTAACAACTTCCACAGTTCCTGGTTTTATCTGAAACCCCTGACCATTCAGGCTGAGTCAATCATCACCTGTACTTGCGAAAGGGCTGCTCATCCTCTCCTTAACTTCCCCTGTGGGTTCTCAGTCAGGGCAAAAAGAGAGTTAAAGAATCCTTTAAATATGTGTGCACTTCATGAATACCTAAATCAGGACCAGGCTTCAGGGTCTCGGCCTGCTACTCAGGAGGAAGAACAGGAAAGTCACAGCTGGAGGTCAGCCAAGGCAAAAATTTCCTGAGACTTCATCTAAAGGAATAACTGGTTGTGGTATCCCAGCTATGGTTAACACCAGCTACATGCAGGTAGAGAGACTGAGATCAGGAGGATCGCAGTCCCTTTGGTCGCCTGTGTCTGGAAGTTCGTCATCCAAAGGCACACCATGTTGTATGTGAATCTTTAACTCAGTGCCACCACGAGAAAGTACTTACTTAGAGTCAGTGCCCCAGAGGAAAAGTTTGACCATTACTCAAGAAAGTAAGCATAGAATTATATGGTACAGCCTAGCAATTCCACTCTTATGCGTGTACACAACATAAATGAAAATAAGTACTCACACAGAAACTCGTACCCCTGGGTTCTCAGATTCCACTTTGAATAGCCCTGCCCCATCTCAGAACCAGACATTATTGACTTACCACTAGAACTTGGGGCAGGCACAATGATCCCGGTGCTTTGTGTCCCTCCAGATTCCCCTGGGTCATGTGACTGTCATGTATATGCCCAGGTGAGAGAAAACTTCCGAACAACCAGTCCAGAGGAGAAAGAGCACTGAGGAGTCACAGATTCTTGTCACAGGTTCAGGCCACACAGATAACCAGGGCAGTTGTGCTAAGACCCCTCCCCAATCCCAGGGTGGGCCTGGTACTATGCCAATCAAGTGGCCACACAGCCCCTCCCAGCATCTACCTCATAGGCAATGTCCTATGCAAAGCTTTCTTTTTAGCCACTTACCTGTTTGTAGTTTAGTTTTTTCAGAAGGTATTTGGGGGGGGGGCAGGTTGCTTGTATTGGGATTTGAACTCAGGGCTTCACACTCTCATTTGGCTTTTTTTACTCAAGGCAGACGCTCTTGTCTATCACTTGAGACACAGCTCCACTTCTGGCTTTTTACTGATTAATTGGAGATAAGAGTCCCATAGACTCTTTTGCCCAGGTTAGCTTCGAACCTTGACCCTCAGATCTCAGTCTTCTGAGTAGCTAGCATTACAGGTGGGAGTCACCAGCGCCCAACTTTGTGCCCGTCATCTGTGGAGAAACTCTCAGCTCTCTGTTTATTTAAAGCATGTGAGGGCAAAGGCTGTGTGCGGGAGATGAAAGGGAGCCGTGCTAATTCCATGTTAATGACAGCAAAGCAATTTTCTCACAGGAAATAACCAGTTACCTTAATCATTTTAAGTAGTTATTAGCAACCGCCTAAAAAGAATGGCTACGCTTATCACAATACACGCACAAAGGAAATGAAGACATGAATAACGAGACCTTAAACAGATTTCTGGCATCTTCCTTCTGGGTAGTATTAAACGGTATTAATCTTTTTAACTGACTTCAAACCTGAGACCACAGCCGCGAGATAAAGCGTGCAGCGAACTACTGGAATTAGAGGTGGTCTCACCAGATTTATAGTGCCAATTTACCAGCAGCACAAGTACGCCACACCACTGCAAAGAAGGCTATAGAGAAGGCAGAATGACAGGTAGATGTATGGATTAATTAATAAAATGCAGGTAATAGCATCTGCCCCAAGCATCATACTTCTTCAGAGGCTGTTCTATATATGTCTCTGGGAAGAGAAAAATTTTTTTAAAAAATCAAAACATCTTGCTAGGTGTTGTTAGCTGTGCACCCAACCCTCCTCCCCCACCAGAGGTGTTAGGAAATGAATGAAATGCATTCATTCGTGTCATACCACACACAGAAGAAAAAGTTAGACGTGAACAAACAATAAAGCGCTTGGTTGAGAGTTTTGCAGTTTTAAGGCATGTCGGGTCATTTATTTTCCTAAGTCAAGAGGGTCGTTTTTTCCTCCCTGCGGTGGTTGTACTTTGTGAAGAAAATGATGCACTCATTATAAACCACCAAGTGTATTTAGCACCTGCAACGGGCCTTTTTTTGTGAAGGCCCTTGGGTAATGACCTCTGCCAGCCCCAGTTCTCCCCTGGAGCAGCTCTTCTTCTACTGGGGAGCTGTTTCTGTATACAAATCATCAGACCAGGAAATAGCACAAGGCATGCATGCTATGGGTCTCCACCTAGCGGGCAAAGCTTCAGCCTGGTTTTGAAGCACGAGTAAGAACTTGTCAGAAGATGAAGAACACTTCTGGTGGAGGAAGCAGGTGTGTTCAAACAGACAGATATGTATCCAGACAGGTGTGCCCAGGAATCTGCAGTGGCTCAGTGTGGCTGGCATTGTGTAGTTAGGGCAGGACAATGAAAGGTAAGGCTGGTGTTCGTGAAGGGTCTTTGGGATCATGGAAAGAGTCAGCACATTCCCTTCCCAAAGGAGAGTGAAATGATCCAGAAAGAGGCTGGGAGTAAATGTCTAGACTTAGCTATCTTTTCGGCTGTGGAGGGGAGATTGGTTTGAGGGGCTGTGGGGTGGGTTGTAATCAACCAACACAATCATCCAGGCGAGATCAGCTGAGGCTCTGAACCAAAATGGCAGCACTGGGAATAAAGCAAAGAGGAACAGTTACAAGAATTGTTAGAAATATTAAGAAAAGCCACAGGACTTAGAAGCTAATGGAATCCTATGAGGAAGGAACTCTTCAGGTGGACAGATACAGGGGCTGGAGGTCACTGCCCTGAAATTAGGGATGCAGGAGGAGGAGCAGTTCCAAGCAAAGGTCAATGTGGCAGGAAAGGAGCTTGGCTTGGGCTGTGCTGAGACTGAGTATAAAATCGCATGGTATCCCATTTGTCCAACCTTTCCTTGATTTGTTGTGTTTCTGAGTCTCTTTTAAGAAAATTTCGGCCTGTGTCAAGGAGACCTAGGGTTTCTCCTATTCCATCCTGTAATGTTTCAGAGTATCTGCTTTGACTCTGAGGTCTTTGATCCATTTGGAGTTGATTCTGGTGCAGGGTAATATATAAGGATCTAGCTTTAGTTTTCTACAAGTGATTAACCAATTTTTCCAGCACCATTTACTGAAGAGGCTGTCTTTCTTCCATTCTATTTTTTTAGCTCCCTTATGAAAATTAGATGGCTATAGGTCTGTGGGTTCATTTCTGGGTTTTCAATTCTATTCCATTGGTTCTGAGGTCTGTTCTTGTGCCAGTACCAAGCTGTTTTGATTACTATGGCTTTGTAGTAGAGTTTGAAATTTGGTATTGATATTCCTCCAGCACTGTTCTTTCTGTTAAGGATCGTTTTTGCTATTCTGGGTCTTTTATTGTTCCATATGAATTTTTGGATTGCCCCTTCTATTTCCTTGAAGAATGAGGTTGGAATATTGATAGGGTTTTCCTTATTTGCAATAACTAGTATATGTCTGAGACAAGCAGAAATGGTCAGGTAAGTTGATGTTAAGCGAAATGAACACCAAGTTAAGGACTCAAATGCTTTTTTTTTTCTTTCTTGCTATGTGTCTAACATATTTATAAGATATTTTTTTGTTGCTTTGTATATCCCTCCCCCACGGTATAATCCCTGTTTTCACTGTATTTGATGTTGGTATAATTTGGGGAGGGGAAGGGAAAAAACAAATTGTTTAAATAGGGATACAGGTGGACCCATTGCACCAATGAGATGTACAAGATTTTATGTTGAATACAAACTTTACAGCTTGGGCGCTGGTAAGGGGGGGTGGGAAGATGGGAAGGGATGGGAAGGGGAAACAAAGGAGGAGGCTACAATGCTTGATAAGAAATGTACTCATTATCTTGCCCATGTAATTGTAACCCCTCTGTATAGTATTTTTACAATGAAATTAATTAATTAATTAAAAATTTAAAAATAAATAACATGGTGCTGCTAGGAACTGGTGGTTCATACCTATAATCCTAGCTATTAAGGAGGCTATATCTGAGGATCAAAGTTCAAAGCCAGCCTGAACACCAGAAAGTGGAGCTGTGGTTCAAATGGAAGAACTCCAGCCTTGAGCCACAGAGCTAGGGGACAATGCCCAGGCTCTGAGTTCAAGCCCCAGTACACACACACACACACACACACACACACCCCTTATAGTGCTGCTGCTGCTGCTGCTGTGTGTGTGTGTGTGTGTGTGTGTGTGTGCATATATATATATATTGGAGGAGAGATAATCAAGAAGTTGAGCTGGAGAGATAATGGTTGTGGTGGTTTGTGGAGATATGTGTGTACATGTTGGAGAAGAGGTAATCAGGTAATCAAGAATATGAGCTGAGAGATAAAGGTGGTGGTGTAGGTATGCATATGTGTACATGTGTGTGTCATATGTTTGTTGTATGGTATATATATATATATATATATATATATCAATCAGAAGAAGATGAGCAAAAGAAATAATAGTTGTGGTTTGTGAAGTGTGGGGGGGGTGCATGCACATGTGCATGTGTATTGGGGGAGACATAATACAAAATGTGAGCAGAGAGTAATTTCAGATTCTGGAGTGTCTGTCACTCATCTGGTATATACTGGGTGTTTCTCTATGTTAACTCACAGAATCCTAGACGGGTGCTGTTAGCTCATGCCTATCCTAGCTACTGAGGAGGTTGAGATTTGAAGATCTGGATTCAAAGCCAGTCTAGGTAGGAAAGTGTTTGAGACTCTTATCTCCAGCTAATCACCAAAAAAAAAAAAAAAAAAAAACAGAAGTGGAATTGTGGCTCTAAGTGGTAGAGCACTAGCCTTGAGCAAAACAAGACAAAACAAAAACAGCTCAGGGACAGGACCTATGCCCTGAGCTCAAGCCCCACAACTGACAAAAAAAGGAAGAAAGAAAAAAAATTACAGAATTCTTACAACTGAGGAAGTTATGGTATCATCCTCATCAGAGAGATGAAGTTAACTCTGTACTCTGAGTTAGTCATTTGGTGCAGAGCCTGGGTCAGCTTTCTAACTTGGCACTATTTTCTGAAATTGCTATAAGTGCAGAAAAGTTGGGATTTAAAGCAGAATAAAACTCAGATTTTAGTAGTACTAAGATATTCAAAAGGTTGGGCAGAATGGCAGCCGGCTGAGGTGCCAACTTGGGCTACATAGAAAGATACTATCTTAAGAGGGAAAAATATAGAATAAGAGTTAAGAAGGTTAGATTTTATTAGGGTACACTGCATTCATATATGAAAAGATCACAGTGAAACTCCTGTGTAGGACTGGAATATGATAATAAAGAGAGAGGGGGGAAGGGAGAGGGAGAGGGAGGGGGGGGAGCTTTAATCCAGAAAGCCAATCTAGAGAAGATGGCAGTTTAAGAGGGGTTTTCAGGTGACAGAAATTGCAGTAAAGAAAAAGAAAAATATATTTAAATAGTCTTTCAGGCAAAGACAACACAGGCCAAAGCCAAAACATGTGCAGCTCTGAGGTTAGTGTAGGGAGCAGCCAGGGTGCTGCATGTTGTAGAGCTAGGGGCACAGCAGAACTTGAGTGTGGGCCCTGTTTGAAGATGCATCATGAATTACAAAGCTCGCCACGTGTGTACCACCTCTGTCCCTCCTGGCACCGTAAATTCCTTGAAGCCAAGTCTGGGTCTCCAGGACTTGGCACAGAATGGGTTAGTGCCTCTCAGTGGATGGAAACCACACTGTCTCCTCTCATCTTGGGAATGGCACAGAACTCTGGCTGTAGCACAGACCTCCCCAAGCTGACACAGTCTGATAGTGTTGCAAGGTGGAGGCATGACATTTGAGGTGACGCCTTTGCTCAGTGAATGGACCCACATGACAGGGATGGGAAGGAAACACTGGAAAACTGGGGATCTGCCCCAGAGAGATTAGGCCCACTGGTTTCTGGGAAAGCCCTGGTGTTGTCACATGCTCACAGATAGACTGAGAATGGAGCTGATGTCTTAATATAGACTGCCCACACGCCTGTTCCCAAATGCTGTCAGCACAATGCTGCCTCTGTTTCCCTCTCGGAGTATTATTTTGGGAGCCCTGGACAAGGCCACCATCTGGGCTTCCCTGCAGTGCAGAGGGAGCCATTCGGCTTTGCTGCCTCACAGTCTCTGTTCACCACTGTTAGCCTCCACTTAGCTCCTGGTAACAGGATCAAAGGATCTTCCTATAAACCAAAACCCACAGGAGGATGTAGGACCTGGCTGTGCCCACCATGGAATCAGAGCCCACAGGGGTTTAGCAGGACAGACATCACCACGCCATGGGGCACCCTGACTTCCCTCAGCAGCCTTCATGAAACCTCAGAGCACGAGAACTCGGGCCTTCCTTCCCACGTTACACAGAAGGAAACCAATATGGACTTTCCTAGCCATGGCTAGTGGCTAATTGACTTTCCTAGCTAGTTGCATATGCACACATCAGGGCTGTGTTGAATGACGGCTGTTCTATAGTTCATGACACACAGTAGAGTCACACACACACACACACACACACACACACACACACACACACACACACACACACACACACACACACACAACGATTCGTCCAGACCCAGGGATTCCGATGGCTGGAGAGCATGAAAAGGCTCTGAGATGGACTTACCATGGCCCCCAAATCCCTCCATCACTGCTTGCAATCCCTTCTCCCTTCCTCCAAGGGATGTGTCAACCATCCTCCGGCATTTGGCTTCATTTCCAAATTGTACTAATGCACCAGAATCACTATGGCTGTCCGGCATTTTTGGACTCTGTCCATATCCATATGGAGAGTTTCTTGGGTTGTTTTTTTTTTTTTGCCATTTATTTCCTAATAATTAAATGACCCGCCTGGTATTTCTTGCAATACACTAATACTTTTTTGTATGTGATTACCAAGCCTTGTCTGGTACTTAGTACTCATCTTTTCAAATCCTGAATACTTCTCCCAGTTTTTTCAGAGGCCTGTTTGAATGTGTCCCATTTCCTGAAATCTGCACTGATATGTAGTTTTCTTCATCATCTTTAATAAGAAAAAATCACTAAATAATCTGTGTTGTCTTTTATGGCTAAAATCGTTGGGCAGGTACTCAAATTGCTTTAAACTTGTCAAGTGTCCCAAGAGAGGTCAGGTGATCCAGATTCTGGTTTTGGACACAAGACTCACTAAGAGCATGAGTGAACTTGGAACAACAAGTACTGGGTTGTTGGCTACAGCTGGTCATGTGATCACCACAGTGAGAAATCAAGGGTCCTTCCTCCCTTATAGGTTTTGGTTCAGCAGTCTGTCCTAAAAGCCAGTCTGATGTCATCACCAACCCTCCGTACCATCTTTCTCTCCATCTTCAAACCTCTGATGACCTTCATTGTTCTTAAGAAAGGGCAATATTCTTTTTTGGTACTGGGATTTGAAATGAGGGCCTGGGCACTGCCCCTTGGATTTTTAGCCCAAGGCTGTCACTCTACCACTTGAGACACAGATCTACTTTTGGGTTTGTTGTTGATGGTGGTAGTGGTGGTTAACTGGAAATAAGGTCCTTATGGCATTGCCTACCCAAGCTGACTTTGAACAGTGATCCTTAGAATTTTAGCTCCTTGAGAAGCTAGGATTACAGGCATGAGCCACCAGCTCCCAGCAAAAGGCAACATTCTTAGTCTCCAAGTTTGCTACAATCCATACTCCCTCTTTTCTCCCAAGTCATCCTACATCAATCCTCTTCAGCCTTTGCCTTTTACTCAGATGCATCTTCCAGGATGCTATAGGGTCTTCACACATGTACCTCCCTCTGCCCAGTGGTCTTTTCCCCTGTCCATCTCTATGTGTCCAACACCTGGCCTGGCACAGAGAAAACGCAAATGAGTATATGCTGGAAGGATTCATGGACAAAGACTTGGGTGGCAATTCTTGGATTTGCAATCTTGTACTTTGTTTGCCTTTGGTTTGGTTCCATTACTAGCAAACGGAAAAGGCAAAAAAAAAAAAAAGTCCCACAAGGCCGCAGTCCCTGCCAAGCCTTCTTCTCTGTTTACCCAACCAGCCTGGCCCCCTCTTCACCCATGCACAGCCCAGGCACAAACACGCTGCCTACTGAACCGTCAGCTTAAATATTTGGTTTCAATTCAGTGCAATTCAATTTACTTTGAGGGAAGCTCAACAGGCAACCCCTGTGCTCCCCACCAAGGCTTGTTTAGTTGTTGGAAGCATCATAAAATCCTGTACTTAAAAACCTGCATGTTTTCCACATAAACACCTCAAGGTCTAACCTGGGGCTGTAACTTGTCAAGATGGCAGACGTGTCATTTATAATCCAGCCCCCTAATCAGACATGGTGATGAGTTCTTCTAGTCCTATCTCCCCAGGAGGCTGAGGTTGGAGGTTTACTTGAGGCCAGGAGGTTTTAAGTCCAGCCTGCTACCCTACTCCCCTCCTCGGGAGGGAGGTGGGGGGAAGGGGAGGAGGGGGTAGAAATCCAGTCCCTTTGACTCTCAACTCTGCACTCTCTCGACTCCATCTCATAGTATATCCATGTGGACAGTGTTTAGGTGGAGCCAGCTAGCGTTTTTCTCTTATTTTGTACTTCTAGCTGGAGCTGGGCTGATAAGCACACTCAAACACACCCAGCTTTTTTTTTTTTTTTTTTCTGAACGTGTCTTCCATTCCAGCTACCACGGGATATATAAAATGGGAGGGAAGACCACAGTCCGAAACCACACTGATCAAAAAGTGAGACCTTATCTCAAAATTACAAATTAGAATTTAGTATCAGGACATAAAGATAGGTTCACTTTGAGAGCTCTTCCAGTGGAATCAGTATGTTGGCTGAATGAAGTAGAAGAGAACAGTGGCCGGGGCCTTGGTGTCTGATGCCACCTACTTGAGAGGCTGAGATCAGGAGGATTAAGGTTCCAGGCTGACCCAAGCATAAAAAACACATGAACTACCTGATTATAATAAAATACTTTTAATGCAATGTTATTTTTCGTTAGCTATGCATGAATTTAGGCTTTTTGCATAATTGATTCTAAGAGATACTGGCTAATGCACTAACCTCAAACTCTGCCCAAATACATTGGTAAATTTATCTTGCCTTCAACATTTTTGTGGGTACAGATCTTCCTGGGAAAAGCAGTAGGAAAACTATCCTTGTCTTAAACGAACCATGTAATATTATGTGTCTCCATTCATTAAAACAAGAGTCTTCATCAGTTCTGGAATACCTATTTAATAACTATTTGACAGAAAAAGAAAAAAGAGTACCAGACACGATCCTACCAGAATGGAGCACATCTATAATCCCAGCTATGTGAGACATGAAAATGGGAGGATCACACTTCGAGGTCAAGACAGGCAAAAGTTAGTTTAAAAAAAAAACACCAAAAAAACACAAAAACCCACAAAGCTGGGCCTACTGTTTCATACCTGCAATTTCAGCTAGTCAAAAAGCAGAGGTATCAGGATCTTGTTTCAAGTCTAGCCTCATGCAAAAAGCAGGAGACTTTACTTGGGGGAAAAAAAAAAAAGCAAAAGGGGCCGGTGTGCAGCTCTTGGCATAGACTGCTTGCCTAGAAAGCAAAAATTCAAACTCCAGCCATACCAGAAACTAATAGTGATAACCTGAACATCTCGTGATATGACTGAACAAGGACCGTCTCCTGTTCTAAATGAAGAAACTGAGGCACAGAGCAGGCTGAGACACAAAAATCCAAGGAAACACTAGCCTTGCATCATCTGCACCCAAACATGTTCCATTGTGCAATCCGCAGACTCTCACAACAAAATCACCTGCTTGGAAAATCCAATTTTGTTCTCTTCTGGGAGAGAAATGCCTTCACTCTGATTTTCTAGGTCGCAGCGTTAGCTGGACTGCTTTGGGGGGAAGGAAGGTGTCCTCCTGTCAATGCAATGATGAGCACTTGGTTCTCTTTTGGGGCTCCAAGAGCACGCACATCTTAAAGAGTCAAGAAGTCAGCGTCACCAGGCAGAGCCGGTGATAATTGCCAAGCCACGGGATGAGACTGTGGCTGTTGGTATATATCACACGGGGCCCTGCTCTGTAGACTGTGTGTGCTCTTACACATCAAGACAAACTCACTAATGACTTTCTATAAATAAACTCTAGCTTATCATTGTTCCGGCACCAAAAAAAAATAACTGCTCAAATGTGATCTCCCCCTGCACAATCCCCACCCCCACCCCCAACCAATACAAGACATCTTTGTTTTCTCTTTTCTTTCTTGGAGAAAAGTGAAATGAGCTGGTATCACTGTGAAGTGAACAAACCTGTCACTGTTTGGCCGGATGATCTGAGAAGAGTCGTTTAACCTCTCTGGGCCTTCATTTCATCCTTTGTTTCAGGAGCAAATAGGGCTGGGGTGGGATCAGGGGAACTCCTCAATGATAATAATATAGAAGAAGGGGTTTGGCATCCAGAGGGCACTTGGAACCTAAGTGTGGGCTGGAATCAAACATATGTGAGTTAACTATATGTTGTTGTTTTTTTTTTTTAAAAAAAAAAAAGGTTTAAAGGGCTATAAGAGGCTGAACATGGTGAGGTACACCTAAAATCCTAGCTACTCAGGAGGCAGGGATTAGAGGATCATTGTTGGGGGACAGTCCAGGTAAAAAGTTATCCAGACCCCCACCCCCAATCTCAACAAACAAATCAGTACAGTCTGTGCATCTGGGATCTTCAATCCCGGCTATACAGGAGGTATAGCTAGGAGAATCTCAGTCTGAGGCTAGCCCTAGGGGAGGGAGGAGGGGAGGGGGGAAGAGGGGGAAGCATAGGTTACCATCTGAAAAATAACCTAAAGTAAAAAAGGCTAGAAGTATGGTTTAAGTGATAGAGTGCTTACTGCACAAGGCCTTGGGTTCAAACCCAAGTAACAGCAAAATCACGACCTCACCCTCAATGCACCAGCCCCCATTTAGCCTTCGAGCTGATACAGTCCCACCCCATATGCAGCTCCTAGTCTAGGAACTTCTCCTTGTCTTTTTGGGGTATTTTGAGTTGGAGGGGAGAATCGTTCTATTGCATTGCTTCCTACTTCCTGCAGGGAGAGTGTGCTGTAATGACAAGGCATGTCTCCAAAGCTCTGGCCTGTCCCCAGCTGGCTTTTGCAGGCCCCCTGGGTCAGGTAGGAGGACCCAGCAGAGAGCAGCATGTGTCTCCTCAGCAGAAAGCTTTCTGAGCGCTGGAAAGAAAGTACATGGAAGGGGTGAGAAGCCACTACACCTGCCTCCTTCCCAGGGCCATGCTGTGCTGCCTGTGGGAAATCCTGGTCTCATGGGGAACCAGGATGAGGATGAGTACACACGAGCCAGGTAGAGTTCTGCACAGGCAACACTTTTTATCCACCCCTGCCTCTGTGGCTGCCCTTCTCAGGGCAGAGCAGCTACAGTGGAACCATTTGTCTCCATTGGCAAAGCATGTCAGAAGTAAAACACACACACACACACACACACACACACAATAAGCAACAGAGATACGTCAAGACCAGCAAACAGCATGCCTCCTCTGTGAGATGCTGCAGGAGGTAGGATGCGCAGGGCAGCCTCCAGGTTCAAGGTACCATCTCCCTGAGTGCACACTGATTGGGCCCATTGCTTATGCTCCACTTGGTCTCAACTCCAGCCATTAACTCTCTAGCTGGAGAGCTCTTAACGAATGCAGTGCCCAAGTTGCACCCAAAATCAATTAGAACAGAGATGGAAAGGAATAAGCTGGTGGAGGTGAGCTTTAAAAGCATCCTGGCGATCTGAATGGTCAGCGGAGGTGCAGACCACTGTGTGAGACGGTGGTTTCTGGCTCAAGTTCAAGCAAAAACAAATCCTTTCTGTACTTCTAAAACTCTGACTTCCTTTTTAATGCAATGCAGGCAATGATGAATCCTCTCTTATTCTTCGAGAATCACAAATCACTTTTACATGCACCACCTTATTAGATTCTCAAATCAGCCTTTGGAAAGTACTAACACCATTACAGAAAGATATATGATACACTTGCTGTAACATTGTTTGCAAGAGAGAAGAAAGAAAAGAAAAAGAAAAAAAAAGTGAAAGCCAGAGATACAGTTAAGTATGTTAGAGAGTGTTCATGCAGAGGAAGTTATTAGTGTGAATTAAGAATAAGGAGAATTAACTGAAAAAGATAGCTGGATGCCAGTGGCTCATGCCTGTAATCCTAGCTACTCAGGAGGCTGAAATCTAAAGATCACAATTCAAAGTCAACCTGGACAGGAAAGTACATAAGACTCCTATCTCCAATTAACCACCAAAAAGCCAAAAGTGAAGCTGTGGTTCAAAGTGGTAGAGCACTAGCCTCAAGCAAAAAAAAAAATAAAGCTCAGAGACAGCTCCCAGGCCCTAAGTTCAAGCCTCAAGACCTATACCAAAAAAAAAAAACCAATTATGTATGACCAGGTGATATACACCTGTAGTCTCAGCACTCAGGGGACAGAGGCCGCAGGATTTACATAGTGACTTCAGGTCATAGAGGAAGGGAAGAGAAGGGAAGGGAATGGAAAAGAAAAAAAAGGGGGGGAAAGGGCGGAGAGCAGAGGAGAAGAGAAGAGAGGAAAAGAGAGGAGGGGAGGGGAGAGGAGAGGAGAAAGGAACTGTATTTGATTTTGGTATCCTGATGTCGTATATACGTTTATCTGAATTAGGGAAGGGAAGGGGACCAACAAAATGGTGAGACAAAGGACAAGGGGGAACCAATGCAGCAGAGATACTCACAAGACATTATGTTGGAAATGATCTGTACAACCTGGGGGTACATTAGGGGGCAGAGGGAGAAAAATGAGGGAAGGGGTAACAAGTTGGACATGAAATATACTCACTACCTTACTTACATAACTGTAATCCCTCTGTACAACACTTGACAATAAAAATTAAAATTTTTAAAAATGAAAGGAACTATTTTTAAGCCATAACTCTGAACTATATACCTATTTTTCACAGGAAGCAACTGAGCTCGGTGATATGCCTAAACACTGATGGTGACTCAATTTGAACGTATACATTTCATTTTACAATTTACAAAAGGACTCTTTCAAAAATTAGTAACGGAGCTGGGAATGTGGCTCAGTGGTAGAGTGCTTGCCTAGCACGCATGAAGCCCTGGGTTCAATTCCTCAGTATCACAGAAACAGAAAAAACAAAAATGGTGCCGTGGCTCAAGTGGTAGAGCACTAGCCTTGAGCACAGATCGGCTCAGGGACAGAGCTCAGGCCCTGAGTTCAAGCCCCAGGCCCAGCAAAAAAGAGGGGGCATAACAAGGGGAAAACCATAACCATCGGAGTCAGAATCTAGGACTCCTTCGGTCCCTCACTGTCTGAAACACCAGCATCTTAGGAAACAGATCGATAATTGGAGGAGGGGGGGGGGTAGGGGGAGGAGGAGGAGGGGAGGGGGAGAAGGAGGAGGAGGGGGAGGGGGAGGAGGAGGAGGAGGAGGTGGTCGTCTGCATAGCCAGGTGTTCTGGGTAGGCTAACTTATGAGGAGACTGAGCAAGCTGCCAGCCCCTTCCCAGCATGAGAACCACCACAGCCTCCTCCCAGACCTGCCTAGCCGAGGACCTAACCACTCTCAGATCTAAGCCCACACAAGGGCTGTCAGGAAGATTGACTGCAGCTGCCAGCAGTAGCTGTTGGTACAGCCAGGAGAGCACATCCACCCCTGCAGGGCTGTTCCATTCCTAATAAGGAAAATTCACTCTACACACACTTTAGAGGAAATGTCCTGGGAGGGAGCCAGAACCAGATGGACGCTGAGCTTATTAAAAGCAGGCTTGTTACCAGAAAACATTTGTAAATATGTATGGGTATTTTTGGGCTCGCATGTGTGTGTGTGTGTGTGTGTGAGAGAGAGAGAGAGACAGACAGACAGACAGACAGACAGAGAGACAGACAGAGAGACAGACAGAGAGAGAGAGAGAGAGAATGCACATTTTGCTTTGCATAGATGCCTGCAAACCCTTCTGAAATCCCTTGACTTTCTCCCTGCTCTTCCATTTGCTTTGCAGTTCATCCTCGTGGAAGGGTGTGTGCTGTGCGCCATAGCTGTGCATGCTGGAGGCCGTTCTCATTTCTCGTTCTTCCTTCCTGACAGGTACAGCTCATCCACTACAACCATGAGTTATACACCAATGTCACAGAAGCTGCGAAGAGTCCGAATGGATTGGTGGTAGTTTCTATATTTATAAAAGTAAGTCTTTCGCTTCTCCTTTCTTCTCTTCTGGCCACTCCAGTCTCAATCAGAATATCAACTTGCAGTCTCTGATGGGCTAAAAAAAGAAAACGACAAAAAAGAACCAAGTGTCAGTGGCTCATGCCTGTAATCCTCCCTACTCGGGAGGCTGAGATCTGAGAATCACAGCTCAAAGCCAACCCAGGCAAATGAATCCTGATACTCCAAATAACCAACAAAAAGCCATGAGTAAAGATGTGGCTCAAGTGGTGGAGCACCAAGCAAGAGCACAAGGCCCTAAGTTCAAGCCCTACTACCAGTACCAAAAAAAAAAATTTAAGTGATGAGATGTTGGTTCATGTCCATGCCTAAGAATGCTGTAGCATCTCCTAACTTTTATGTCTGTGAAAGTCATGGGAGGTCCAATCCCCTACAAAAATGTCAAAATGTGAAATGATGGGTTCCATCTAAGCACATCAGGGCTTCAGGGTCCAGAGCTCAGGCAACTTTTCTCCCAGAGAGACATTGAAGCTGAGTACAGGGATGGACTTCAAGTCCAATGGTGCACACTAGAATCAAAGGGGTGCAGTCACATTGGGATCTGGATGGCCCACCGATGCGGTCCAGTGAGGCCTGTCCTTCAGTGGAAGGGCCTCCACCCACCCCCACCGCCATGCTGCAGATGGGACACTAAGCAGCTCATCCAACGTTCCCACACCTGCTCCCCACCCCATTACGTCACACTTCCGGACTCACTTGTAGGTCTTCTTACAAGCACTGTAGGGAAAAAAGACACAGTTACCCATACTGACTTGGGGACCTCTCCCTACCAGGCGACAATAATAACAAAGATTTCCAGCCAGCAAAAATTACCTTGAGTGTTCTGGCAGATGTCAAGTGAAGCAGATAAACAAGTTCTTCAATTAAAAAGAGAGAGAGAGATTTCCTTTCTAATTGGAGAGGTGAGGGAGGGAGAGGTTAAAAGAGACAAAAAGAAATGTGTAGAAGTTTTCCAGTGGAGAATCACTGGACAAGCAAGCCCTCGGGGTTTTAGATCCCTGTAGATCCCAACCAGGGCTTAGAATCGAGTAAGAAGGACCAATAGGAACCCAGCATTCACCATCAAGCTGTTTTTCCTTGAGCTCATTTTGCTTTCTTGTGGTGCTGGAGAAGCCTAGGGCTTCATGTATATTAAGCAAGTGTTCTATCAACTGAGCTATATCCCCAGCTCTTTACCATCAATGAGTCTGTTGAGAATGGCCCCCTGGGTCCCAAAGTACACCCTGTGTAACAGGCCTTTGGCCCTACCAAGTCCGCCTGCCTCCTTCTCCTAACTTCCTTGTAAGAAAGAGGTCACACAGCTTGTAATGAATAGCCCAGCCCACGAACAGACCCAAGTCCTGCCTGATTTTAATACCCATGACTTTATTCCCACTATATACCTACTCAAGGGCTGGAAAGAACACCTGAGGGCAAGAAGAAAGAAAACAACACATCAAAACATCCCCCACTGACCTGACCAAGGTTTGGAGCATGAAACGTCAGTGATGAAGTTGGTAACCAGTGCTTTCAGCCTGCCTCAGGCTCATTGGTGCAAAGCCTGAGACATGTTACATATGTTCAAATGTGTCCAAGAGTCACCTCCCACCATGGCTACCCCAATGCCAACATTCCCTGAGTTCCTTCTATCAGGCCAATCTTCCTGGCCCCCAAAATTCCCAGGGGGTGGCTCAGGCTCAGCCCCTGACTGTCCCTCACTTTGCTAAAAAAAAAAGCCTTCCTGCATCTGCAAGTGTCATCCAGGAAGCTCTGGAACACTCCAGGAGACTGAGTGCCTGATAGGCCACTGGGCAGCCAACTTCCTCCACAGCAAACTCCTGGCTGGGATGTTTCACCAAAACTTACTGAAACCCTTGCTCCATATCAAGGTTGTCAGCAAAGTCAGCCTTGTGGGTCCAGGTTGCATCTCTGCAGGGTTGTTGGCAAGAACTGGTATCCCAGAGCCTGAGGCTGGTATAGGGGCAGTGAGCAGTTCCTGCATCTTCTCAGGCCACGTTGGCCGCTGAGGATACATTAGTTCTTTCCCTGAGCAAACCTAAAGCCTGGATCTCAAAATAAACCACAGCATTTCACTCTTTGTTCCATCCAATCAACTCCACAGATAATCAGGTCCACAGAGAGTCCTCCAAGCTGTGACTTGTCATTCGCTCACGTCCAAATTCCAATTGGGCAGAGACCACAAGCCCACCCTCTCCAGAAATGATCTTCCTGCCTCCCTCTCCTAGCTCCCTGTAAACTGGCCCACCCAAAACAAGAAGTTCAGCCTGAGAGATATTACTTGAGCCAACAGAAGAACTTGAAGGGGCTAAAAGTAGGAGAGTCTTGTTTATCTGTCCATTTTATTTCTCTCTGTCCTCTGCTAATCTCCCATCCTTCCAGCGACCACAGGGAACTGAGATTTGCCTGTAATTGCTGCTCAATCACACACCATTAACTACCCACTTAAGCTCACTTACACCAAGTACATATTTTATCCTCTCACCCACGCAGCCAAACACACCAGTGCCCACAAATCATCTGTGTGCACTTTGGAAAAAAAATTTCAATTATTTTTAATCAGCTCAAAAGGGGTGGGTCTCACCACTAGGGCTGCTCAGATTCACCAGGTATCAGGTGTTTAAGGTACCTGGCTAGCTCCTCATCTGACAGGACACTAATCCTCCCCCTTTCCTCTCAGAGGTCAGTGTCTGAGCAGCTATCTTTTAAATGCTAACGAGCATGCCACAGTGGAAGTTTCCAGGAAATGAGAGCGTATTGGGTTTGGAGTGCATTTTTACTTCCATTGAGTACTGCGGCACCCCGAACTCTCCTCGATTGTGTGGCTTGCAACACACCCAGGAAACTCTGTGAAAAAGTAAGACAGATGGAGAGAAAATAAACAGCTCATGCTTTCTCCAAACTAAAATTACCTGTTGCTTATCTAACAGTAATAATCATCTGCTGCAATTTTTTCCCAACCCTCAGAATAAATCAGATTGAAAATGTGGATGTGTCACAACATCCGATTAGCAGCTGGGGCGTAAATTGCAGAGCTGAGCTGAGCTGAGCTAGCAAGGTAGGAGGGAAGTGACTAGGATAAATAGTGAGGCTCAGGAAAGGCAGAGTAAGAGAGGAATTCTTCAGACAACCGTACACAGTACGTGGGACCACATTGTGGTATAACCCATAGCAGTTCCCTGGATCTAAGCCTCTTACAACTTAGCTTCTTCTCCTAACAGAAGAATTTGGAGATTTCTATGCATAAGCCTAAAATGGGAACTCATACCCAAACATCTTGTACAACATTTTGGCCTATAATAGGCATTCAACAAATATTTATTGGATGAGTTGGTGAATGGATGGATGGATGATATGACTTAGGATGTATTCCATTCTATAATAATGAGCAGTGGTAGTACAAAGTTATGTACTATTTTTGTATGTGTATGCTAGTACTGGGGCTTAAACTCAGAGCCTGAGTTCTCCTCCTTAGCTTTTTCACCCAAAGCTGGCACACTATCACTTGAGCCATAGCTACATTTCCTTTTTTTGTTTTTAATGTGCCAGCCCTGGGGATAGAACTGAGGATCTGAGCACTGTCTCTGAGCCTTTCTGCTCAAGGATACTGCTCTACCACTTGAGCCACAGCATCATTTCTGGCTTTTTTTGGTAGTTTTAGTGCAGATAAGAGTCTCATGGACTTTCTTGCCCAGGTTGGCTTTGAACCACAATCCTCAGATCTCAGCCTCCTATGTAGCTAGGATTATAAGTGTGAGCCACTGGTGCCCACTTTTTTTTATTACATCTCAGTGTGATTTTCCTATCTCCTGGTATCTCTGTTCTGGATACTTCTTTCTCTCCACTTAATCCTTTCTCCACCCCTTGCTCAAAAACCTTTGCTGTTTCCCCCATTCCTACAGAATAACATTTAAATATCCTAACATGACATTCAAGACCGATAGGAGTTTGCCTCTGCCTGCCTAACTCTACCCTCACAAACTATCCTTCATCCACACTCTCAGCTGCAACTACTCTGAAATACTTGCATGAGAAGGCCCGCTTCTAAGTCCCCTGTATCCATGTCGGGTTCTCTGCATTCCTTGCCTTTCTTCCTTCTGCATGGTCTACCACCAGATCACTTTGATAACTCTACCCAGGCCTCCAGAACAACTTAGGTGTTCTTAAAACAAGCTCTCTAAACTCATCAGGTATTAGGAAGTCTTCCTCTAACATCATCTCACTTGTGACTCTAGCCTAACAGTCCCCACACATGTTTGCCAACTTCCTTTAGACTGAGAGGTCCTTCAGAGTTGGGTCTTTGTCTCTGACCCCTAGCACCAGCTAAGATGCTCAGTCAATATGAATGAGCACATGAATGCATGACGATGTTTATTCTAGAAGAGCACCATTATTAAGACTTTCTTTCTCTCCCCTCTAGGTTTCTGATTCATCAAACCCATTTCTTAATCGAATGCTCAACAGAGATACTATCACAAGAATAACATATAAAAGTAAGTTTGGTTCCATTATTTTTTTTCCCTCTGTAGCAGCTACTCTGTAAAAGCTAGTCTTGTCGAAAGCTGGGAAGCCAGAACAGATGATCTCTGTGGGCCCCTTTCAACTTCATGATCCTTTAGTTCTGTAAGAAAGTCACTCCGGAGAGTCAGGGTTGGCCAAGAAGCAGCTCATTTCAGCCAGAAGTCCCCAGGGTGTCTTTGTCATCTAAGGCAATAATAATTATGATGATGTGGTCATCGTTATGCCATGAACTAGTAATGAGCTGGAGGATTCTGCTGGCTGACTAACTCCACTGTGTCAGCTGTCCAGAGTTGGGCCTTTGCCAATTATGTGATTGAAATAGCACCCACCAGATACTTTGGATCCAGCCTGTGTTCTTTCAGAAGTCCTCAGCTGGACGGGGTCTCCCTCTCCGTGTTGCTGGGTCCAGGATCTCCAGGAGGAGGCAAGGTGACATCTTTCTTCATTCTCCAGGATGCTGTCCAACTTCCCTGATATTTTCTGAGTGCTTCACGCTAGACTTCTTAAACAGGAAAGAGAGAAGAGGTCCAAACCAACTGAGGAAGAGAAAAGAAGGATTCTAGGATTGCTGCCATACACAGCAATCCTAGAAACTGTGGGGCTGGGGAAGCGGTGTCAGCGTTCACCAGGAGATGAATCAGCGTGGCCTTACAACATGGATTGTGACCTAATTTAGAAGTGAGCTCTGGAGCCAAAGCTGGAGTCCAGTCTTGGCTTTGTCATTCATCAGGGGACTTCCTCGAGTGGGCTTTGTTTCCTCATCTATAAAGTGAGAACGTTGAACTTCGGGTCTGTAATTTTCTCTAGGTCTAGGGTTCTCAATCGAGCAATACATAAATAATGATTTTTAGCAAAGGCGATAGCCAGCAGGCAAACATTCTAGTTTCTGGGTGAGTCCTTGGCCAGCTGAGGAGTTCAACTGTGTCTGCGAAATCTCTCATGGGGATGTGGAAAGGACAGAGGGAATGTTTATAGGCCTTACCTTGGATTACTGGAGCCAGAGTATAGAGAACCCTGCCTCCATTCTTCACTCAACAAACACTTCCTTTGAGAATGTAAAGATGGCCCAGTACCACACACACTCCCCCCCCCAAGATGTGTACCACAGGGACGAGGTGAAGAAGCTGCTGGGAGCCAGCTATGTGAACCTGAGAATCATTCCATACTCATGATCCAGAAGAGTGAAGTGAGACAGCTCCACATACACCCTGCTTGCCTCATCAGTATGCCTGTGGGGTCCACCCTAAGCCCACACAAGATTGCTCAACTAAGGGAAAGATTTCTGACTTGTAGTACATAAACAGCACATTTATAACTGCCCATAAAAGATTATTATTCTTTTAATTTTTTTCTATTAAAAAAGCATGAAAATTCACTAAGATGTTTTCAAATAATCTTAAAATTTGTAGTTTAGAGACCATGAAAAGACATCAACTGCACATTGAGCCCCCCTCCCGTGCAATCTGATAGATTGCTGCATGCGGAGTCAATCTCCAGGGTCCTTCCCTCCTGCACTCTTCCTTCCCCTCCCCCACCCCTGGTCTGATGAATATTTAGTGATAAGGTTGCTGCCACAGAGAGAGGACATGGGCAAGGCAAAGGAGACAGAGAGAGGGAGAAGAGGGAAGAAGGGGAGGAAGGAAAGAGTGAAGAGGAGGAGAGAGAGAAAAAAGAAAGGAGAGAAGGAGGATGGGAGAAAGAGTAAAGAAGGCAGGAAAGAAGAAGGAAGAAAGGAAAAAAGGAAGGAAGGAAGGAAGGAAGGGAGGGAAGGAGGGAGGGAGGGAGGGGAACAAAAGCGAAAGCATCGAGGTAGAGGAAGCAACATCTACAAAACTTTGGGCAGTGAAGCGTTCAGAGGGAAGAGCTCTATCTCCATCAGTATTTCACTTCAGTATCAAAAGTAAGGTGTATCCATTGTGCCCAAGATATGAATGGCCACCTTCAGTAATGATGACGCCAAGAAAGGTGCTCTAGAGCAAGGTCTCAATTCCATGCTAAGGAGCGTAGACTCAAGGTGCCCTTCCCACCTCTGAAAAGGCTCCTAGAACCTTGTTGGGAAGATGGCAGGAGTACCCTCTCCTCCATCTGTCCCTCATGCTGCACACCTGCCAGGGCAGCAGAAAGGAAAGGGGAATTCAAGCAACAGAAAGAGACCTTGGCCTACATGGGGAGAGGTGATAACTGGCCCCTAATAATAACTGTGCCCTTACACTCTAGCAGGTAATAATGAAGATGTTCCCCATAGCGACCTTTGTCACATACCTGAAGAGAGTAACACCACAGGGATAATGATGGCTTGATACACACCCAGAATGGCTGACACTCTGTTATACCAAGGACACTGGCAGAAAGGGACTGATTTACTCAGCAGGAAACCATGGCTCTCTTCCCTTCAGCTGAACTCCCCGAGGATATCAGCCAGAGGAAGATTGAGCTTGTAGCTAGCAGGAGGATCCAACACAGACATGATTCAGGAGTACACATCCAGTAAGAAAACAGGAGCCTGGAAATCCCTTCAGCAACTCTGCAAGAGTCAGAAAGTTGTGCTGGTATGGGTGCATGAGCTCAGGTTAAAATATAGGTAATGCCATCAGCTTGGAACCACACAGTATACTGCTTCCATACTTTCAGGTGACACACACAGACACTTCAATCACAATACCCCAGGACATGGTCCTTCACCTGCCTCCCCACTCTCCACCCAACTCATTCTATTCCCAACTCATTCTATTGATGCTACCAAAAAAAAAATCACGTCCCAGCAGAGCTTGTCTTGCTCACATAGATGCAGTGCCTACTCTGCAATATTCCAAGCATCGAAGCACTTTCAATCATCTAGGGCTTGTGCTATATGCACAGCAACTCACCTACAGTGAGCGAGCTCAGCCCTTCGAGGTAGGTACAACTTCTAGCCCCAATTTCCACATGAGAAGACAAAAGACTCACATCTAGTCGATGACTACATGTCAGCTACTTCTGCATGAGAAACTCAACAGTTGGGGTTGCCCTCCCACAATGGCCCATGTGGGTTGGATGGGGTGTCTCTGCTTCTAAATGGAGGTCTAAAGGTCAGCTGAGTTCCAGAATCAGGAGCATAGTGAAGACAAGTATTTCTGCCATCAGTCCAAGAACTCAGGGCAGAAGTCAGAAGCTTAGGATGTTACAGAAAGCTTCATCTTGAAATATATACACACACTCACTGCTGTTCACTAGCCAACACCACTCACATGGCCAAGATGTTCAAGTTCAGTGTCAAAAATCTTCCCTTGGAGGAAGTGGAGCTGTGTGGCTCAAAGTGGTAAAGCCTTGAGCAACAGAGCTCAAGGACAGCACCCAGACGCTGAGTTCAAGTCCCAGGACCCACAAAAAAATTGTTCTCATGGAGATGAGGATGAGGGAAGGATCACTTCCCTCACACAGCCCACTTTATTCCCCACTGGAGAGCAAGAATTCACACACGGGTGTTCCTGGTGAATTTCCAGTGTAGGGTCCTTCCTTCAGGCTTCCTCCCTCAGTGCAAGGAAAACTAATTCTGAAGTCTTCAGATGAGTTGTAATCCAGACACTTTGGCCTGGAACTTGTTCTTCATTCCAACTTGGGTTCCATTTGAAGAGCAATCTCTTTAGTGGTTGGATTTTAGTTGTTGGATTCCTTCCACTTGAAAGAAATATGTTAACCACAGAACAAGCACATTGGTACTTTTCCAGATCAGGTTCACCCTAGCCCAAACTCTCTGGAACTTTCTCTGCCTGTGTGTCCCTTGACCTCCAGTAGAAATACGTGGTCATCTAGAGGAACCTAGTAGCATGGCCATTACTGGCATGCATAATCACCAGAGAAGGCACAGGGACTGGCTTCAGATAGTTTTCTCTAAGTGTCCCCTTGGGGGCCACCTTGTAATGAGAAGCAAAGCAGGGCTTCAAGCAGAGTAACCAAAGAGGCCTATGGATGAAAAAGGCACTCTAGTTACTTTGTTGAGAATAGACCAAAAGAGGACAAGTGCACAAATTAGAGAAACTGTAGTCATCCAAGTAATGAGACAAGCATACAGACTGTGAGCAGGCCAGTGAGGGAGAAGTGGTAACGAATGATCAGGTATTTTTAAAAGAAAATCCAAAGCTTTCTCGCTAGATCAATTCCATCACATGACAGTGACAGGGATGCCTGAGTGACAGGAAGGAGGACCCTTCCATCCCTGAGATCAGGAAGACTTCGCTGCCATGTGACCGTGGGTGGAAAGAAGAGCAGAAATTGTAAGCACGTTGTGCTTGGGATGTCTCTTGGACCTCCAAGAGGACGTGTGGTGTAGGCAGTTGGATTCATGAATCTGGATTTCAGGAGAGTCATAAATATGGAAGACATCAACATCCAGATGGCATTTAGGCTTGGGGAAAGTCATGGGAGTAAGAAAAACATAGAGAAGAGAAGGCGGGATTATGTCTTCACTTTCGAAGAAGCTTAAAACTTCATGACTTAGAACTGGAAACTACTTCTAAAGATGTTTTTACAATCCCACCATGGAAGAGACTCCTGTGTGGCAATTGTAGTTACCCAGCAAATGGAGCGATTCACAGAGGAAGAAATAAACACAGAAACCTAGGAAAAATCCAAGATGGAAGCTGGCCCATTTCCTTAGTGTTCAAGACCAGGCACAAAGGGTATGGTTAGCAAAAAGGAGAAAAATCTGTAATAATCATTCTTTTGAGCCAGTAATGAAAAAAATCAATGCCAGGGATATTCATAAAAGATAGAATAAAATATCTTGCCAAGAGGATGAAAGACGTTTGGAAGCCAGGCTGGTAAAGGCCATCATACACGCGAGCGACTTGTATGTTCTTCTGAAGGGATGGAACTAGAAAGAATTGGTCTCTTATCCCAGCTTTACCACTTCCTTTGCTATCCTACAACTTCAGGCAATTGTCTTAATATCTCTGAAATACAATTCCCACATCAGCAAGATAAATTTTGAGAGGTTTGGGGTGAGTACTAACTAAGGATTAATCAAGATGATGAGTCAACTACCTGGACAATAACTGGTATATACTCAATGTGCAGTATCCATTCCCATGTTATCCTGAGGTATTTTCATGTCAAATTATGCTTCCTGGAGGTCAAGAAGCTTGTCACTCGGAGGCCAGATAAGATTTTTTCTGAAGGTAAGTACAGCCCAGGGTTCATGGGCAACAGGATATGCTTATTTTCAGTGAATCACAGCTCTTGTAAACACAATGCAATGCACAGAAATGACCAAATGAAGTTCTATTTTCCTTGGAAGCCCAGATTTCATACATCTGAGTAAGACTTTCACTAACCCAGCACCAACAATAGAAAAAAAAAAGACCTGCCCGAATTATAATTTCAGGCTGAATTTAGAAAATCTTCTACAGAAAATCCATTTTATTAAAGTTAAATTCCTCCTTCAATAGAGTGAAGGTCAAGACTGAACTCATGACATTGAAAAATGGATTTCCTGAAAGGATTTTCTTGAGAAGATTTCGGGTAATTTGCTAGAAGTATTTTAATTTGTTAACTATGTACTGGACTAGTGCCTAGATCCTTCCCTTTTCCTTGTGTTCATTAATTTATTATTAGAATATTTTCGATACAAGAAACATTTCTTCCAGCATCCTCAGACACTGTGTTTTATCTTGGTAGCCTTCACCCTCCTTAAATTCCACCTGCCTCCTCCATACCATAGTAACTACGGTAGTTAATTGCAATCCAGTAAGAATCCAGAGAATCACAAAGCTCAAATTATAACAAGCTCTATTTGCTATATTGATCTATTCCTTCTAAAGAGATAAAGAAACACCACCGCAGGTATTTGGAGGAAGGCTTATGAGCAAGATGTTTGACACATGGAACCAGCCCCTTAAATGATCTTTTCCAGTCCTACTTTATTATAATTTTGCTTTAGCCCACTTGTCTCCGAGAACCCCTGCTGAAATATGAATGGACAGGCCAGCCAGTGACTGGTTTCTCCTTGGTAGTTGTGGGGACGTAGTCTCTGTTCTGCTCCTTAGGGGACACAGTGTTAAATGTGGTGAAATATCACCGGGGAGTTGAAGCATATTGCTCCAGGTGCCTTTCTCTATGCTTAATTGAACTTGTACTTTCATTTCAAGGGAATGGCATTGGAAATGTTTTTCACAGACTGTGAAGTGCTGCACGCCACACCACTTCCCGTACTGCCATCTAAACAGTCATTCATGTCAGCCAGGGACAGGAAAGGCACACCTTACCTCCAAGAATCCAATTCTCAGAGACCTTTTATTTTCATTTATTGTTTGTGTAAAACAAAAAAAAAATCATATTACTTTATTCTTTAGTAATTGCCTGTTTTTTCATTTTGGCTGAATTTACCTCAGATTACAAGAGGAAATGTCATCCCACATAAAATTGCCATGTAGTTCCCTATTGATCAGGAGCTGTATTGATCTCTTGGAGTGCCAGTCCCTTTTCTCACTGGTGTGGTCTGCTTAGAATGAACTGCATAGGTGGGAAGGAGGTGGAGCAGAGTGGTCCACGTACGTGAGTGTGAGGCACTTTACTAGGGCTGCATGGACGCTCAGACTAAAGGAAAGAGTCCCCCACAACACAGTCCTAGGCATTTCACCAGAATGTCTTTTTCTTAACCAACCACAACAAAGCCAGGAGCAAAATTTCAGTGTATTGTACCTGATAGATTCAGCCAGAGGCATGTCGTACAGCAGTTGAGATCTGTAGTCATTTGAGACAGCAAAACTGGGCTCTCCACTACGCATCAATTTTCTGTATTTGTTGATTAGCCAAGGGTTCTTTTTGTACTCTGAAGATATAACAAATAAAATGTTTCTAGTATATATATTATATTATACACATAAAATAGATCTAGTATATGTACATATGTACATGCATATATACTTACGAATACATAAAAAATTACAACACTGCCATACCAAAATTTGACCTGCTAAAGAAAAATTTAGCCAAATAAGTTTATGCATAACTTATGCTGTATAACTTATGACCCATTTTACATGGGTCACATCTAGCAAAGAATGGGTCATCTAGCAAAGAATAGGAAATTACTGGCAAAGCCACAATTAGAACTTAGACATGGATTAAGACTCATGATTTGATGTCCAAGGCTTTGGCCTTGATTAGCTATTTGTCTCCAGAGATAGACAGATAATAGATTGGATAGACAGATACATAGATACATAGTTAGATAGATACATATATATCCATACATACATTTATGTATACATATAAACATACAAAGACAGATATCTACATAGATACATGCATGCATGCATGCATACCTGCGTACATGCATACCTAGACACATAGATAGATACATAGATGATAGATATACTTACATTCATACATATTTACATACATAGATTCATAGATATATAGCTGTTATAGATATGTAATCTATACCTATATAGATTGGCAGATGATAGCTGCATAGATATATAGATGATAGATGAAATAGCCATATTTAGAGAGATGGTAGATAATCTCTGTATAAAATACTTTTATCTAGATTTCTGCCATCTTTTCTGCTCAATATACAAGTAAAGCCATCATGCAGAATCACCCATTGGCCACAGCTTCATACCAGATTTGTGTATTTTTTTTGTTCACAAACAATGCTGCCACCCTTACTAATAATGACTAGAGCTGGGAGAGCCTGGAGAGGGGAATCCAGCTCCTAATGCATTAATTCTCAGGCTTCTTTCTGTCTACACTGCCCATCTGGTAACACTGATAGACAGAGGGAAAAAAGATGCTCTTCCACTGCCTGCTGCATAGACAGGGTAGTTTGCATGTACCCACTAGTGTTTGCCTGGGATAGATCCATAAACACCACCCTTTGCTTCACTCCTGTCCACCCCCCCCTCCACTCCTCCACCTCCCACCCCACCCCAACCCCTGCCGCACCTAAGCCTTTCTTCAAACATGGCTGCCCACACTGTGTGGTTCTAGTCTCAGAGAAACATAGCTGTTCTTTTCTCCACTAGAGTCATGCCTGGAACAGCTCTCATTTCTACAGCCTCCTTCCTCTTTCCTCCCAACCGTCCTGAGTAAGATAAAATGCAATGATAGCAGCATGCTAGAGTACCCAATATGCTCCTTGTGCAAGCTTGGTTAAACAAATCACATTGACCTTTAATAAAAATGTGTAGATCACATCCTTCTCTCATTCAATATGTTAATCTTAAAGCCAAACCACCGTCAGACCAAGCCTCATTAAATGCAAATCTGATCATGCTATCCTTGACTTCAGTGGCTCCAAATTGCCTCCAGAATGGAACTCTAAACTCCCAATAATGCAGACAAGGCCCACTCTTCCAGCCTCATTACCCATGATCTCCCTTCTCTTCAAGAGATTACATTAACTACTGGGTGGCCCAAGGTGCTGCTGTCCCCAAGGCTCCTTTGCATGACTCTGTCAATAGCATCCTTGGAGCCTTCCACCCCACACCAGCCACACACTGTTACATCAAGTCATCCAGAGCAGGTCAGCTCCTCCATTCATCCTTTCCTGAGTTTCCCAACTCCAGCCAGAACCGACATCCTCTCTCTGAGCTGTGCAGGCCTGTAGCACTGCCTCTGTGATGATTCGTTATGTCCTGCTCATCTAGCATCTGATACATAGAGGCCTGAGAAACAGGCACAGACAAATGAAGAATGCCCAACAAAAGTTGATTGTGCCCTTGACTGGTCCAATTCCAGAAGACAGGGATTCACAGGAAATACAGCACTGAGAGGAGCAAGAAGACAATAGCCATCAGTAACAGAACCTGAAAAGAAACGGCCAGAAAGATGAGAACACCAACTACCAGGAGATGCCAGGAGAGAATAATAGCATGCAGGCAAAGACAGGAAAGAGGAGGGATCGAAGATAGAGAGGAAGGGTGAGAGGTTCATTGCCGTTTCCTGAGATTTTAAAACTTGAGAAAGCCAGGCACCAGTGGCTCACGCCTGTGATCCTGTCTACTCAGGGGGCTGGAATCTGAGGATCTTGGTTCAAAGCCAGTCCAGAGAGCAAAGTCCCCGTGAGACACTTATCTCCAATTAACCACTCAAAAACTGGAAGTGGTGCACTGTGGCTCAAAGTGATAGAGTGCTAGCCTTAAGCAAAAAGAGCTCAGGGACAGCAAATGAAAAAAGAGAGAGAGAGAGAATACTTACAATTTTCTAAATATTCAACCAATGTACTTAATTTTAAAAACAGAAATATACTAAAATACCTATCATAATTGCTTTTAGATTATTAGAATTGTATCATTGATATCTCTTTTTCCAGATAATCATATATAATGCTTTTTTAATGAAAAACTTTATTTCATAACAAAATATATAGAAGTTTGAACACCTCAAATAAATGTAAAAGGCTCTCCAAATGAGCCCAAAGAGAAGATACACACACACACACACACACACACACACACACACACACACACACTGAAAACAGTCATTGAACTGAAGCATTGCATATTTGTGGCAAGATTTGGACTGATCCTTTTTCTTTCCATACATATTTTCTAGGAGTTCTTTTAATTAAGCGATGTTAAATAAAGAGTAGTGGTTGGACAATTTTTCAGCACATCGTGAAGCCTTTATTCATGTCATTGTGGTCTTAGATAAAACAATAAGGACTCTTCAGAGTTCTTGTGTTGGATGGTATTATTTACAATTCACTGATGTTCACCATCCCATTCAGCTGTCTCAAATCACTGACATCAGCCTGAGCCATGTGACTTCCTTGGCTACAAAGAAATATAAATGGGAGTGGCTGACACGTGCCACTTCCAAAACGGAAGAGTTTAGAGCCACCATGTTTCACCATGTCTGTGGCCAGACAGTGGCTGCAAAATAAAATAAAATGAAAGACAAAAAAAATAGACAAAATGACATCAAGGGAAGCCATTAACCAACCTGGAATGGACACATGACTTTGAGCAATAAATAAAACTTCATTGTTAAAAATATATGAAGCTAGGTGCTGGTGGCTCGGGCCTGTAATCCTAGCTACTCAAGAGGCTGAGATCTGAGGATCATGGTTCAAAGCCAACCTGGGCAGGAAAGTCCATGAGACTCTTATCTCCAATAAACCACCGGAAAACCAGAAGTGGCATTGTGGCTCAAGCGGTAGAGAGCTAGCCTTGAGCTAAAGGGCTGAGGGACAGTTCTCAGGCCCAGAGTTCAAGCCCCACGACTGACAAAAAAAAAAAAGTATATGAGATGGGAGGGAGGTAGGGAGGGAGGGAGGGAGGGAGGGAGGGAGGGACAGGCGGTTTACTGCAGCCTATTCTGACAGATATATTCTTCTGGCTAGTAACTACACATCAGCACTTTCTCAAATAGATCTAATGTCTTTCTTCCCTTCTTCTCTAGATGATGCATATTTACTACAGGGACTTAATATAGAGGAATTATATCCAGAGACCTCGAGTTTCATTACTTACGATGGGTCAATGACGATCCCTCCCTGCTATGAGACAGCCAGTTGGATAATAATGAACAAACCTGTCTACATAACCAGGATGCAGGTGAGCTTACCAGTTAGCTAGTGGGGAAGTTGATGTGAGGACTGGATTTATTTTATGCCATTTGTGTTCATGTCCTTGGATTGTTGAAATCAGGTGCCACACCCTGGGCAGGGGGTGGTGGCAGGGAGATCATAAACAAACTTCTTCCTCACAGTTCTGGAAGCTACAAGTTCAAGATCAGGCTGTCAGAATAGTTGATTCCTCCCAAGAGAAACAAGAAAAGACTACTCCAGGCTCTCCCCTGGCTTCTGGTGTTTTGCTGGAAATCTCCATTGTTCCTTGACATGAGAAATATGGCCCCAATCAACCTCTGTCTTCATCTGCATCTGGTGTTCTCTGTCTGAATCTCTGTGTCTAATTTCCCCCAGCCTTCTTGAATTAGAAGAGCCCAGCTCAATTATCGCAACTTAACTTAGCTGATCCCAACTACATGACCCTGGTTCCAAGCAAGCTCAAGAGTCAACAACCCATGACAGCTATGTTTACAGAGCTAGAACCTTGAATGACTTAGCATGAACAAATTATAGGAGCAGCCCACCTATCTAAGGAGGGAAAAGGCAGTTAGAAAAGCAATTCATTCCTAAATTATATTCTACAACTAGACTGTTCAAAGGGTAAATGAGCAAAATGATATAGTCAAATGTGTTTGGAAATGCTGGCTTCTAACAACTGAAAAAAAAAAAAGCTATAAAATGGACTAGATGTGGTGGTATATATCTGTAGTTCCAGCTACTCAGAAATAAGAAGATTGATGTTTGAGGCCAGCATGGACAAAAATTAGCAAGATCTAGCTCTAAAACCTTCTGGGAGCCAGGCACTGGTGGTTTATGCCTGTAATCCTAGCTACTCAGAAAGCTGAGATCTGGGGATCACAGGTCAAAGCCAGCCTGGGCAGGAAAGTTTGTAAGACTCTTATCTCCAGTTAATCACACAAAAACTGGAAGTGGAGCTGTAACTCAAAGTGGTAGAACACTAGCGTTGAGCAGAAAAGCTCAAGGATAGCAACTAGGCCCTGAGTTCAAGCTCTACGACTGACCAAAAGAAAACAAGACAAAACAAAACTCTGGGCATGGTAGCAAATGCCTGTGATCCCAAACTACTTGGAAAGCATTGATAGGCAGATTACAGTCCATGATGATCATTGGCAAAAGCCTGACACTGCCTAAAAATAGAACATCTAACAAGTATAATAACATCCCGAGTTTAAACCCCATTACAAATAAATAAATAATAAGCAAGCTATATACATTTCATTATGGAAGTACTTCTCTGGCCTTTTAAAAAATGATATATGTGCCAGTCTCCAAGAGGAGGAAACAACTCATGTGTCATTTCAAAACCATTGAAGGTAAACTTTTTTTTTTTTTCAGATCATCTCACAGATAATCTAGTCTTCAGAACTGGGCAGGATCTTGCTAAGTTGCTTCTTGTACATCTCAGGTCTATCAATCACCTTACATCTGTGAAACACATATTTCTCTTTTTTTATTGTGAAGGGGACAAATTATTCACATCTGTTCCTGCTCTTATGTTCTATGATTGCAAGTCCATAAAAAAAATTAAAGGAAGGGCCAGGTATGGTGGTACATGAAGAAAAAAAGAAAAGCTAAAAATAAAAGGATAAGTGTTGCTCACATTGTAGAACACTTGCCTAGCAAGAGCAAAACCCTGAGTTCAATCCCTGATATTGCCAACTCAATCAATAAATCCATCAACCAATACATGAATGAATGAATGAATGAATGGAAAAATTGAACAAATGAAGTAGAACCCAGGCTCTTTACTGGGATATTCATTTACACCCCAACAATAATTGGAACAGTTTGAAGCCCTGCATTTTAATAGTGTTGTTTGGTACTTGAGGACTAACAAGTAACAGTAGCCCTCTAAAGACAGCTTAAGCTTACAAAAAGTATTTATTTAAGCAGTACTGGGATATCTTATGAAATTTTAAGATCAGAAACTGATATGAAATCTGGAATCCGAATGTTTGAAGCCACCCTTCTCTTCTTACCATATATAGGCAACAGTTGTTTCTCCCTTAATAGACCTATGATAGAACGTAGTCCTGATATTCACAGAAAACGAACTACATTGCTCCATAATTTAGCTCTGACCTATAGCCCAGTCACTATGGCCTGGATAATAACTATGGGGGGGGGGGGGGGGTCAGTGATTTATTGAACCACAAGGCATTGTAGAAAGACACTTATCTGTATTTCTTCCTTAGACAGGCAGAGAGCACATTTGTTCTAGTGCACTAAAAACAAAACCTCTCCCTCTCTCTCTCTCTCTCCCTCTCTCCCACCCTCTCTCCCTCCTTCCTACTCCCCCCCCCCACACACACCCCCAGAGAATTTAATGGTACTTTAGGTCAACAAGTCCAGGTCACAAGGGCTCTGAGGGCCTCAGCCTGGCCCCTCCTTACTTCCTCTTGAGGGCGTGGTCAGGACCAGTGGGTCTCACAGCTCTTTACTTTTCCTCAGATGCATTCCTTACGCCTACTCAGCCAGAACCAGCCATCACAGATCTTTCTGAGCATGAGTGACAACTTCAGGCCTGTCCAGCCACTCAACAATCGCTGCATCCGCACCAACATCAACTTCAGTTTACAGGGGAAGGACTGTCCAAACAACCGAGCCCAGAAGCTGCAGTATAGAGGTGAGTGCAGATGCTCCAGGAACACAGGCTGGAGCTCTAGCTTTGAACTCAGATCTGTTCTTTAAAATCCTGGCATGGTCCACGGATACAGGGATCCCATCAGTAAGAGCAATCCACATTTGCAGGGTCCAGTCCTTTTCTGGAGCAATAAAGCTGCTTATATATGATACGAAGTTGAAGGTGATTGACGTATAAGGTTTGATAGACATGATATATACACTTATACTGAAGGTTTCATGTAACATGTTTCAAACCTTTGAGGCTCCTGGATTTCAGGAAGACAGACATCTTGTTTGGAGGAGAGGAGGGTGCCAGTCCTGGGGCTTGAACTTGGGGCCTGAGCACTGTCTCTGAGCTTCTTCTACTCAAGGTTAGCACTCTGCCACTTGAGCTGTAGCACCACTTTCAGCTATTTCTGAGTAATTTATTAGAGATTTTAAAAAGTCTCACAGAATTTCCTGCTAGGGCTGGCTTCAAACTATAATCCTCAGATCTCCACCTCATGAGTAGCTAGGATTACAGCCGTGAGCTACCAGCGTCCAGCAAGGCAGCCTTTTTTATAGTTACATTAGAGCCCAGAAAGACTAGTTTCTCCAAGGTTATATATTAGAACAGAATAACAAGAAGCATTAGCTCTTTTGATTGCATCTCTTAGACAGTAAGCAAGTTTCTTGGGTGCCAGGCAATTTGATTCAATCAGGACTGGGAAGATGTGTCTTTATCCAGTGCTGTGTCCTTCCAAGTGATTGCTATTCCTACTAGTGAAGGTGACTTTTGCCTCCTGTGCCCCTCTAGTCAACATCCGGCCCTCTCTCTCTTCCCTTTTGTGCACCAACTAAGTATGTGTCAATTGCTGTCATAGGCTCTCGGTGTAGAAAAGGATAGGAAGGCAGGACAGAGACTCCGAGATGATCTGGACTGGAAGTCAGGACACTTGAGATGAAGACCTTGCTCTAACAAGCCATGCAAATTTAGGACAGATATCCCACTAGACCTGGCCTCTTCCTGACAGTTCCATGCTGGTCTGCTTCAGAGCTTGAGGGACAAATAAGGGGCTGGATGGGGAGGCCCTTTGTAGCCACAACGTACTCCCCATACAAGGACTGTGGCTATCATCAGAAAGCTTTTAGAACCCGACACCAGTGGCTGTAATCCTAGCTACTCAGGAGGCTGAGTCCCAGGATCATGGTTCAAAGCCAGCCTGGGCAGGAAAGTCCATGAGACTCTTATCTCCAATTAAACACCAGAAAACTGGAAGTGTCTCTGTAGCTCAAAGTGGTAGCTAGCTTTTAACAAAATAGGTCAGAAACAGTGCCCAGGCCCGGAGTTCAAGCCCCACAACCAACAAGAAAAAGAAAGAAAGAAGGAAAAAAGTGAAGGAAGGAAGGAAAGAAGAAAGAAAGAAAAGAAAGAAAGAAAGAACAAACAAAAGAAAGAAAGAAAGAATAGAAGGAAGGAAGGAGGAGCAAGAAAGAAAAACTTTTAGAAGCAGTTACTACTTCCACCACTTCCCCCTTGTTCCATTACTTTGCTCTCACTCACCAAGTTCCCAAGCTACAGATTTCTTGCTCTGGAGTTAGTAATAGGAGTAGCAGTAGTAGTGGTAGCAGCAGTGGTAGTAGTTGTTCATTGACCCTTCTCTTTATTCCCACATATATCTATTGGGTATCTACTATATGCCAGGCTCTTAGAGATGGTAATGCAGAGGTGATGAAGGCAGATAAAGCCCTGACCATACAGCGCTTACAATCTACACCAAGAATCAGACACTATTCTGCAAAGGGGCAGTGAACAAATATGTCAAGCTTTGTAGGTCAAATAGCCTCTGCCTTTAATGATGCTATAGGAAATCAGCCATAGATGATAAGCAAGTTTATGGGTATGGTTGTACTTCAATAAGACTTTCAGGTAACCTGTTGGGTTTGGGAGACTGGGGTGAAGTGTTCTACCCACCTCCCCTGATCTAGACCTGGGCCACCTACTAGAACTTTCTGTCTAGTAGATATTTCTATTATCCAATACACTAGCTATTAGCTCTGTGGCTCCTATAGCTAACCAATACACAGCAAGCCACTAGCTATGGAATGCTTGAAGTGAGGCTAGTTTGATGATTCAAGCAAAATTTTAACTTTAATTCATTTAGAGTTCATGGTAGTATTATGTGACTAATTGCTACCATAATGGAAAATGGGCCTAGAGGTTATGGAGAAGGGGAAATGTATTTGAAATGCAAATACATAATAATCAAGTATTACAGAATAACCCCTTCCTCTTTGGAATAAGTCCCCAAAATCCTATATACACCTTGATTTAGTTATGCTTTGATGTTTTTGTGTATGTGTGTTTATGTATGTGTATGTGTGGTTTTGTTTGTCTCTCTCTCTCTCTCTCTTTTCAGTGAATGAATGGCTCCTCAAGTAGGGAACTAAGCCAAGAAGAATCCCACCTCAGTGAAATGCTACAACTGTGAATTGACGTAACCTAGAAAGAACCCCCCTTCTTTCTTCTCTGTCCTTCCTTCCCCCACGCTCATTCACTCTTTGGATTGGTCCCTTCTTCATGAAGAGTCTACAAAACCATGGCAGAGGAATGAATGCATCTCTTAAACACATGCCCAAACAACAACAGCAACAGCAGCACACACACACACACACACACACACACACACACACACACACACACCCTTATGATGAAAGAAGTCAAGTTTCAGAAACAGAAGGTTCATTCCTAAGCGGTCTTACAAAATAATAATAATAACCAGTCAACCTGATTAAAATTTTGATACTGTTTCCTGAACTAACAAATCTACCCAATGAGACTTTTCAATGAGACTTTGTACATACAAAATTCTTCTGAAAAGAGAAGGAGAAAGAGGAGGAAACACAGCTCTGAAAACATCTATCAGAATGCATCAGGTCATCTTCGGTTGTGTCCTAGGATCTTTTGAGGATGCTGGCATAGGACAAAATTGACCATGGACACTTATTTCTAGATTATGATTCTTCTGTTTACTCAACAATTGAAAAAAAAACAAGGACCGACATCAAAGAGCTACCCATTGTATATATTTCACCGCAGACTATAAAGAAATGGAATTATTTCCCTCTTTGTCACATATCTGTAGTAGGATTTGCCAAGATCAGAATTGATCCATTTGCTGTTTCTTGTTTTCCAAAGGTCAGACATTGTGTTGGGTTATTGTTAACAGCTCCAATAAATGTGTTTAACGAGTTAATTTCATTTTGCTGGCTCAGGTCTGTTCTCCTTCCTTCCAGGCTGAGCCCTGGCACCATGCAACTATCTTCTTTGATCTTGTGTGTTTCTGCATTCTCCATATTTTGTTCATTTGTAGCCAGTTCTACTGAGTTTGTGGCAAACAGGAATGCATTTGCTAAGCAAGTATAACTTTTAATTCCACTCCATGGCTTGATCATTCATTATGAGGTGAGCTTTCAGCCTGACGTAGCAGGCCACATTCCTTGCGTCTCAAGACTGACATTCCCCCACCCTCCCCAGCCCGCCCCACCCCACCCTGTGATGCTCCCTGAAGGAATGCACTCTGCCTTGTAAATTCCTGGGAAAAGGGGTGTCTTTTTCTCTCCAGGTGCAGACAGATCTCACAAAGTACAAACGAATGCCTTTCTTTTCTTGTTTCTAATGGTCACTCACTGTGTTTGGTTACTGTCAAAAAAAAAAAAAAAGAAAGAAATCAATAAATGTGTTTAACAAGTTACTCAGTACCCCTGTCTGAGTTTATTGGGAAGAAGGATGCTCCCTGCTGAAGTCCCTGAGCCCTGCTGGGTCCACAAGCAATTGCATCCAGTAAGCTGGTCAGGCAAAGCTGCTAGAACAAACAGCCTGACTGGCTGGTCCCAGAGCCAGGTAATTAATACCCTGTTGAGAAAACATATAGGCTGAGCTGCTGGAAGGAAGACTTGGATGTTCGTTCGGTGGCCAAATTAAAAATAACTTGCATCTCTCCTTTCTGTCCCAATCTCCACCAAGAAGGGAAACGTAGACATGCAGAGCCTGTGCCAATGAGAATATTCACACTGGAAATCTACCAAGCCACAAGGTACTCCCAGGACGAAAACTTCAAACACAATCCAAAATAATACCCTTCACTGAATTTTCTTTTTCACGGTTTTCATCAGGGTGGGTCACAGCATAACCTTAGCCATGAGGTCATCTAGAGGCATTCTAAGCAATTGTATTTTTTTCCAGAAAAATTGTATTTTTTCCAGAAAGAAGAATGTGAATAGCAAATCAGCCTCATGACTTGAACATGCCTACTATGCAGCTCTGAGCAGGTTACATCTCTGCACGTGAGGGTTCTCTAAATGGTACTTAAAGAGCACTTGTTCACCTACTACTAGAAGTCTAGCCTATGGTATCTCCCTTCCCAGGAAAGACTTAGCATCAGCCACAGTGGGGACACTACATTAAGCTCAACAAGAGCACCAGGTACTTAGTAAACAGAAAGAAAAGAAAAACATAACTGCCTAAAGTATGTGGAGGAAGGAGTGGAGAAGAAGACAGGGTGGTCTGGGTTCCAAAGCCCTGTTCTTGTGTCCAGCTTCCTCTGCACCTTTGGGTAAGTGGACTTCCCTCCCTGAGGCTGAATCCTTACCTACAAACAATTTGGCCAAGACAGCCTTCCATGGCCTTTCCACGCTATCATCCCCCAAATGTGTCTCTCATTCAGGCTCTTCAGTTCATGGGGGAAATGCAGGCAATCATCCTTGGGATCCGTGGGCATGGGCAGAATTTCATCATGGCCCAGAAGAATTCAAATCAGAGTGAACTGGTCCCCGCCTTGTATCTGTTTTCCAGGCCAGTCTTTTTCTGCACCTACTGTGTTTCCCCAACTAGACAATGGTATGATAGGCATAACCACATGGGAGTAGTAAAAAGTAGTTAGATTAGTACCTCTCAACAACAACAACAACAATAATAATAAAGTGCTGAAATCCCTGGGATTTGGCATGGTGAAGACTTTTAGGAACAAAAAGGGCTCTGGAAGGGGAAGGCTCTATGTCTGCAGTGGGTGTCCATGAACTAGTTTGCTGTGTAAACTCCAGACTGACACCGTCATCCTTTCCACCCTGGGAGGAGATCTCCAAAATGCTCAGGAAACTCATTGAGTCACATCCTCTGGGGTATGCTAGAAGAAGATAAACATGCCTTCAAGATAACCATGGGGAAAATTAAATGGAAAAAGAAAACCCAGTGTAGAAACCCATAACTCCTTCTGAGGACCACGTGTGTAGTTTCTGAACCTTGTTCCTATCTCTCTGGGTAGCGGTTTGCTTTCCATGATGATGTCAGAACAGCCACAGCCGGCTGTGTAGAATGTGTCTGGAGTCCAGAGCAGGACAGTGAGAAGATGTCAGGGAATCTAGATGCCACAGGCATCATCTGTCACAGCCCAGGCCAGCTAGATATCAAGCTGGCGTGATGATGACAATGTAGTAAACATGCACCAACAACCCAAGAGTGGATCCTTGCTGCTGGAGCCCAGAAAGCAGAGAGAGCTCTTGAGAGGGTCCCAATTCCTCTGTCCTAGAAAGTCTAAGGAGTGGCTTGCATACCCTGATCGCCTAGCAGACTGAACATAGAGAGGGGGGAAAAATCTGCCAAGGACCAGCCAGGAAAATCTTGACAAAACTCACCCCAGGTTTGCACATGTCTTGTGACCTGAGACCTGTGTTAAACAGATGGCAAAAGTCCTCTCCTTTCACTCACTCACTCCTGCTGGTCTGTCCTTGTGCAAAATGCGGAACTGGCTTCTTAAGGAAGGAAGTGACTGGCTCAGGGTCACACAGCTCCTACATGTTTGGAAGGCCAGATCCAACTCTTACAGATGGTTCCTGAAGTATGGCTCCAACCATCACAGCCTCTCACGAGCTGATGAATATGCAACTGATCCACTGAGGGTGAAGTCTAGCACCAGTGTTTCAACAAACCCCAAGTGGCTCTGGTACACACTCCAGTGTGAAACCACTGTAAGTCAAACATTTATTCCTACTAACTCCCGCCTTGGGGGTTCTCAGACTTTGGCATAGGTTAGAATCTCCTTAGCTCACACCCTCCAAGCAAATGGAATAGATGCTATTTGGCCTTAAAGAAAGGAAAGAGATCTCTTTCCTTTCTTTAAGGCCAAATAGCATTCCATTGTATGTCTATGCCATGTACATTATCCATTCTTCTGTCAATAGACAGGGATTTTTTTTTCTCCTTATCTTTGCTATTGTGGATAATGCTCCAATGAATGTCAGAGTGTAGGTATCTTTTCATGGTCATGATTGCAATTCTTTGGGGTGTATACCTAGAGATGGGAGAGAGCTGGATCATAGAGTAGTTTTCATTTTTCATTTTTCATGTAGCTACCATAGTAGCTACAGTAATTTGCATTCTCACCAATAGTGTGCAAGGGTTTCCCTTCTCCACATCATTGCCAACATTTTATCTTTTGTTTTCTCCACCATTGTAATTCTAACAAATTCAAGGTGATACTTGCATAGCTTCAATTTGCATTTCCCTTTGAAACATGTGTCACATGCCTGCTTGTCATTTGCATGCTGTTCTCTTTGGAGACATAACTTCCTATTTTACTTGCACTGTTTTGGTTTTGCTAATGGGTTGTAGAAGTGCTACACAAAATGATTCAGATATAGAAGAACAAACTCACCCCAATCCCACTTACGTTAGGATTTAACACCGCCAAATGAAGCACAGTCAAGATCACACAGTTTGTGAGTGCTACAACCGGAAAGCTAGAGCAAAGGTTAGATTAGTTGCTACCCTTCTGATGCTCGAGAAGCCACAGGTGAACATTCTGTTGATGATAACAGAATGGAAAGATTCTTCCCTTTGGGTCCCTAGGCACTTAGTCCTATTCTTTACAGTGGAGCTGTGGTCTGAATGCCTTCCCCATACAACCCACACCACACCCCACCATCCATACATTGAAATTCTAAGCTTCAAGGTGATCATAATAGGAAATGAGGCCTGTGGGGTGTGGTTAGGTCATGGTGGTGGAACCTCGGAGATAGGATTAACGCCAGTATAGAGCAAGCTTATGGGAGACACTTCTCAGCCCTTCTACCGTTGAAGACACAACAGGAAGACATAATCTATAAACTAAAAGCAATGGGTCTCACCAGAATTGTTAGAAATAAAGTTCCATCATTTGTAAAGTATCGGCTTATTGATACTTTGTTATAACAACCCAACCGGACTATGGCATGACTGAAGGTACAGAAATTTGTCACAGGTCCCCAGCATCAGACAAGTTAAATTAGGTTCTCTGACTATGAATCCAGGTCATCCATGGAGAATTTTTGAAGCCACAGATAATTTACTTTGCCATCTACAGTGTTATCTGCCCATTAGAATCCCTTGAGGTGCTTGTTCTGATTATTATTGCTAATTTTCAAACTTCCCCTGGTTACTCTGATACCTATCATTGTCCACACAGATATAGATGCAAAAGATATAGATATAGATGCATAGGCTACTGACTCTCAGAAAGACGATCACCAAGAATGGCAGAATAGAAAGCTGAGAAGATAAAAAAGAACAATACTCCCAGGTTGGTAGTTGCTAACCCAGGAATCCACTGAGCTATGCTAGTCGGACTCTTGCATTGATGAGGATACTCAGAGCTGCCAGCCAGTTGAATCCAAAGATAACGAATGGTTACATTCAGCAAGAATTCAGAGGACAAAACTAGAGCCAAACTGACACTATGCCCACGCCCTCATACGAGTGAGTGGAAGCCTTACCCCCACATCAGACAACAAGATAAGACAGTTCTGCCTCCTGGTCTTAAGAGGTCTCACAAGTGAAATGGATAAAATTATTTATTTTCTCATAGCCAAACAGACTATGAAAAACAAAAGTAGAAAGAAAAAAAAGGTGCAGAAAAAGCTTAGAGAAAGTGTTAGACAAATTCTAGGCAGTGCTACTAGAAGGCTAGTAAATGCTTCTGTGTCCATGAATGCAAATGCAATGGAGGGGGGTGAGGAGTAATACCACGAGGACCCTGCAGCAACAGGCTTTGTCCTCCAAGAACTTAGTGGAAAAGCCTTGACAGACTTTAGATAGACTTCCCCCATACACATGTTAGAAATAAAAACTCAAGTTTGTTGCATCTGAAGAAATACTTTTGAGAGCTGGGAATTGGGGAATGGGAAGGAAAGACTATCTAGCAAATTGTAGAAGGGACAAACTGATCCCAGTAGAGATTTCTAAGAGGGAGAGAGGAAATAAAAAAAAAGCTACCCAGTGAAAGCTCACTGAAGTTGGTAAAAGGACCATGTATGGTCAGGTGAATCGATAAGGAGCTGGGATTCCGGAGAGGAAGCAGCCTACAGGGACCGCAGAGAGGCTGTGTTCCAAAATGGCACAAAACCCCATGCTACTGAGCTTGCCCGAGATACCAGCCAGCAATTACCGCCAAGAGTTCTGCCGGGCCCCTTCAGAGCCAAGTCCCCGACACACATTTCCTTTCATTCATTTCGCCTGCTGGACACTGAAGACTTAGCACTTACTTGATCAGGTACAGTAGCGGGGAGAAACCAAAGAGTAAGTTGTGGTTCCTCCCCTAACGAAGCTTCAAATCCGATGGGAGGTGATGGTGAGTGAGCCTGGAACTCAGACTATCATCTATATGACTTAGACCGTTTCGGTCACAGTTATTTTGAAACTGCCTGAGAAGTTGGCTGAGTATGATGGCACAATCTTGCACATTGCATAAAACTGCCCAGCTGAGAGGATGACTGAAGATATCTTTTTGCAATTCATTAGCCTCCAGGGAATGAATAGGTTCTTGTAATTCACACAGACATTGCTTCTGTGCGCTGAGGCCCAGAAAGCAACAACTTTAAGAATGATAGGCAATTCCAAAATAAAGAACAAGGCCTTGATTGAAAAGCTTGGTGGGGAGCCTTGGTATAGGAAAAGGAATTTGAATGAGGCCTGCCAGGTGGCAGGATCAGAATAGGTGGGAGGAAATATGCCATTCCAGACAGGCAGAAGAGCTGGGGCTGAGAGCTGCAGCTACAGTGAGCCCAGCAGGTGCACTAGTATGATGAAAATGCACTAGCTTAGCACAGCTCAGATAAAAGTAGACTAAGGGGAAACTAGCTGAACTTGAAAACAGGAGGCTAAGGACAAGAGGTCTAGTGTGTAAAGTGGGATCATAGCAAAGCAAAATTAGTGCAAAGAGGATGTGTGTTTAAAGCAATTCACAATTATGCCTCCTAAATTAAAGAGGAGGAGGAGGAGGAAGAGGAGGAGAAGGAAGAGGAGGAGGAGGAGGAGGAGGAGGAACTCCTCACCCTTTGCAAGCAAACGTCATGAGAACTATCTGATACATGGGATTTTAGAGGAGTGGTCTTAGTATAGTAGAGTAGGAAGCGATTGTAAGTCCTGCAGAAAGATGACACAGTCCCTGGGGTCTAGGAACATGTGCAGGTCATAGATCCAGGAGGTCTATGGAGTGGAGGATTCTTTACTCACTGTCAAGATCTTTAGATCCTTACTGGAGGGGAAGGAAGACATGCAAAGCTAAGATCTATACCTGGTTGGTGCCTTCTTCCTGTCTTGGAGAGCCTGATCTTTCCAATTCCCCAGACTCCCTGTGCTAAAGGAGTAGCCCAGTTGCTCAGTGCCCTTGCCCAGAAAGACACTTCAGCCAACAGCCACTCCAGGAAATAGATGAGAGATCTTAAAAAAAAAAAAAAGTTGGGGAGGAGGGGCATTGGTGAGGTAGTTAAAAAGAGATTCCAAGAAGGAAGTGTTGGGAACAGAGGAAACAGTGATTCCTGGTATATGTATTCATCATCACAATCCTCCTTAGATGATAGTTACTTTTATTACATACTCCATTTTACACAAGGGGTCTCTGAAGGACAAAAGACTCAAGGTTGTTCCACTGAGAGGTAAAGAAGAAGACAGCCTCGTGTCATCAGAAAGATGTTGATGATACACACAGCAGAGATGAATTAAAATAAGTAACCAGCACGTGTGAAAGGAATTAAAGCTGGCCATAGTGCCATGTCTGTAATCCCAGCACGAGGGAAGCGGAGACAAAAGGATCAAGAGGTTGAGGCCAGAGACCCTGACTCATAAAAACCAAATTATGGAGACATAGCTTAGCAGTAGAGCACTTACTTAGCATATGCAAAAGGAAGGATTCAAAGCAGGCATTCCAACAATTATGGTATGAGTGTGTTTACAATATCTTTGTTCATAATAGCCAAAAGGGGGAAAGAGCCCAAAGACTCCTGAAGAAAATAGCTAAATGAAATGTGGTATGTGTGCACAAGGGGCTATGGTTTGGTCAGAGAAAGGAATGACCTGCTGATACATGCTGTGGCATGGATGTTCACATAGGTGAACATCACACTAAGGAAAGACGCTAGACACAAAAGCCTGCAAAGTGTCTTACTTCTGATCTGCCAAGTAGCCATGACAAATAAAGCTGTAGTGACAGAACATGAGTGGGTGGTTACCAGAGGTGAGTTAAGGAGAACTGAGCAACTGCTTAACCAGTACAAGATTTTCCTTTGGGGATCATAAAAGTGTTTTGGAAACACTTGGTGGTGGTTGAAAAAAAACTGTGAACATAACTACATTCCACTGATGCACACACTTGAAAATGGCCAATTCTAAGTGATATGAACTTTTCCCCTCAAGTTAAAAGCTCAAGATGGGAAAGGCTGCTTGTGACGACACCTGCTTGGAGAAGGAGGACATACAGGGAGGCCTGGGGCTTGTATAGTCGACCTTTAGCTTGTGGATCATGACCTTGCACAAACATAACTTTATTGCAGCACTTAACTGGTGAGGAAACAGGAAACTGTATCTACCAGTCATTGAGAACCTTCCACCCTCCAGGCCTTGTGCTAAGAATTTCATCAACCCAGCATTCCAAGAATGCTATAAGATGATAGATAGGTGATAGATAGATAGATAGATAGATAGATAGATAGATAGATAGATAGATAGATGACAAATGGATAGATGACAGCTGATATAGAGATAGATTGATAGATGAAAGGAAGGAAGGAAAGAAGGAAGGAAGGAAGGAAGGAAAGAAAGAAGGAAGGAAGGAAGAAAGGAAAGAAAGAGGGGCTGGGAAGGTGGCTCAGTGGTAGAGCACTTGCCTTGCATGCATGAGGCCCTGGGTTTGATTCCTCAGCACCACATAAGCAGAAAAGGCCCCAAGTGGTGCTGTGGCTCAAGTGGTAGAGCGCTAGCCTTGAGCTGAAGAGCTGAGGGACAGTGCCCAGGCCCAGAGTTCAAGTCCCACAACTGAGAAAGAAAGAAAGAAGGAAGGGAGGAAGGAAGGAAGGAAGGAAGGAAGGAAGGAAGGAAGGAAGGAAGGAAGGAAGGAAGGAAGGAAGGAAGGAAGGAAGGAAGGAAGGAAGGAAGGAAGGAAAAGAAAGATGACTGATAGGTAGATAGAAAGATAGATGACAGATAGATAACATATAGATAATACATAAATTGATAGATACATAGATTGATAGAGATGACAGATATATAAATAATAGATATATAGATGGCAGACAGACAGATAATGCAGAGAGCTAGAGATAGAAATGATATATGTATCTGTTGTCCCCAAAGACAGTGAGCTAAACATATATTCAGAGAGTATAACTAATAACCTACTCTTAGTAAGTGGCCAAATCAGAATTCAAAGCCAGGTCTCCTGGACTATTCAATCCTATACCTTACAATCCTTCCCCTTCTGTCCCTGAAACTCCAGAGTCCCCTCTCCTATTGGGATGACTCTGGGAACTGTAGATTCTCTACTGTAGATATTTAGCAGCACTTGCACCCCAGATTTAAGTCTTTGGGGGCATAAAAGAAGCAAGCTCATGTTCCCACCAGGAGGGTGCACTGGATCCCTGCCATACAGCCGAAGGAATTGAGAGTGCACCGCTTCTAGTTTTCCTTCCCTACAAGAGAGGGGGACACAGAGTAGTCACTGGAGTTCAGAGCAATTGTTTCTTCCAGACAATTAAAACAACTGTCAAACTATTGAGGCTGTCTTCAGGACTCTGGTTACTAAACAACTCCAAAGGAGGCTTGCATAATAAAAACCCAAGCCAATTATAGTGAAAAACTGAACATCAGAAAGAACCCAGACTTCTTCCCGATGTGCCTAAAGTGTGGAAATAACTAAGGATCTGTCAAACATCCACATGCAGCTCCGGATGAAAAGTGGATAATGAATCTTTTCAAGAGAAAACTAGGTATGGACAAGAGAAAGTGATAGAAACAGCCCAGATCTAGGAGATCAGACCTCTCAATTGTCACTCAAATGATAGGCAACCTAGGCTTTCTAGAAAAGCTGGCATTGGAGAGAATCAATGATAACAAGGAAATCTTAATGGGGCAGCAGGAGTTAATGAAATGGAAATCTGGTGGCCCCAGAGGAAAGCTCAGGAAGGAGCTGGTACTACTGTCTCAGTCCCTCTCTCCACCCCCCCCCCCGCCCCCGTCTCAGTCCCTCCCCACCCCAAAATATCCATACTACACTTGAGATCACCACAAATCTACTTGGACTGTCCTTGAGGGCATTCTGGAAAAAATGATGACTTTAGGAGTCATAAATTAAAGTCATAGATTGATATTCATAGTTCTTCAATCTATGACAAAAATATCTAGTAGAAGCAAAGTAGATAAATCCTTAATCTGGGTGGAGAAAGTTGTCAAAATTAGGAATTTATATCCACTTGTCCTACCCAAGATGGGTTTAGGCCCAGCCTTGGTTCTCTAACTTTGAAATGAGAGTGGGTTCTTTGGAAAACAGAACAGGAATACTTCTGGAAGTTCTGGTTAGAGACTGCGTACTTTCTGAGAGACTTTCAATTATCTGGGGAAGAAAAGGTTAAAAAAGACTGGGCTGTAACTGTGGGTTCCTGTCCCAGGGTTTCATCTTTCTAGTAAGTAAAGGAGAATGGCACTCCTCTAAGAGTTTCAGTTGTCTCATGTAAAAGGATGCGATATATTCTGCTCTCTTTCTAATTTATTTTAATGAAGAACACACACATGCACATTCCACACAATGCTTGGTAAAGTTTTGAATTCTGACATCTCATTTATTCTAGGTCTTTTCTGTGGAGCAGATCATGTTCTTTTTCACATTATGTAATTCTTTACATGACATTTTGAAAATCTTTCTTTTATGGTTTGATGGGGGAGGGGGCTCCTGTCTTCCATCCAGATTATTAGTGTCTTGATAGCTTCCCCCACTGTGCAACAAAGTTATTTAATTGATTTGAACCACAGTATCCTCTAGGTTATTATAGTAAATACTATCTCTCTCTTCTCATAATTGTTGAACAATAAATAATATCTCACTCTCATGATGGTGGAGAAGACTGAATGAACAACAGGTATAAAACTGTCTAGCATTTTTTAAAAAAAATAGTAAACCAGGCACTGGTGGCTCACGCCTGTAATCCTAGCTACTCAGGAGGCTGAGATATGAGGATCACAGTTCAAAGCCAGCCTGGGCAGGAAAGTCCATGAGAGCATTGTAGCTCAAGTGGTAGAGTGCTAGCCTTGAGCACTGAGAAGCTCAGGGACAGAGCCCGGGCCCTGAGGTCAAGCCCCAGGACTGGCAAAAATAAATAAACTAATTAATTAAATAAAATTGCAAAGCACTGGCTGAAGTATCAGGGCCAGATAAATATCATGTTTAGCTTTCTACTAGAATGGGAGGTCTAAACAGCATAGTTGCTGCCATACACTAACAGAATACTTCCCCAAATATCTCCATCTCAAAGTTCAGCATATGGGTGATATGTGAGCTATCATCAACAGGTATAAACTAGTTTATACCTAGTGACTAGGAGTAGGAGGGTATGTTAATTAATGAAGTTATTTTTATGCTCAATCCCCAAATCCCAGTGGCATAACATAATAAAGATGTATGTCTCTCTTGCATTACAGTTCAATACCAATATTAGCTTCCCTTAGAAGTAAGTGACTTAGGGACCCAAGTTCCTATTACTTAAGATATTGTAATATTAATTATATAACCATCACTGTCAGTAGTGAAGAAGAGAGTCCTTGCTTCTAGCCACCTAACTGAGAAAACCAGAGAGAATGCACACAATTCAAGAGATTGTACGACCAATCCTAGAAATGTCACATGTCAATTCTGGCCTCATCCTCTGGTCAGAATCCAGACACATAGCCCAACTCTAACTGGAAAAAAAAAATGCCCTAAAACGTGGAGTCTTCCCAGTTTGATAAGCTTGTGACATTTCCCCCAGCACAGGATAGAGGAAGAAGCAGGGAGGGATGCTGGTTTACTCTGCCTGCTGGCTAAGGAAGCATGTTACTCAGTCTCCTGAGACATGGGTTCAGCTAGGGCCAATCCCCACTCTTGAGAGGCTTTGTCTGCTCTTGGTCCGATGGAGAGTTGCCCTAGGAGAAAGCTGGGCCTCCAAGGCAGGAATCTCATTCAGTACCAGCTGACTTCAGCCTTCGACCTGTGCAAGCCTTAGGCAAGGGAATCGGACCCACCTCACCAGGAGAGGATAACCTGTGACCATGTCTCTGTTGGAATGCTAGCACTGAGCACACATCTCAGTCCTTAATCTCTCCATCCATAAGTTCCAGGACAGAAATTCCTCACTTCTCCATATTCTTTAGCATCTCCTTTTGCCCATCTAGATCCTTCACCCTACACTGTACCCAAGGAAACTGACCTTGTGGACTAGCAGTCTCATTGACTCATTCCCAGTTAAGACCCAACAGTGGGTCCTGTCGCAAGCAGAGTAGAGAAGCAAAAGACAGTGAGGTGAAAATATTGATTCTCATCTCTTTCTCTTAGGCAGGAGGCCATAGTGTCTATACTCTCTGTTGAAGGCCACAGCTCCAGCATCTAGTCCTTCTGTCACTAACAGCCTCCTAGGACCAGCCCTCCCTTCCTCTTTCCCCCATGAGTGTAGTTCACTTATGGTGCCTGGTTCTACCATGCTCCCTTTACTAAGGTATACCCACTGTGCATGTCTAGGTACAAGTGGCCTCTGGAGACAGTAGCCATGGCCTGTGTCCCAAGCACCAGAAGTCAAGTGAGGATTTGCATCTCAAGGCTTAAAGATCCCAGGTGGCTATGGGATGTGCTAAAAAGAGCCCTGAGCTTAGACCTGCTTAGGATAACAATTTGTTTCACAAATGTAGGTGAGTTCATTGGCCTTTTAAAGCCTTATTTTTCATATCTGTAAACATAGAGGACTAAATCATATATATATATATATATATACTATATATATCTATTCACAAGCTTTTAATATATGTCAAATAGCTGCTTTCCCTCTCCCTCCTTTCCTTGTTCCTCTCCCTGCCTTTCCTCCTCTCTTTCTCCCTCCCTCCTTGTTAAATTCCTCACCTCTGAGACAAAAGAGGTTTTTGAAAATTGGATGTAAAGTAACACACCTTCATTACACATCTACTATGAGTAAAGCAAATCTCCAATGTGCTATGGAGGATAAAGAGCTCCATAAACCCCCATGTGTGCTTCTGGAGAGATTACAACTATGAAAAGGGAGAGAAATAGTCCTCAGCCCCTGAAGAACACATGGAGGGAACAGAAGGCACGGGGCAGGATGCTGCCTAGGCAATGGGAGATGTGCCCTGAAGGAATTCAGGCCTGCAGTTGTGAGTTGTCCATATGACAGTTGGGACCCTTAATTGCCTCTTCACCCTAAGCACCTTAATTCATGCAGCAACCTGTCACTGTGTAGCCTGACATCCAATTCTACCCTGGGCAAAACATTCATGAGTATAAATGACATTTTTTTTCTTAATGCTTTTGATCAAAACACCAAAGATAATGCAAAAAGTAAAATAAAATAAAAAGGAGCAGGGAGGAGGGAGGAATGCTTCACTCCCCAGGGTTCTAACTACAGTGGTAAGGGAACTCACCTGGTTGAGGAAGTCTCTGAGAGTTTCCCTTGCAGCCCCCTATAATGCCACATGCTCCTTACACACCTCCCACCCTTCACTCTCTGGCTATTTCAGAGGTTTCAGTCCACGATCAGTTGGCTCTGTTGCTTTTGGCCCTGTGGTGAGGCCAAACACTGTGACAGGAAATATATGAAAGAATGACATTGTGCAAATAACCTGGCAGCCAGGCATTGAAAAATAAGAGTTGGGAGCTGCTTCTTAAAGACATACCTCCAGTAACCTAACTTCCTCCCCCTTGGTCCCATCTCTTAAAGTTTTCACCACTTCCCAATAGTGTCATCAGCTAGGAACAAACCACGTGAGCCTTTGGAGGACATTTAAGATCCTAATCAAAATACCAACACACACTTCCCAGAAACCTGTCTGACTTCTTCATGTAAGCCATCTGCCCTTCCCCCATGTGTTGGTCTAAAGCACAGATGCTTTTGCTCTGTACTTTGTTCATCGATCACTCACTAGTTAGGCAAATATCTGGAAGAAAACACTATGTTGTCTTTGTAATCTGGCTGCCAGGCATAAAGCCTGGCATATCATATTAACATGGAATGACTGACTGAATAAATTGAGTGAATTCTAAGAGTGTCTTCTCAGGAGTTCATTTGAATAGTACAAACTCTCTGGTTCAAGTGAGCATTTGGAGTTATACACTTCAGACAGAGCAGCCAGTCAGTAGTCACCAGAAATCAAACTGCTTCTTAGAGAGAACGAACAGCCTTTGTTTATCTTTGTGGCAATGTTGTAACCTAGAGTTCATGAGATTACACATTAAGCAACCAACAGTTGCCTAGAGTCCCACAGTTAACAAATGGTCAGCCAGATTCACATCCAGTCAACCTGATGTCAGGTGTCAGGACCCCCAGGTTCAGCCTGTTTATAACAGCCTTCTCAACTTGTGGTACCCAGCAGTGCTCAGGCCACAAAAGACCTGGCTGTTTCCTAGCCATACCTCCAATTACATGACATTAACTGAATCTTCATAGTAAATGTGTCTTGTGAGTTAAGGTCATATTAAAGTTATTCGGTGGAACCTGTGGCAAGGAACACGTTAGACACCTGGAGAGAATCTGAGTGAGCCTTCCTGAAGTTTGGGGTAGAAAGAAGCCTATGAGTAAGGGAGGTTGCAGGTTATCTAAAGTACAAGTCCAGGCGGGGCATTTTTAAAAGTTCTGCCAACCTACTTGGAATGCTGTTCCGGCCACATCTCTTTATCACCCCCCTGATGTACATTTGGATAAGGAATCTGCTCAAATTGTTTATTATTTCTCAGAGGAAATGTCACCTAGGAGCTGTCAGCCTATGTGGCAGAGAAACCTGAATTAAAATTACCAGAGAAATTCTTAAACACATAGACTCCTCAACTATTAGAGCTAGAGTATTAAAAATAATAGAAGTTGTGGTTTCTGCATGTACCAGGCGTGTGTGTGTGTGTGTGTGTGTGTGTGTGTGTGTATCCAATTTTCACAATCTTCCCTGTTTAGTATTATCATTCTGGTTTATATGGCTGAAAAGATCACAGGATTAATTAACTAACTTGTCTAAGGTCAGAGAATTAGTATCTAAATTGGAGGTCCAACCCACGGGTCTAACTCAATTTTCCAATTCTTGCCCAATGTCAAGCCCCTCCCTCCTGTACTAACATCATCCTCCTGTTTTTATTATTATTAAATACTTCTACAAAGAGGTTACAATTCTCTAAGTCCTGACTATTTTGTGCAAATAAAAATTTACTGGAATGCAGCTGAATATGTAAGAGTTTTATAAGCTGAAGTTCCACTCTTGGCTGGAAACCAATCATTTACACCATGAAAACTGGCAAACACAAATTAGGGATTCTTTTTTCCTAGACAACTGGTCTACCAGTACATGACTGGCAAAATGAACAGTTGAATAATGAATGCGTCCAGGTCAAAGATTAGTTCTAGAGATTTTTGCCTAGGAATAGGATGGAGGGAAAGGTATTTATCACCTTACATTCCATTCATATTCATGTTCATATCTATTCATATTCATGTCTATTCTTTGATAGTTCAGATTTGAGGAAGAACATTTTCCCTTCCTTGAAACAGGAGTTCTTAATCTGATCACCCACTCCAGTAGATGTATGTCGGTAAAGACCCATCACTCTAACTATCCTAGGTTTAGCCTAACTTTCCAGCATCCTACCTTGTGCCTATCCCCTTCCTAGCCCCACCAAAAAGCATGGTAGAATTCCGTGAGTGATAGAGAGTGAGACATTTTAGATGAAATCTTGAGGCTGCTCTCCCTTTTCCTAAGTAAATCCAGCTTCATTACCTCCAAAAGCTTCACCAAGGAGTGAGGACCCAGCTCTCAAGAATAATCATACTCACATCACATCTCACAACTGGTATTCAAAATCCGGTTTCCTCATTTTTGAGCTGACTTTAAAGCTACATATGTCTCTACTGATTTGGGGGTGGGCCACCGGGGGTGGGGGGGAACTAATATCACCTTAGAATAACACTCATCCTTTTCCATAGAAACCAGAAATTCAATCATCTGTTCAATACATACATGGTGAGCACCTGCCAGTCCCCATCTTCCAACTGCCATCCAGAGCGGCCATCAGAAATGCAGGTCTGGTCCCTAATACACTATTTATGCTGCACTTCTGTTTCCAAGGACATCATGGGATAATGACAAGGGAAAGAAGACCTGGTAATTGTGTTCTGGATATAACACAGCCACCCAGAGAGCCTAGAGTTATCTGTTTCTCAACCTCTGATCCCACAGGCATTTCTCTTTGATTGTAGTGCTTACCTCCAGCTCTTCTGTGGTTTCACACACTATGGAGCACAGGCCTATTGTGTACCAACTGCCTAATTCCTCTGTCTGACTCTCAGCTAAGGGCACTACAGACTTTTTTAAATAAGTTTTTTATTGTGAAAATACTGTACAGCACAGTTACAGTTACATGAACAAGGTAATGAGTACATTTCTTATCAAGCATTGTTGCCTCCTCCTTTGTTAGACTTTATATATTCTTTAACCTTCACAATAGTGGTATGAGGCTGGCATTACTATACATATTTTACTGCTGGTGAAACTGAGAGTAAAAGAAATTAAGTGAATTCTCTAAAGTCAGACAGCTTATAAGTAGGAGATCCACCAATAATGCATAAATATTTGAATCCGAAGCCTACTGCTCTGAACCACTGCCTTATACAATATGACATTTTAATACAGGTATTTGTTGTATCCTGATCAAATCAGAATAATTAGCATATTCATCATCTCAAATATTTATCATTTTTAATCCTATATGCATTATAATATAATGGAACACAGCCAACTTAAATATGTGCATGTGTTTATCTTTTTGAATTAGAAATATTCAAATATCTAGAAAGCTATTTGGAAATATACAATAAATTATTCTTCCTATTGGCCACCCTGTTTGCTATAGTACACTAGGGCTCATTTCTTCTTCTCTTACAATTTATCTACATTTTCTAATGTTTTAGAATAAACTTATTTGTAGTCTACACTGGCAGGTATGAAGCTCCCTGCATAGAGTACAAATAAGTTATATTTGCACTTTTATAGACATTAGCCAATCTTCAAACATTCTCACCTTGGTAAGATGACCATTTTGTCATTCTTTGCCTTTCTCTCCCTTCCTGAATAATTATGCTTGCTTATTTCTACTTCTAATTACCTGACAGGTATTGGTCAGTTTTTATGGCCCCAGTTGCTACTAAGAATTCAGTCTGTTCAGCTCCAGGCTTCTTAGGTGATTTTTTTTTTCCACTCCAAAACTCATGCTAGAGCTTAATCCCCATTGTGAGGTATTAGGAGGGTTGAAACTTAATCCAACTGTGGTCTTTAGAGATTGAAACTCTAGGAGATATTTAGAGTTAAATAAGATTATCCAGATGGAATCCCCACAATTGAATCCTTTTATGAGAAAAAGAGAGGAATCAGAGGACATACATACACACACACACACACACACACACACACACACACACATAAACACACATGCACAACACATGCTCCCTGTCTCTCACCATGTGATGCCCTGCACCATCTCCCAACTTCCAGCATGAAGACCATCACCAGCTCCAGCTCCTTGAAATTCCAGAATCCTGAGCCAAAACAAACTTCTTTTCATTAAAACTTACCCTGTCGGCGCCATTGTGTTTTTAATAACAGAAAATAAACTAATGCCCCTTGTCTACCAAATATAGATGGATAGGTATTGCTTCTAAATAAGAAAAAAAAAGCTTACTTTTTAAAAATAGAATCTTTGTTCTGTGAATCTTTCATAGGTTACTCATTCACGGGAGAAGTACCAGGCCCACAAAAGATAATGCAGCAACAAAGTCACCTGACTGCATTCCTCTAAAACTGAACAAGATCCGGATGCACACTCCTACAACACCTTTACTTAAAATGTTTTCTTTCTACTGCTGTCACTCCACACCCCACCCAGCCTCGCACTGATGTTTTTCTTTCCCTCTTGTTTTTCCTACCCCCAACTCTGCTTTTCTAATTCTCTAACAACAACCAAAATAGAAGAAGAAAATAAATGAGAAATGAGAATGAGCTGGGCACTGGTGGCTCACAACTGTAATTCTAGCTACTCAGGAGGCTGAGATCTTAGGATTGTGGTTTGAAGCCAGACAAGGCAGAAGAGTCCATTAGGCTCTTATCTCTAATAAACTACTCAGAAAAAGCCAGAAGTGACACTGTAGCTCCAGTGGTAGAGCACAACTAGCCTCCAGGTAAAAGAAGCTCACGGACAGTTTCTAGGCTCTGAGTTCAAGCCCCAGGATTGACACCAAAATAAAAGGATCAAAATGAGCATGAAAGTATAAGATGGGCCATTAGACATTTATGTATATATATACATATTATTTATAATTTAATATATTAATAGACACTCATGCATACACAAAAGAATCATTTGGGGGCTGGGATATCTAACATTTAGGGAGGTACTCACAAGGAAGGGCATAGTTAAACACTAATACCAGAGTTCCCCATATTGGATGTAGCTGGTGAGTGGGGTTGGATGATAGAATTGTAGGAAGGGCACATCTATTTCTAGTCTCTTCCCCATCAAAGCAATGGAGGCCTTCTCTACTTTGTACAATTGGGACTGCCACCACCATGCTGAGCCTTCTGGTGACAAAGAATCAGAGAAATAGGATTTCCCATTGACGGGGACACGGACAGCCAACACTGCATGTTTGTTGAAACACATTGGCAGAAAGAGTGCCCTCTGTACAAATCAATGATGATTAAATCCTTTGAGACTTCTTTTTTGAGCTGGTGAGATTAGTTCAGAGCCTGTAGTATGAAGCAACCTGAGAAACATGGTTCTCCAAACGTGCAGAAAGATAGATCCATCATAGGCCAGCTCTGAGAGTCATTACCAGCCACCTCTGAGGACTGGTTATGGACCAACACTAGCATTGTGTGTCCTTCCAGTTCACTTCCAACAAGTTTATTTGGTGAATGGATTATACTCCAAGTAAGGCTTCAATCATTCTCCCAAATCCTCCCCTATGCATGCTAAGTACTGTTGCTGTTGTGGTGTTACTGCTGTTGTTTAGCTCTAGTATAGAAATTGTAAGAAAAACTAAGGGAAATGATCACTAATGGAATACCTTCTTCATGAAAGGTGTTATATAATATGGTCACGGTAACTAATTATATAAGTTCATCTCTTTATGTCCAAAGTGATACAGAATTCCAGGATGTGGTCTAAGACACCAATCTACTTCTCATTTTGAGCCATTATGTAAAGCTGCATATGTCAGAAACTTCTATTTTCATTCTCAATATCTAATCCACCTTCTTATCTCACATGTGATAAGCAACTATGTGATAAGTTAGAACTCTTGCATGTACTAGAAGGTGGAGATGTCCAATAGTGCATGAATGGAAATCAATGGGTGGAGTTGCCAGAAAAGTTACTCAAAAACTATTTTTTAAAGTTATTTTTGCCTTTGCTACTTCCTCTGATTTGGCACTTGGAATATCTATGTGATGGTTGGAGTTACAATGATCATACTGAGATTTTTGAAGGGATTTTGAGGTTGAAAACCATGTACTGAGACTAGTAGCAAACTAAGAAAGCAAGATTGCCATCATGAAGCTACCATAAACTATTGAGAGAAAGAAAATAAGACTTGCATCATTGCTTGTAATATTTGGGCTTCCTATGATATGTAGACTCCATTATAATTCATATACTACATCACCCTTAAGATACTAAAACAACAACAACAACAACAACAACAATACCCTCAAGATACAAATTTTATAACAGCTGGCAACTGATCATCAGAGCTGTGAAACAAAATAACCATAATTGATAATAAAGTAAAAACAGAAATAATAACCTCATTCTTTGGATAAAAATAGTGACATCCAAAAACATGAAATGACTAACTCAAGTCGACTCAGCTCCTAAGAAAAATCATCCAAGGTCAGAGCCAAATCTTCCCATTTCACACCAACCTATGACATAGTCAGCTTCCTCCAGCAAACCTAAATAGTTCCAGAAACACCACACGATATTGTCTGGCACTGAGGATCCTTGCTTCTGCTGCTCTCTCCCTCCCAAGGTGACCTCTCTGAGAATTCTAAGATGGAATGCTCACTTTCTTCTGAAAAGGTACATTCAAATAAACAGCAAAGCACACACATACAAAACAAGAGGGTATAAGGTGTAAAAAAAAAAAAAAAAACCACTCGCAAACAAACTTAACACACTAAGGTCCGTGGGCCAAATTTGGTCCATTGTCTATTTTTGTCAATAAAGTTTTATTGGAACACAACCCTGCCCATTCTGTTACTTACTGTCTTTGGCTGCTTTTTCACTACAGTTGCAGATCTGAGTCTCTGCAATAGAAATCATATGGCCTGAGAATAGCTGCAAGTCTTAACTAGCTGGCCCTTTGCAGAAAAAACATTTGCAGCTTCCTGAAGGAAAAGAGTAAATGTGCTTTCCACTCTGATGACCTCAATAGTAATAACCATTAACACATCAAAGAACCCCCTTAAATTTCAGAGGTAACCACTGAAAGTCATAAGCGCATATGATCCTTCCCACCAACTCCCACAGACACACAGCCCAGGAGGTAAATAACAGAAACCCAAATAGTCTCTTGAATGATAGCATTCAGATAGTGGCCACATGTTTAATGCTTACAGTTTACCTATACCAACCTTTTTTTTTTTTTGCCAGTACTGGGGCTTGAACTCAGGGCCTGGGCACTGTCTCTGAGCTTCTTCATGCTCAAAGCTAGCGCTCCACCACTTGAGCCACAAAAAAAGTCACTTCTGACTTTTTCTGAGTAGTTTATTTATAAGAGTCTCACAGACTTTTTTTCTGCCTGGGCTGGCTTTGAACCACAGTCCTCAGATCTCTGCCTCCTGCGACACTAGGATTACTGGCATGACCCACCAGCACCCGGCTTTTTTGTTCTTTTTTAATAAGAGAAAAACACAAGCCACAAAAATACAACTAAAGGTCAATGGAGTCATTGAGAAAGAGAAAGAATAGGGTAAACTATGAAAGACAGGCTGTCAGCCTAACTGACTAGATTCTCTCCATCAAACACTTCCATAAGGAACCATGGGCCACCTGAAGAGCTGGAAAAGGTCAGGAAAGATGGTGCTGATGCTATGAGAAAGGAAATAAGGAAAATTGGAAAAGGCAGAGTATTCATAAGTAGGGGCAGGAGAGACGGATGGACTGTCACCAAGGGTAAATTGCTCTGAGGATGAGAAATGTGCCAAAAGCTACAAGAAAATCAAATCTCCTGGCCCCACCAGCCGACACAAGGAAAGGAATAATAAAGACCAGACTGCAAGAAGGACGATGTACAAATGGTATTTTTTCCAGAAATAGACTAATAAAATGCAGATGAAACCCATAAAATTGAAAAATGCTTTTCATCACCTGCGATGCAGCAGCACAATGTGCAAAAAAAAAAAAAAAAAGTGTACGTCTGCAAAATCCAGTTAAAAGGGAGCTTGAATTCTGGCTCCACAGCTTCCTAGTGGACCCATGTCAAAACATACCTTACAAATTGTTATCAGTGGCCCTCCTTATCTAGCATCACTCCCTGCAGACACTGCCATGGTGAGTGGGTCAGCATTTCTCTCCAGGGTAATGTTCGGAATAGCCAGGGACAGCAGTGGCATCACTCTCAGCCCAGTACAAAAGACACCTGCTGCGAAGCATCATGCAGGTGTGTACCAGCTGGCCCCCAATATGAAGCCCAGCAATGCCTGGGGTGGGTTTGTGAAAGATCTTGGGAGAAGAGAGCTCCTTCCTGAGTGTAAGTGTAGTAAATCAACTGGAAGAGGGCACCGATTCCGATACTAGTTGCCTTCAGGAAGAGCTGGTACAGGCATGGTATGGATGCTTTTGTGTTCCTTCAAGTTTTAGTGATCATCTATGTCTGCCAAGGTAGCCTTCTTGCTACAGATCTTAATATCTAATCTGACCTTTTCAAAGAGAAATCTTTAAGAAGGCAGTCCATTGTTGTCTTCCCTAGAAGGTAGCTCATTGCTCTCGTGCATTTGAATGAGCACACAGTGTTGGCCCTCTGTGTTCCCATCAATGGAAAAGTCTCCTAGTTCTCTGACTCTGTCACATCCATTCAGATTGGTGACATCGGTCCCCACATCGGTCCAAGAGGAAGGACTTTTTTTTTTATCATCTCTAATGAGAAGAGCTGTTTCCAATTGAGGTCTGAGTTGAACACGGTTGGAACGTGTGTCACTTAACTTGTCTGAGCCGCAGTTTCCTCTCCTATACAGTGTGTATAGCAGAATGGGGAAATTACTGCTGCAGCTGATTGAGGGTCAAGCTTGAACTTACTGTATGAAAAATATTCTGTCGTTCACCTCAGAAAACAAATCAAAGTGTTGGCATCAGGCGCTTTCCCTGCAGGCTCTAGGAGAGCATCATCTTGTTCTACTGACTTTTCTGGCTGCTCAAAGATGTCCATGATCCTTGGCTTATAGGTTCATCCATCTTCAGAGGCAGCCGTGGGCATTGGAGCCTCACTCACATGCTTTCTTCTGACCTGGATTCTCTGCCCCCACCTTCTTTCCTTTATGGTCCCATTGGACCACTAAGAAAATCCACACAGAGTCTTTCCATGCAAGGTCAATTAGTGGACAACCATATTCTATCTGCAACTTTAGCTCCTCTTACTACGTAATATAACATAGTCACACCAGCTGGAATTAGGGGGAAGACGTCACGCTGCCTGACACAAACAATTTAGCAGATAAGAGGTCTCAGGACCGCAGAGCAAAGGGTAGGTGGGAGATGATGATCAAAGGAGGAAGATGTATTATCAGGACATCACATGCCAAGCCCAAAGATGCTCTGATCGGAAGTGGGTCACAGTATCAGGATATCACAGGAGAAGGATAAGCTGAGTAACAGATTGGGAGGTAAATGTTCTGTGGTACAGAGCAGGGAGTATTTATCAGTGATAGATGAGGGCTGGAGAGAGATGGACTTGGCCAGCCTGAGGAACTAGCTAAAGTCAAGTGAGGTCCAGGCAAAGAGCTAGCCTGGTTCAGAATTGACACTAGGAAATTTGAGTTTCCAATACCCCCAGTGTTCACAACTGCCTTTTAATGAGTGTTTATTTCATGCCAAACAAAATACTAAGTAATATAGAATCAATCTGACTCAGTTCTCAGAGTGATCCTCTGAGGCAGGAAATATTGATGCTATGTGGTGGATAGGAACTGAACTGTACAGAGATGAAATGATCTGCCCATGGACACTCAAGTACGGGGACTAAGTCAGGTTTGTCTGACTCTAGAGTCCACAAAACGTTTGAGTAATATCTTCCTTTTCACACACAGCTTCTGTAACAAAACTGACATGCTTGTCAGACTGGAGAAAGGGGTCTTGCAAAACACTTGCTACTGGTAATTTCAAAATTTTTATAGCCTAAAATTAATTTATAGAATCAAAAATAAATTTTTATTCTCAATATGTGACTTTTTAAGGTTTCTTTTTTAAATTTTCTTATGATTATAGAGGTGATTACAGAGTTACAGTTACATAAGGCAGGTAATGAGTACATTTCTTTTTGGACAATGTCACCCCTTCCTTACTTTCTCCCATCCCTACCTACAAATTGTATAGTTCATTTTCAACAGAGTGTCCAGTGAGTACCACTGCTGCGTTTGTTCACCCTTTGTCCCTCCATTTCTGTGCCCCCCTCTTACCTACCCAAATTGATAATAAAAGCAACAAGACCAAAAAAAGAAAACAAAATAGCAACAAAGGAAAAAACTCATTTCCATTTCCTGGAGTTCATTCACATATTTATGTCAATATATATTATTTTCTATGATCAGAGGCACACAGGCATTGTGCCTTTGTGATCCTCTCCTGAGAGTAGCCTCTTTGGTTCTCACTGTGTGTGAATACCTAGAGTCCTGTAGAATTAATCATGTCCCATGTATTTTAGATCTAGGTTCTGCACATGAGAGAAACCGTGCGCCATTTGTCTCTCTGAGCTTGGCTTACCTCAATTAACGTGATATTTTTAGGCCCATATATGTCCTGCAAATGACATAATAGTCTTTCTAATGGCTTTACAAAATTCCACTGTGTATAGGAACCATAGGGTTTTTTTTAATCCACCTTGTTCTTTGTTTTTTTGTGTTTTTTTTTTTTGTTTTTGTTTTTGTTTTTGTTTTTGGTCCGGTCGTGGGGCCTGAACTCTGGGCCTGGGCGCTGTCCCTCAGCTCTTCAGCTCAAGGCTAGCACTCTACCACTGGAGCCACAGCGCCACTTCTGGCTTTTTTCTTTTTGCTTATGTGGTGCTGAGGAATTGAACCCAGGGCCTCAGGCATGCAAGGCAAGCGCTCTACCACTGAGCCAACTTCCAGGCCTGTTCTTTGTTATTTTTATTTTAAGCAGTATTGAAGTTTGAACTCAGAAAGTCATGCCGGCTAGGTAATTACAATTTGAGCCATTCCACCAACCCTTCTTGCTCTGGTTATTTTTGAGATAGGGTCTTGCTTTTTGTTCAAGCTGGCTTGAACCACAATCCTCTTACTCACACATCCTGCTATAACTGGAATGATGGGTGTGTGTTGCTGCACCCAGCTGCTAGTTGAGATGGAAGGGTCTCATGATCTTTTTCCCTGGGGTGGCCTGGAACTGTGATTCTCCTAATCTCTTAGCTGAGTAGCTAAGATAACAAGCATGAGCCACCACTGCCCTGCTTATATGAACTTTGGAACTGTTTTTGTCACTTTCTATCTTAAGTGTTTCTAATCACACTTTCTAGTGTCAAGTAATTGATGAGTACTGGTGGGGCACCTTAGGCTATGTTCTTGGAAAATGTTTTCCCAGTCAATAAGCAGTTTGAAAATCTTAGTTACACCTCTACCACTGGACCAAAAAGCATCACCCCTTAGTGTTACCATTCTGCAAAGACTTTGAGCAATTACAGATAAAGTGTCCACCTCAAGGCTCCTGTCCCTTTTTTTCTCTTTCACTGGAGAAAGCTGTCCATTCTTCCCTCCAGGTATCTGAACACTGGGCATAGTAGTCAGTTCACTTCAGCTGCAAGGGGAAAGGAAGCCGATAATTTAATTTTGTTTTTCAGAGTCTAGTGGATAAATTCCAAATGGGCATTGATTCACTTTCAGCAGAAAACTCACCCGCAGAACGCCGTGGTATTTGAGGCAAAGACAGCCTTTCTTCTTATCTTAAAAAAAAATAGAAAAATGCCTTTCAAGACTGAGTTATGGCAGGGCGCTGGTGGCTCACACCTGTGATTCTAGCCATTCAGAAGGCTGAGATCTGAGGATCCTGATTCAAAGCCAGCCCGGGCAGGGAAGGATGTGAGACTCTTATCTCCAATAAACCCATCAGAAAACTGGAAATGGTGCTGTGACTCAAGTAGTAGAGCACTAGCCTTGAGCTGAAGAGCTGATGGACAGTGACCAGGCCCAGAGTTCAAGACCCACAACAGGAAAAAAAAAAAAAAAAGACTGAGATATGAGGTCCTCCCCTCCCAAGAACCCCACCCAGATTCTGACAGCATCATAGGTTCTAGATACTAGGAGGAGAATTCTGCCCTACCAAGAAGATGAGGTTTCTTCTCTAGGGAAGTTCTTCTCACATATCTGACCAACAATAGTTTTGCCAGCTGATAAGACTCAGAGGCAATGGGGAAGGAGAGCAAGCTTTCTAAAATAGAACCAGATCACATTGCTCCTCTTCAGTCCTCCAATGGTCTGCTGTGGCCCAGGGGACTCATTCCAAACTACTATCCAAGTACACAAGGCTCCTTATAACCTGCCTTCAGCTTGCCTCTCTAATCTTTTCTTTCTCCAATCTACAGACAGATCCTACATTCTGGTCTTACCAAACAATCCAGTTTCTGAGTGCTCCAGGTCTACAGCAGGACATGTTACTGAACTGCCTAGAAAGAAAAATCTTCTGCTCAACCTCCACTTTGTTAATGGAGATGACCCTTTGCAACCATTAAGACCTTAGTCAGATATGTACCCACCACTCCAGCACCCATGCACTCATCCATCCATCCACCCATTCATCCATCCATCCACCCATTGGTCCATCTACGCATCCATCCATCTATCCATATACCCACCTACCTACCTGTCCTTCCATCCATCCACCCATCCATTTATCCATCCACCCATCCACCCATCATTCATCCCATGACTTGCCCACTCATTCATCCATCCATCTACCCATCCGCTCATTCATCCATTCATGTATACATCCACCTACCCATCCATCCATCTATCAATCGACTTGCCTAGAGTCACCATGTATGTATCTTCATGTAAACAAGCACAGCACAGAAGCTGAAAAAGCAGACAAGGCACTTCTTTTTTCTACCACTGTTGTAGCTTCCCTCAGCCCTCTCTCACTCATGGCCAGGGTTGAATTCTTCTCTCCCCATGACTTGTATCCATGGTAATACATCAACCCATAGCCTCTGTGGTTCTGATTTAGGGACAGCTAGACAAGCTTTCTAATACCTGATCCCACTCAATTATTATTATTTCACCTTAAATAAGTTTCTCCATTATCCTGATCCTTGATTGCTCTCTTCTGTAGAATAGGGGTACTAATGCCTACCTTCTAGAAAGTTTATATAAATTAATGTAACTTATAAGGTCACTAGCATTCTCTGGTGCAGTGAGTATTTAGTAAATAGTATTATATGTTTTAAATATATTATATGTTCTAAATATATACTTTAAATATGTACTTTTTCCATATTTAAAGTATATATTTAAAAGTACATATTTAAAGTATATATTTAGATGTCCATCTGTATGTACAGTGAATCAGTTCCAGGACCTCTCCCTGCCCCCATAAATACCAAAATCCATAGATGCTTATGTCCCTCTATAAAATGGCATAGTATTTACGTATTGCCTATGCCCATTCTTACTTACCCTTTAAATCACCTAAGGTCACTGGTAATACCCAATACAATGTCAGTGTCCAAGTGTTATGTTTTGGATATCTATGGAGTGTGTTTGTCCAAGGTTCATGTGTCAAAGACTTAGCCCATAGTGCGGTGATATTGAGGAGAGGTGGGAGCTTTTAAGAGCTGGGGCCCACTGGCAGATAGTCAGGACTATAATGAAGATGAATGCTTCTCTTACTGAGCCACTTGTTCTGGTGAGAGTGGCTATCATCAGTGACATTGGCACCTGCCTTCTCTCTTGTTTCTTGTCTCATATGTGACCTTTCTCCAGCACATGCTCCTTACCTCATGGAAGATTATCAGTACCTGACCAAGCTGATATCAACACTATTCGGGTATGTATCTCCATAACTGTAAACTAAACAAACATCTTTCCTTTATAATGTACCTAGTGTCAAGTATTCTATTATAGGTAGTAACCCAAACCAGACTAAGGCACTATGTAAGCAGCTATTACATTATATTATTGTTTGTTTGTTTGTTTTGGTCCAGTCATGGGGGCTGACCTCTGGACCTGGGTGTTGTCCCTCAGCTCTTCAGCTCAAGGCTAGCGCTCTACCACTTGAGCCACAGCGCCACTTCCAGCTTTTTTCTTTTTGCTTATGTGGTGCTAAGGAATTGAACCCAAGGCCTCAGGCATGCAAGGCAAGTGCTCTACCACTGAGCCACCTTCCCAGCTCTACATTATATTATGAAGGAGTAATGAGGAGGGAAAAAAATGTCCCTTACAGACACAATTTTTTGTTCAAATACGTTTGCCAAGGGTTGATTGAATCTACAGATGTGGAGTTTATGGATACAGAGCATCAATTGTATATATACATCACGTTTCAAAGTGAGTGTCCCTAAGAAGGGTGGCTGGAAGTAGAGAAGACAAACCCTCCAAAAGGAGAAGCCTGTAAGTGAGTGATGGAACAACCCTATATAACCAGTCATTAATGGCCTCAACTCTGTGAAAGACAACTATAAAGGAAGAGCCCAGATCCTCTCCTGCAACTACTCAACATTGTACTTTTCAAAAGCAGAATCAAAGACCCAGTGACACTGCTGCGAATCCTTGCAGAGCCCAAAGCTTCAAAAGACAAGAGTAGGAAGTAATTAAGAGAAGTTAGCTGTCTCAAATTGGTTTGGGAAGCAGGTGGGGTGTAAATAATACATAAAATAAATAAGGAAGATTAACACTTTTCCTCCTAACAGCAGCAGAGACTGCCTGAAGCTGATAAACCAGAAGGCAAACGAAAAGACCCTGGAGATGAAAGGCAGATATCAGCCTACCTTCAATCATGAAAGAAGGGCAATATCCTCATAAGAAGGGCAGAGGAGAGCGAGACAGTCTTCAAAACAAGACGACGAGACACAAAGTACACCTTATTTATAAGCAGCAGTGAGAAATTAATGTCTTTTTTTTAATAAAGAAAGGCTTTTGTAGAAATGCAGGCATGAGTGTAAAGAAAGTCAGCTTCAAAGTTATTGCAAACAGAAAGCTACCCAAACTGTTCATAATATTACTGCAAGAATCTGCATCCCTAAGGCTAACATTTCACCCCTTCAAATGATGTTACTGGTGAAATATTATTTTTTATTCAGCAAATGTTGACTGAGCACCTATTAAGTATCTAGTACTGTTTATCGAAGCGCTGGGAATATATTAGCAAATAAAACAAAACAAGATCCCACTGGAGAAGAGAGATGGAGAGGGGGAAAAATTAAATAAAGCAGATCATTTCTAAGGGGTGACAAGTCTCTCACAGAGACATAAAGCAAAATGATGAAGAAATGGAAATTGGTGAACAGAAAGGCTCTCTCTGGCACTGAACGAGAAAGGATTAAGCAAGAAAAGCTCGTGGGAGGACAAGGTTCTGAGCAGAAGGAAACTCAAGCTGAGATGCTGGAAGAGCTACCCCATGGGATGGATGAGGAAAAGAAAGGACTCCAGTATACCTGGGGAAGGCAGAGCAAAAGAGAGCGGACAGAGAGAAACAGTCAGGAAAACAGGAGGACAGGATGGTATTGGGCCCAGCAGGTCAGACAAAGAGGGCAAATTCTACCCCACATGCAACAGGAAGTCATTTGAGGCTTTAAGCATGGAAGGGAAAGAATCTGACTTATATTTGCAACATCACATTTCAAATCACCAACACAATGGGAGTCGCTCTCTGATAGGCATTCTTAGAGGAAGCTCCTGATGCAACTAAACAGCAGATAGCTTCTCCTAGAGCGAGGCTCCAACAACCATCTGGAGAACCTGTGCCCATACCTCATAGAAATCCCAGGGCCCACTGGCCCAAGCTCATATCATATCATTCATTCATACAACAAATACTGGAGACTCAATCCTGGGCCCATGGCAGTCAATACAACAAAATCTATATCCTGAGATAGCTTAACAATTGAACAGGGACACAATCAACAGGGTACCAGGGCTTATGCCTTTAATCCTAGCTACTCAAGAAGATGAGAGCTGAGGATCACGGTTGGAAACCAGTTAGGTCAGGAAAGTTCATGAGACTTTTATCTCCAATTAATCAACAAAAGGCTGGAAGTAGAACTATGGCTCAAGTAGTAGAGCACCAGTAAAAGAGCTCAGAGACAACACTCAGGCCCTGAGTTCAAGCCCAGTACTGGCACCAAAAAAAGGGCGGGGGAGGGGTGAGACAACTAATAAGTGAAATAAATAGTTACAGTTGGTGCAGAAAGTACTATGAAGAAATATAAAATGGCATGAGGCACTAAAGCATGCCTGGAAATTGCATCTCCTTCTTTAGAGGAAATCTTGCTCTAAGGAATGGAGATTTGAGGAGATAGGCTGAAGGAAGCCAGGTGGGTTTCAAGGAAAAACTTTCCCAGCAAGGAAACAGCAGCCACAGAGGCTCTGAGATTTCAGCAAGGCTGAAGCAGACTAGCAATGAAGAGGAGAGCAGAAGACTCGGAAAGAGATCGACTGGGAGGGCTGTAAAACCCATTTTCCTCATCACTACTCTTCGGAGTCGTCTTCCTCACTTATGAGCTGCCCATGAACAGCATGAGTGCAGCTGGAAGCCTTCTAGTCTGCGTCATTGGTCCATCTGTCAGACCTGTGAGGATACCACTGTGTCAGCCAGGGCTGAGTCAGGAGACAGAAGCCATACCAGTTATCTGAATGGGGAAGACTTGGATATAAACAGTTATTAGTGTGTAAACAATGGTCAACTATTTCAAAGGGTCTCAGGAAGGCAGAAATAGTATAAGAAGGCACCTGTGGTGGCTCACATCCATAATTGTAACTACAGTACTTGGAAGGCAGAGATTAAGAGTCTCAGTGCAGGCAAAAAAAAGTCTTGAAACTCCACCTCCACCAGTCAAAAGCAGAACATGATGTTGGGGTCAGGTATGTGGAACACATAAACAGGAGGATCATAGACCAGGAAAAAAGAGAGAAATCCTATTTGAAAAATAATGAAAGTAGCCCAGGTGGTAGAGTTCCTGCCTAGCTAATGGCAGGAGGGAGCAGGGCCTGGGTTCAAACCCCAGGGCCACTAGAGGGGGGGGGGGGGGGGGAAGGAAGGAAGGAAGGAAGGAAGGAAGGAAGAAGGGAATGGAAGGCAGGCAAGAAAGTGATGGAAATCTGAATATACTGATGTACATGAGATTCATATATGCAAATAGCATAATGAGATGCACTGAAAACTGTAAAACAATGGGGAGAGGGATAAGAAGGAGTAATAGAGGAATGAATTTGATCAAAGTACAGTATATGTGGAATGGAAGTTCCACAATGAAACCCTTTTGTATAATTAATATACACTGATTTAAAAGAAATAACCGTAACACAAGTGTGGCTGATAGTAACCCCGAGCTTCTAGAAACACCTGGAACAATCTAAACCCCGAAGTCTGCTAATCAGGCTTTTTTTTTTTTGTAATATGATGCCGCCCAAGATTCCAACCTGACCCTTCTCCACCTCTGCATCTTGCAAAGTCTGAGACGATGTTATCTCCCTAGCATGTGCTTCTTTCCATGTTCCAACTTTCCCAGATTTCTAAGTGAGAGAATTTTAAAAACCAGCATGACACTTATAATAGTCATTTTGCTCTTAACCCTCCCCACTGAGCTCGGCTTCACATTGTTCCTTTGATGTAGAACTTCTCTGCTCAAATTCATCAATCACCAGGACACCCAGGCAGCATTAAAGAGGAAGTCTCTCGCCAGCCCCTTTAAACAGACAGAGCCCAATCTTGCAGTGTGTGCTTTGACACTGTAAAAATGAAATCTGACCTAAGACTCCCACCTCCAGAAGTCACCCAAGCAATATCTTGCTCATTAATTCAACCCTTTTATTTCCCCCCTACCTATTTTCTATCTCCTGTCGTTTTCTGATCCCCACTTTCTGGTCCTAATATTGGGTGTCCTTTCATTTTCTGCCTACTTAAGATCTGTTGGATCTCTGCACTCCTGGGGCACAAAAAGTTGCTTCTTTGCTACCTGATCTACTGAAGAGGCAGCATAATAGGACTTCTTCCTGTGTATATCCTCGTTGGCCTCATATGGTCAAATATGTCGGGCTTCAGCTCTATTTCAGTTCTGTAGACATAGCTAGAGTGTCTCCAATGGGGCCTTGTGGGGTCAGGCTGAGCTGCTCATAACTTAATACTCTAGTATTAAATATTCCACATTTATGACAAGCAAAAAGCTGATTACCCATGATCATTTCAAAGCAAATTGAACACCAAGGAGGAAGAAATACTCGTTTTACTTCCCTTCCCTTCCCTTCCCCTGCCCCGCCTCCCCAGTCCTGGGGCTTAAACTCAGGGCCTGGGCACTATCCCTGAGCTTCTTTTGCTCAAGGATAGCACTCTACCACTTGAGCCACAGCACCACTTCCAGCCTTTTCTGTCTATGTGGGACTGAGGAATCGAATTCAGGGCTTCATGCATGCTAGGCAAACACTCTACCACTAAGCCACCTTCCCAGCCCAGAAGACACATTCTTGACAGTAGACAACCAGTAGACAAAGTCAAGACTCACTTCGAAGAGAAAGCTGACAACAGAAAAGGCCAATAAGAGGAAGGCCATGAGTTGTGGAAAAGTGGAACAATTCTATGTGTTCATTTACGATGTTAAACACCTACAGTCATGTCCTAGGCTCAGGTTAGGCCGAGGGGGGTGGAGGAGAGGGAGAAGGGGAGATAGAGGGAATGTCAGTACAATATTTTCCTTTCTTGAAATCAAATATTTTCATTAACCAGGGTATCGCTACATTTCATCTCTTCTAAACCTGCCCTGTTTATCAGTGTCGAGTGATACACATGTTGTGAATTCCTAACTAGGAGAAATTTGATATTTCCCCCCTCTGCTTTTTAATCACTGAGATATAGTCCATTTTCTTCTCATTTTTCCAAAGCACTTTCAGTCAAACGCTCATCAAGATGCAGTAAGTGTAATTTCCTCGGAGGGGCTGGCTCTCTGAAAGCCAATCATCCCCTCTACTGGAGGAAGCTGAGCAGCCAGGGTGGGGTTGCTTTAGTCTGGGATTTTTGTTTTGCTATCTTGGTTCTTGATTTTTGTTTTTGTTTTTTTTTTTCACTTCTTTAGTCAAGTAAAAAGCAATCTTTGGAGGTTGGTTGGATTCCAGAAATAAAGTATAAAATTAAAAATAACAATATAAAAGCCTTCTTGTGTATGTAGCACAAATAGAAACCAAAACATGCCACACTTACCTGCCCATGATTGCAAAGACAGTAGAGGTTTGAAGTCCTTTACAGTGCTAAAAACTAGATGCACAGTTGTGTGCTAATTGTGTGTGAGAGAAATCACTGACGATTCTATACAACAGCAATCAGATTTGACGGTGAACGTTAAGATCATCAGTGAGAGACAAGATGGACACAAGGGACCTCCAGATGCAACACTATGAGAAGAACCCAGAATCCCTCAGGATATTCAGAGATGGAAAACCCAAACCTAACTCTGAAGAGGAAAATAAAATCTCAGCGAGAGAAACTTTCCATTAAACACAAAGATGATTTTGTACCTTCTGAAATGTTAATGTCTTTTTTGGTGGTGGTGGTGGTGGTGGAAGGGCCTTACTCTGGGCCTGGGTGATGTCCCTCAGCTCTTCAGCTCAAGGCTAGCACTCTACTACTTGCCAGGTCTGGCTTGTTTCTGCTTATGTGGTGCTGAGGAATCAAACCCAGGGCCTCATGCATGCAAGGCAAGCACTCTACCACTGAGCCAACTCCCCAGTCCCAAAATGCTAATGTCTTAAATGACAAAAATAAATAAATAAAAAGCTACAAAGTGATTCAAATTGAAATGTTTCAGATCGAAGGAGGCTAAAGAAATAAGATAATTGAAGGCCCTGCTCTTGTGTGGGAGGAGGTGAAAAGAAATGCTAGAAAGGATATTATTATTAAGTCACTTGATGAAATTAGAATATTCACCATAGATGGAGTTATCCTATTTCTGTTAAATTACAGAAGTTGATATAAAGTAAAAATGTTTCTATTCTTAGGAAACACATAAAGAAGTAAAATACAAAAATGTTAGCAAACTAGTGTCAAATGGTTAAGAAAGAAATTATGAGTGTATGTGTGTGTCCATGTGTGTCCAAGGTTGTACACACAAATCATAAAGCAAACCAGGCAAACTGTTAACAGTAGATTCATCTAGGGTATCTTGGTGATCTTTAGTTGATTTCCTTGTCCTTTTTCAATCCAATTTGTCAGTTCGTGAGTACAATGCCTCTTGATCAGTATTACCTATTCCTTCATCCTCTTCCATCTCTCTCAACCTTTCAAGTAACCTGATTCTGTTTTTTCACATATACACATTGAATATGGTGTCTATATATGGTGGCTATTTCCTCTCTCCATGTTGGACTATTTTATTTCTTGTAGTTCTTATAAAATCCCATTGTCAAATAAAATTAGAGGAGATTCTTTTGTTGGTGGTAGTTGGTTGTAGTTTTGCTTTTGCTTACAGAAGTGTGTTGCTTTGTTCAACTCTGAACAAATATCACAGGGGAAAGAGCTGGGAGATATTTTTCTTTTAAGATGAGCCAAACCAAAAGTATTTCAGAAAAATCTCAGGATCAGAAAAAGCTTACGTGCAAACATACACACACACACACACACACACATACACACACACACACACACACACACACACCTGTAAGACTTGTGCTTTCTTTTACCCTGTCAAGTAACTTTATTAACCTAAACACTTGAGTATAGACAGGCCAAAACAACAAGATGTCCTTGGAGAGTTTTTAATTTACTTCTTTCATTCACATCTTCATCTCAGCATCACTCACCAGGTGACCATCCATCCCCCATTTACCGGGACACTTAGATGGGAGCTTTCGGTACTAAGAATGGGAGAGTCCTCATTGGTTACTCTATGCTTTAGTTTTGACAGGGCTTTGCTTCCTCACCTATAGCATCTTCTCTTACTTACAGTCTCTGCCTCTCTCACACACACATGGGCCCTTTGCTCTGCTGACATTCTCATCTGCCCATAGTAGAAAGACTCAAATCATTTGAGGAAGTGCTAGCCATGTTAGAAGATCTGAACAGAGGAGTTTTATGTCAGCACCCTTCCCTCCCTTGGTTTCTGGGTTTCCTTCCTACTTGGCTTTCTGCAAAACTCAATCCTCCCATTGTTATGTGAAAAAAGTCTGCCTCTGGAGCTTGTACTCACAAGTCTCCATTTGCAAAATCTGAAGCATTGTCATCAGGTTTACTAAACACTGGCCAACTCTATACTTTTCATTTTAGAGGTAGAACCCTGACAGTGACTTTGAAATGTCTGCTTGCTTTTTTTCTGCGATTTCCTTCTCTCTATGGTACTGGGGAGAATGTCCCTTGTCACAAAAGAGAATAATATTTATTTCTGTATACATTGAACTTCATGTATACTTTATTCTTATTCTTTGAAAGTAACAATTTGTCATCAGTGTGTGTGATTGGATTCTAGTAGCTTTGACATGTAAATTTCAATACATATTCAAAACACTCTTATATACAGCACCTCATTTGATGAGTGCATTGTCACTCATAGACAGACAGAACAGATATTTGATACCTAGTTAACAAGTCAAAACCTACAAGCTTAGAAAATTAATGTGTATGATAAGCAAGAAGAGCTGTGCCTTTGACACTAAGCCTAGGACTCTAACCACCATTGCATAGCTTCATACTTATTCTGTATTAACTAAAATGTCCAAATAACAACAACAACAACAAAAAACTTGATGTGGGCTGGGAAGGTGGCTCAGTGGTAGAGTGCTTGCCTTGCATGCCTGAGGCCCTAGGTTCGATTCCTCAGCACCACATAAGCAAAAAGAAAAAAGCCAGCAGTGGCACTGTGGCTCAAGCAGTAGAGCGCTAGCCTTGAGCTGAAGAGCTGAGGGACAGCGCCCAGGCCCAGAGCTCAGGACCGGACCCAAAAAAACAAACAAACAAAAAAAAAAAATACTTGATTCCTGAGTCACACCCTATGTGAGAAAATTTGCCCAAGAGAATGGTGGAGCAGACCTGGTTAGGTGAGATGAAATTTCTTTCATCCTTGTGAAGAACTCCTGGTCCTGCACATGCAGCCTGATCTTGCCCTACAGGAACCCTTACATTCAAACCAAGAACTTATTAGGCCCTGGACAGGAAGTGACTGTTCTCTGCTGACCTAAAACAGCATACGATGCTGTCTGTGGAGATATTGTCTCCATATGGAAGTCCCAGTGAGCTGGTAACCCCTTTGCCACCTCTATTTTCCTAGATTTCCACTGCCTCAGCTTTCTGTGTAATGTCATAGCTTGAGCAATGTCCCAGTTTAATTTTGCCTCTGATAAAGTCAACCTAACTGGTTTCTTTGCACACTAGCCCCTGTCAATTGCCTTCACTGCACATAGAACAGCCACTCACTTCCTCCAGTTCCCTCTCGTATCAGTATCAGCTTCCTTGTTTTATCTGACAGAAACGAGATCCCATTTCACCTCTACCGTTCAGACGAGACTGCCCTGCACTTTACCCTAATAGCTTCTCTCTTTGCTTCTTTCTCTCTATGCTTGCTGGGAAAACGAGATAACCTTGCTATGGACAACCTGCTCCCATCAGAGTCCTCTTTTCAGGAAATGAGGTCAGGCTTGGAGCGAGGAATAACCAAACAATGTAGGGTTCTGGGGGCAGAGGCTTATTCAGTATGATTCCTCAGAGCCAAAAGTTATTCAAGATAGAAGTGAAGTGTTAGCTAAAGGTTAACCAAGGATTTAAAGCCAAATGATACATTGATTGATAGGTCTAAAGGAGAACTTCTTGATACAGCAGCCACAACAGAGCGGGTTGGATAATTGCTATGGGGCATTGACCTGCACACTGGAAATGTCTAGCAGAAACTCTGTCTCTGCACACTAGTATAAATAGCAACCCCTTAGTTCTCTGACATCAAAAATGTTTCCAGGCATTACCAAATGCCTAGATTGGGTGAAGCAACATTAAACACCCACTGAGAACCATTGGCCCAAGATATGAGCATAGGGTAGAAAGAGAAATACAATGTTGTATGGTTAGTCAGGTAAGCAAGTTACTGAAATGATTGTTGGGAGGAATAAAACTGGGAGAAAATGAGGGAGAGGGAAATGTACTCAATACCTGACATATATAACTGTAACCTCTCTAGCTATCACCTTTACAAGAAAAATTAAAAAGCAAAAAAAAAAACTGATCAAGTAAAAATTTTTGCCATGAGAGAGAGACAGACAGAGACAGACAGACAGACAGACAGACAGACAGACAGACAGAGACAGACAGGATAGAGGGGGGGAGGAAAGACTGACCTCCATCCCATCCTAGAAGCTGGGTATGACTATATGGTTTAAGAAGAGCCTCATGGGGCTGGGAAGATGGCTCAGTGGTAGAGTGCTTGCCTTGCATGCCTGAGGCTCTGGGTTCGATTCCTCAGTACCATATAAGCAGAAAAAGCCAGAAGTGGTGCTGTGGCTCAAGTGGTAGAGCGCTAGCCTTGAGCTGAAGAGCTGAGGGACAGTGCCCAGGCCCAGAGTTCAGGCCTCACGACCAATGACAAAGGAAGAAGGAGGAGGAGGAAGAAGAGGAGGAGGAGGAGGAGGAAGAGCCTCATAGAGCCATCTAAGATTATTTTCCCAGTCTGCCCAATGTGGTCAGTCTACGTATGTTAGGCAGCTGCTCAAATCTGTAACAGTCATCCCAATCACAAGCACTGAGTTTTCTTTTTCACCTAAGAAGTGTAGAGGTAAACAGCTGATAGTAGCTCAATAATTGCAGAGCTAATTTCTTAGTAATCTTCTTAGTCATTCCCATGTGCTCCAGGTTGGCTGCTCTAGCTTCAGGCATTTTATCCATATGTTCCAGGAAGAGAAAGAAATAGAGATGGTGTCAGCTGTACTCATCTCTTTATGAGAAGAATCATTTTTAGAAACAAAGAAGGATGAGAAAATGAGCATTTAGGTTTTCCAGGTTTTACAGAGCAGGTGAGTCCAAGAGAAATGGGTATTAGATCAGTGAAAATCCTTCCATTTCCTCTACAATTTCCCCTACTGTTATTACCCTGCTACTCTCTCTAGCATAGAAATCAAAAGTTACCAAAACGAAGAGTCTCAGTAAAATAGTAAGACTGCTCATCTAATAAACCTAACCTTCCAGCTTTTATTTTGTTTTATTTTTATTATTATTATTGTGAAAATACCATACACAGGGGTTACAATTATATGGGCAATTGTTTTATTATTTTAATTTTTTATTGTTATTATAGAGGTAATGTACAAAGACATTACAGTTATATAAGTAAGGTAAGGAGTATATTTCTTTTGGGACAAAGTCACCCAGATTAGTTCAATATAATAACTTGCCCTCACAAGAAAATCAGAAGTCAAGCAAAATATGTTACTGACAACTCAATTCCCCTCAGAACAAAGGTAAAACATAAAGGTAAAGCAATGACCTGCAGTCTCCATGCATGAAGCCCCAAAGACAAATAATATCAAGATCACAACCTCAAAGTCACAAGCAGAGATGAAGGACAGGCAGATGGGGGTTTTACAGGAGGTGTGAAAATAAGATTTTAGAATGCAGAGCATTTTAAGGTGTTTTTTTTATTAAACTTTCATATTTTGGTTGCTCATAGTTTATTATCTGACCACATCAAAGCAGATATAAAGTCAATTGTCTCATCACAACGCAAGAAAGTATTTTAGATAGAGAGGAGAAATCTAGTTCACTGTTCTGCCTGGTAAGAACAACTTCTAGTAGATTGTTGATACTGCTATCAGCTGCATTTAACAGAAGCTTGTCATTTTCTGATTCACCAGAAAGAAGTCACTGTTTTAGTGTTTAAAAAAAAAAGAGCAGGGTGCCTGTAATCCTAGCCAGGTGTGAGATACCAGATACCAATGAGATACCACTTATTTCTTTGTATTTTGAGACAAGGTAGCCCAGGCTGGCCTTGGACTTAAGATCCTCTGACTCATGATGACTGGCTTCTGCAGCTAAGTTTTCCCTCCTTGTGTGAAGTAGGTGGCTAGAATCAGCATCTTGATCATCATACTTCCAGTCCAGTGATGAGAAAATACAACCCAGACAGTACCCAATTGTACTTAAACATTGTGGAAACTCCTACTGCAAGAATACAGGAGAGCAAAACCTCTTGGTCTCAGATGCATAAATCACAACATAAAAACTAAGGTAACAAAGAGACAAAATAACTCTTCCAAAAGGCAATAATCCTACAATAAAGGACTTGAATAACAGAGAAACAGAGGAAATTTCAAACAATGAACTCAAAGAACAACGAAATCAAAGGAGAAATGTGCAACACCTGAATGAATTCAAAATGATGCAAATAAAACAGCCAAATGAAGTCAAGTTGACTTCAGATAGTCATCTGAAAGATGGAACACAATGCAGGATATGAACGTGGAATTCACTGAAGATGCAGAGATCCTAAAGGAGGGGGAATAAAATCCTCGAAATAAAAAGTTCTATAACCTAAATTTTAAGAGAAAAGAAAAACAATTGAAACTTTTGCTAATAGAATAGAACAAGTTGAGAATAGTTTCAGGTAACAAAGATAAATCAGGGGGGAAAAATCAAAGAAAAATGCTAAGGAAATGAACATGTGAGACCTAAACACAAGAAAACACAAGAGAATTCTTTCTGAGTGGTGCTGATGCCCCAAGCATGTAGGCAAAAGCTTAGCAAAAAAGCAACCACCTAGTCAGCAGGAAACAACTACAATGTAACCCTTCCAACTCAGTCCAACCTGAGCACTGTGAAATTTTTAACTACAAAATGGCAAGAATAGGAAATAAAATAAAGACATTGAGTGTAACAGGCAAAAGCTATGGAACACACTGTTAAGAGACCAAACCTAAGAAGCATGTGCATAGAAGAAGAAGAGATACAAGCCACTGGATAGAAAACATATCCCCTAAAATAATAGAGAATCTCCCATGTCTTGAGGAAGAATCGTATCACTTTCTGACTCAAAACTCTCCAGAAGCTAGTTGTTTGCTGGCTCATGTCTGGCAAGTGGAAATAGGATCATGGTCCAAAGCCAGACTAGGCAAAAATCATGAGATACTAAAGAATGAAGGGCTGGAGTGAAGGTCAATGGTAGAGGGCTTTCCTGGTGAGTACAAAGCCCTGAGTTCAAGCCCCAAAATTGCCTCCTCCAACATAAACTCTCCACCAACTCCTCTTGGCTACAGTATTAAAACCTCATCTTGAGGAAATATGGCACCGAGACTGTATACCTACTGTATCCTAATTAGCGCCCTACAACTTCTAAGCATTGTATTCCAGACTCTGCATGACCTATCCTATCATACTGCCTTCATACACTTTGATGAGCCCTTCTATATTTCAACTAGATCTCTCTAGAATCCAAACAACCAGCCATGATCTTCCTGGTGCTGACCTTTTCCCAAACACAGCTTATGATTTTTACATCTGTGTCTTGGGCCACATGATACCTTCAACTTCAAATGGCCTCTCTTTTTACTTATCCTTCTCGCTTCCAGAGAACACTGATTGTCCATCACATCCTTTCATGATCCTTTTGTTCCTTTATGGTTCATCTGGACACTCCCAAGCCCCAGTCTATGCTCCTTTTATGGGTCTTAAGATGTTCTCCTTCATAAATATATGAATAAGCTCTCAGATTCCTTTCTTCACTGTGAGCTGCTCCAAGAAAGGTACTGTATCTTCCTGTCCCTCACAGCATGCACCATAATGCCCCAGGATAACATAGAACTCAGCAAACTTAATTAAAAAATAAATCAATGTTGGATGCTCTGAATTGATCTATTATGATGATTCAAATTTGCCATCTAATTCATTCCTTAAAAATAGTCAAGTAAAACTACTGAAACTACTATCTTAACCTATAGATACAAAACTAAGAAATACTTGGTCAGATCACCATGACATCACTAACAAAGACAGACAGACAGACAGATAGACAGATAAACAGAGAGCCATATAACTCATTTTTTTTGTCAGTAGTGGGGCTTAAACTCTGGGCTTGGGCACTGTCCCTGCACTCTTCAGCTTAAGGCAAGCAGTCTACTGCTTGAGCCATAGTGCCACTTCCAGTTTTCTAGTGGTTTTTTGGAGATAAGAGTCTCACGGACTTTCCTGCCAGGGCTGGCTTTGAACGGTGATCCTCAGATCTCAGTCTCCAGAGCAGCTAGGATTACAGGTGTGAGCCACCGGTGCCTGGCTCATACAACTCATTTTTATTTGTTTTCCCTTTGGCTGTTAGAAAACTCAACTGAAAATCTGATGTTCAACATCAAGAACATCCTTAACCTAGATGCTAAGTGACCTTCTAAGCTCCCTCTTCCATGTAATGATTCTATTTTTTGTTTTGGTTTGGGGAATTATGTTTTGGTTATGTTTTGTTTTGCTTGCTTGTGTAATCAATTTTAAGCACCGTTTATCGAAACCTATCTGAAATTCTTTTGAAAGTATGTGTGAAGGGAGGTGGATATGACTCATATTTAAATAGATACCAATGGCAGAATTCATTACCCACTTCATCATGATGCCTGCACGGTCAGTCCTTGGCCCCCATGAGTGTGCAGGCAAGTTGAAGAGCCAGGATAAAAATGGGCCAGAACTAAGAAAAAATGCTCTGCATTAGTGCTAGCTCCTGAAGAGGAAATCATTGGTCCAAATCCCATAATCCAACAGAACAAGGTGAGTTAGCCTTGATTGGACTAAAGCAATGCACATGATCCTTAGATCAGTACAGGATAGAGCAACAGGGGCAACAAGGCGGCAGCCATACAAAGAACCAAGAAATAGTCCCTTAAAGACAACCCCATTTTAGGATGAGAATCCAACTTCTAGAGGAAGGGTTTCCAAGACCTGGAAAGAGGTCTGGGTCCTTGTTAAAGAAAAAGGAGTCAGAGGCACGGTCCCACTCAAGTGTGATGCTATAAATGAATGAAAAATCAAAGCAGGTCAGAGAGCTATGTATCCAAGTCACCCAGATATCAGAAGTTGGCTTTAAATCCAGGTCCCTCCAACTCTTAAGCTGGTGCTTTTATTGCACTGTTATCCAAGAAAACATGATAATAAGAAAATGAAATGATCTAAGCTGCATAAAGGCCTCACTCAACCTCAGCATGCTCATCACTCTGCTGTGAAGCTGGAGATGTCTGGGTAGTTTGGAGAGGAACAACACATGTCCTGCAGAAAGGTCCCAGAGTAGGATCACCCTCACATAACTGGAGAGAGAAATCCCCAGTTCCCAGATGCCTTCTCTTGCTTCAATTCGCAGAGAAGATTGCATGTGCCAGCTCCTTAAGCAAAGGGCCTACTGCAGAACTGTATGATCAAGAGCACTATTCCTCAGTGGCAAGAACAGCCTGGTCACCCAGGCCTCCGAGCTGGGCAATTGCACCTGCTAAGAGCACAGAAGGCCTCAGGCCTGCTCAGCCTGGCTTGACATTTCTCTTTAACTACCAGCCCTTGCTTTTTCTCTCTTTCTGGAGCTGAGACATCTTTGCAAGCTATAGAACTGACATTTGGTGGGGTCCCAAGGATTCTTCCACACTAAGTTTTTTATTTGTTTTTGTTTTTGTTTTGTTGGTCATGGGGTTAGCTGTCCCTGAGCTCTTTGGCTGAAGGCTACTAGCACTCTACCACTTGAGCCACAGCACCACTTCCCACTCTAAGAGTTTATCAAGCAGTATTTAACAGGAAGAAGTTCTGGCCTAAATCAATTGCCTTGAACATGTATTTGTTGTCTGGTATCTTTTTATGTACAGCAGCCATCACAGTAGTCCTATGGTTCGCAGTCCAAATGGAAGGCAGAAAGAAATACCACTAACTATGATGACAAGCTTGGTAAGAGCACAAACATCATCCCCCACAGCTACAATAGTAGCTGTTATGGCAGCAGTGGCTGTTGCTAAATTTGCTTTTCAGTTTGTTTGTTTCAGCCTTATGAGTACAGCGTTGTCAGGGATGAAGGGTAAGACTGAGATTTTTAAAAAGAAATAAGCAAGCACAAAGGAATCTATAGAAGCCATGGTTAAGGGCAGCCTGGTACAGTCTTTAGGATTCTTTCATCTAGTAGGTTCTAGGTGGATCGCATCCTCCTCCGAAATACTGAAGTCCTTTGCCTTGTACCCTGGATGCCCTCTCTGTTTTGATGAAATATATTTTAATAAACTGACACTGGCGGCCCCAGGAACCCCCAAGTTGTTTTCATACCTCTGTGCTCAAGGACACAGGGAAGACAAGAGTCCTTACTGCACAGGATTAAGTCAATGTAACAGCCTTCCCAACAGGAGGTTCCTCTATGTTTGCTCCTCCCTAAGGGACCCCAGGCAAGTTCCTCTCTGAGGATGGGTTGGAGGTCCTTTCAGAGCCATCCTCTGTTCTTCACACAAACTTTCTGTGTTGTTCATAATCAACTGTCACTTCAGGACAGCGGGAGATTCAACTTCCAGTGGAAATTCTAACTTATGCTGACAACCTCTTCCCAAGGCTGAGGGACAGAATTTTTACATCTCCTTTTCCCCTTGGCTGGAGAGACTTAATGTTGGTTTCCCAAGATTCAACTATTAGTTTCAAAGTACTCTTTTCTAATATCCCGAGACGTCCTAGATAGTCCCAGGTAAATAGGATTCCACTGAGCCAACATCCCCACTCAAGCAAATGGACCAGGCTTCTCTACACAGTCCTTGTGTGGTTCTACATACTGTGATCACAATATATTTATGACCATGTTTTTTAAAAAAAATAAGGCATCACAAGTAATGAGGAGCAATTTCAGAGTCAAATTCTAAGAACACAGCAAAATTCAAATGAGAAGCCTGGAAGACTGAAAGCAAATAGTCATATGATAAGCTGCCAGATTGCTAGATGGTGCAGAAAGAAAGCTTTGAGTAGTGAGAAGGTGATAGAAGTGCACTTGATTGAGTAACCTAAGACAGACCCAACTACCTAAAGGGCCAGATTTGGTGACCACATGATCCCTTAAATGGCCATGGTATGAGAGTATAGAATTCTTCCCTCCGGTTGAACTGGAACGGAACCAAGAATCATTCCCTTTGCATAGCTGTTCTCATGCAGAACTTTGTTGCAGAACCATCCAGAGAGAGTTGGGGGGAGGGCATCTAAGGGGGCTGTCTGGAGAGCAGTCGGGGCAGGGACACTTGGGATGCACTGGCTGCCCCTGGGGTTCACCTTGATTGATGCTAATTGAACTCTTAATTGAAACCATCCATCCACACCCCCAAGTACACCAGGAGGAAACTTCAATATCCGGAAGCCACACCCTAGAGAGCTCTCAGTGCACAAGTCTACCAAGTATATTATTTGTCTATTAAACCTTAATACACCTTTGGAGACTCCACATACCACCCTGCTAAAGACAAAAAGAGCATAGCCTCTATTTTGGACTGACCTACAAAGCTGGGTTTTGACCTGGTAAGACTGTTACAGTACATTTAGCATCATTGGCATGCACTGTGCTAATTAGAACTTAGGGACTCTTAAAAATCACTGGATTATAGAGTGTTTCCTCTCAAGCCTTTCTGTGTTGTGGTCCAAATCCTTATGAAATGTATATTCAATGAATAAAGAGGGAGCCAGAAAGATATGGAGAGTTGAGAGGAGTGCATTGCGGGGCTAGGGATTTTACCTTGCATCCAAAGGTAAACAAGTTCATCAAATAGTCTTTTTGTTCATGTATTCTGCAAGGCATTTGCTAAATGCCTATTATATAGACTTCCTGGAACACACATAAGGCTTAATACAAGGGAATACTGTCTTAGGAGTATCTATTTAACTGGAGAGAAGCCAAACAAATGAAAAATAATATATGAAATGCTTACAGAGGCTGAGGTGCAACCCAGAAAAAAAACAGAGTGATAAGAAAAGTAGTTTAGAGAAAGACAGCTGGCCATGGTTAGTGGAAAGGGCCTCTCTAAGGCCTTGACATCTCAGTTAAGAGCTCAATGATAAGAAAAGACCCCAGAGAAGCTCTGAGAGAAAAATGCTGCAAAGGAGCCATTCTCTGTACAAATATACTTGGTCTGCATGGAGCCTGGCATTGCTGAGGGTCAGAGAAAACAAATGTCAGCTAGTAAAGAGAAAGTAGAGTTTTATGAGACTAGAGAGGTAAGCAGGGACCAGATTTTACTGGGTTTGGAATAGAATTTGTGTGTGTGTGTGTGTTCCTAAATAGAGAAAATCCTCTTGGGGGCTGGGAAGGTGGCTCAGTGGTAGAGTGCTTGCCTTGCATGCATGAGGCCCTGGGTTCCATTCCTCAGCACCATATAAACAGAAAAAGACGGAAGTGGTGCTGTAGCTCAAGGGGTAGAGTGCTCACCTTAAGCTGAAGAGCTGAGGGATAGTGCCCAGGCCCAAGAGTTCAAGCCCCACAACCGACCAAAAAAAAAAAAAAAAATCCCCTGATTTCTGCTTTGGGAAGACCATACTGGGTACTTTATGGAAAATAGGTCAGGAGGTGGTAGAGCCAGAGAGACCAGTTAAGAAGCAGTTGCAAGAGTCCAGCAATGAGATGTATTCACTAATAGATTGTACTTTAAAGTGAAAACCAATATACCTTATAAATATATTACATATACACATATTATATAAATATATATTCAAACGTGTGTGTATGTGTGTATGTTTGAACCTGAGCAATAAGATGCATGGTGCTCTTCCCTAACATACCTTCTCAGCCACGTGGCCATATGGCTGTTCCTTTTCTGACTACCACCACTCTTAGAAACGTGCTTGTTTATATACTTGTATCATCTCTAGTTGTCTGTAGCACTATTCTGCAAACCTAGCTTTAGCAGGCCTTGTCAGAGTCGTTAAGGAAGTGCTCATATTTTTTAAGGCTAGTATGTTTAGTCAGTTCCCTTCTTGCTTCCTCAGAGCAATCATCTCTGTCCTCCATATGGCCAACCTCTCTCTGTCTGTGGGATCATCCCCACCAAAGCACAAGTGCTGTCTTACTCTTCTTCACAGCAGAACAAGAAATCTACGCCGTCTCTTGACGCTGAGTGTCCCTCCAGCTCTTACCCTATTCCTCTTCTCTTCATAAGAAAACAGAGGCCTAGGCTGCCTCAAGCTCCTATTTTCTTCTCATTTCTCCTCAGTTTTCAGCCACCCCTAGTGCCCCATGAAAACCTCCCTGAATAAGGCTATCAGTGGCCATCCCCATCCAAGACCACTGGTAAATTCTCAGAGATAACTTTAGGGGACTTCCCAGGACCCTTTGAAAGAATTAACTATTCACTCCAGATCACTATGCAACCAGCTCCCATACCAGTTCCTTCTGTCTTCTCAAGACTTAAAGCCTGGCTCACCACCCATTGGTCTCTGCCGTATTCCTGGTGCTCTATAACATAACCCCTCACCTAAACCAGGTGGCAAATAGTTTGGGAGAACACTATTCCTCAAGCTCTTCCTCTCTGGTAGATATCTAATAAACATTCTCTCATTGATGCTAGTTTAATCTTCACAAGGCTCTCATGAGGTAATTCACAGTCCAGTTTTCCTGACAATAGTATTGAGGCTTAAGCCTTAAGGAACCTAAGGGCTAGAAGCTAGTGTCCAATCAGAGCTGGTATCAGCTTTGGTGTTGCATACCAGTCTTTTATGTTGTATTTATAATAGAAGACTTGAGTGGGAAGGTGTGGGAGGAGGTACATGAGGTCTTCCTGAAGTTTTTTCAGCTATAAGAATTCCCTCTTCATGTTTCCCCTACTGAACTAGGTTTCTCACTGCTTTTCTAATCCTAAATTAAAATGTGACCTTCCAGGATATCTCTGGATTCCCCTCCCAATACTGTTTCTTAGTCTGTATCATCCAGTGAAGGGAAAGGAAGAATGCTTACCTGACAGATTAGTCAATAAACTGGACGATGAGAGAAAATGGAGCTTGACACTCAGTAGGGCCTCATTATCAGCTGTATTATTATTATTATTATTATTATTGTGGCTTTCACTGCTATTTGCAAAAGGCTTTCTCTGATGTGGTTTTTATTTGTCCTGCCTCTCTTCACCCTAAAATACACAGACCACAACCAAAAAAAAGAAAAACACAACGTAGATAATGCTCATTTGTACATAAGTAACCATATCCTCCCTGTAGCCTGCAATCTTGTAAAGCTCATTGGTAATGCAAAGGTGCAAGGAATTCCATCCACATCGCAGCTTTCCATTTTCCCTAGCTCATTGCTCGGAGTCACACATTATAAATTGCCCTTTATGTTATCTCTCTATTTCAGTAAACCCTTCCCCTCATCCTTTTACCCTGCCCAGAGACCTTGCTTTGTGGCTGCTCACCACTGCCTGCAAGAACTGAATGGACTGCTCTTTGTAAAGGTATCGATCCCCATAAACTACTTTATTAGTGGTCATTATTATTCTGTTCCTAATCACCACTTTAATTAAAGTTTTATCATCCACATTAAAGAGGGTATATGACTTTTAATAGGCTAGATGGTTTTCTCTCAGCCGTGGAGCAGTCCTGTGAAATCAGCCAATAGACACTTGCTTTCAAGGACTTCCTCAAGCCAGTCTCCCTTCAGCATACAGGTATGTGGACGAGAGAGAGCGAAGGTATTGAGTTCCCCTGATGGCAGCCCCTGTGTCTCCCCAACTCTGGAGTCCCCAATGGTATATGTCACCCTTAACGGTCACAACATGAGGACTGTATAATCCCAGTATTGAAAGGACTGGACCTGCTTGAATGGTGTGTAAATTCAAAAGGAGATATTGATGGAGACTCCAAAATCCCCTTCACTTGAGTGAAAGCTGCTACTCTTAAGGGACTTCTCCACTCATTCGAGGACCAAAATAATAAATGGAAGCAATTGCCTCTCAGACTGAACTCAGATCCAACGAGAATCACTTACTGATGCATCTGCTCTACAGGCTGCCTGATCCCCTTTCCCACACACTGAAGCTGAGTCCTTTAACACAAAGGGCATGTCTTTAGTGATGTAGTATCCACAGACCAAACACAGAACCTCTAAACATAATGGGTCTTTAAGGGGTCTTAAACCGGTGACTGTCCTGGAGTCCAAGCCTCAATGGAAAGTAATGGAGAGTAGCCACCCGAAGGGCCCTCTTCCCTTCTTCTTTCTCAGATGGCAAGTAAGTGCTCACAGTAGCCTCATTCCAACAGGTCTACAGTTGGAAGCCACCCAGTAAGAGATAAACAAATTTTGTTACTGTGTAAAATGGAATATTAAACACTCTATAAGGAACTTCTAAACCTTAAGAATATTAAGCTAGATAAAATGAAGCAGTCACAAAAGAACAGGTATAATATTCTTCCACTTGTACCCACAATACACAAATTCATAGACACAGAAAAAAAATGGTGCTTGTCATGAAGTGGTAGAGGAAAGAATAGAGAACTCATTGCTTAATGAATGTCTGTTTGGCAAGATGGAAATCTTCTGGAGATGGATGAGGTGAAGGTTCTTAATGCCACTGAACTCTACCCCCCCTCCAAAAATGTTAAAATGGTTAATTTTCAATTGTGTGTATTTTGCCCCATTTAAAACACTGTAGGAAGCCAGGCATTGGTAGATCATGCCTTCAATCCTAGCTACTCAGGAGGCTGAGATCTGAAGATCGTGGTTTGAAACCAACCTGGGCATGAAAGTCTATGAGACTCTTGTCTCCAGTTAACCACCAGAAAACCAGATGTGGCACTGTGGCTCAAGTGGTAGAGCATTCACCTTGATCTGAAGAGCTTGAGGGACAGCACCCAGGCCCAGAGTTCAAGCCCTACCGACCCACAAAAAGAAAGAAAGAAAGAAAGAAAGAAAGAAAGAAAGAAAGAAAGAAAGAAAGAAAGAAAGAAAGAAAGAAAGAAAGAAAGAAAGAAAGAAAGAAAGAAAGAAAGAAAGAAAGAAAGAAAGAAATGTACTCATTATAGAACTAAAACCTTCCTGTACATCACCTTTACAATAAAAAATAATAAAGAAAGGAAAAGCTTAAAATATTTTATTTTTATATTCTATTTGTGTGTTTTGCATGTATGTGTTTGTGTGTATGTATGTGTGTCTATCTGTCTGTCTGTCTGTGTGCCGGTCCTGAGGCTTAACCTCAGGCCCCAGCCACTGTCTTTTAGCTTTTTGATTTAAGGCTGGTGCTTTACCAATTAACCACAGCTCCACTGCTGGTTTTCCGGCTTTTTAATGCTTAACTGGAGATAAGAGTCTCACAGACTTTCCTGCTTGGGTTGGTTTTGAACCACCACCTTCAGATCTCAGCCTTCTGAGTAGCTAAGATTACAGGCGTGAGCCATCAGCACCTGTTTTACATGGTATACTTTTTCAAAAATCAAAATTTGTACAAAAACTATTACTGAACAGTGCAGTAACTTTCTAAATTATGGCAGCTCTTACATTTTTGTGCCGCATGAAAAGGTTTCACTAGAGTCAATTCCATCCTGGCCCTGCTTCTCCACTTCATCCTCTCTCCCCGCTCTGAAGCCAGACCACCCCAGACCTCCTCCTCTCAGACCTTTAACAACTCCTTCCAACAGATAACCAGGGTGACCAGCTCTTTCATCAGGTAGGATCTGGACTGAATCAGTGCACGCTCATTCTTCTGGGAGCAGGAAGGGGGAGAGAGACTTGTTATAAATAGTGTTTGTTTTCACACACACACACACACACCAAAAACATAGCTTAATATCCTAACCCCCAATGCGCTGGTATTCAAAGGCAGATCGTTTGGGAGAGATGATACCCTCATGATTGATATTAGTGTCCTTACAGGAACTTACTTCCAGGGATGAACCCACTAGGACGTCTACCATCCATCCACTCAACAAATGCATCACTGGTGGAATTCTCTACAAGTACTGAGAGGGAGTTGACTAAGTTTAAGGCTCTTTCCCTGCAGAGAAAGAAGTTGACAATGCTAGTGCCCTAATCTTAAGCTTACAGTCTCTGGGACAGTGAAAAATGAATATCTGTTACTTACAATCTAGAACTACCTAGACCTCTTCTCATATTCTCATGGCCATGTCTCCCACTAGCCAGCAAGGGCTTGAGGGCAGGAGCAGTGTTTTGTTTATTTGAGTCTGTATCTCTGTCCTCTGGAACAGCATCTGGAACAAGGCAGGTCTCCCTGGGCATTGTCTAGCTCTAATGTCTTTAAGAGTCCCCATGAGAATATAATACAAGTGCATTCACTTTCCCACTCTGTCTTTCATTTGTCACATGTAAGGCTGTACCGCAGCATTAAGAGTCTTCTTTTCCTTTTTATTAATTTTTTTTTTAAATCCAGGCTTCTTGGAGAGGTTAAGCTGCTTTTTAATCAAACGCATTTCCCTTACAACCTGTCCCTCATATCTTCTCTACTGAACAGGTCTCAGGCTCTAGCCTGTAATTACCCCCTATTTTCAGCTTTGCCTTCTAAGCCCTCACAGTGGAGTTCATTGCCCGTGGGTAATTTTCAGCTGTTTTGTGAGCTCAAACCAATTCCCACCCCAAGCCCCCAACAACCTCTCCTAGACATTCCCCGTTCACTGTTTAATTTCTTTAATTGGATTTTCATTTGTCTCACTAAACCCAGATTTACTTGAAAATGCCTCATCTTGTGTTGAAATTGCAAATTGAAATGACACACTTCTTACAGATGGAAAGGGAAACAGGATGTAGGCCAAAAGAGTGCAAAGGGCAGAAACAGCGCTAGAAGAAAGATGGCAAGAGACATAACCTTCTTCTCAGTTACTAATATCTTTACACTCGAGAAATATTCCTAAAAGCTCATTGTGCCCTCTGAAGCCCAAGTGGTTTAGACTACCATATATCAAACTAATGAGCAGGGAGATCACCTGCAGATCTTGCGTAAATGCAGGTTCTGATCCTATAGATCTGATTCTATAGATCTGCACGTCCAGCCAGCCACAGGGGACACTGATGCTGCCGGGCAGAACTTTGACAGGCAAGACTAAAGATCATACTTTAGCCGGACCACTTACAAGGATCATTTTATCCAACTGTTTCAGAAATCAGCTTTCCTCTGAATCAAGAAAGAGGAACCTACTATCACAGAGGGGTTGAACTGATGGAGTGGATGTGCTCCTGAGAACCTTGGTAAAGGAGACTTCAGATTATGAAAGATATTTTTTCCCAGTAGTCAGTCCTCTGGAAAAAAGGATCTCTAGGAAAAATCCCGCTTCACAAGCTTCCCTACACACTACAAATGATGCAGTGATTGGAGAAATCCCTAGCATTAGCCATTCTGTTAGTCTCTCTTCTATAACCACAATGGAACAACTGAGGTTGAGTACTTTATAAAGAAAAGGGGTTTATTTTACTCATAGTTTTAGAGATTCAGCTCTGGTGAGGCCCTCGTGTGATGTCATTACAATACATGGAGCACGGGGCCTAATGATTTCCCACGAATCTCCATCATATCCTCACATCACATCATGGAGACAAAACTTCCAACACACAGACCCTGAAGGAACACATCACATCTAAACCTGCATGCTTTTCTTCCCACTGAGCTTTCCAGGGACAGAAAATGGAATATGATGACAAATTCTTGGGAGAGATCGGCAGAAAAGAAACAGAAAAGCACCTGTACATGATAAAGCAAAGTGTCAGGATATTCCTGCTTGAACCTCAGCACCGATCCAGGTGCTAAGATTCTGCAAGCCTGGGATTGTTTACTTCAAGTGACAGAAAATCCAAGCGTATCAATGCCTAAAACTGTACAGTAAAACCATGCTCTGAAAACCAAGAGAAGCTAACATTCTTAGTAAACGATTGCAAGAAAAGTATGTTCTTAACACAGTAAACCAAGAGCAGTGGACATCATTCTTACTAGTACCACCCGAAAGACATTCTCATTAAAGTGAGAAATGAAACAGGGGTGTCCATTACTGCTCATCTTTATTATATATTGTTTGCCTTTATTAGTATATTTACATCATACTATTATGTGCTATGATTTATTTGGATAATTCTAGTTAGATACTAGGGAAATGAGAAGAAAAACAGTATAAATAAGGAGGGAAGGAAAAGCATTATTATCTAATTATTCAAGAGAATTCATGAAAACTTTTTGACCTAATAAAAGCTTAGTAAGCTGGCTAATTATAAAATGCAAATACAAATCAACAGCTTTCTTTTGCATACTATGTATGAAACAATAGCTTATAACTATAAAAAAAGTCATGATGGCTTAAAGATACATCCATAATATTGTTAATATTTATTGTTAATAAATTATAAACAATGATAAGTAAACATATCTGAATCAGTCCTTCTTCTAAAACAAGACATACATATTAGCATCAAAACTTCAGGAAGAACTATTTCTCTGGAAAAAATAATTCGAAAAAATATAGTACTGGGGGGGTAGATTATTATCTTCCACATGTTCTGTTAGTTCACATTCCGTATGCCTCTTGTAAATTTTGATTCCTTTCCTTGCAATCACTAACTTCACAAAGTCATTTTTAAAAATAAGGAAGATAGAAATATCTTTACAAAACTTTACAGAAATTTATCAAGGGTAAATTTCCAAGACCTCACACCAGATGTATGTATTGAAAGAGTAGAAACCCATTTCCTTTGACCAGTTTGTGTGGCCCTAGGACAAGCAACAATTGATAGTGTCTTCACTTAAAGATATGTTCTTAAATTGTGCATTTTAGATTTTCTGTTATGCAAATGTGGGACTAAATAATGCAAAATCAAGTAGGAATAAAAACATTGTCAACTCTACGCTGCCCATAGAGTTCTCCTATGGAAGTTGCGCTATTATTGTCATTTTGAGACAAAGAAGGGAAACACAGCACGGAACCAGTCAACAGTGCTAGTAAGAGGCAGAGCTGAGATTCAAAGACCAGCAGGCTCACTTCTATCTTCTTAACCCCTTTGCAATTCAACACTTACACATAGGGAATTTTCCAGATACCAATGGTTCACGCCTATAATCCTAGCTACTCAAGAGGTTGAGATCTGAGGGTCTGGGTTTAAAGTCAGTTCAGCAGGTAAACCTGAGAGACTTATCTTTAATTAACCAGCTAAAAGCCTAACATGGAGTTATAGCTCAAGTGGTAGAGCACCAGCCTTGAGCAAAAAAGCTAAGCAAGAGTACAAGGCCTGAGTTCAAGCCTTAGTACCATCCTCCCCCACCTCCTACCAAAGAGAATAGAATTGTTCCAGTCATTAAAACGTATAGAGTAGTTTGAAATATAACCTTCAGAAGCAACAAGGAAGCCTAATAATCTAGTAGGATGCATTCCATCCAAACTATTTACAGAAGACATGCTTTTATTTTGCATATTGGAATTCCCAAAAAACCTTCACTTATAAGAAGGATTTGAATGTTGTACAGAGAAGGGAAAAGTTGAAACCAAAATTATAAAAGAATATCTGAAAATATAAGAAAATATAAAGGGAAAGACACAACTTTCAAAGCATCATAAAAAGTAGAACATTTTTGTACACATGTTAATGAGCAAAACATCCAATGGTACTATTTTTATTTAGGTTGTAGAAATGCCAGCAACTTTTCTTTCTTGATTTTTTTCCTGGGTGTCTTTAATTTCTACAGTGGAATCTTTAATTCTAAAAAATTGAAAGCACATAAAAGTGTTCAATATCATTAGTCATTAAGGAAACACAATGGGTTAGCACTGCATATCCACTAATGGCTATAATAAAAAAAAGAACAGGTAATAATAAATGCTGGTGAAGATATGAAGGGCCAGAGACTCTTATTCATTGCTGGTGAACTATAAAATGGCCTAGCTACGAGAAAACAGTCTGGCAATTTCTTACAAAGTAAGCCATGAACTTATCATTATGAGTCAGCAAGTTCACATTTAAGTAGCCCAAGAAAAATTAAAACATATGTGCACACAGATTTGTGTGTAAATATTCATAGCAGCATTATTCATGATATCAAAAAACTGGCAAAAATATAAATGCCCATCAACCAGTAAGTGAAATACATTTACTAGTTGATGTATATATACATATATATATATATAGTAAATGGGTTTTACATATATATGTACACACACACACACACACACACACGCGCGCACGCGCGCGCGGTATATACCAGAAATGGCAAACCCTTAGATAGTACAAAAGAATGGCTTACCAATACACGACACATATGAACAAACCTCTAGTATGCTCAGAGACAAGAGACTACATATTATATGCTTCCATGTATGCATAACATCCAGAAACAAGAAATCACAGAGACAGAAAGTAAATTACTAAATTTCTTGGGTAGACCAGCCATCTGGAAGCACAACGCCTATGTGAAGAAGACAGACGGGAGAAGGAATCCCACAAGGCCTTGGAGATCATGACCAAAAGGAATACGTCGAGTTAAATGAACGTTTTCTGTGTATGGACTGAAACAACTAGAAGTCTTCTTTTTCTTGAGTAATGTCAATTGTTGGAGAACAACAGGTACTCTTAATGATGACTAGTAGAAATACAAAACGATGTGATCACTTGAGAAGATAATTTGGCCATTTCTGGCAAAGTTAAACATAGTCTTACTATACAATCCAGCAAGGCCCTCTTAGTATGAACTCGACTTCTTTGAAAACTTGAATCCATGCCAAAAGTTGAGTAGGAACAGCCTTCACATTCCCCTCCGTGAGTAAACTTTTAACTGTTTTTTCTTAACCAGTTTTAGAGCACAAAGTCTTGCTATTGTAAATTATTTCCTCTGCTCCTTTGAGATATAAATCTTCCCTCGGTCTCACTTGCTCTACAATTTGGGAAGATCTTATTTTTCTAGTACTCAAGACATACTTTCTCAATATAAAATCAATGATCTTAGCTGGGTGCTAGTGGCTCACAACTGTAATCCTCGTACTCAGGAGGCTGAGATCTAAAGACCTGCTTGAAGCTAGCCTAGGCAGGAAAGTCCATGAAACTCTTATTTCTAGTAAACACCAAAAACCCAAAAGTGGAGCTGTGGGAAAGTGGTAGAACAACAGCCTTGAGCAAAAGGCTAAGGAACAATGCCCAGACCCTGAGTTCAAGCCCCAGTACTGCTGGTACTCTCTCTCTCTCTCTCTTTCTCTCTCTCTCCCTCTCTTTCACAAACACACACACACACACACTAATGGTCCTATTTTCCAGACTTTGGGGAGGATAAGAATCTAACTTCAATAAGAACTAATCATTCCCCACAGAAGAACAATTAACAAGTCTAAAACCTGCATGTTATGAATGTTGGAAGGAAAAAAAATTAAGGAACTTAGGGCAAAGGGTAAAAAAAATTCTCACTTTTGTAGCTGCAAGTTACAAAGATGCAAGGAAGGAGAATTATGCCTGTGATGATCTACTACTATATATGAAAGTCAGAGATCAGTAGGAGCCCATCTTTAATGTACATAAAAATGGTCTGAGTGCTGTGGCACCTGCCAGTAAGACCTACACCCAGGAGGCTGAGGCAGGAGGTCGGTGAATATGAGGCCAGCCTGGGCTACACAGCAAATACATGTATTCATGTTACATATACTATAGAAATTATTATACAAATTATATATATTTATATTCATATTTACATATAATTATATATTATAACATATAATTATAATACATGTAAATATTATAATATATAATAATATAATGTATAATTATACATGTATATAATTATAAAACATAATTATAATATGTAATTATGTATAATTATATATTATAAAATATCATATTATATATATTATAATATAAAACTATGTATAATTATTTATCATATTATATTATTATATATAATTATATATTATGTATAATTATATAATTACATATATGTGTAAATATTATATACAATTATATATAATTGTGTATATATGTTATATATAATTATATATTATATTATATATGGTTATATATAATATAATTGTATAATATATAATTATATACATTATACATTTATATTTATAATTATAAATACTATAAGAATTATTATATGGAATATGTATTATATATATTACATAATATATTTCTTGTCCAACAACCAATGATTCCTGCAGATCCTGGGTAGGGGTTAATTGAGACTAGGAAACGTATCTGTTTATCAATCACACTTTCCAAGTAAGAAAGGGCTTTTATGTGTTCTCACTGGATCCATGGAGCTCTATAAAGCAGTAAGGACAAGATTTACTGTCCCCCTGATGATGCCAGAGGACAATGGGGCTCAGAGAAATGACTATGCCAGGTCACAAGCTGGTGAGTGTCCAAGCTGAGTCAGTAACCAGCTCTTCTGACTCTATGTCTTCATCCTTTACCTCTATCCCTAACCCACCTCTTTTCTGACATGCTTGATTTTATACGAAATGGAGACATGATTTCTTGCCAAAGATATCACTCTAAGCTGTCAGCTTAGACCTCCCAAGTCCTTAAGATCTAAGTGAGATCGTTCAACTACTTGTGTTAATTTATAAGGGTCCCATAACAAAATACCACAGGCTGGTAACTTAACCAGCAAAAAGGGCCCCACCCTTTTGACTTTAGTTGCCATTTTAAAGGCCCTATCTCCAAATCAGTCACACTGTAAGGACTAGAGATTAGGGCCACGATGTAAGTGTTGAAAGAACACAATTCACAACTTTGAGGGGACACAATACCTCTAAAACTCCCTTATTCATGAGGCAGGTTCTTGCTGGTAGAGATATGATAGGAAGCAAGGAGAAATATTTTCCCTCTCTGCCTCCAAACTTCTGCTTTACCAAATTAAATCAGTATCTTCAAACCATAAGCAATGGCTTCAGGATTTTATCAATGACTGTCTTAGGATGCCTTGCTCATATGAATGCCCAGGTTCTCAGACTTTACATTCACCAACAGTGTGCTCTTTAACCTGCCTCTTGCAAATATTTCCCTCTGCTGATTTTTCCCTCCCCTGAAATTTTTCCCTTCCCCAAGCATTTTTAACAACTCTGACATCTTTCTTTACTTAGCAAGTTCATCATTTCTGTGCCAAAGCCATCAAGTATTCACCTTTACTAATATCAACATCATTAAGATTGGTTTGAGTAATGAAGACACAAAGGCTGCTAAAACACAACTGGACTGAAGGAAGGCAAGGCTGGTTTAACTGAAGGTCATCCATTCAGTTGAGCTCTTGAGGAATGTGGCCTGGCTACTGAAAGGCATCTCGGGAGAGTTTTTTTTTAACTAGGAGCTGGAAATTCTTCTCACTCTAATGGAGAAAACACAAACAGAAGAACCTCTTAAACCCAGGAGTTTGACAGCAGCCTGAACAACATAATGAGATTCTGTCTCAAAAAAATCAGACAAATCTATGCATATGTTAAAGCTCCTAGAGCTACATTGCCCTCAAAAGACAATCTTACTAAATAGTAATTCAAGAATAATTCATCAATATAAAATGATGAATTAATTCATCAATATAAAATTCAAAAACATACATAGTACATGAAAGTAATAGGAATGATGTGATTATGCCTCATTTTTCCAGTTTTCCTTATAGATAGGGTTTAGGGAAGAGGGACAGGAATCAAACAGCTTCTCACACCTCTTCAGCTAAAAAGGTCTGCTCAGAACTGTTCTGTATATTTAGAGTTATAAAGCAGTTTAATGAAAACTTAAAGTTTGAGCCATTAATATAATAAAGCCTAATAATGGCCATTCACTAAGCATCAAGCACTGGAGAAAAGACTTTCTTTATGTTGATCATCTCATTTGTTCATTCATATGATTCCATGAGATACACATTATCTATCTTTCAAGATGAGAACAATGAGGCAGAGAGAAATTATTTAACTTGCCCACAATTGCCTAGTTGTGGGTAGTCAAACAGAGATTTGGACCAGAACAAAACCTCTCTGACCCTCTTCTGCTAGGAGGGTTAATTGACCCACAGCTCTGATGCTGCTTGCTGAAACCCAGCACCACTTTTTCCACAAAGCAACATAACCTGTGGACTGTTCCAGGTCAGAGACTGTGCATGGCTTGGGTACTAAGACCAGTTCTTAGGAGAGGCAGAACCCCTCTTCATAGAAAGCTTGGACTCAAGATTTCCACCAGGGGCTGGGATGTAGCTCAGTGGCAAAGCGCTTGCCTAGCAAGTGCAATGTCCTGGGTTCAATCCCCAGTACCAAAAAAGAAAAGAAAAAAAAAAAAAGATTTCCACCAGTATGGTTCCTTAGAGCTATATTACAATCTAGTCTGTTCCTCTTTCTGCCTTCTTTCCTTTCTTCCTTCTCTTTCTTTTTCCTTTCCGTCCTTCCTTCTTTCTGCCCTCACTTGCTTTCCTTTCTTCCTAATTTCCTTCCTTCCTCCACTCTATTCTTCCTTCCATTTCTTTCTCCTAGGACCAAGTCACTCTTATGGCTCTCCCAGCCTTTTCTGGCTCCTTTCCCATTTTTCCCCATCAATGATCTCCCAGTAAATTCCCTCGTGTCTAATTCTCCTTGGTGTCTGCTTCTTAGAGGACCCAGACTAAGACATCTTTCTGCTGAAATTAAGTTCTTCCAAGCTGTGTAACTAGGGAGCAATTTGGGTCCTAGAAATGATAATACCAAACATAAAATGTTAGAAAAGATACTCAACCGTCACTGGATGAATGAAATGAAATCAGGTTTGCACAACCATCAGCTGGAAGGAACTTACTGGAGGCTTGTTCCTCTGGCAATTGAAGGGAACAGCAAGCAGATTCCCTCCAGGCATCTGGCAGTCCTCACCTGAGTGTTCCTAGGACACATCACTACCAGCTCCTTCTTCTTCCAGACGCAGCTGGACACAGTCAGGCCTGGCTACCTCTTCCCACCCCCATCAGCTTTTTATACAGTGAAGAGCTGTCAAGCTGACATCCCAGTTGGTCCCCACAGCTTGCAAAAGTCATTCATGGTCTGAAAAAAAATCTCTCTCTGAAAGAACGGCTCTCATAAAGTGCTGTGAATTGGATGCTGACCTGGAGCTGACCAGAGGAATTTTTCAATACCCACTTTCATATAAAAATTTTTTGTAACCTTTCTCTTCTCATTGAAACTAGGTAGTATTGATTGTGTAAAAATTTCAGGAAAGTGAGTTTGGGACTTAATAGGGGTGAGCCTGTAGTAATTGTGGTTACCCACAGTTCAATTAAGATTCCTACCCAAAAAGAGAAAATAAAATCAGAATCAATACTTTCACAAGCGTGCAGTTTTAAGAACTTTGCAGTGATTTGAGCAGAGCCTCCTTTAGCTACAAGCAACTCCGATTCCTGCCACAGGGCCATTTCTCCATCATTTGTCAACAGGAGGACAAAGAAGAAAGAACTGAGGGAGGAATAAATGGAAGGTGATTCCAACAGAGAGACAAGATATCTATCAGCAGGGAAAGGAGACCAGAACTAAGAACCAGCCAGAGAGAAAATAAACATCTCCATGTAACAACAGAGCACCAAGTCTTCTCAGTCAATAATGAGCAAGGACCCTTTCTCTAGAACTTGTAGAAAAAATTGAAAATGTCAGATCTGAAAGTTTGCAGAAGACACTTCTTTTGCAAATAAAACAGGGCCCCAAAAGACTAAGGAGTGCCAGGTGCTCATGCCTGTAATCTTAGTTATACAAGAGGCTGAGGATCTGAGGTTCACAGTTCCAAACCAGCCCAGGCAGGAAAGCTATGAGCCTCTTATCTCCCATTAACCACCTGAAAACTGGAAGTGGAGCTGTGGTTCAAAGTAGTAGAATACTAGCCTTGAGCAAAAAAAATGCTCAGAGACAGGGCCCAGACCTTGAGTTCAAGCCCATGACTGACAAAAAAAAAAAAGGACAGGATTTTGCCAACGATCTTGAAGAAACAGGTGAGGAAAAGAAAAGTCAGAGTATCTTCATCCTCAGGCCAATCTCTCTCCTCGTAAATTTCCCTTCTACCTCCTGTGGCTAGCTAGAAACTCTTCCAGTTTTCTTTCTGTCTTCCAAGGCCTAGGTGCCCATGAGTTGGTAAAAAACTCATGATGCAGAGCAGGAAAATGGAGGTGGGATTTGGTAATAAGAACTCCTCCATAGACTAATCCAAGATGAGAGCTTCACTTTGTGCCCTGAGTCCCCCTACCTGCTGCCCCATTATACCTTCTTATGAAGCATGGCTGAAAATCCTGACAACTGTGAGACCACCTCCCACAGGTCTTGTGCTTTTTATGCATGGCCACACTCTTGGGTAGAGGTGGGAGACTTGACACATTGATTTTTTTTGGCCAGTCAAAAGAAGTAGACTCTTTCTGAGCAATATTATCCCCCATCTCCTGCACCATGACATCCTTTTCTGAAGTTCAATCTTTGGAGTGCTTGGAATATCAAGCACAATGCTCAGCACTTAGTAGGAGATACTTAGGAACAGCACTTGAATGAAACAAATGAACCACACCAAAAAGGCAGTTGCAGCACAAGCAGCAACTTTGAAGATCATTGGTGGAATGTGATGAAATCTTAGATTTAACTGCTCTAAAAAATAACCATTCTTTGAACAAAGAGAAAATCTAGGAATGGGCTTTGGAGACAAAGGAACCTCCATCGGATATCTGGTTTCTCAAAAATCCAGATATTTATTTATTTTTATTTTTTTATCATGTACCTTTCTGAGCTCCATGCTTTACAGAATTATTATGTGTTAAATTTGTTAGAATTAAGTTTAGGGGAATTATATAATCAAAACCATGTAAATGAGTGACATATTGCTTACAGAAAGTAATCTGTGACCTTGCTAAGTGCACTGTGATCTAGCTTGACCACCAATCTCATAATCATGCCCAAAAGAAACAAAAATAGGGAAATCTAATAATACAGTTGAGGTAGTTTACATTGTGAATGATTAGTTCATGTGTTAACTTGACTGGGATAAGGAATGCCCAGATAGCTAGTAAAAAAAATGGGGGATATAATTGGCAGCTTACATCTATAATTCTAGCTACTTGGGAAGTAGAGATAGAATTGTGGTTATAAAGTTCACAAGAACCCCATCTCAATAAAAATCTGGGTGTAGTGGCATGTGCTTGTCATCCCAGATATGCAAAGAATATGAATGGGAGAATCAAAGTCAAGGGCAGCTTGGGCAGAAATAAGAGATTCTGTTCAACAATAATGAAGGTAGGTCTGAAGGTATGACCCGTGTAGAGTGCTTCTACCTGACAAGCACAAGGCCCTGGCTAGAAATCTCATGTGTGTGTGTGTGTGTGTGTGTGTGTGTGTGTGTGTGTGTGTGTGTGTGTTGGTTCATAACTTTGAGGGTGCTTCTGGAAAAATACTATCATTTGAGTCAATGAACTAAGTAAAGAAGATCATCCTCACCACTATGAGCAGACATCATTCAATATCTCAAGAATCTAAATAGAACAAAAAAGTAGACAAAGACTGAATTTGCTCTCTACTTGAGCTAAGACGTCCATCTTCTCCTGCTCCTGAACATCAGCATCCCTGGATTTAGACAAGTATTTAGACCATCAGACTCGAGCTCTCAAGACTTTTCAGATTCAGACTGAGACTCAGCTGACACGACTCCCTGGTTCTCAGGCCTTTGGATTTAGACTGGAAACCACCAATGGCTAACCTGGGCCTACAGCTTACTGATTGATGGTCTTCTCAGCCATGGGACTTAATGGACTCCATGATCATATGAGCCAATTCTCCATAATAAATCTCCTTCTAAACATTCATATGTCTATGCCCTTATGTCCTGTTGGTTCTGTTTCTCTGAAGAACACTAGCTAATAGATAAAACTTTGGTAAAGTCTTCTGCTTATTTATAAAAGCCCTTTATGCCTCCTCCATGGGAAAGACCATGAAGAGAACTCTCTTGAATGTTGACAGTGCCTAAGAGCTAGCAAGACAATCTACTCCACTTTTCAACATTAAAGAAACAAAAACACAGTATTCAGAGTCATAGAATATTTTTGCCCCAAGAAAATGTGCTGAGGTTTCTGGGGAATCGGCCATTTTGAACTCTCAATGGTTCATGAAATACCATTTTGGATCAATTGAATCTAGAGCTAAAAAGAGTAAGGAGAGTACCTCAGATTTCAAAATACATATAAAATCCTGGGCATTATAAATTCTTAGCAAATATTTGTCTCTTCTTAAGAGACTTGTCAGGCACCAATGGCTCACATCTATAATCCTACCTACTCAGGCAGCTGAAATCTGAGGATCAAGGTTCAAAGCCAGCTCAGAAAGGAAAGTCAGTGAAATTGTTATCTCAAATTAACTAGCAAAATAACAAAGTGGAGATGTGGCTCAAGTGGTAGAGGCAGCCTTGAGCAAAAAGTTAGAGGACAATGACCAGGAGCTGAGTTCAAGTCCCAGCGAGGGAGGGGAGAGAGGAAGAGACAGAGACAGAGAGGAAGAAATTATTGCTGGTGTGTGTGTGTGTGTGTGTGTGAGAGAGAGAGAGAGAGAGAGAGAAAGAGAGAGCGCACCTTGGATGGCTTGTTTTATTCTAACCCGCAGCAATTTGGAATAAATGGACAACCGGGGGAAAAGTGGACAATTACTACAAAGAAAAGCAGTGACTATTCTGCTTGGCTGCACATGTCCAGCAAATGAAAACACACTATAGTAATTTTCCCATCAATTCCCAATAACACATTTTTAAAAGGATTCTTTGAAACTTAGATGACTCAAATAACTGAACGATAGGCCTGCATCTATCCTTTTGCAGTAGCAGCTAGGAAACAAATAAAAATAATTAACTAAAAGCAAGGAAGGGAAAAACATGAAAAAATAGAAAAATATTCATTTTTTTGAGAGGTCTATCAAGTGGCCTTTGTCCATCCTTCCACTGCCTTCATAAGCCAAAATCACACATCGCGGGGTGAGCTGAGATCCACTGAAGTGCTGCTTGGAACCCGTTTACTGTGGGGAATATCACACCCACTCATCCACTCCTTTCAACCTCCCCTTCCTATAGGTTCCCACCCCCACAGTCTCCACTTTATACTAATATCATTCTCCTTTTTAGAAAGGATATGCAATCTTTACCTTTAGTCTGGCCCGAGATCTCTATTCCTTTTCCTTTTGCTCTTGCCACTTGTGCATATTTTTAAATTGATTTTGATTTTACTCACTTCATCAGTCCTTCTTTTCATTGTCCTAAAAATTTTAGAACTTGGGCTGGGAAGTTGGCTCAGTGGTAGGGCACTTGCCTTGCATGCCTGAGGCCCTGGGTTCGATTCCTCAGCACCATATAAGCAAAAAGAAAAAAAAAGCCGGAAGTGGCGCTGTGGCTCAAGTGGTAGAGTGCTAGCCTTGAGCTGAAGAGCTGAGGGACAGTGCCCAGGCCCAGAGTTCAAGCCCCACAACCAGACCAAAAAAAAAAAAAAATTTAGAACTTATGGAACAGGAGGTGTGGCTTAAGTGGTAAGAGAACCAGCCCTGAGTGAGAAGAAAAAATCTACGCAAGATCAGAGGCTCTGAGTTCAAGCCCCCCAGTGCTGGCACACACACACACACACACACACACACACACACACACACACACATACACTACTCATGTTAACTATCACTAACCAGACAACTAAACAAACACATATATCCATGAACATACACATTTATGAATCCATAATTAAAAGGTAAAAATCACTGGGAATAACAGGTGTTGGTAAGAACATGGAGAAGTTAGAAACTTTTCACGCACTGAATTGTTCTGCAATACTATGAAAAATACCCAAGGTAGAATTACCAGACCCAGCAACTCTCATGCTGGTCCTACACATCCACTCCTGCATCTATACCAAAAAGAACTGAAAGCCATGATTCTAAACAGATGGATGTATACCAGTGTTCTCAGGAACTTTGTGTGCAGTAGCCAAAAGATAGAAACAACTTAAATGTCTATCAACAGAAACTGGTAAGTACATACAATGAGTGGTATTAAACCTTTGCAAAGAATAAAGTTCTGATCCATGCTGAAGTATGGATGACACTTCAACACATTATGCTAAGTGAAATAAACTAGGCACAAAAGAATTATTTTGCCTGATTCCACAAGAGGCAAAGTTACAGAGACATAAAGTAGAAGTATAGGTATAGGAGTTCTTGTGTAGTAGGTCCCAGTTTTCCTGAAATGATGAAAAAATAAGCAAAAGGAAAAACTCCTGGAATGGCTAGGGTTGAGGGTCACATATAGTGAATATACTTAATGCCACTGAACTGTGTATTTTTAAAGAACCAAAATGCTAAATATTATATTGTATATATTTACCACAAGGACACAAGAACTTAGGCAACAAGAAAGTTATTAAAGGTATAAGTGACAGATTCTTTTTTTAATTTAGGATAATTTGGCATTTTATTTCTTCCTGAATGAGTTGTAATCTAAATCCTCTCAGAAAATCAGCTGCCCCTTTGATATTTCCAAATGTGTTACCATTTAGTGGAATATTACATTTCCCTTTAATACCTCTTGTGCCAGCCTTTCTAATTCCTCATGTGTGAACGTATGCTTTCCCTCAGTCCTTACTTTTGGTGTGTGAGTGACACAGCTCTATTACTCTGTAATTTTTAAGCCCTTGCTCTTAGCTTTGTCTGCTTTATGCTAGGCATATTTTGTTTTCCTGATTACTAAATTAAATATTTGTGTGCAGCTTAATCTTTAAACTAAAGGTATTTAAAGTCATGCCTTTTTTTTTAAGGTAAACAGAATAAGTTCATTCGGAAGTGAATGTAGGGAAACTCCCCATTCTGAGAGGGGCCCCAGAGAAGAGGCCAAGGTTATGCATTTTCTCAGAATACAATTTTGGTCAAATCCTGTTAAGTTTGCTACTGAGTGCCCTCTTTGTCATTATTACCTAATTAGAATCGAATTACGCTTCTTATTTCCTCCTTTACCTATGACTTTGCTTAAGTAAATGTTTTATATTTGGTTTGGTTCTAATTTTCAAGTGGTTAGAGTTTTAGTTCCATTTCCATTTATTAATACTAACAATATGGAAATTAGGTGTGACCTGTGCGGTTCTGACAAACAGGGAAAATTTAGAGTTACTGTGGAATCCCAGAGATCCAGCAGCATCGAGGAGATTGCTAACATTGTATGAGGCTGTCACTACACAGCCAACTTCCGGGTTTACTAACTTCATTGCCATGGGGGAGCGGCCAACCAAGAGCTAGCCATGGAGTGCCCCATGCTTTGCCTGGCAGAAACATCAGCTCTAAGTGCAATCTGTCAGTACTACAACTGGGCCAGGGCCCATAATGAGCTTCTACTTACAGGATGTGGACCTACCTCCCTGACTGCCAGCACCCCCCTTCTCCCCCCCCTCACTATGAATTCAGGGGAAGTCTCTCACCTCCCAGGCAAGCTGGTTTTAAGGACAACAGGAGTTTGGAAAGGAAAGGCATTCCAAATGCAATCAGTCTTTCTTTTGATCTATACTGGCAGACTGTCTATACGCGGCTGTAAGCATTCCTGAGATGCTTTGCAGGTTTCTCCCTCCCTGTGTGTCCTCTACCACTTCCATGGGGTTCTGAGGGTAGATCAGGAACTAGAATTGCTAACTTGCTTAGACACACACCCCCTTTACCTTTTCTCTTCTTCTTTCCTTTTATTTTTTTTTTCTCCTCTGAGACTCTGAACAACAATGGGGGTGGCATTGATCAAGATGCACTGTATTAATAAACCAGCGAAGGGCATATTGACTAAGTACTTATTAAGAGCCAGGTTCACATTTCCTCTTCAGACGTGGACGCCTAATCCAAGAATATGAAGTTAAAACACATGGGAAGCAATACCATTCCATCACGTGCTCTTCCTAAGAACCTGGCCTCCACTATGAGGCCAAGTCCACACTCAATTCCTTCCAGAACAGCAGATGTCTGTCAGTCACTAGGGCTCACAGTTAGTAGTATCGAACATCTGAAAATAAATCCAGCACTAGGCAGCTGACTACATGTGTGCCTCTGAAACTATGGCAACGGAGTCCTTTTACCTCTGTGTCCCAATTAAAAGTGTTCTGTTGGCTGTAATTAGGGTGTTTGGTCTCCAAAACTAATGCATCAAAGCAATCGCATAAGCCTCAAATGTCACCGTCACGCAAACTGACATTTCCCACACCAGCGGCTAATAAGTGGTCTGAGCAAAGAGCATGAATAATGGAGGTTGCAGGGAACAACTGGGGAAATCCACTTTGGGATCCTTTCCTCCAGTCCCATCCTACCCAAAGTTTAATAACCATCTAAATGCTGGGATTGGGAGGTGGGAAAGATGATGGAAATTTGGAGTCACGTATTCAGGAGGATCTGGAAGATGGTTAACAAAAATAGGGGGGGGGGGGGGGGGAATACTTGGATAAGTTTCATGGAAAGAGTGATACATGGTTAGAAATAAATATATTCAAATCCTCTCCTCTACAGTAGCCAGGTGTTCAGCATTAAACAGATCACATAAAGTTTCAATTTCCTGCCGGATTAAAAAATAGTAACTAGTATTAGTGTGAAAGTGCTTTTTCATTATTATGATACATGCAAATCTGTTTCATCATTATGTCTTCTCAGGGCTTGAAACTCAGGGTCTGGTTGCTGTCCCGGAGCTATTGTGCTCAAAGCTAGCACTCTACTACTTAAAGTACAGTTCCATTTCTGGTATTTTAGTAGTTAATTGAAGATGAGTTTCATGGACTTTCCTACCCAGGCCATTTTTGAACCACTATCCTCAGCTCTCAGCCTCCTGAGTAGCTACAATTATAGGCATGAGCCACCAGTGCCAAGCTTCTGAATCACTGGTAATCAGCAATTCAGTCAGCTTTTAATTTCTCCTCTGTGGAGCCTAAAGCAATCTATAAACAAACACTTAAGAAGTCACTGAGAAAGATCCTGTGATCCTTTCATGTGAAATCCTTGGGTACTGCAAATCATTTCACTCTCTAATGATCTGATTTCTAACATACTCAGTACTGTTTACTAATGTAAGAATTATTTCCTGGAATCTGGGCACCAGTGGCTCATGCCTGTAATCCTACCTACTCAGGAGGCTGAGATCTAAGGATCGCGGTTCAAAGCCAGCCTGAGCAAAAAGTCTGTGAGACTTTTATCTCCAATTAGCCACTAGAAAACGAGAAGTGGCACTGTGGTTCAAGTGGTAAAGCACTCACCTTGAACTGATGAGCTGAGGGACAGCACCCAGGCCCAGAGTTCAAGCCCCAAAACCAACAAAAAATTTTAAAAAATAATTATTTCCTGGGGAACGAGAATGTATATAGACATGTATGTGTGTATATGTATATATGTGTGTATACAATGTGTACGTGTATGTGTACACGTACATGTGTGTATATATGTATATGCATATATACACCAATTTTTATACTGTATTAGAGGAATGCATTTGACTGTTAATATCAGAAAACTCAGTTTACAGTGGCTTAAACAGGTCAAAAAAAGAAAGGGTGGCTGATAACATTAGTTCAGTAGCTCAAGCATGCCAATAGGCAATTCTCTTGGCCTAAAGTCTGTAGATCATCCAAATTCTAAGCAAAAAGAAGACTGAATTTGAAAATAGCACATGGGCTAGATCTTTCCAGCCTTAAGAGGACTTTGTCAGAAAAGCCACTTAAGGACATCTAATTTCTACTCATTAACTACAACTATGTCATATGGTCATCTCATCTTCAAAGAAACCCGGGAAAGCCAGGCACCAGTGGCTCATGCCTGTAATCCTAGCTACTCAGGAGGTTGAGATCTGAGATTCTCAGTTCAAAGCCAGCTTAGGAAAGTCTGTGAAACTCTTCTCTCCAATTAACCACCAGAAAACTGGAAGTGGTGTTATGGCTCAGGTGGTAGAGCTCTAGCCTTAACTGAAGAGCTGAGGGACAGCACTAAGGCCCAGAGTTCAAGCCCCATGACCAACAAAAAAAAAAGGAAGAAGAATAAACCTGGGAAATATAGCCTTTAATGGATATACATCATCTTCATGAAGAAAGAATCAAGGATATCAGATGAGCAGCTAGCATCATCCTCTCCTCATAGAACCCACTTAGAAATTCCAGCATCTTGGCATTAGGCAGTCTTCAATCTAGGGTTTCAAGAAGAAAATCATAGTTGATCTATCACTAAAACAATGAAAATCATGTCAAAAGACCTAAGATCTGGCTATGCTACTAGCTCTGTGACTTTGGGTACCTAAGTCATTTTCTTCTGTCTCTAATCAGCAAAAAGAGAAGCTTAAAGTAATCACTGGAAAAAATGCTAAGTTCTATAGTGCCTCACACTTCACCAGGTAGACAACCACATTGTACCATGCTGCACTCCAGGATACAGTGTCTCAACCTTTGTTACAGGTAAACAGTGCTGCACTGATCCCCACCCAGGGCCTTAGTACACTATTGTTTTAGGAATCATGTGAACTTGGAAAAATAAAAATAGTTCCTTCTAATCCCTGGAAAAGGAAAGTTAGAGGGCAATGGCTACTCTCAGGTGATGTATGTGTTCTCTTTTAGCAAGGTCTCTGGCTATTTGTGATCAGCACAGCTCTGTGTGTGAATGTGTGTGTGTGTGTGTGTGTGTGTGTGCTTGCATGTGCATGTGTGCACACAGAGAGATCACCACCGAAGTCAAAGCTGGGATCATTTGTCAAAGGCAAGACACTCAACAGATGTCTCTGTGTGACCATGGTTGCACACAAATTTGCCAGGAAAACCTAGAAGTGAAGAAGAAAAAGGAGAAGAGAGAATTAGGAAAAAAGTTTGAGGTTATTTAAGGTTACTAGAGGTCTTTCTCAGATCTATAACATTATGAGGCCCACAGCATTTTCTACAGTAAATTGCTCTCTCCAAAAGGGAGGTGGAAATTCCTCCTGTTCCCTCTATCCATAACCCATCCTGACTTAGCAGAGCCTAGTAAGAATAGGAGAAGTAATCTATCTGTTGCATATACAAGAACAGATTATACTTTGCGTCTGGGGTCTGTTTTACTAGTTCCATCACTATGAGTGAGTCCTGTTCGGTCCAGAGACATTTCACCCTCTGTCTCTTTCAGTTCCCCCTACCTACCCTCTCAGGGCATCAGATTTACTGGCGAATAGAGACTTTCCATAGCTGCCTCTGGTTAGCTGATAAATTGGGCTTTGAAATGCATCTATAACTTTATATCACCCACTAAATTCTTTAGATATATAATAATAGAAAAACCTGGCTTCTGTTGGAAATAATTCACAAAGGAATATAGCAAATAGAAGAATAAAAAGTGCCCCTTTTCCCACATAAATTTCACAGGCTAAAGCCAGATTTACTAAAGAGTCTAAGAGACCCCCTGAAGTGTCTACAACAAAACAAGGGCTTCACAGACCTGGAGGGGAACATTAAAGGAGAAATAAGAGAAACGTCATCTGGATCCAGAATGTTCCACTGTTTTCTGGATCCATATTTCAAATCTCTCACCTAAATAAAACCTTAAAAAATAATTCAGAACACATGGATGTGAGGGAGAAGAATGACTTGGAGCCTGATAATCTTAATTTGTAATTTGGGGGCTGCACTTTTTAAGTCTCGACATCTGAAAAATCAGCTGAGATAAAAGATAGGTTTACACGGTAGGCAAACTTTGTCAATTACATCACCGATGAAATCATAATCTTTTAGTATCTAAAGAGCATCTACTCATTGAGACCAATAGTCCAATAAAAGAGAGGTCATAAGAATTGTCTGAATGATTTCACTGAATGGATCATGTACAAATGTCATAAAATATTCATACATGAGCATGTTGTCTATAATGAGGAGAAACAGAAACAGAGACACTTTCCTCCTTGAGGCCCCTACTTTTGGTTTGGAAAACTAACTTTGATGTGCAGAATCATTTCATAGAGCCCTGAATCACCTGTGAAAAACATAAGCTAAAAACTGAAGAGGGAAAGTAGTTTCCTATTTGGTGGGATTTCATGTCTAATTGAGAGAGTCAGAAAAAATGCTTCCTATGTTGCCTACTAATACCTGAACTTCCACCTTTGGAGACATGATCATTTGGTGTTTAGACTCCATTGCTAAAATACAGCTGGTCCTAGGGCTCTGTGGTAAAGTGTTTGCCAGCAAAGGGTGGCCTTGAGGTCAAACCCAGTACTGCACCAAAGAAAACCTCCCCAGAATCTTCTAATTAGTTATGACTTGATATGCATATAATAACAATTTCATAACATTATACTGACTTTTGCCAGGTACAATAAACTGTCGTGACAAGATCTTATCAATAACTCCTAGAATAAGAAAAAGAAATATAATTAGAATTATATAAATATTTCTTCAATCATATTCAAATTCAGTTTTCTGTTTCCAAATCCTAAATATTTTCCAGAACCCCAGGCTGTATGTGGGAGGAACCAGAAAGTCCTTTACTGAGATAGCATTCTAACAGGACTAAAAGGAGCCCACCAACTTCTGTGTACCTAGGAATGAAGGAAAAAGACACAGAGTGTCACCACCAATTAAACTTAAAAACACAGTACTACAGGAGTGACCCAGTGTACTAAAACACACTACACTTAATTCAAAAATTAAAAGAGAAAGCACCACACGCTTTTCCAAATGGCCCACATCCAAGCACTGACAATTCCAAATATTAGCAAGGCTAGAGAATGCTGGTGGGAACAGGAGATGTCAGTTTGGCAGAGTCTTACAGAACAAAACACACTCTAAGCACAGGATCCAGTGATCAAGTAGCTTGGCATTCATTCGAACAAATTGCAAACATACATCTACCTAAACACCTGCGCTTGGACCTGTACAGCAAGTTATCATTGCTAGACTTGAAAGCAGCCAAGATGTCCTTCAGTATGTAAGTAAATATCTTAGGGCACATCCAGACAAAGGACTATTACTTGAGACTTAAAAAAAAAAAAAGAGTCAGCAAGCCATGGAAGACAGAGAGGAAACAAATACACATGGCTAAGTGAAAGAAGGCAATCTGAGAAGGGCAATGACTTTATGATCCCAGCAGTTTTGGCAAAAGCAAAACTATGAAGATAGTTAAATGATTGGATTTGTCAGGGGTAAGGATGCACCGACAGGGCAGGCAGGATGGGTAGGGTAATGAAATTATTCTAGATGTTACTAGAATAGAGGATACATGACCATCATGTATTTGTCCAAACCCACAAAATGTACAATTTGGAGAGTGAACCCTAATGTAAACTATAGACTCTGTATGATGATGATATGTCAAGGTAAGCTGTTCAGTTACAAATGTATCACTCTGGTACCTGACGTTGATGGGGGGAGGTTGTGTGAGAGGGGGTTGGGGGCCTATGGGAAAGGCCCTTACACCTTTCCCTCAACTTGTCTATGAATCTAAAACTACTCTTTAAAAAATAAATTTACTAGGGCTGGGAAGGTGGCTCAGTGGTAGAGTGCTTGCCTTGCATTCATGAGGCCCTGGGTTTGATTCCTCAGCACCACAAAAGCAGGAAAAAAAAAGCCAGAAGTGGCACTGTGGCTCAAGTGGTAAAGCACTAGCCTTGAGCTGAAGAGCTGAGGAACAGCGCCCAGGCCCAGAGTTCAGGCCCCACGACCAGACCCAAAAATTAAAAAATAAATAATAAATAAATGAATGAATTTACTAATTAAAATGTAACTTACAGAGCTATAAATGAATATGTGTATATATGTACATATATGTATATATAGACAGACCGACAGACAGACAGACAGACAGACAGACAGACAGATAGATAGATAGGCAGCCAGACAGATAGATTTCTAGCCTCTCCTTGCTGCCCAAGAAACCAGTATTCTCACCATTGTGTCAATCAATTCCTGAGTTATGTCTCCATTTTAACTAGTTTTTATTATTGTTGTTACGAAGATAATGTACAAAAGGGACCACAGTTACATAGGTCAGATGAAGAATACATTTCATTTTGGACAATGTCACCCTTCCCTTGCTGTCTCCCAGTTTTTCCCTCCCAACTGCACCCACAAGTTGTACAGTTCATTTTCAACACAGTGTCCAGTGAGTACCACAGCTGCATTTGTTCACCCTTTGCCCCTCCATTTCTGTCTCTCCCCTTACACTACCCAACTGCTAGTGATTTTTAAGTCAGGGTCTCAATTTCTTTTTTTGTGCGGGGGGAGCTCCAGTCCTGGGGCCTGAACTCTGAGCCTGGACGCTGTCCCTCAGCTCTTCAGCTCAAGGCTAGCACTCTACCAGTTGAGCCACAGCGCCACTTCTGGCTTATGTGGTGCTTATGTGGTGCTGAGGAATCGAACCCAGGGCCTCAGGCATGCAAGGCAAGCCCTCTACCACTGAGCCACCTTCCCAGCCCAGGGTCTCAATGTCTTGATCAGGCTAACACCTGGACTGCAATTCTTCCATTTTAGGTTTCTGTAACAGAAGTCACATGCACATGCCTTCACATCCAGTTTCCTTCATTGAGATGGGGTCTCATAAACTTTTTTGCTGTTGCCCATTCAGACTGGCCTGGAATTTCCCCTCTCTCAGCTTCTCCAGGAGCTAGGATTATAGGCATGCGCTAATACTTCCGGCTTCCATGGGCTTTCTACTCTGCCCTGTGAGTTTAAATTTCAGTGACTGCACTTTTATTCCTACAGGTTCACTGTGGCTCTCCAGCTTCCTTCTTTCCCCCACATTCTCATAAAAAGTTGAATGGAAAATGCCAGCCATTAACAATAAGTAGGTATATATGTATGGTCCCATACCATTTGTGGTCTCAGACATCCACCAAGGGTCTTAGAACTTACCTTGGTAGAGAAGCAGAAACTATTGTACTCATTTCATGGTCTGTTTCCATTTAATAGATCTGTTATCAGAAGCTCTTGGGGCTCCAATTCTGGTGTCTCTTTTGCCCAATGACTCTCGGATGTGGCCATTGGTTTTCTTGTATATCTTGTAATTTGGCTTTTTAGTTCAATGCTATTGCAATGGTAGGGTTAACCATTTTCTTTCCTTTATCTCATATTATGACTCTAAAGAGCCAGTCTGTTTCCTCTACTATGTCTCGAAGGAGTCCAGAGTTTATACGGAAGAGCCCTTTGAGTGTCTCCTTGAAGAGCACTCAAAAAAAATCCACTTCTGGCAAGGTTCCATTATTAATTATGAGGGTGAATAGTGAGCCAAAGAGTTATGAAACTGAATGTGGCTTGATACCACCTTTGAGGAAATCAAAAATCCTTGAATAGGATGTGTCTGAGCCAAACAGACAGTGGGAGAAGCAGACCTTGCTTCCTGAGGCACTGACAGCATTTTATCCAAGGATGAGTCAGTAGAAGATTAGCCCTGTCTGAAATCTGTAGGAGAAAATGGACACAGGAGAGGTTAATGTCCATGCTAAGGAGTCATGAATATCACTGGGTTAGAAACTGGCCTTAGGCCAAACCCAAAATATAGCCATAATTGGAGCCTTCCCAAGTAGAAAAAGGTTATTAGTGAGACCACATTAATCACAATGATTAATCCTGGAACCCAAGATTTTTTATTATGTAAAAGGCTCAAAAGAGTGTACTGAAAGGGAGGAGAAAGGATTCCAGTTTTGCAGAAAACAGGGAACCAATAAGGACAGTAGATATCTAGGATGTAATTTGAAAATCTGAAACCTGATATCCCCTGTTGTCACTATACTTGATTTTGGTCTCTGCACCTTGTATATACATTAGTCTAATTTGGGGAGGGGAAAGGGAATAACAAAACGCTGAAACAATGACACAGGATGATCTATTGAAACAGTGATACCCACAAGACAGTATATTGGAAATGAACTTAACTCCAGGGGCGGAGGGGGAGGAGTGAGGGAGGCAGGGGAAGGAAGGGACAGTGGGAGAACAAGGGAAGAGGTAACAATGCTCGACAAGAAATGTTCTCATTGCCTTACTCATGGAACTGTAACCCCTCTGTACTCATTGCCTTACTCATGGAACTGTAACCCCTCTGTACAGCATCTTTACAATAAAGTAATTTTTTAAAAAAAGAAAATCTGAAACCTGGACATCACACATAAAAGCTGCTTATGCAAAGAAGTTTGCCAGAAAGCAAATGTGCCTACAGATGGCCTAGCAGGAGGCAGTTGGTCGTTCCTGAGTGCCAGGCCAAGGGACAGGCTGGGCAAGGGAGAGGGAAACAAAAACTGGGAACAGGGATCTCACTGTCTATGGTACCAAGGACAGTGCCTGGAAGGGATCATCTGAGGATTCCAGGGTCTATTAAAAAAAAAATCTCCCATCCCAGATAGGTCAGGACACAGGAACAGTGAAAACTGGGTGTACTTGAGGAAATTAAGTATACTTGAGGAAATCAAGTCCAGCGCTGAACTAAAAGTGCAATGATCAATGCCTATACCTGAATTCAAGCCAAGCTGGATAAGGAGTTGACTGGTCAGCGATGACATATTACAGAAGAACAAAAAGGAGGAAGGAAGCTAGCCTTGAAGAAAATCCAGAAGTGCTCAAGAGGGTTTTGTGGTCTGAGCATTACCACTGACGGTCAGGCAAGGATTACAAATAGCCTGACTTATCACTAACCTTCCCAAACTGAGAACACACCAAGTAATTGTTCTTCTTAGTCTTACATTTCATAGGGGGAGAAAACGTTCCTGAAAGAAAGAGGAAAGCCCAAAAGGACTTTAAAATAGCTGAGCACCAGCGGCTCATGCCTATAATTAACTACTCAGGAGGCTGAGATCTAAAGATTGCAGTTCAAAGCCAGCCAGAAGCCTAAAAGTCCTTGGGACTCTTATCTCCAATTAGCCAGCAAGAAGTTGGAAGTAGAGATATAGCTCAAATCATAGAGCACCAGCCTTGAACAAACAAGCTAATGGACAGCACCCAGGCCCTCAGTACTCTCTCTCTCTCTTTCTCTCTCTCTCTCTCTCTCTCTCTCTCTCTCACACACACACACACACACACACACACACACACACACACACACATGCAGCAGCAGCAGCAGTAGCAGCGGGGAGTTGGGGGGGGGTAGAATATTTAGGATAATCCAATTCTTAAATCATATCATACTCACAAAGCAGTTAAGTAACAATGTTTGGCAAAGGCTGGTCCACTCTTCACAAACCCATTTCCTCTTCTTCTGCATACTGCTAGACCACGCTCCTCACCTCTTTGCTATATTAGATGTGACCTCCCTTGCAAACAGGCATAACTGCATTCTCACCAGTAACATGTGAGCAGAAGCTTGAACAGCCTGTAAACATCTCCCAGGCATGACATTCATACACTGCCTCATTTTCTGGCTAAATGAAGATTCTGAGACTCAAGAGCAGCATGACTCTTCACCCTTGAGTATCTACTTTTAAGAGAACTGCTTGTTAATTATGAACACCTTATTTGTACTTTTTATACAAGAAATAAAGAGATCCATATTATGATAAGCCACTAAAGGCTTGGGTGGTTATTTGTTATAGCAGCTAACATTAAACTACTTACTCCCTAAATGAATGACTTGAAAAAATATATATTGACAAGATAAAACCTAAAATACACAGCATTGGCTTAGTAATCAGCCAGAGAAGAACCTTACAGATTAGCAAGAAAGAAGCCTATCACATTTTACGACAAAACATTACAAGTGTTACTTGCTTTTGGACTTGGGGTTGGGTTGGATTTTTTTTCCCTTGCTTGCTTTTAATAAGGAGGAAGAGGGGAAGAGTTGAGGGGGAAATGGATTACACTGGAATCCCTAAGGATTGGAAAAAAATATCTTAAGGTCCCAAACCATAGATAAGACTTTAAGAAGTACCAAGAAAAATGATCCATGGCTAAGGGTCTGACCCCAGAGAATGCTTCCAGTTATGATGGCCCTACCTTTGTGACTTCTTGTCCCAAAATTGTCTTCTTTATCCCAGCCCTCCTCTAGCCCTTGCAGATGCTCCGCTAAGGCACCAGGGAACGTGTGGCTCTCTGGACACAAACACGGACCTGGAGGTTCTGGGAGACCATCTCAGCCCCAGCTCCCTAAGTACTTCCCTCAGCCACAGCTAATCTGTATCTCTCCTTCAACCACCACCATGTGAAAGTGGTGAAGGTAGAGCATCTCTAAAGTTCTTACAGTTGTCTTAGGTTATAGATGATAAATTCAATAAACAAGAAGTTCCTTGAAGTTGGTTTTTCTCCAAACCTCTGTAGGAGTTTCCATGACCCATCGATTATCCTTTCTACCCCCCAATGCTTTCTCCCCATACCAGATGAAATTCATTCCTCCTGCTACGATCTGAAAGGAACCACCTAAACCTCTAAAAACACTGACCTTTTCCATCTGGGTCCACTAGATTATGAGATTTCTGATGGTAAGAATTCACCTTCATGCCTTCAGTACCTACCCAGTGTCTGATATGCAGTAGGTACCCATGTATATTGGGTGAAATCAAGTGAACTACACTAAATTAAAGGCTGGAGATAAAGCTTGGAACAGGAAGTGGAAAAAATACCCCAAGTCTCAAGATTAGAGCCTGGAGAGGTATAAGGGGAACAGTCCAATGAGAAGTTCAGTAGATACACGGTAAACCCATCCCCCACCAGATGTAAACATCCCAAGATGACTTTAAAATTCAACTTGTTGCCACCCCTAATAGTTCTTAAAACCCCAAAGTAACAATATTGTGGTGTCACAGAAGCACAAACATAGCCACTGTGATTCAGACACATTGAGCGTGACTAAAAGGTTGGTAGGCAAAGTTTCCAAAAGTCTGCTTGCAATGAGGTACTAGGAAGCTCCTGGGAAATAATCCATCCCAAGAGAAGAAAGAATTGAAGTGTCAAAGTTTGTATGAAATAAAATGATAATGGGCCAGGAAAGATGGGCAACATTGAATGCAGCCTAATGGCTCTTCCAGATCCCTGTGGATTTGTGTCAGAATTCAAGTCAAAGAACACTCACATTGCATTCGATCATAATTTTTTTTGGGGGGGGTCCAGTCGTGGGCCTGAACTCTGGGTCTGGGCGCTGTCCCTCAGCTCTTCAGCTCAAGGCTAGCGCTCTATCACTTGAGCCACAGTGCCACTTCTGGCTTTTTTTCCTGCTTATGTGGTACTGAGGAATTGAACCTAGGGCCTCAGGCATGCAAGGCAAGCACTCTACCACTGAGCCACCTTCCCAGCCCTCAATCATACTTTTTAAATAAAGGTTGTTCTTTCTTAAGAAGATATGTTGGTTATCAGTTTGATGTAGAGATTGAAAGAAAACTTAAATTTTATGTCGAGTTACATTCTAGCTTTCCCCCAAACAGTCCTAGTCTACACCTGTAATTTTCTTCCCTTTTCCAGCTTCCTTTCAGAATGTCATATCTGAGATCATCAATTATCACTCTAGTTCTGGGAAACCTTGTTAGAACAAATGTAGAAACTCATGCATGCCTTTTCTAACATACAATGTCCTAGAAAAAGAATATGAACTCCATTTTTATGGAATCAGGAGACATTTGTAACCTAGAACCCCAATACAGGAATCCAGAAAGCAAATAGAGGAAAACAGAAGAAAATAGTCTAGCAAGGAAGAGTAAGCTAAAATGAACATGTTTCAGAAGGAGTTAAAGTAAGAAGAAACAAATTTGCGCCAGAACTCATGAAAGACTGTAAAACTGGAATGACCAGGTACCCACAAGGCAAAAGTAGACATCACTGTGGGCTGTGAAGCAGCTACCCTCTCCCATTGCTTTAGGAGATGAGCCACAGATTCTCTGGATGAATTGAGCCAGACTGGTTCTATCTCAAAGACATGGGGCATAGAGGAACTATACACAAATATCAAAATCAAACCAGGAAAAACTAGCTAAACATTCAATTGCGGAGGTAGTAAGAATGAAGGAGGCTTTATAAGAGTGTCATCTAGCCTTATATTCTCCTGGAAGGTCTAGAAAAATGAGCTACATTCCAGGGGAAGAGAGAAGCCTATAAAGAATGACAAAATGCAGCCATCTAATTGGCCAACCAACTTCACTACATGAAATACCTGTAAGTAAATGAGATCGGCCAATGTCAAATTACTATTGCAGTGCCCCACTTTTAAATTGAATGGACACCAGACTTTGAGAATTGCTGACAGTTGAAAGAGGCTAAAACAAGCAGGAAGGAAGAAATCATTTTAAAAAGAGACAAAGTGTGGGGCGCTGGTGGCTCACGCCTATAATCCTAGCTACTCAGGAGGCTGAGATCAGAGGATTGCAGTTCAAAGCTAGCTTAGGCAGGAAAGTCTGTGAGACTCTCATCTCCAATAAACCACCAGAAAACCAGAAGTAGAGCTGTGGCTCAAGTGGTAGAGAGCTTACCTTGAGCTAAAGAGCTCAGGGACAGTGCCCAGGCCCTGAGTTCAAGCCCTATGACCAACCCAAGAGAGAGAGAGAGAGGAGGAGAGAGAGGAGAGAGGAGAGAGAGAGAGAGAGAGAGAGAAAGAGAGAGAGAGAGAGAAGAGAGAGAGAAAGAAGCAAAAGAAAACAAATTATAATTAATGATAATCAATGACCTTAGAGAATGAGGAATGGAGGAATGTCAGGTTGTTATCTCCCTAAAAAGAACAATCAATGAACTGGGGGAAAAAAAAACCCAGATGCCCCTCAGTAGATGAATGAATCAAGAAAATGTGGTATATATACAGAATGGAATTCTATGCCTCCATCAGAAAGAATGACATTGCCTCATTTGTTAGGAAATGGAAAGACTTGGAAAAAATTATATTAAGTGAAGTAAGCCAGGCCCAAAGAAACATAGGTCCCGTGGTTTCCCTTATTTGCAATAACTAATATATGTCTGAGACAAGCAGAAACGGTCAGACAAGTTGATGTTAGGTGAAATGAACCACAAGATAAGGACTCAGATAGGTTTTCTTTTTTGCGATTGTTTCTAACATATTTATAAGATGATTTCTTTGTTGCTTTGTATGTCCCTCCCCCCACAGTATAACCCCTGCTTTCACTGTATTTGATGTTGGTATAATTTGTGGAGGGGAAGGGAAAAAACAAATTGTTTAAATAGGGATACAGGTGGACCCATTGCAACAAGGAGATGTACAAGACATTATGTCTTTACCACTTTGGCAGGAGGGGAGGGACGGGGGGCGGGGATGGGAGGGCAGGAATGGTAAGGGGAAACAAAGGAGGAGGCAACAATGCTTGTATAGTATTTTCACAATAAAAAAAACTCATTAATAAAAAAGTCTTATAATTTTAAATATCTCTAGCCCTTTTTAGTTATTGGGCCAAAAATAAAAAGATATGATGACAAGGAAGGAATGATAAGACCAACCCAAGTGATATAATATCTGCCAAATAAAAAATTTTGAAACACAATGTGTATCCTACCAAATTAAGAAAAGTGAGAGAAGGGCTGGGTCAGAGATGAGTGGGAATGTAAAAAGGGGTGCTATGGACCAAGACACGAGGTATTCCCAAACTGCTCTGATGAATGGCAACTCCTTTGTACAACCACTCAAAGATCATTTTAAAAATATAAAAATTTTAGGGGCTGGGAAGTTGGCTCAGTGGTAGAGCGCTTGCCTTGCATGCCTGAGGCCCCGGGTTCAATTCCTCAGCACCACATAAGCAGAAAAAAAAAGCCGGAAGTGGCGCTGTGGCTCAAGTAGTAGAGCGCTAGCCTTGAGCTGAAGAGCTGAGGGACAGCGCCCAGGCCCAGAGTTCAGGCCCCACGACCGGACCAATATATATATATAATTTAAACAGAGAAAACAGCAGCAAAAATAAGGTAGGGGAAAAATGATTAAAGATATACTGCAAGAAAAATGTTCAGGACTGAAGGACACAACTGTGCAGAATGAAGGAAAAAAAAAACCCTTAAGTATGTGACACACTGACAGAATAAAAGCACCAATATCATTTGGGAAATGTCAGAACGGTATAGATCGGGGGGAAAAAATCTCAGTCCTAAATGCTTCCAGAGAGAAAAGAAAAGTCACATATAAAAAAAAATGGGGAATGAGAATGGCATCAGGTTTTGAAACAGCAACACTGAAAATTATAAAACACTATAAGAATGCCTCATAAACTCTTGAGAGAAACGGTTCCCAACATAAAATTTAAACTATCAATCGATTTTTGAAGGGAGAATGAAGAGAGTGTCTCATAAAATATACTTCTCATGCTCTTTTTTTTTTCTTAGAACCTTTTGTCAGGAAAATTTGTATAACTCTGGAAAATGTGGGAAGATGGAGCCAAGAATCCCAAACAGTAAAAAGTAAATTGTTCAAGAAGGAAATAAGATAGTGAATTTTTAACCCAGGAATGAGCCAAATCAAACAGTATACTAGAAAGAAAAATCTAGACTTCACTAAAAATTATCCTCCTCTAATTATAGAGGGAAGATGGGGAAAAATTTCACATTTTCATCTCTCCAATAATAAACCCTGTCTAAAAGTAACTAACCAAGACAAAGTCACTGGGCACTGATAGCTCACACCTACAATTCTAGCTATTCAGGCGACAGAGATCTGGGGATTGCACTGTGATGTCTACCTGGGCAGGAAAGTCCATGTGACTATTGTTTTCAATGAACTAGAAAAAGTCAGAACTGGAGGTATGGCTCAATGGTAGAGCTCCAGTCTTGAGTGGAAAAAGTCAGGTATAAGCAAAGAACCCTGAGATCAAGCCCCAGTACTGGCTAGCGTGCGCACACACACACACACACACACACACACACACACACACACACACACAACAGAGTTTTATATCTATATCATCTACAAATCTAGACAAAAGAAGGAAAAAAGAATACTAGAAGTCAAACATGTTTCTGGGGAGACAGGCAGATAGAGGACAGTAGTTAAGCCTGAATACTTGAGTGTTTTAAAATAAATCCTCTAGCACTACTTGACTTTTTCAAATTAAGGGCATGTATTTCTTCAACACAAATAAAAAAAAACTCTTTGAAAAAGTGAGACTTCTTCATAGGATCTTTTTCTTCCTTCTAGTAAATTGTCTTAATTATAATAATAAATCAGTGTGAGATGGTGGAGGCCTACGGCATTAGTGACAACCAGAGACATTATGTCTATTCCACTGTCATTGTTGATGACAGAACAGGCCTTACCAGCCTGAACAGTGAGTACCAAGAAGATTTTTCACAATTTCTGGCATCCAGAACTGCTTGAATAGCCTTCTTGAGCTTAGGAAGTTACCATCAGAGCACTACTGCCTCCCCAGCAGATTCGGTATGGAAGAAACCTTATGAAGGAGGCATTGTGGGATAATGCACGGCCCGCTGACAATAAGCAATCTGAAAGTCTTCGCAGTCAGTACGTGAGACCCATTCCTGCCCCAGGAGCTGCACTGTCCTGAGCCATCAGCCCAGAGAGTTGGGTTCTATTTCTGGCTGTGTTGCACCATGTCTGATTTGATTTTCTGACCCTTTTCTATGCTTCCTTAAGCAACCCTTTCATAAATTCCTTTCTGCCTTAACTAACTTGGGTAGGTTTAGTTATTTGCAAATAATAAACCTTGACTGATTTAGTCAGTTAGCCAACTGAGCCTGGAATGGAGAGTTAGAAGATGAGCTGAGCATTTTGCAATGTTAGGATCCGGAAAGAAGTTTCTTGCTGCCACCAGAGCAAGAAGAAAAAAAGACATCAGATGAATGTGGTGGAGGATCGGGTTGCTGAACACTTGAAGATAGCTCAGAGCATTTTCATGAATGCACTGTGATAACTTTTCTGACAGTCTGGGTTTCTGACATAGCAGATAAGGGCAGAGCCACAGACATGTAATATTCTTGCCCAGACTACAGTGGGTAAAACCCTACAGTAGTGGCTCATGTCTGGTATTTGAACTCAGCTTTTCCACTGAAGCTGAGGCTCTATTACTTGAGCTGTACCTCCAGTTCAGCTTTATGCTGAATAATTGGAGAAAAAGCCTCACTGATTTGTGAACCAGAATCCTGAGGTCTCAGCCTACTGAGCAGCTAGTATGGCAGGCCTGAGTTATCACAACCAACTTATTTTTCCATTTCTTTGAAACACAAATTTCAATCCAGAGCATCAGTGGCCTGAGCGAAGCCATTATCTTAAACCAGTGCATAAACCTACTTAAATTCTAGAATCGGCAGATTCTAGAATTCATTCAACAGGATCCAGTCATCCTCTCTTTGTTTTCCTGTATGTACTAATGTTTATCAAGTGGCTAAAGTTGTGTTTCTGCATGCAGAATGGTTCCCGAAGGAAAGTCAACTCTTGCTGCCAACAATAGACATGGCAAAAAGTTAAAGCCACCTGGACAAGTCATGGCTCATAACTAGAGAAGCCAACCTTTGGCTGCATACAGGGTGGAAAGTTGGATTTGGTAGCACTTATATTCTGGAGAATTCAATGATGCACACTCGATTTAGAAACAATAAAGGCAATGTGTAAAACTGCTCAGGGACGTTGTATAGCCAGGGTGACATAAAAATTGCTCATCGGATAAGCAATAAGTCATTTTCATAAGTCACTTAAGTTTTTCAGTTATACTTGCAGGACAAAGTATAGGCTATAATGGCGGAGATCCCTGCTGCTCTTGAGACATACCGTGGCCAGCAAAAAAAAAAAACATAGCTCCACTATCAGTTCTATTAAGTATTATCTGACAGAAGCAAAAGATTTTGCTTTCCCCAGCTCCCCCTTGCCACATGGCAGTTGGAGACGACTCTGAAGGCTCCCTTCTCTTACCCGGGGTCACCTCCCATAGTCAGGTGACAGGTAGGATGATCTCTGAATGGGCTCTGCCTGCCTCAGCTTCGAAATCAACTCCCTCTGGAAAGATTCAGGTGGTCATACTGTGAGAGACAATGCTGAAGAGTTCCACGAATTAACAGTGACTACTCATTCACGTATTCACTGATTGTTCTTTGGGTGTTGTCCTTTAAAAAAAAATGACACAGCCTCTTCATCATCTTGCAAAGTTTACATAGGTCATCCACCATCTTCCTTTACATCTAGCATTAGTAGATTAGAACTTAATGAGGTTGGCTAGGGGAAAGTTATGCTGCCTCCAATTCAGGATATGCTTAGGATCCTTCATAAATGGGCAGATTATTTTTCATACCTTCCCTTCCTCTACAAAACAAATTATTTAGGGCAATAATCATAAGCTAAAATAATAATAATGATGACTGAAAATTCAGATAGTAATTCTACTGAATTCCATATGGGGAAAGTCATGTCTATAATACTCAAATGACAAGTGAGATGGATAAAACAGTACCAAAAGAAAAAGAAAAAAAGAAATAGCTGGAATATCTTTAATTAGCTGTGTTCCCTTTCCAAAATCTGTGCTGTCCCCAAGGCTGGAAGGACTGCCCCCCAGTCTCCCTGAGGTAAAATGCTAAGATGCTATTTGGCTGTATTATTCTTAGTTAAGTTACAGGAAGGAACAGGGCCTTTACAGATCGATCATGATTTGCCTTTTTAGTTTTATCAGGCAATTGATATGTGCAAAGTCATTTTAGTAAACATGTGCCCAAGATTTCTCCCAGGATAACACAGCGTCCATCTGGATCCTATCCGCTTCTTTAGCCAAATTAGATCAGATTTGTGTCTGGTTCTCTAGTTACTGCAGATATTTTCCTAGAAACATATAATAGTTCTTACAATGTCTCCTTAATGTGCTAGTCATTATCTTGGCTGTTATATCTTTCTGAAATATGCCTGTACATAGAATCTAGTCCACAAATCAGAAAACTTCGCATACAATAATCCCCTGTAGGGTGCATCAGCCTCTTGGTCTATTCTTCCAGCTGCTCTCTCAGCCTGGACTTTACATAGTATGTGGTTTAATCTACTGTTGATACTCATATGTCATATATGTTGGCATTCCTGGGCAGTAAAATAAGCCATCAATTCATAAATGTCGATTGAGTACCTACCCTGTGCCAAGCATGGAGAATATATGAGTGATCCAAACTTAGAGACTGTCTTTAAGGAACTTAGAGTCTAGAGAAGATGCAGACAAAATGTCCTGAATTACAAGAGAGAAGCCTTTGATAACTCCTTAGCTTTTTAACATATAACAATATTTCTTCCTCTGAAGACTTGGTTAGGACAACAGATCAGAAGACTAGTAAATTCACAAAAAATTATCACAGGAAAGTGAGTGGATGTCTGTGTGTTCTCCAGTCTTTCTGTTATGGATTTGCTAATTTGTAAAAATCCCCATCAGAAAATTCAGAAATACTGTCAGTACACAAAAGAAGAAAGGCAAAGCTCTCCTCAGATATTACCAATTACATCATCCTGAGTATAAACTATACAGGCTAGGGGGAGAACAAGAAGCAATCATTTGGTAGGTCCAAACTACAGATCTCTGTAAGGACATCCCTGCCCCTCCTACCACCACTACCCCCTGTGTGCTGCTCATAAAACAGCCTGGGGTCAGGGCTGTCTCCAGCTCTATGGGAGTCTTGGAAATGATCAGAGAGTGAGATCTCATTCACTGAGAGCTGAGAATGCATGGTTGCCAAATCCTTATTTAATGCTACCTTACGTAGAAATTTAAGAAAGTGTACCAAAATAGAGTTCTAAACCATTCACTCATGGCCTTATTTTAAAAATCTGAGGCAAGGTGCTGGTAGCTCATGCTTGTAACCCTAGATACTCAAGAGGCTAAGAGCTGAGGATCACAGTTCAAAGCCAGCCTAGACTAAAATGTCTGGGAGTCTCCATCTCCAATCAGCTAGCAAAACACTGAGCTGGAGACATGGATCAAATGGTAGAGCTCTAGCAGTTCAAACAAGCCAAGCAAGCACCAGGTTCAGAGTTGAATCTCCAATATCAGCTAAAAAAGAAAAGGGAAAAATTAATACTAATAAAAGTTAATGTAATCATTTCATAGTCTATCCAGTCTAGTTGACAATTAAGATTAACTTCCATAAACCAAGCATGAATTGTTCCCACCTGTAATCCTAGCTACTCAGGAGGCTGAGATCTATTCAAAGACAGCCTGAGCATGAAAATCCATGGGACTCTTATCTCTACTAATGCTCAGGGACAGTGCCCAGGCTGTGAGTTCAAGCCCAAGGACCAGCACAGTAAATAAATAAATAAATAGCCACCATAGTCTTCAGCTAGAAATGCTACCTACTCAACTGCAAGATGTTGAAAGGCTTAGCAAAGAACTACAATCTCAACAAAGAAATCAAAGACATGAGGAAAACACACTGGAAATTTTAGAACTAAAAAATACAACAACAACAAAAAAAAACATGTAAAGCTTGACCAATCAAGGGGACGGCAGAAAAAACAACAGTGAATAGATAGATGGAACAATAGAATATATACAAGATGAACAGTAAGAAAACAGACTAAAAAAATTATCAGGACTCGGTGCCAATAGCTCATCCGGTAACCCTGGGTACTCAGGAGGCTGAGATCTGAGGATTGTAGTTCGAGGCCAACCAGGGCAGAAAAGTCCCTATGAGACTTTTATCTCCAATTAACCAGTCAAAAATGGGAAGTGGTGCTATGGCTCAAATGGTAGAGCTCTGGCCTTGAGCACAAAGAGGCTCAGGGACAGCACCCAGACCCTGAGTTCAAGCCCCACCAAAAAAAAAAAAAAAAAAAGCAGTACTATAATAACAAAGGAATTTATCTCCATGTTACTAGAGTCTTGAAAGGACAGGAGAGAAGAAAAAAAGCAGGGCTGAAAGAGTACTTGAAAAAAAAGAAAAAGAAAAGTGGTTGCATTTTACAAGAGACATAAAACTACAGATTCAAACCAGCTGAGTATATCCCAAGCAGGATAATACCGAAAAACCCACTCTAGCACACACAACATGATTAGATTTCTAAAAACTAAAAGGAAAAGGGAGGGAGGGGAAAGAAAGGGGAAGGAGAAAATAAAGGAAAGGGAAAAGAAGGGGAGGGGAGAGGAGGGGAGGGGAGGGGAGAAAAGGGGAGGGGAAGGGAGGGGAGGGACTTAGAAGCAGCCAGAGGAAACAAAACCTTGCTTGTGAAATCCAATTCAAATGACAGTGGGTTTCTTTCTCATCAGAAAAGTGGTCGTTTCCAGATAGCAAAGGGCACAGGAAAACCTGGAATGTACTGGAAGTAACTGAGTAGTGGTCACATGATAAAGATCTCTATCTATATACTCAGGAAGTATGGTTTGTTTGTTTGTTTTTTAGTATGTAGATCTTTCTCAACAGTGTAAAAACTAAAGGTAATTGAATACTGGTTTGGACCAAGAAGAGACTGGGGATAAATCAGCTATATTCTCACAGATTCCTCTGGAGCTTGGGATAGGATGGTTTGACATCTACAGCCTCTATTCCCACCACTCAACCTACTGGTGGGAGAAATGGAGCTGAATATGTGAAGGAGTTTGGTCGCATTTCAATGAGGTCATCAGAGTGTAGGAGCTACAATACCCTTATAATTCCTTCCATTTCTCATTACTACCCTAGTCATTGTCGGAACCAATCAGAACCACTGATTTCAGAGCCTCGTAACTAATCCAGAGATTCTTTATGAGGCTTTCAACCCTGGTACACATTAAACTAAAATCCCAATGTCCAGATCCCATCACAGACAGTTCTATCAGAATCCCTGGCATTGGTCCAGACATAGGATTGTTTTGAGGATTTTAGGAGAACCTGAGAGATTATTGTTTTGTGTGTGGGTTTGGGGGGATTTTTGTTTGTTCGCTTTTGCAACAGTAGAGATGAAACCTAGGATTTGGTACATGCAAAGCAAGTGACCTACCACTGAGCTTCATGCCCAACCCTTCATAGGATTATTTTTTAAAACTCTTTCAGTGATTTTTTTTGGGGGGGTGGTACTGGGGCTTCAACTTAGGGCCTCATATTCTCCCACTTAGCTTTTTCCAATCAAAGCTGGCACTCTACCACTTGAGCCATGGCTCCATTTTCAACTTTTTGCTGGTTAACTGGAGAAATTAGAAATAAGAGTCTCACAGATTTTTCTGTCTAGGCTGGCTTCAAACCATTATCCTCAGATCTCAAGCCTTCTGAGTAGCTATGATTACAGGTATAAGCCACCAGCACCTGGCCCTCCAGTGATTTTTATATGAAACTAGGGTTCAGATTTACTGCACTAGCAAATGAGCACAGTAGCTCTGAGACCTGGTGCAAATCGAAGTACAAAATGGATAGTATAACACTGAATACAAACATAAGAAAGAAATACCCTATTCCTAAGCCTGGCTATGTTCCGAGACCAGGAAGCGGGTTATAGTCTCCTCTTGTTAAGTGGCTATGGTTATGAAAGAGCATGTCAGGCTACTTAGGTTTTCCGGACAGCTCCATCTCCTACACTAGGACTTTAATTGAACTCACTCCCTAGAGGCCATCAACAGACAGCCGGAAGAAGAAACCCATAATCAAGACTTGCTATTGGACTCAATCTTCAGACAATTCAATCAAAGGATTTTTTTTTCCCCACAAGCTTTATAAGAGTTACATGCTCTCAGTCGCTGGCAGCTCTGAAATAGCCTTTGAAAGACACCTGTGCCCCAAACTCTGGATGCTTTATTAATTCTGACTTTGAGCAAGTTGCATTCAGTGCAGGATGTGTTTGAAAGGTCCTTGGTTAAATGTGCACACAATTTCAAGACAGGAGTGCTATGAAATCAAAACACTTGCCCAAGTTTGCCACAGCTCCTGCTATACCGGATCTCTCCTTTGATTTGGTGGTGGTGTTGGTGGTGGTGGTGGTCATGGGGCTTGAACTTAGGGCCTGGGCGCTGTCCCTGATCTCTTTTGCACAAGGCTAGCACTCTACTACTTTGAGCTGCAGCTCCACTTTTGGTTTTCTGATGATTAATCAGAGATAAGAATCTCACAGACTTTCCTGCCTGGGCTGGCTTTGAACTGTGATCCTCAGATCTCAGCCTCCCGAGTAGCTGGGATTACAGGCATTACCAGTGCCCAGCACCAGACCTTCCCTTGGAATTCAGTAGCAATGTTGCTGACCTGGTACTGAATGCGCTGAAGGTCAGCTCTGAAGGTCAGATCAGAGTTCTTGCATTCATCTATGATTACGCTTTCCACTCTAGCCCTCACTCAAGCCACCCTTGAATGAGGCTGGGACTGGATTCTTGCCTTACATCTCCAAGTTCCCTTTCTCATTTCCTAAAGTCACCAACCAGGACCTGACTGTGAATGGCCATAAAGTGCGATATCTTATTCTCTTGTAAATCTGTTGTCTGTTTACCAGACACTTTCCTGCCCTAGACTGGGCAGCAAATTCTAACACGTGCTCTAAGAAGCTGGGCTACTTCATAGCCATTTCAACAGTGAACACCAGAGCGCTAAGCCCCCTCACTGAATATACTCACCATGTCCATATTAGTGCTCCCAGCCTCTGCCACACTGTATCCAAACTTCATGTACAGCCCCAGGATGCAAGGTCCTAAAACACCAGAGAATTCCATCAAGATCCACCCAATCAGAGTTGCGACATGGGAAAATTGGGAATTCTTCAGCTAGAAACAAAAATGATTCTATAATTTCATCTATGCCCAAGATTATACACATTGATTATACACATACACCACCATAGAACTGTTGACAAGGGAGACCTACTTGAAGTACTTTTCATCTGTAGTAACTCATGAATTACAGGGGGAGAGGCTGACTAGAAAGACATCTTAGAAAGAATTCTGAGGCTTGGAGTGAGCCGGCTGGAAATCTTATCTTGATCTGTTAGTGATGGCTTCCCTAGACCAAGAGCATGAGTATGAAGATGGATGTCAACTGTGTGCAAATGCTGATTCTATTCCAAGGCAGTTGCCAAGTCAGGCCTAAAGCCCAGGTTTCCTGACACCCACTGGTTGCCACTTTTATCAAAGAACATTTGAGAGGCATGCATCTAATCTGATCAAATAGAAACCATGACATTGTAAAACTCTGTTTTGTCCTAGAACATTTTACATGGAAAATATCAAGCTCTAGCAAATTAAGAGTTGACTTGCAGATCATTCACTACTGAACAGTGAAATGTAAGAGCAGGAGGTCATTAGGAGACTTTTATTGAACTCTGGGCCTGGGCTCTGTCCCTCAGCTCTTCAGCTCAAGGCTGGCACCCTACCACTTGAGCCACAGTGCCATTTCTGCCTTTTTTCTGCTTATGTGGTACTGAGGAATTGAACCCAGGGCCTCATGCATGCTTGGCAAGCATTCTACCACTGAGCCAACTTCCCAGCCCAGGAACACTTTCTAAATTACCACCAGAGAGAAGTTTAATCTAAAACTTCAGTGAGTGGTGAAATGAGACAATTAACAAAAAAATTCCATTTACTCCGAGATTTTCAGAATCACAACCCCTCCAAAAAGATAAACATACACTCAAACTGCAAAGAAAACAAAGATGACTTCATATTTCACTTGGGAATGGCCTTCCTAAGGTATGAAGATAATAGTCTTGGGGGTACATAATTTATGAATGTTACAAACTCATCTGAAAAATAAGAGAATTTGTGAATGCCCTTGAAGCTAGCAGTGATATATTAGCCAGAAGTCCTACAAAGAGGTAGACTCACCACCCATCTCCTAGAAGAGGAAACAGCCACCCCTCCTAGTTGTAACTAAGGGATAATGACAGAAGTGAATAGCAATGATGAGGTAAATGATAATGATGAAGTCAATGTAAATTGAGTGGGGTAGCCCTGGGCTAGGGCTCCCAGACAGGAATTGAGGGCAGGAGGAGAGGGAAATTAGAGAGTGAATGAAGTTTGATTCCCTATTTGTCACTAAGCTCAGCCAGGCTGGCAGTGGCTCTGGGACCCCTGGCTCATATGGTGGAAGTTCTTAGGTGAAAAGATCTCTCCCTCCAGCGATGAGGAGAGATGGCTGGCGGCCCACAGACTTGCTGTTCACTGTCTTCCTGGTTGATCTAATGCTCTCTAGGGCCTGAAGTTCATGCTACAATCCAGGGCTCAGGGCTTACAGGCCAGAGCCTTGGTAACGAATTCCTACCCTTACCTAAGTGAAGACTCAGGACCAGCTGCCCCATCAAGTCCTCAAGTCTGGATCACCTTTGAATCTACAACATGACCTGTGACAGTAGCATCTGAGAAGGATAAAGATTCCCACACACACACAAAAAAAAACAAGGGTTTCCCTTCTACTGCAACAAAAGTGACCTTCTGTCTGCCTGGTTAACATTTCTCCAGACCCAAGGTAAACCCCTGCTGTGCCCATACATTTCAGGCATTGAAATGCCACATAAACCGGGCTGAGCTTGAACTCTCTATACAGCTGAGGTTAGCCTTGATCCTCCTGCTTCAACCTCCCAAGGGCTGGGATTATAGACCTGCACCATCACATCCAGTCTAATTTTTCAATCTTTTTTTTAAAGGCCAAACAAAAATATATCAACAATTTTTGTGGACTGTAACTATCCATCTATGTCAAGGAACTGCCTTTGGCAATTTTTTAACTGCATAATTACAAGCCTTCAAGAGGCGTGCTATATAATGAAGTCGCTGGTCTAACCTTAACCGGCTCTGTGCTAATAGGTGTCTCTCTCCTCTTGCAAATTTGTAGCCTGAGAAATGATGACATGCCTAGAAAATGATGACGGGGACTCATGAAGCTTAGCACCAAGAGTCAGAAAATGCCCATGAGAAGCCATCAAAGGCAGATTTATTATGACATTAGACAATATGCGTATGGCATTAATTATAGTCTCGAGTTCTTACTAGATTACCGTCCTAGACAGGGTGTCAGGTGGCAGTAACACCCCATCCACACTGTCTCGTAGCCATTTACCAGTGACAGCTTTGTCACTCACAGGCAGCCTGCTGCACTAGAAGTCCCCAGGCCCATAGGACAAATTCTAGATGTTCCATCTGGCTCTGGTCTGGTGGGCAGCCAGGTGACACAGAGCTAACGATGAGCAAGCCAGATCTCTCCCCACCAAAAACAAAAAGGACACATGTAGGTTGAAGGATAAATGTGAACAGAACTTGAAAAGGGACTTGGGGATACTTTTTTTAGCTAAGAGAATGGTAGAAATGGAGACAGGGGAAAGGATATTTACCTCTGTCTTTGTATCTGAATTATGGATGCTCGTAACTAGAAGCAACCTAAAACTTTCAATCTGTTCTCTCCAGCATCCTGCCAAAAGGGTAGCCCCCCTCCTACACATGCCCCAGCCAAAAACCACATTATTCCCAAAGCAATCCATTTCATCCTGGATAACTCTGATGACTAGCAAGTTCATTTTCCTTTTGATCTAAAATCTGTCTTCCTATGACTGACGGCTGTTAGAAGAAGCAGGGAGTGGCCTCATTCTCTTCTTCTAGCAGGAGCCTGTTGAATGTTTGAGAAGCCATACACCCACAAGTTTTCATGTTCCTCAATTTCACACAGATCTGTCTCTGATCCATTGGAATGTCATCTTTGGTGGTTGTACATCTCTGTAGTGCAATAATTCAATACATGTAACATGTAATGATAAAATTGGGGTAAAACATTTGAATGTCTTCAAATGTTTATCATCTATCCATGATGAGGACCTGCAAGCTCTGCCCTTTTCAAGCAGAGCTTGAAGTATCAAACTATGTCATAACTGGATTATGTTATCCAGATGCTCTAGAACACTGAGGCTCGTTCCTCCTGTAATAATTGTGCTTTGATACTTACTACCTAACCTTCCTCCATCTTCTCTCTCCTACCTTTCAGAGTCTGTGGCTACTGTTCAAGGGAAAATATCTATTTAAAAGCAGAAAAGAAAATATTAAAATCTGTGAATTAAGTAAATATGTGGGAGAATTGGTGATCAGGAACTGTGAAAGACTATTTTCTCCAAAATCAGAACTTCATGCAGATAAATTTAAACAGATGTTTAAAAAAAATATTTCACTCATGATTAAATGCAGGAACCAGTAATATGTGATAACCAGATCAAAACCAAATCAAAGAAGGTCACATTTATAGATAAAGAATATTGAGAGACAGGGGAAGGGTGTGTGACTTGGTTTGGAATATATTGTAAACATGTGTGGAAATGAAACAGTGAAATCCACTCTGTACAACTAGTGTAAGCTAATAAAATTAATACAAGTGTGCAAATTAGAGCAAAATGATTCAGCTCACAGTGGGGGAAGGAATGCAATTAAACTACTATATGAAGTCTATGAGACAGTCACTCACTACCTCTACCTAACTTTCGGTAGTTTGCTGGCAATCTCTGGCACATGTTGACCCACACCTTTATGTTCTCTGACAGCATTGTCCTTGCATGTGTCTGTGTCTGAACTTCCTTTTTTTGGCAGTGCTAGGGCTTGAACTCAGTCCTAGGGCCTGGGCACTGCCCCTGAACCTCTCTTGTGCTCAAGGCTAGCACTCTACCACTTTAGCCACAGCCCCACTTCCAGCCTTTTCTGTTTAGGTGGTGCTGAGGAATCGAACCCAGGGCTTCAGGCATGCGAGGCAAGCACTCCACCACTAAGCCACATTCCCAGCCCCAAACTTCCCATTTTTATGGGATACCAGTCAGGCTGGATTAGGAGACCATCCTACTCCAATATAACCTCATCTCCCATTAAATCTGCAATGACCCTATTTTGAAACCAGGTCACATTCTAGCGTACTAGAGATAAGGTTTGCTTGTTTGTTTGTTTGCATGGTACTGGGAGTTGAACTTATGGTCTTGCACTTGCTGGACATACAAAATTGTCAGTATAGGCAGATGAGGAGGAGGCCAGAACCAATGAGAAGCCCACGTGTCTGTCCCTTCAAGCACCAAATGATTACTTGGACCTGACACAGCCCCAGGCTGGCTATTCCCACCTCTTATCCACAGCCTGAAATTAAGGTGTTGGCCTGGTGTGCTTCCACTGAGGGCTTGCCTCCTTAGTATGTAGACAGATGTCTTCTTTGGTATGTACCCATGATAGTTTGCCTATCTACATCCTAAACTCCTCTTCTAATGAAGACAGAAATCATATCAAATTAGGGTACATGCCCCTATGACTTCATTCTACCTTAACCCCACCTCAAGAGCCCTATCTCCAAATTCAGTCACTTCTAATACAGCAAGAATTTCAACATATGAATTGGAGAGCATAATGACAGAGCTTTGAGAAGCAGCAATTCTGTTCATCCCACCCTACCCACAAGGGTAAAAAACCCAGATCGAGTCTAGAGATGGGTGTTTCTTAATTCTGTGTGTCTATCATTAAAAACCAAAACTACAGAGTAAAGATCTAGGCCCAGCTCAAGCTAAAAAGAATGTGCAGCATGGTTTTCTCCATTACACAAAGAACTAGCTGAGGGCAACAATTGTAAAATCCCTTTCAACATTGAAATTTCATGGCACCGAGGGAAGAAAATAGTCCAAAGCCTAATTCTTCTTTCCTCCTAGACACTGCTACCCTTCATGGCATCCTGATAAGAAATAGTCCATTTGGGGTTCGAGAGGAAATGTAAAGAAACTCAGAAAAGTTACAGGAAGATCAACTTCTAGCCAATCAGGTGTTCCCCAGTAATACAGTTGGGCAGGATGCTCATGGCATTCTGCCTAAGTGCTTTTGCAGCTGAAAGCTATCGGGAAAACATCAAGGGGCCCTGTCATTAGCGTCTGCATGCAGCTGCAATGGGACTCCTCTGAGAGCGAATTTGCACAAAGAGTGTGGTATGCTAATTAAAATGGAATTCTGTGTGGACATTTTGCTGGTGGATTAGTTAAATGCAATTAGCATCTGGGGCAGAAAGGCTACTGTGGGAAAGAGGCTGAGCTAGGTGCATTGTGGGTGGAATGGAGTGGGGCCTTGGCTATTGAGCTGAAGGGAGTTGACTCTACATTCTCCTTGGAGGCTTTGTCATCGTGAGATGAAATCCCCAGCATTAGGTCTGTACGATGGATTCATGTCATTCTTAAGTTTATACCATCTTCCTTTTTACTTTCTGTCTTGTTAACTCACCAAGAGGAACATAGTATGCTAAAAGCAGATTGATACATGGCATGTTTATCTGTAGCCAACTGGTCATTTTGAGATCACACACTGCATAAAGAATCTTTAGAAAGAGAGGAGAGAGGCAGGTTCCAAACCAAGAGATACAGTGGACAGGGGACCGGGTCTGACTAATCCCTGGAGAAACATGCATAGACTGGAAGAATGAATTTTCTCCTTCTCCCAGGGGCAAGATAAAGAGGCCTACAGGTAGGAGACCAGAAAGAGTGGACAATAAAGCACGTGAAAGAAAGCATACTGACTTTCCTATAGCTAATGCAAGGAATGCAGGGGAAAGGGAAAGTAAAACAGCAGAGGATTTTCCCAGAAATTGCAGTGTATCTGTGAATTGGTGAACGTGTGCCCACACAGCACAGGATAAAGAGAGAGAGAGAGAGAATAAGAGACAGAGAGAGTAAGAGACAGACAGAGAGAGAGAGAGAGAGAGAATATGAGAATCCTAGCTACTCAGGAGGCTGAGATCTGAGTTGAACCACTGAGATCGCTGTTCAAAGCCAGCCTGGGCAGGAAAGTCCATGAGACTCTTATCTCCAATTAACCACCAGAAAACAAGAAGTGGCGCTGTGGCTCAAAGGGGTAGAGTGCTAGCCTTGAGCTGAAGAGCTCAGGGATAGCACCCACACCAGAGCTCAAGCCCCACAACTGACAGAGAGAGAGAGAGAAGGAGTGAGACAGAGAGAGAGAGAGAGAGAGAGAGAGAGAGAGAGAGAGAGAGAGAAAGGCAGCAGTTTTCTGACATGAAGGGCAGAGAGTACCCCCAATTTACACACATACACACACACACACACACTCACAGATCCTTGCAGCTTGCACCCGCTGCAGAGGACAGGCAGGCAGAGAGTACACAGACATGGGTTTTGTTTGTCCTATGCTTTGGTTTAGATATTCTTCACGTGTATCACCTCCCCCTCCACAATATCCACATGCTAAAGGATGCTCCCCAGGATGATAGTATTAGGGGGCAGGAGAACTTTGAAGAGGTAGAACCTAGTAAGAGCGCTTTAGATCAGTTGGGGTGCCCTCTGGAGGGATAGGAGGACTCCAGTCTCTGTACTTTCCTGTTTCCAGATCTGATCCTTCCTCTCACAAGTACTCCACCACGGTGAAGCCCTCACCACACCCTGCATCTGGCGGTTTGACACTTCACCTTGCAAACAGTGAGCTAAATGAATCTTTTCTCTTTATAAAGTTAGTACGCCTCATGTATTTCATTACAGTAAAGAAAAATAGACTAGGATAGAATGCCTGACCCAGGATTTCCACAGCAGTGCAAAACAAGCCTTGAGTAGAAGAAGGCTTGAAGGACATTCTGCCCCGCTCCCAGAGGGTCCACAACTCTAGCCAGAACCAAGCCTGAATTCTTCTTAAGAGATCGCTAATGTGTCACACAGGGTCCAGTCAGAAGACAAAAACCACACTCATTATTTGTTACAAGAGAGGATTTGCTGTGAAGAACTGCTAACGAGGTTACTAGAAATAACAAAATAGAATTTTAAGGTTTTTACAGAACTATTGACAGAAGGAAGAGCCCTAACCCCATAAGCCTGGCAGAACAAATCTCCTTCATTAGAATAGTATTTAAAAGCTGGAAGAAGAAGTGTTCCATAGAACTGAAACTGAGCTCTACGGAGACAGTGATGGTTGGTTGATGCCATGTCTCTGAGCGCACAGGTTCGGTAATAGTGGAGGGGCTGCAAAGCAGATGCAGCTGCTGCCAGGGCCAAGACACATGGCTGAGAGTGATGCTAAGAGACCAGATGCTCTGGTTTTGCAGACTCCCTCTAGCGCCCCCTGATGGCAGAGCCTAACAGCCAGCCGGGTGGCAAACAAAATCATCAAGGAGTTTCAGCTTCAGAGTAGATGTGGAGCCAAGTGACAATGGTTTACCCATAGCAGTTTTTAACAATAACAACAGTAGCTAGTAATTGCTGGCACAAACATGGGTCATGGTCCATATGTGGGGACCAGACTGTATGATACAAACAGTGAGATACAGCCAACTTTCTTCTGCTCTGTTAGGAATGGGGAATTACACATTTCCACACCATGCCCTCCTCTAGTTACATGATTTCTGACACAAAGCCCCGCCTCCTTTATTTGATATCACCTGGTATCGCTGTTGCTAAAACTCAGAAATTATCTTTAGAGAAACCAGGTTCTCATGGCCTTCAGTACCAGATCCCAAATCCATAAAGAAAATCTGAAAAGTCCTGCTAATAGCAAATTCCATTCCTTTCTCCCAACTTCCCAAATCCATACTTACGCCTCAAGTCTTACTTTTCATAAGCAAAACCCCTATCAGGTTTTTCCTAAGTAACAAGGTTTTATGTGTTGTTGTTTTTTAATTTAAGGAATATGATACCACTCCCTCCCAAACTACAGAAATAATTTTCATCAGTCTTTTATGGTTCTCCCCTCCTGACATCTCATGTCTCAGAGTTGTCTGGATCCTCTGAATTAGACAGATCATAAGCTGGTTATATCTGCCCTCTGAGTTTCCCCAAGTCCTCCTCTGTGAAATACAGAGGTTGGATCAGAGCCAGTCCAAGAACTTCTAGTAATACGACTCCATGATTATTAGTATGAATTATGGAAGTGACTGGTTCTTTTTCATCTTTGGCTTGCTAACACCTATCATAACACTTGACACATACTAGACAGTTAAGTGTACATGTTGAATAGAATCATAAGTAATTCTGCAGTCTGTGACCTCCTCTGTAAGGGAAGAGGAGTCCAGCTATAACCCCCACGTGTGTGTGGTCAGACTGCCATCAGACACGTTAATGATTAACATATCAATCAGGCTTTTTAAAGTAATCATGACCAAATACCTAGAAACAAAGCACACAAAAATCCATGCTCTCGTGGAGTTTCAAAATTCAAAATAGAGACTTTCATAAACTAGGAGTCAAAGAGAACTTCCTCAACCTGATCATGTACTTTCAACTGAAAAATCTACAACCAATGTCGTAATTGCTAACAAAAACCTTAGAGATGTTTATAGTGAAGTTTATAGTGAAGAACAAATCACCCACCATCACCTTTCTTATTTGGCATTGTAAAGCTGGCCTTAATGAATCTGTAAGGAGAAATAAATGAAACACATAAGAATCAAAAAGAAAGACTTATTTGCAGACTGCCCTACATAATAGGTTGCCTAACTAATAAGAGAATTCTTCAAGCGTATCACCCACAAAAGTCAAAGTTTTTAAATCAGTAGATTTCCTTTATAACAACATAACTAGTAAGAAATCATAATTGAAAAAATGTATCACTCATAGTGGAACGTTGCATATGATTGAATAAACAAGTGTGAAATGTTTATGAGTTATCTAATAAAGAAGCATACATTGAAAGGGGAAAATAGGAGAAAATGAGAAACAGGGTGACACTGTTCAAAAAGAAATGTACTCAATGCCTGACTTATATATCCGTAACCCCTCTGTACATCACCTTGACAAGAAACTTTTTTAAAAAAGAAGCATACAATGTTCATGGATAGGAAGACTAAAGCTCATGGAGATCATTTTTCCCAAAGTATTTCATAAACTTATGTCAATGATTATCTCTCTGAAGAGAAAATGAGAAAAACAAGGAGAGAAAAGGAAATAAAATCAAATATGGGATAAAAATGCCTGCAAGCATACAGTTTTTTAAATGAGTAAAGATGGGAGATGGGTTTGTAAACCTAACTTTCCTTTCTAATTAAATTAACCTCACTCATAGATTTCTCTGCTCCAAAGAGATAGCCAGATTTTTTTTTTTGGAAGGAAGGGGTTCAAGCAGTCGCTGATTGATTGAATCCAAAGTGAACCTTTTGGCTTAAGCACAATCATGTCCTGAAAGGGAAAAGTAATCCAGGCCATCTCTCTATGTCTCCCTTTCTTTTCTTTACCCTTATACTTAAATCCCTTTCAGCTTCAAAAGTTCTGTCTTAGTAGCTTTGGGAAGCTATCTTTAAACACCAGAGTGACCAAGTAGCATAAGCAACAAATTTATTTCCACCAGCTCTGGAAGCAAAAAGCTCAAGATGGTGGCTCTGCCAAGGTCCAATTTCTGGTTTGTGGATGCCTATCTCTTCATTATATCTTCACTGAAGAGTGAAAGCAGGGAAGAAGCAAGCTCTCTTGCATCTTCTTTTTCTTTAGCTATTTTGGGGGTAAGGTCTTACATTTTTGCCCAGGACCAGCATCAGACAGGATCCTCCGATCAGAGCCTCCAATTCCTCTGGGATCAACAGTTACACACCACCATACCTAGCTTGTTGAATGAAAAGGAGTCTTGCTGCCTCTTCACCAGAGCTGTCATTAAAACTTAATCCAACGATCTCTACCTTCCAAGAAGCTGGGATTACAGACACGGGCCACCCTGCTAAGCTCCTTGTGTCTTTTCATAAAGCGGCTAATCCTATTTATTAAGGTTCTACCCTCTCGACCTAATCTCTTTCCAAAGCCTCATTATCAGATTGGAGTTTAAGCTTCCAGTTTTATAAACTGGGAGGGACATAAACATTAAATCCATATCCATACCACCTTCCTCTTGCTCGTATGCCCTCCAAATACTCTCTTCCCTCTCTCCTCTGGTTCTTTCCCTCAAACTCTACCTATAGGTTTCCTCAACACATTCAGTACTTCCTTCACTCATCTGTCACGGCTCTCGTAAGGTCTGTTCACCACGATCTTCTGTTCTCAACAGTCATAGTACTTTGTATTCTCTCAAATAGCTATACCTATGGACTCTTTCTCCACTAAACCATGATCTTCCTAAAGGCAGGGTCATTCTATCCTGTTGACCTCATGATCTGTCATCCTTAAGACAGTGTGTGACCTGTAGTTGGTAGTCAATGACTTCTTCCTGAAAAAAGAAAAAAATATATATGTAGTAATTTTGTATGTGTGCCAGTCCTGAGGCTTGATTTCAGAGCCTGTGCACTGTCCCTGAGCTTTTATGTTCAGGGCTAGCACTCTACCACTTGAGCCACAGCTTCACGTCCAGCTTTTTAGTGATCAATTGGCAGTAGGCGTCTCACAGACTTTCATACCCATACTAGCTTCAAACTTTGATCCTCAGATCTTAGCCTCCTGCGTAGCTAGGATGACAGGGGTGAACACCCAGCTTACAATATTTTTTTAAATCGTGAATCTCATTACATGGTAAAGGGCTATGTAAATAATAATTGTGTAAATAATTCTTTACATGAACCCTTTGAAGTTTTTCTCATTTGTATTCTCACCTCTGTGTATATCTGATCATTTTCATATATACTACTATCTGAATATTTGTGGTCCCCTGAAAAAGAAGTTTTATTTTAAAAATCCTAGCCCCTTTGAAGTGATGGCTTAAAGAAAACTATGGGATGGTGATGAGATCATGAAGGCAGAGTCCTACTGAATAGGATTAATACCCTGAGGGGAAGTGCTGTCTAAAAGGAATGGACCAACATGAAATCTTCTATTACCTTGATCTTGAACATTCCCCCCTGCAGAACTGTGAAAAAGTAAAAATTGTTGTTTGTAAATCAACAGTCTCAGGTCTTTTGTTACAGCAATTTAAAAAAGACTACGACACAAAAATATTGACATTTCCTGGCATTTTTCATCTCGTTGACTGTCCTCAATCTTAACCTTGAATAATTCCACAAGAGTGGAACCATCTTCAATAGTTAATTAAAACTGTCTGCAAGCTGGTGAGAGCCACATTTATGGAACTGTATATGTGGTCACTAAGTGTATCTTAAATTAGCATAGCTACTGCATTCAAATAAAGAGTTCTCCATGCCTAGACTTTTCAGGAACCTCAATTAAACCTATTAATGAGTTGGCTCCCTTGAGCAACTTCAAAGGTGGAATGCAGAAGAGTTGGTTAAGGCCAGGTATCTTTCTCCATCAAGATCAGACACCAAGGAGCAGATCTTTAAAGGTACAAAGCAAATATGATTTCCTCTGATACTGTGATGGTTATTGAGCATCTCAGAGAGAGTTTAGCCTGTCTTTCCTTCTTTGAACTTCACACAAACATAAATGGGAAGCAAAGAAATTAATGTAGCAGTTCATGATTTCTGTCACAAATCACAGACATGCACAGCAACGTTTGGTCCAGCAATTTTGGAGCCGATGATGCTGACTGGCTCAGTGAAGGATGACATCGGCACAGTCCCAGTTATGACATACAAGTTAGAGATGCCCTTGGCCTGTGCTCATTCTTACCTCCCCATTGCTAAAGCCTAAATGGCCCTTTCTCCCTCCAGATACAGTGAATTCTCATTGGCTTACAAGATGCCCTCCCAAAGAACATTTCAGCTATATTTAAAGGTATTGCTCTTTAGAGTAGTAGGTTCCATCGTGGCCCCACTGGTTGCCTTGTTCATGAAGAAATCTTCAGTGTCACCAAGGTAGAATTCCTTTCTTAGCAACTGTGACTCTTCTCCTACAGTAGCTGGTGTTGTGATACAAGTGGTAGAGCACTTTTCCAGCAAGCACAAAGCCCTGGGCTCAATCCCTAGTACACATTTAAAAAAAAATAAATGAAGAGAGTAACCCATCCAGGCACCAGTGGCTCACACCTGTAATCTTAGCCACTCAGGAGGCTAAGATCTGAGGATTGCGGTTGGAAGTCAGCCCAGGAAGAAAAGTCTGTGAGACTCTTTTATCTCCACTAAACTACTAAGAAAAAGCCAGAAGTGGCAGGGTGGCTCAAGTAGTAGAGTGCTAGCATTGAGCATACAGAGGCTCAGGCACAGTGCCCAGGCGCTGAGTTCAAGCCCCACAAGAAAGATAAGAAAGAAAGAAAGAAAGAAAGAAAGAAAGAAAGAAAGAAAGAAAGAAAGAAAGAAAGAAAGAAAGAAAGAAAGAAAGAAAGAAAGAAAGAAAGAAAGAAAGAAAGAAAGAAAGAAGCAAGGAAGGAAGGAAGGAAGGAAGGAAGGAAGGAAGGAAGAAAAGGGAAAAGAAAAGTAAGATGCCACTTACTAGAGAGGTTCTAGCATCATTGTACAGTCAAAGGCTCCAAAAAAAAATCTCTCAAAAATGCCCAGGAGCAAGACCCTAATTGGAAGAGCACCTGCCTAACGATCACAAGGCCCTGAATTAAAACCCCAATCTCACACACATCCAAAAAGACATAGTTCTTTATACCTTCAGGATGGTCACAAGCAGGTCCTTCCTCTCTTTATGCACATGAAATACTACTATCAATATGAGCCTAGCTGGGTGCTGTGGTTCACACCTCTAAACCCAGCTCATACTGAACCCTGGCCTATAGACCTTTCTTCAAGCTAAAATGTTCCATCTCTCTTTTGCACACACACACACACACGGCCCTACCTTCTTCACAATCAATGCCTCACTCACTATCCTAAGGAATAAACCTGGGCTGCTTTATCTATTCCTAGGTCGCCTCCAATGATAGCCTTATCATGAGAGATTCTAAGAAGTTCTCTGATGCTTATTTTTCAATCTATTCTCAGCTGCCTTCACTGGGCCAGAAGAACCCTTTGCAGTCCTAGCCCTAAAAGGGAGACACTAAGACTAAGCCTTTATCCTACTAGCTCCCATATCAAATACAGGGTTTATTATCTCAGCACTGGGAGCGTTATTACCTGTTGCTCCAAGAGGACCACATCACCAGAATAAGAGCAAGGATTCTGAAGCCAGCACTGCCACAGAGTCATTTATGTGAACTTGAGCAAGTTACTTAACTTCTTTCCTTTAGCTCCTTTATTTGAAAAATGGAAATGATAATAACACTGACTCATAGGGTTGTTGTGAGGTTTAAACGAGTTGATATTTTAAGCACCTTAAAATAGTGTCTGGTGCATGGTACGCATTTGTAAATGCTTGTTAAATAAATAGGAAATCTTGGTCTATGTAAACAAAGTACTTACTAGCATATAAGCCCCCTCAAAGCAGAAATAATGTCATATTTATCTAGAACACAGTAAGCATTCAAAAAGTGTGTGACTATCGCTCATAGAAGTAGCAGTTACTATAATTCGAGAAGACTAATGGGCAATATGCAACAAAATTAGTTTAGCATGATTATTCTTTGTCCCTGTAATTCCACTTCTCAATGTTTCCTATAGATACACCTAAAAGATTCAAGAAGCCGGGTACCAGTGCTCACACTTGTAATCCTAGCTACTGAGGAGGATGAAATCTGAGGATCATGGTCCAAAGCCAGCCTGGGCATAAAAGTCCATGAGACTCTTTTTTTATTTTTTTATTTTTTTTGGTTGGTCATGGGGCTTGAACTCTGGGCCTGAGCGCTGTCCCTCAGCTCTTCAGCTCAAGGCGAGCGGTCTACCACTTGAGCTATAGCGCCACTTCCATCCATGAGACTCTTATCTCCAATTAATCACTAGAAAACCAGAAGTGGCGCTGTGGCTCAAGCAGTACAGCACTCTCCTTGAGGTGAAGAGTACAGGTATAGCGCCCAAGCCCAGAGTTTAAGCCCCACAACCGACAAAAAAAAAAAAAAGAAGACCTATCTATAAAGTTATTCGCTACAGCACTGATTCAGAGTAAAACATGCAAATTGCTTTAGTGTGTGTGTGTGTGTGTGTGTGTGTGTATACAAAAATATGTGCACTAATACTGGGGCTTGAAGTCAGGGCCTGGGCTCTGTCCCTTAGCTTTGTTGCTCAAGGCTAGCATTCTGCCACTGAAGTCATACCTCCACTTCCTGCTTTTTACAGGTTAATTGGAGATGAGAATCTTACAGACTTTCCTGACTGGACTGACTTCCAATGGTGAATCTCCAGTCACAGCTTGCTGGTGTGGCTATGAGCCACCAGCACCTAACAGGTTCCATGTCTTTTGACAGAGAGTTGATTACCTAAACCATGGAACACAAATGAAATGCAGTATAACTGAGTGCTGAAGGATGATATGCAGTTATCTTTTTGAGGATCTGCAAAGATGTCTAAAGTATATAGTCCACAGCAAGTCACATTACCCAATAAAAAAATATAGTAAGATCTCATTTTTAGGTATCTATGTATTTATACATGCAAGATAAAACATCAGGAAATGCATATTGAATGTTGCAAGTTAATCCTGTGGGAAGGGACAGCATAGATATTTATAATTTCAGAGATTTCTTAACAGTGGAAATTTTCTTTTTGTCCCATGTTTTATTTAGCATCAATTAGTTGTACAAGAAGATTCTGACATGTGTATTTATGCACACAATGAGCCCTCATCAGACTCACTCCCTGCATCCTTCTCCCTCACTGTCTCTCCTGTTTCATGTACAAAAAGTACTAAGAAAGGCACATCAAAACCACATTGAAGCCGGGCGCCAGTGGCTCATGCTTGTAATCCTAGCTACTCAGGAAGCTGAAATCTGAGGATCGCGGTTCAAAGCCAGCCTGGGCAAGAAAGTCCATGAGACTCTTATCTCCAATAAACCACTCAGAAAACCAGAAGTGGTGCTGTGGCTCAAGTGGTAGAGTGCTCTCCTTGAGCTGAAGAGCTGAGGGACAGTGCCTAGGCCCAGAGTTCAGGCCCTGACCAAAAAAAAAACAAAAAACAAAAAACAAACCATATTGAGCTTCTACCTCACCTCACCCTAGTTAGAATGGCCATTATCAAGAAAAACAAATAACAGATGCCGGCAGGGATGTGGCCAAAAGTGAACACTACACTGTTTGTGGGAATGTAAGCTGGTTCAACCACTCTGAAAAGCAGTATGGAGGTTCCTCAAAAGACTAAACATAGAGCTCCCCTATGATCCAGCAATTCCAATCCTGGGCATTTATCCAAATGATCACCAGCAAGGCCACACTAAAGCTCCCAGCACAACTAGGTTCATTGCAGCAATATTTACCATAGCTAAGATATGGAACCAACCCAGATGCCCCTCAGTAGATGAATGGATCAAGAAAATGTGGTATATATACACAATGGAATTCTATGCCTCCATCAGAAAGAATGACATTACCCCATTTGTTAGGAAATGGAAAGACTTGGAAAAAATTATATTAAGTGAAGTAAGCCAGGCCCAAAGAAACATAGGTCCTATGGTTTCCCTTATTTGCAATAATTAGTATATGTCTGAGACAAACAGAAAAGGTCAGATAAGTTGATGTTAGGTGAAATGAACCCCAAGATAAGTATTCAAATGCTTTTTCTTTCATGCAATTGTTTCTAACATATTTATAAGATGATTTCTTTGTTGCTTTGTATGTCCCTCCCCCATGGTATAATCCCTGCTTACACTGTATTTGATGTTGGTATAATTTGTGGAGGGGAAGGGAAAAAACAAATTGTTTAAATAGGGATACAAGTGAACTCATTGCAACAATGAGATGTACAGTAAGTCGTTATGTCAAAAAACGAACTTAACAACTTTGGCGAGGAGGGGAGGAGAGGAGGGTAGGAGGATGGGAAGGGATGGGAAGGGAGGGGAAGGGGAAACAAAGGAGGAGGCAACAATGTTTGATAAGAAATGTACTCATTATCTTGCCCATGTAATTGTAACCCCTCTGTACAGTATTTTCACAATAAAAAAAATGTGGTATATATACACAATGGAATTTTATGCTTCTATCAGAAATAATGACATTGCCCCTTTCACCAGGAAATGGAAAGACTTAGAAAATATGTTAAATGAAGTAAGCCAGACTCAAAGAAACATAGGCTCCATGGTTTCCCTCATTTATAATAATTAATATATGTCTAGGATAGTCCTAGAAGAGGATCATAATAGCTCAATAGCTATGTACATATGACCACATAAAATGATGCTAATTGAGATTAACTGCAAGAAATGGAAACAACAAATCTTTTTTTGTTTGTTGACCTTGTTGTCATCAAGGTACTCTATCTAGTTCTTTCTTTTTACTTTATTTCATTGGTTTACTTTCTCCATTGGTTTATCCCTAGCAATCACTGTCTTTGATTCTGGTACCCTGCATCTTGTATAAACATTTATCTGATTTGGGGAAGGGAAGGGGAATAACAAAATGCTGGAACAAGAACAAAGGATGACCCAATGCAACAATGATACAAGAGACTATGTTGGAAATGAACTTTACAACTTCAGAGGTGGGGGTGGGAAGGAAGGAAGAGAAGGGATAGTGGGAGAAAAACAAAGGAGTGGGTAACAATGTTTGACAAGAAATGTACTCATTACCTTACTCATGTAACTGTAACCCCTCTGTACAGCATCTTTACAATAGAATTTAAAATTAATTAATTAATTGATAAAAATAATAAAAAATACTTACCAGAAATGAAATAAATAAAGTACTTAGACCATATTCACCCTTCTTCACCCTCTCAGTTCAACCTCCCCTCCTTCCAGTAGTACCCACAAGACAGACAGGCCTTGTCTCATATTCCTGCCACTCATTGTCTACAGTATATACTGATTGTTCCAAGGAGTTCCACCATGGTATATAACACATGTGTATACAATACTTTAATCAGCTTAACCATTCACTTATGCCCACTTTCCCCATGCCTTCAACCTTCACCATTCAACAGTTCTCAGTGAGTTCCCCATCTTCATTCAGAGATGTAATGTGTTCTGTTACTGTTCACCTCTACCATTCTTTTTCCTCTCCCATCCATCTAATCCTCTCAGTTTTCCCTAAAGTAGAAAATAGTACCACTATGTCTGTGGTGGGACAAAGGGTGAACTAATTCAGCAGTGACACTCACTAGATAATATGTTGGAAATGAACTACACAAATTTTGCAGGGGAGGGAAGTCAGTAGGAGAAAAACTCCAAGAGAATAAGGGAAGAGGTGATACTGTTCAAGAGGAAATGTACTCATGCTGATTATGTAACTATAACCCCTCTGTGCACCACCTTTACAATAAAATCTTAAAAATAAAATAAGATAGTACCATTTTAAAATTAAAAACACAGAAGTGGCACTGTGACTCAAGTGGTAGCGCGCTAGCTTTGAGCTGAAGAGCTGAGGGACAGCGCCCAGGCCCAGAGTTCAAGCCCCACGACCAACAAAAAATAATTTTTTAATTTAATTTAATTTAATTAAAAACATATGAATTTAATGTGCTGAGATAATACATAAATATAAATAGAGAAGAAAGTGCAACTCCCTTCCCCCAATTCCGATCTCATACCACATAGCTCACGTCATTTGGAGTGTGGAACTCTGACCCTCTTATTTATTAATTTATTCATTTATTTATTTATTTCTTGCACCAAAATAATTGGGGCACTGGATAAGAGTTTTGGTTGAGAGGTTTGGTTTTAGTTACTTCTTTACTATTAAAAAATTTTAGTTTTTCTGTCGAATGTGAATACTAGCTTCGCTGCTTAGACGAGTCTGGGTTGGGTTGGTACTTTCCCTGGCTTTCCTTGCGTTCAGTGTCTGTATGGAGAGATCTGCAGTGATTCTGATTTTTTTTCCCATTGTAGTATAGCTCCTTCTTTGTTTTGTCATGTGCAAGATCGTTTATTGTTCAAATCTAGCATTTTTACTATGATGTGCCTAGAAGTGTTCCTCCTGGGATCCTGTTTGTTAGGTATTCTGTATGCTTCTGTTATGTAGGTAAGATTTTCTCTTTTAAGATTAGGGAAATTTTCAATGATAATCTTATTGAATAAGTGTTGTATCCCTCTGTTCTGATATTCCTCCTTCGTCAACCCTAATTATATGAAGGTTAAATTTCTTGGCACTGTCTGATTGTTCTTGGACTTCCCTTTGGTATATTTTGAGTGTTTTTCCATATCTGTGACTTTTTTTTCCAGTTGCTGCATTTTGTCTTCAGTACCTCATATTCTATTTTCCATTCCATTCACTCTATTAACTATGGCTCCCATTGTGGTTTGCATGGAGGAAACTGAACCATTTATGATCTCTCAAAGTATTAATTTCATCTTTTAACGAGGTGTGTACTACATCTATTTTTTGCGTGCATCTCTTGTTTGAAATCCTGGATCTCTTTTGATCATTCATTTCTTTGTTCTTTAAATTTCTGATCCATTTCTCGCTTTAATTCTTTTTTTTTTTAAAGCAAATGAGTCTTTATTGCAAGCTCGAGCTTGGTCCCCCCTCTCCCTCCCCACTGCATACACAGCAGTAGCCGATGACGCTGAGAGGCCCCAAGCCCAGGGTTACAGCACTTTTTATACATTTTTTAGGGAAGGCAGGGGCTGTGCATACATTATAGCATCTTGCAACAAATCACTACACACCACAGGAAAATCATAAAGCAACTCTATAGTATGATTGGCACACTACAAAGCGGGAAAGGACCAGAAACAGGTTGTTGGTTAGATCAAGGGGGCTGACGTACTTTAAACTGGTTGGCTTGCCCCACAGGGGTGTCTCAAGAGGATACCTGCTAAACTGCAGGGTTTCTGGTTTAGATAATGGTCACCAGACCCTAGGGGGGGCTGTTCTGGAATTTCAGATATCTCGATATCCTGCCTTAAGCAAACACCACCTATGGCTCCAATAATTGTTTGTGCAAGGCTTTCTGTCATAAATTCCTAGCATTGGGGCTAAAGTCAGTCAAGGGTTAAGTTGCAGATCTAAGATGGGGTCTTAAGTAACATGAAGTTGCTTGAGTCATTGCCTCTATCAACTCTTGGATGTAGCGTTTGTCTTCCATTTCATTTTTGCTTTCACTGGAGTTCTTCCGTGGGATGGTTGTTGGCCTTTGGGGATGGTTTGCTGTCTTGGCAGTTGATGAATCTTGTAACTTTTCACTGTGATTTTCTCATGAGGATTCAGGGATTATTGGAGATGAATCCCAAACTCTGACTGTTTTGGTCAATAGCTGGCTGCCTACGCGTGGTTCTGGGTTGGTTCCTGGGTCAATTGTTGAAGCTTGCTCTCAGCCCTGGGCTGCCTGAGAGAGACTGCCTGGTCTCAGTTCTGTTGGAGGAGGGGCCAACATCCAGCTGCTAATCTGACCCACATAGGGTTCACTCTTATTAGATTCTGGTGGGCAGACACACTCTCTGCTGAGGCTTGTGCTCAGTTCCTGACTTTAGTCAGGGACAGGTGGTTTAGACAGCTCAGGATTCTGCCTGGGACACAGGTGGGGCTCATTCAGCCACCTGCTGGAGCCCACAGGCAGTTCCCAACTTCAGCCAAGGACTTTTGGTTGCTTCTGAACTATTAGGAACTGAGCCCAGAACCTCACACTTAACTAAGCAAGTGCCGCCTAACACTTAAGCTATATGTCCAGATGGTTTGTTTTCATTGAGGTTTTTTTAGGTTTGGGTTTGGGGCGGGGCGGGGAGGGTGGATTTAAAGATAAGGTCTCACTAACTTTGCATGTGCTGGCCTTGAACACTCAGCCTCCTTCCCTCTGTTCCCCAGTGACTGAGATTACAGGTATGAGCCACCTCCCCTAGTTCTAGATTAAGTTTTTGTAAGCTTCAAATTTTAAATAAAATGCCCACCCACCCCTTCCACAGCCTTCTGGAAATCCAAGGCCTTCCCCTTCAAGTTTCAAAGATATACGTTCCAGTGACCTCTGCTGGCTTTGAATTCCTGCTCTTATCAAATTCTATCTCCTCATCCAGCCACTGGTGGCTGTAACCTGGAGGTCTGGGGTTTAAAGCCAAGGAGGGGTTGGGGGAAGCAGGAGGGGTGGGGAATGTTTGAGAGACTCATTTCCAATTAACCAGCAAAATGCAAGACTGGAGGCATATATGGTATGAGATCCAGAAAACAGGCAAAGGAGGTCCCTGGACATAAAGATTAGCATCAGTCAAAGGATTTCTTTAAAGGTCTCTGCAGGGGCCAGACGATCCCCTCGCCGCCGCCGCCGAGAGTCGCTGCGGTTTCCTGCTTCCACCGTGCTTCTTGACCCCTCCACCTCTCCCATCCCAGCCGCCCACTCCGAGCCACCAACCTCCCGCCACCTCGGTCCTGGGACCGCCCCCGGGCCTCCGCCAGGGCCTAGCCGCCGCCATGACGACCGCATCCCCTTCGCAGGTGCGCCAGAACTACCACCAGGACTCGGAGGCCGCCATCAACCGCCAGATCAACCTGGAGCTCTACACCTCCTAGGTCTACCTGTCCATGTCTTACTACTTTGACCGAGATGATGTGGCTTCGAAGACCTTTGGCGAGTATTTCCTTCACCAATCTCATGAGGAGAGAGAGCATGCAGAGAAACTGATAAAGCTGCAGAACCAGCGAGGTGGCCGCATCTTCCTGCAGGATGTCAAGAAACCAGACCGTGATGATGGGAAAGCGGGCTGAATGCGATGGAGTGTGCACTGCACTTGGAAAAAAGTGTGAATCAGTCACTACTGGAACTGCACAAACTGGCCACTGACAAAAATGACCCCCACTTGTGGACTTCATTGAGACTCATTACCTGAATGAGCAGGTGAAATCCATCAAAGAATTGGGTGACCATGTCATCAACTTGCGCAGGATGGGAGCCCCTGAATCTGGCATGGCAGAGTATCTCTTTGACAAGCACACTCTGGGAAGAGGTGATGAGAGCTAAGCCTTGGGTTGATTCCCCCAAAGCCACACGGGACTTCTGGTCACCAGGGCAGTGCATGCACGTTTGGGGTTATCATTACCTTTTCTATAAGTTGTACCAGAACCTCCTAAATTCTTTTAATTTGTACCCTTCCTTCAAATAAAGAAATTTGGTACCTAAAAGAAAAAAAGAAGTCTCTGCAGGAAGACAAACTTGGACTGATGGAAAAATGTCTCTCCAGCCCCACCCACCAAGGCAGAAAACATCCCACAGAGCCTTCTGATGTAGTCTAGAAAGCAATTAGCAGAGCCATGGGGCTTCCCAGCAGAAGCTGCATGCTGCCAGGCATGAAGGAACTCTTAGGAAAGGCAGCCCAGGGTCTTAGGAAAGGCACAACTGTTATGAGACATCTCTGGAGAAGATGCTCCCTGACAGAGCCTGGAGGCAGAGTAGAGACCCCCAGTAAGTCTCTCCAGGCTTCTGTTTCAGAACCCAGTGACTGACTGCCTCAGTGTTCCCACTGCTCAACCACCTGCACACAGGCAGCTGGGCACGCAGAGAGCAGTGGGGACTCAGACACTAGGATGTGGGCTGCTTGTCATAGAAAGGGGGGGATTTCTTCTACACCCATGCTGGAGACAGCCCAGAACTCAGAGCTGGGTCCAAAGAGAGCCCATGCCACTCCCCTGCCATAGTTGTGACCAAGCCACTGGGTTCTTGCCCAATAGGACATTCAATGTTCAGAAGACTGGGCCCAGCCCCTATCCCTGTTTAAGTGTCCTCACCACAAGTGAGCCTCTAAGTCAGCAATTCTACCAGTGGAAATAGCTACAAATTGTCTCCTGGGGCTCAGCCAAGAGAAAGTGGCAGGCAGGGATAGGAAATGATCAAGTGGACAGAAACGTAAAACCCTGGTGACCAGATCAAGCAGCTAGCTGTGACTTCCTCTCTGTCTCCTGGAGAAAACCCACATTCCCCAGTACCTCCCATCATTCCTACCTACCAGAATATCCTGTCACGAAAGAATAGTTATCATTTGAGACATCCTTAGGAAGCAGGGAGCATGCAGGAACATAGCAGTGGGTTTCCAGAGCTCAGGTAAGGGTGCAGAGAAGCCCGGGAGAAGCAGGCTTTGCATGTGAGCCAAGACTCGCCAGTCCCACATCCCCCCACCACTCCCATCCTGGTGCAACAATTCTGTCCTCAGTACTGAACAATAAAGGCTGTGAGCATGTCTGGGCAGATGGTGACCTCCCTCCCAGCCATCACACCTCCTGGGTGTGTGAACCAAAAAAAGCCACAACTCTCACACCAAGCCCTAAGCTTTCAAATGGAACCAACAGGTACAAGGGCATGCGTCGATATCACCACAATCGTGATAGCTCCGTGTATCCACATTTCCTTCTGCATCATCCACAGTGCTGAGTCTTCGATCTTCCTTACTTCCCATAGGAATCGTAGCTTTAATCCCCATTTTCCAAAGGAGGAATTTGAACCTCAGAAACCTTACTTCATGCTCTCAAAATCACACAGCAAATGTGTTTAGGAACCACTCTTGCCAAGCCAGAAGATCTAGTCAAATCTGCTTGGTCTCCAAGGCTACCTCAGTGCCACCCCATCCTCTGAGCTCCCCTGGCCTACGAGCTAGGTCCTCCCCGCCAAGGCTTTCATCTCAATACCACTTGGTAAAATAGAGAACATGGAGGGTGGTGATACCAAGGGACAGGGGTCATTGAAGAGTAAACAGTTGGCAGGAGGGCATGTGCATCAGGCATCGGGGTTGGGGGGAGACGGGCTGGGAAGTTAAAGTAATTCTTTCCTTCCTTCCTTCCTTTTTTTTTGGGGGGGGGAGGTAGCAGTACTGAAAATTGAACCCAGAGCATTACATGCACTAGACACATGCTTTACCACTTGAGCCATGTCCCAGTCCCTTTACCTTTATTTTTGCTCTTGAGCTAGGTTCTCATTACTTGGCCTATGCTGACCTTGAGCTGATCATCTTCCCACCTGTACCTCCTGAGTAGCTGGGATTTTAGACCTGCATCCCCACAGCTGAAAACTAACTTTGGAGAGAGGTGGAGCTCTGATAGGTGGTCACTGCTTCCCCAGTCTTTAAGAGTGTCCGTGGGCAGGGGCTCGATGAAGGGAAGCCTCCATCTCCCTGACCTGCCTCCTTATTCAAACCTAAACTCATGTCCCCCATGGTTCTGCACCATCTTCCCTCTCTCCCAAGCAGGAAATGTCTTTTTCGTAGGCCAGCGCCCCAGAAGGAGAGCTGATCCTTGTCTTCATAACTGCAACTGAGGCAAAGTAATTCAGCTCATCTCCTTCCTTTCTTTCGGCGTAATTAAGCTCATCTTTTTGGGTCTGGATACACCCAACTAAGTGCCAAAAAGGTTGCTAGGGAATTCCTTATTTGCTGAAGACAGAGTCTCTTTTAACTCTGCTGCCTTTCACTGCCCACATGCCCCAGTCCTAGCAGCTCAGTAATTCAATAGAAACGAAGCTAAACCAACAAGAAATGGGGCTGCCTGTCTATTTGAGATAAACACAATGAACTCACTTTGAGAACAAATTCAGGAGCACAGACCCAGCCATGAGTCATGCCTACTGATTAACTACTTCCCCCTCCCTCTCTCCAAAGCCTTCCCTGAGACCAGGAATGCTGAGCAGAAAAAGAACACAAATTCTGCAAGCTCTGTGTGGTATTAGCCCATCTGCCCAGCCTTCTTTTGTCAGCTTAAAAAAAACAACAACAGAATTTCTGGAAGTCTATAGCCAGTCGTATTTCTGTCTTAATTCCTCATTGTAAAGGGAAATAATAAAAGTGCCTGCCACGAAACATGGTTCCAAGGAACAAGTAAGTTAATATATGAAATGCTTAGGAGCTACCTGGGCTATGGTGTTATATAAGTGTATGTACCTTGCTATTATATCATTTGTTATAACTACTATTATTATCATTCTCTCTGCTCACAGTTATCTGGGGTCCCCAGAGACAGATAAGATCCAACACAGCACCATAACGCAAGCTTTCATGACTACAAGTATAATCAAAACCAATTTTGATTGATAACTTATGATGAATTGCCTTTAACCATTCCAACCATTCTCTATAGCTAGTATTATTATTATGTTTACTTTATAAAAAGAAAACTAAGGCTTAGGGACTTCAGGAAAGTTATTAGGATACCACAGACATCATATCTAAGATTTGACTTAAGTCTGTCTACTCTAGTGCCTAAAAACAAGGGGATATTATATATTTATATATATATATTTATATATAATATCAGTGGCCTCGATGATTCTTCCCAGTATTCCTGGAAATACCTGAAACACAGAAATATTCTTATCACAAGTCCACATTTAGGATGGTCAACAGAAAAATCTTGGATGTTTATGGATCTGTGTTTGCACACAGTAAAAGCTGATATTGCCTAACATTGCAAAAGAGGAAATCATGGAATTAGGGCTCTCATAATCAGCCAGAAGGCTGGGTTCCAGGTTGGGAACACTGTTGTGGGTGCAGAAGCTACTGGAAGCAGAAAGTCCAGGACCGGTATTACTTCAGGAACAGCCAAGACAAGAGTAGACTGGACTGACGCCACACACTAACAACCTCTTCTGATTTTCCCCAGGGCCAGATTACAAGGAAAGCAGCATCTACTTAGCCTGGTTTGGGTCCAGCGCTTGTTTATAGCGGGTGAGATTAAAGCCACTACCAGATTAAAGATACCAGATTAGAGATATTGGGTACCGTTATGAAGAAGAAATGGAGGCTGAGCTGCCCACAATCTTGAGGCTTCCCAAAGTGTACAATGGAAACGTGTGACAGACAATGGGGAAAAAAATATGTCTGACCCAGAGTGAGTAATGTTATCATGCAAAGATAGCACATGAATTCTGTAATGTTTGTGATTTGGCTAGTCTACCCAGCCTTTCCCTACCTCTGGCAGAAAACCTTAGATTATGATTCTTTGGGCATGTCAAAACTAAATTAAAATCTTAAGCTATCAGACTACAAAGGACCATGAGAATTATAGCATCCACCTTCCTTCTCCTTGTTGTAGTCCTGGAAATGAAAGGTAGTGACTGACCCAACATCTCACCACTGCTTAGTAGCAGAGTCCAGATGGAAACAAAGGGCTCTCTAAGCCCTTCCAGGGCTTCTGCTCTGAAACGCTCAATGGTCACTTTACCATCCAGCATCGCCACAGATGCCAGCTCCAAGTCAGGGTCTGGATAAAGAAGGATTAATTGACCACACTTTGTAAAGCCCTCCTCTGCTAAGGAGCCAGCCAGTGACCTCTGTAGAGAAGGCAGAGGACCAGAGCGGAAGAGGAAACTGAACAAGACACAGGATACATTGGGAGCAGTGGTAATGACAGGGGAGAGGAATTGCTGCCAGTCTCTTTCTTGCTCCATCCCCCTGCTAGGTTCATGTGGCCCTTCCTTTCTGTATCCTTTTCCCCTAAGGTGCTGATATGGAAAGTCTGGAGGACCCTGGGTGAGACACCCAGATATCTGACTCAGAGAAACATGGTCATTGATGCCAACTGTGCTGCCATTGTATGGTGCTCTAATTTAGACTTGCCTCCCCCAGGGAAAGAGGTAAAGGGAGACAGAGGGAGCTACATGTCCTCAGGCTCCCTGCAAAAATGCTAGTTTGGTCCAGTTCCAGCCTAGCTGGGGAAGGGGTGGATCTCAAGTAGAACAAGGAATAGACCACCCCCAATCCCCACTGTGTGCACACCACACACACACACACACACACACACACACACACACACACACACACTACTAAACTGGCATAGGCAAAGGGGAACCTTGAATGAGACACAGTTAAGAATAAACGCAGCTCAGGGTTCAAGCCCTGAGCATTCAGAATCACAGTAGCAGAAATGCCATTGAAAGGAAGCGAAGAGAATATTGGAGTTAACAAGCAGCCCCAGCAGAAAGCCAGGCAGGGTCACGGGGACTTCACTCATCCTTGTGAAAAATAGAAACCACATAAACATCAAGCTGTGCCAGCTCAGGTGTTAAACTCTCAGATTAAAAAGGAGAGGAAAAAAATACTGTGTGTTTTTTTTAATACAGAAAAAAAATCATAAAAATTTTGCAGTAGCATTAGAAAGGGAACTAAGAGGTCAGACAAACAAAGGGTGAGGAAGGAAGGGAAAGGAGCATAACGCCTCCACAGGTCACAGTACAGGGGAGTAGGAGCCAATCTAACTGTGCAAATAAGCTCCCTGGAAACCAAGATGCCCTTGCCAAGTACCAAGTCCTCCCCCCTCTGATCTCAGCCTGGACAGCACAGGTTGAAACCCTATGTGGGAAATAGGTTGCGTCTCCCACAGACACATACATGGCTGGGAAATCACCAAGCCCCAGCTTCTCCACTACACCTCCACCTGCAGCCAGGGAGCAGTCTTCATACTGAGGACACCTCTCTGAGTCTTTGCTCTCCATTTTTCCTTCCTTCTGTACCCATCTCTTTGTTCATCCAGGAGTTATACACAATGCACCTCACATCTTGCAAATTCAATCTCCCTACGTTGCTTACTAGCTTGCCAAGTTCTTCCTGTTTCAGAGTAATAGAAAACGGACCACAAATAATGTTAATAAAACGCTAATGTAACTAACAAGGGGCAGGGCTTGGCCAAACACAGATGGCCTTGCTTGTTGCCACTCATGCCTGTAATCCTAGCTACTTAGGAGGCTGAGATCAGAGGGTTACCATTTAAAGCTAGTCCAGACAGAAAAGTTGGTGAGACTCTTATCTCCAGTTTAAAATAAACAGAAGTGAAGCTGTGGCTCAAGTGGTAGAGCACGAGCTTTGAATGAAAAAGTTAAGGAACAATACCCATATTCAAAAAATAAAAGGCCATCTTCATTGTTAGTGAGGAGCTTACTATGTGTATGACAGAGGAAGGGGAGGGGGAGGGGAAGGTAGGGGAGAGGGAGAATATATGTAATTTTTTTTAATGGTCCCTGTCCTCAAGCAGAGGGGACAAAAAGAGCAAAACTGACCCCTGCAATTCAATGGAACAAACATGTATTAATAAGTAAATCTAAGTAAATGATAAACTATGACTTGAAACTACTCTGTGAATGTTAATGGATCCTTAAAATACAAGAGATTCTTGAAACTCTCTCTGAAAGGAAATTAATAACATAAAACTATCGAGATTATTTCAACAAAACTGGAGGAATACAATCATTATTTCATTTTTGTAATTGTAGTAGAAATATGTTTAAATATGTATAGTAAATGTTAAGTGTAAATACTAGCAGAATATAAATTCATATTACAAGTTGCAATTCACTGGAACAGGAGAAAAAAAGAAATAAAGAAATGTCATCAATTATTTTACAATTTAATTTTTGGTTTTACAAAAGACATTCCTGCCCAGGCTGGCTTCAAACTATGATCCTGAGATCTTAGCCTCCTGAGTAGCTAGGATTAGAGGTGTGAGCCACCAGCACCTGGCTTTTTTACTTTACAGATACAAATAAAGAAGGAACACTTCCTAAATAACAGGAAGTACAATAAATAAGACATAAAATTAAATGGCAGGAATGAAAACAACCCAAATACCAAATCCATGTGAATGAGTTGAATCCTACTATGAAACAACAAATATCCTTAAAGTGGGGATCTGGGGGAAAAAAAATCCAGTTCTATATTACTTATAAAAGATTGGACATTAAGTCTTTAGCTCACTTATTTCTTGGGCAGTTGTTTCTTTGAGGATTTGTTGTTGGGGGATTTAATTTTTTGAGTTCCAAGTATATTTTAGATATGAGACCCTTGTCCGTTGTATGGCTAGTGAAGATCTTCTCCCAATCCATGGGATTGATCTTGCTAGCTATGTCCTTTGCCATGCAGAAACTCTGCAACCTCATGCAATCCCATTTGTCCAACCTTTCTTTGATTTGTTATGTTTCTGGGTCTCTATTAAGAAAATTTCGGCCTGCGTCAAGGAGACCTAAGGTTTCTCCTATTCCATCCCGTAATGTTAACAGTGTCTGCTTTGACTCCGAGGTCTTTGATCCATTTGGAGTTGATTCTGGTGCAGGGTGATATATAAGGATCTAGCTTTAGTTTTCTACAAGTAGTTAACCAAGTTTTCCAGCACCATTTACTGAAGAAGCTGTCTTTCTTCCATTCTTTTTTTTTAGCTCCCTTATCGAAGATTAGATGGCTATAGGTCTGTTCATTTCTGGGTTTTCAATTCTTTAAAGACTTAAAGAGAAACTTCTCTGAAGAGGAAAGAAGGATGGCAAATAGACACATGAAGAAATGCTCAACCTCCTTAGCCATAAAAGAAATGCAAATCAAAACAATATTGAGCTACCACCTCACTCCAGTTAGAATGGCTAAAATCAAGAACTCTAAAAGCAACAGATGCTGGAGGGGATTTGGACAGAAGGGAACCTTACTGCATTGTTGGTGGGAGTGTAAACTTGTTCAACCACTTTGGAAAGTAGTATGGAGGTTCCTCAAAAGACTAAACATAGAGCTCCCCTATGACCCAGCAATCCCACTTTTGGGCATTTACCCGAATGTTTAAAACAAGACCACACTAAAGCTACCAGCATGACTATGTTTACTGCAGCATTATTTACTATAGCTAAGATATGGAACCAACCCAGATGCCCCTCAGTAGATGAATGGATCAAGAAAATGTGGTATATATACACAATGAAATTCTATGCCTCCATCAGAAAGAATGACATTGCCCCATTTGTTAGGAAATGGAAAGGCATGGAAAAAAATTATATTAAGTGAAGTAAGCCAGGCCCAAAGAAACATAGGTCCCATGGTTTCCCTTATTTGCAATATCTAGTATATGTCTGAGTCAAGCAGAAAAGGTCAGATAAGTTGATGTTAAGGAAATGAACCCTAAGATATGTATTCAAATTTTTTTCTTTCATGGGATTGTTTCTAACACATTTATAAGATTATTTCTTTGTTGCTCTGTATGTCCCTCTCCCACAGTATAACCCCTGCTTTCACTGTATCTGATGTCGGTATAATTTGTGGAGGGGAAGGGGAAAAACAAATCATTTAAATAGGGATATTTGTACAATGAGATGTACAAGTCGTTATGTCGAACTTTACAACTTTGGTGTGGGGGGGGAGGATTGGATGGAGGGGTGGGGGGAGGATGGGAAGGGGAAACAAAGGAGGAGGCTACAATGCTTGATAAGAAATGTACTCATTATCTTGCCCATGTAATTGTAACCCCTCTGTACAGTATTTTCACAATGAAAAAAGATGATGAGAAATAAAAAAAAGATTGGACATATAATAACACTAGGAAGTTAAAACATCATTGAACAAGTCAGGCACCAGTGGCTTACATCTGTAATCCTAGTTATGCAGGAGGCTGAGATCTGAGGATTCTGTTTCAAAGCCAACCCAAGAGGAAAGTTTATGAGACTCTTATCTCCAATTAACTATCAAAAAGCTAGAAGTAAAGCTGTGATTCAAATGATAGAGCACTAGCCTTGAGCTAAAATGCTCAGAGAGACAGTACCCAGGCTCTGTGTTCAAGTCCTAGGGCTAACGCATGTGTGTGCGTGCACACACGTGCACACACACACACACACACAGATCATGAACAAAAGGGCTTCCATGAAAAAATTAGTCATGAGAATTTATGCACTGAACTAATATATACAGAGTCAACTAATCCCTTTAACAAACTAGATAAAGAGAGGGACAACAAAAACTGTAACAATAATAGCACCACTTGACAGTTGGATAAAAGTCCTCCACTTACCAGCACTTCTGCACATGTGATTTGTGTATGTGTGTGTGTGTTTGCAAGTGTGTTTGTGTGTCCCAGTACTATGGCTTGAACTCAGGACCTGAGCACTGTCCCTTAGCTTTTTACTCAAAGCTGGCATTCTACCACTTGAACCACAACTTCACTGTTGGCTTTTTGGTAGTTAATTGGAGAGCAAACTCTCAAGGGCTTTTCTGTCTGGGCTGGCTTGAAATTGTGATCCTCAGATCTCAGCCTCCTGAGTAACCAGGATTACAGGCATGAGCCACCAGAGTTTGGCTCACACACGTGAGCACAGACTCACTCCCAGAAACAAACTTTCCCCTCCCCCACAGGCCTCTGTTTCCCCTCAGAAGTGCTCTAAACCACTCTTTCCATCATCCCTCATCATTACACCAGCCCCTGTCACACTGGGTAGTCCTTCAGAGCATTAATCCTTCTGGCTCCAAACCTACAGAGATCTATCTCTACACCTACTTCTATGGGTGTACAACACAGTATGTATACTCTTCCAGACATATCATATAGCATACAATATTTCTATAGAAGTATAGTGTCCTATCTATACAGTTACAGATATTTCTTTTTGTCAAAGTCAAACAAAAACATAGAAATGTACCTTCAGGAAAGAATCTCATATTTGGGAGAAAATGAATCAGAATCCAAGATATACACACTCAGGGTTGAGGTGGCCTCTGGTATATTTGGAGAGCAAAGGAAACATTGGAGATTCTTTTAGATCAGAGAAACCTACCCCATTTTTTACAAAGCAGATTCCTTGGCACTTTGATGTTTGCAGAGCTGAAGAGTTCTGCACTTGTTATGCAGTGGCACTTCCTATATATAAAGCAAGTCTTAAGGTCATAGTTGGCAGGCCAGTTAGTTGCTAAGTAAAAAGAATCTAAAAGATAAGGCAGCTGTCATGGATTTCAATGTGTAGGCTGGTGAAAGATCTTACCAAGACAAGCAGGAGAAGCAAAAAGTTTGTTAGGACACTGCTGAAAGAGCAGTGGGACACAAGAGAATGTTGCCGTGGATGATGACAATTTGAAGGATGGGGTAGGTTTTTTAGAAGCAAAGTGCATCCTCCAGTGAGAGAGGATGGGCAGATTCAAAAAAGGAGTACTGGGTGAGTGCCAGTAGCTCAAGCCTGTAATCCAGGCTACTTAGGAGACTGAGTCTGAAGATTGCAGTTTGAAGCCAACCAAGGCAGGAAAAGTCTAAGACTCATCACCAGTAAACTACACAGAAAAAGCCAGAAGTGATGCTGTGGCTCAAGTGGTAGAGCACTAACGTTGAACAAAAGCAGTTCAGGGACAGTGCCCAGGCCCTGAGTTCAAACCCCAGGTCTGGAAAAAAATGAGGGAAAAAAAGGAGCACTATGCTGAAGATTGCCAGACCTCAAGCTTTTATTGGCGTCTGCAGTGATGACAGTGACCAGCACTGGAAAACTGAATTATGTGTCAGTAACTTCTAAGACTGTGCTATGTGTCATCAACTCCTTCTACAAGTGAAGTGTAAGAGGTAAGGGGTGGTAGGCCTGGGATGGTCAGACTGAGCACATGCCATTCTGTTAATGTCCACAATCTAGGAGATGATTACTTATCAACATCCAATCCTTAGTTCTCAACCATCATGTTTTCTAACCCCCTGCCTAGCTTTGGACATAGGACTATTTGGTTGAATTGGTCCTGTGAACTAGTTCCTAGAGCAGGTTTCGATCACCTGAATGTATCCATTTCCTTTCTGATATTCTTGATTCCATACTATTGGGTATAACCTTTTGTATAAGGAATGTTCACACAACAAACATAACTCTAAATATGTAACCATTCCCACCTCCCTCATTGAATGCAGGAGTTGGAGGAGCAGAATTCTACTTGTTCTATTTGCTGTTGTATCACCAGTGGCATGCAGTAAGCATTCAGTTTTTTTTTTTGGAATATTTTATTTTACTCAACAAAAAATACATATATGATGTCAACGTATTTCAACACAAAATTATACAGATGTTTTCTTTATGCAGGTTGTCTATATTTGTATATGGCATAATTATTTTCCTGTTACAATAAGTATATTTGCTATGTAGTTTTCAATTACAGCATATCTCCAATCTTATTATTTCTTCAAAATTTTCACTTTTGTTAGTTTTATTCTGCTTTCTAGTGTCAATTTTCCTATTATGTCATTTCAAGCATAAAAATGAGAGTTCAGTATTGCCATACACAGTTCATTGCATTGTAAAAAATGCAGACTCATATACAATCATATAGTAAAAATAATGAATATGCACAATAGAATAACATAAGCCTACTGGATATTACATTAACATAGAGAGCATAAAAGTCTTTTTTTTTCTTTTTTTTTCTTTTTTTCTTTTTTTTTTTAATGTGAAAATACTGGAGAACATAAAAGTCTTAAATCCTTCCCAAACTCCATTGTGATGAAACTTTTGTCACAGTCTTTACCATCCATCCTTCCTTCCCTCAGACGGTCAGCTGTAGTCATTCCTTGTTTCAGGTTTTATTCCACTCTTCATATCAAAATCCCCACTGTGACGTCTGAATACAGTCAGTCTCACAAGTGTTGGTGCCGAGTTCAACGCCCTTTGTCAAAGGGAGACTATGAATATTGGCAGACAATACCAAATAGCATTGATGTAATCATAAAAGTATTTTTGGAGATAATATAGTTAATATCAATGTAAAAACTCCATAAACAATTTAGGAGGCATAAGACAATTGTGAACCTATTAAACAATTCATCTCATTATATAACAGATTAATATTCCATTCCCACCCACCCACCCCCCATTCATTTCTAAAGAATTTTATATTTTTCACAACCCCTTCCCTCCCTTCCCTGGCCACCCACGGTCTGCTGATGGTCCTGCGGTTTGGGATACTTCCCAGCAGTCTGGGCCTTCCCAGGCCTCCAGTTCCTTCAATGATAAGATGTGAGAGAGTTGCACTCAGTTCAGGGGACCCAATGTGCCTATGAGAGGCAGGACCCCCAAGTGCATTGCTTGATCCGCACTGTCCCGGCCTTGTTAGAGACCACATGGCAGAGCTTTGGGGTGGCTGGAATTGGGGTGACAGGAAATGGTGTGGGGCAGAGCCCTGCCCCACCTCTCCAGGGTGCCCTCCGATCTTTAGGGAAGCACCACGACCTCCACCAGCTCATCATCCTCAGCCTGCTTGCGGAGGGCAAAATTGTCATCCTTGATGGCATCCACCACATATTTCACGATCTTGGGCAGCTGCAAGATGTTGGCAGTGAGGCTCCTGAAGGACCAGCCGCCCCGAGCTTTGAGGACAGGCTCCACACAATGAGGACTCTTCACATCATCCAAACTTGGCTGCTCCTCAGCGATGTCAATGACCACGGGACCCGGGCAGGGCTCAGCAGCAGGTGTCTGGGCAGCTGCCTGCTTCTTAGGTTGGCCCTCAGGGCTCTCCCCGCCAAGGGACACCAGCAGCTCCTTCAGCTCCTCCTCCTCCTCCTCAATCTGGACCTGGGCAGGCCCGCTATTCTGCAGCTTTTGGATTCTCATGTGCAAGTCCTCGTTTCCACTATGGAGAACGCTCAGGGTCTTCCTCAGCTCACTCAATCTGTGCTTTGCTGACTCCACGAAGCTGGAAATATCCTGAAGTTGTGTGTTGATGTGGGAGGCGGCCTCCCGCATATGGGCCAGGGAGGAGCGAGCATCTAGGACATTCTGCCCAGCAGGCAGCGGCTCAGGGTCATGGCGATCTTGGTCTTTGGGTGGCTCTTTTGATGACTTACATTCCTTCGTGGTGATCATATCACCACTGTGATTGTTCTTCATCGTTGTTGCTCCCGAGGGGGAGAGCGGAGGGGGGAAGGGGTTGGGGGAGAAGGTGAGGGAGGAATACCACCGGGGCAGTTCCTCTACAGGTGTTTTCACAGCTGTGTTTTGGCTCTAGCCACTTTTCAGCCTTCTGTGTTTGGGGCTGAGAAGGAAGGTGTGTAAGCCACACTTCCAGGACGTCAACCAGCAACACAAGTATGGCTGCTCCAACAAGCACCAGGAGCTGTCTAACTAGCGTACCAGTTAGTCCAAATGTAAATCAGAATGGAATCTAACACAAGGCACATGGCAACAGAATGTGGGCGTGGCCTGAGTGCTCCCATGCCATTGGTCAGTGAGATACATGCTAAAGACCAGGGGGCGTGGCCAGCCTCCCTGCCCCCCCCACTCTCAAGCCAGCAGGCCTGAGTGACATCACAATGGAGTCACATGGCAGCTGCTCTAGCATCAGCTGACCCAATCCTGGCTGGTTTAGGGGCCATAGAAGGATGAAATCTCAGGAAAGGCATACACAGACTTACAGGACAGTACTCAGTGCCTCCATCACCTACCAAAATTAGTTCCTAACCCAAGTAACAGACCAGTCGCAATCCAACCCTTGATGCTTTTTCCTTTTTTTTTTTCTTTTGTCGTTCATGGGGCTTGAACTCTGAACCTGGGCACTGTCCCTCAGCTCTTCAGCCCAAGGCTAGTGCTCTATCACTTAAGCCACAGCACCACTTCCCAGCCCTTGATCTTTCTATACTGCTAACTCCCAGCACCCCTAGACACCCCCCAAGCCTAAGAATATGGCTGAGAAGAGCATGGTCAACAGTCTATATTATTCTGCAGATACTGAAATTTAGTTTTTTCATGTCTGCCATCCAATCAGTGTCCTTCTCTACTTTTCATCACATCTCTTCATTTGGCATAAGGGGAACAAGTGGCTAGATTTAAGTAGGGACCCCTGGAGTTTGGGTCTGAGTTCTAAAAACTGTTGTGTGACCATGCTAAGTCCACCATTTTCTGTACCTGCATCTTGGGGGGGGAGGGCAGGCAGGAAGCTGAGCTAAGAATGCACAGTCTGATGATAACCATCAATTTCCCTACCTCTGCACAGCACTCTCCTCCCCCTCAGAATGCTGATTCTTTACCCTGTGGACATCCCTCCACCCTATTCTGCCCTATTGCAGGCAGATTTAAGTGTGGGAGATCCTCTCCTCCTCCTGAGGGCCTGCCTTGTGAATGAAGACTTTCTCCTTCACTGGCTTCAGTGCATAAGGAAAACAGACCTTGTTCATTTGGTAACACTCCAGGGTAGAAGTAGCAAAGGGTGGACACTAGTCAAGGCTCACTTCCTCTATCAATGCTCTTGCTCTGAGACCTTTATTGTCTTTGGTACCCACAGTGCCAAGGCCAAAGCCTTCCATGGCTGGCTTTTGGTTACATTACTTACCATGGAGCAACTGTGTTCCATGGCCTGTGAGCCATTTCCCCATATAGGGAAATATAAATGAGGGACCTAGTCCTGAAGAGAGTCCCCAGGCAGGAAGGCCACAGAGAAAAATTGGCCAACTAGAGCAACTTATTGTTGGGCCAGGGTGACACCTTTATCTGCTCAGGGGGCCCAGAGGGAAGAAAGCCACCCCAAGAATACCTGATGCTCACAGTCACCTGATGGAAGGTGAACCCTATGCTTAGGAATACAAAAGGAAGATTTTCTGCCTTGGGAGATGGCAGGGTTTGCGCAGCTTTCAAAGAGTCCAGTGCCTGGGTTATTTCCCTGTTTGAGGAACATGTTTCTCTCTTCTGTGGTGCTCAGTTTGGTAGCAAGAGTTAGCCCTGTCCATGTCTAAGGCTTCAGGAGGACCTCTGGCCTGGCTGCCTCTCTTTTTATAAGCACAGGGCTTAAGGTGGGATATAGGTGGAAGTTGACACCACAGCAAACAAGTGTAACGCAGCCAAGTGTGCTTCCCCAGCAGGTCTGGGAGAGAAAAAGTGCTAGTTCTGAGCAGTAGGAGGCCCTGGCTAAGGACTTAACAACCTTCAAGGAATGGTGAACTTGTAACACTTGTCCCAAGGAAGAAGGGGCCCAGTGGCTCAGACATGTAATCCTTGCTCTTTGAGGCCTGAGATCAGGTGAATCAATGCCTTGCAGTCCAACCCTTCTTCTATTGCTGTATTGTCAGTTTTCATTGAAGAGGTGTGCCAAGTTCAAACCACTCATTTCAGGCCCTTCCCAAAGGTTGATCCCAGTCCATCCACACATTCCATTCCAGCACATCTCAGCTTGTCTGCCCACAGGGAACTTACAATGAAGATATTTTCTGTTGTTGTACCCCCCTCCTTAGGTGGCAGGATCTCCAGAGAGGTCATCAGACTTAGCCCAAGTCATTACATGGCCGGGGTAAACCTGGGCAGACTCTAAAGGTCACTGGGAGAAAACAGCCTGGCTGAACAGTACTACAAACGATACAGTTGCTTTTCTTAAATCTCTAACTTTTCCAGATACTTCTGCAAGTACTCGGTAACTTATTAGTAAATTGGAACTGAGAGGCTCTCAGAATAGGGACAATTTGTGCCAGTTCTAGCTATGGACATACTTGTTTCCAGACAGTAGAATAACGGTGTCCTGGTTAGACAACTGCTGGTTAGACAAGAGTAGGAATTCCATGTCCTGGGGAATTAATCCAGAGTGTTCTGGATTAACATTTCAGAAATGTAGGAGCAAATAAAGGACTAAATTGGCCCTAGAACACCAGCAAGTTCATTACCATTAATGAGAAAACCCTGGGCTAGCTACCATATAGGACAGTCCAAGAAGGGGGGCAGCTGAGGGTATTATCACATTCAGTTTTTTTGTTGAATATGTGAATGACTGACTGTAATAGCACCCCCTAAGATAGCCACAATGATCTGCCTCCTAGAATGCTTGTTCCTTAGGTGATTTCCTCCTTGAGAGCGGGCTGGTCTGAGTAACTTGGTGTTAACAAATAAGACACCGCAAAAGTGATGGCTGTGACTTGCAGAACTAGTGTGCAGAAAGCAGGTGTATGAAGACACATAGTTTATAGAGAGAGGCTCTGTAACAAGGAACTCCTCGGGACTGAATTGTGCTCCTCTAAAGTCCCCAGTGTGACTGCATTTGGAGCTGGAGGCCTCTAAAGAGGTAACTATGGCTAAACAGGGCATGAGAGTAAGGCCCTAATCCAATAGAACTGGTGTCCTTTACATGGAGAGGAAGAGACACCAGGTAGGCTGTGGCAGAGAAATGGCCAGGTGAGGACATAGAAAGAAGGTAGCCACCTGAAGCCAGGATGAGAGGCCTCAGGAGAAAATGACCATGCCAGAACCTTACTCAAGGACATCCAGCCTCCAGAACTGTAAGAAAAGAGACTACTGTGGATTAGGTGTTTTGTCATAGAAGCCCTAGCAGAGAAATACAGGAACCAGGGGTCAGGGAGTGAACTTGATGGTGGAGTCTTCTACCATGAGAGACCCAGGCCAGAGGTACTTAGTTAACTAAACTGCACGCAGATTTCCAACTGACAGAAATGGGGAGACAATAAATATAGTCATTGTTTCTAAGCTATGAACTTTCAGTATAATAAACCAGTCACAGGTGCAACACATTCATTCAGCATGATGAATAAACTGTTCTGAGTCAGATGCAGACAACGGTATCATTCTTCACCATTTATGAGTGACAGAGCTAAGCTTCAGACAGAGTAGTCTCCAAACATCTCAGCAGACACTCACAAGCGTATATAGGGAAAAGAATATAGTATATATAGAAATGTATATATTATATAGAGTATACTATATATGTATAAATGGTATAGGAAGAGTATATAGGAAAAATATAAAGCTTGCCCTCCACACAAGATTTTTGCCTTGGGCTATCTGACCAGGCCCCTTCAGCTGGGGACACTGGGACACAGAGAATATTCTTGAAATGCATTAGTGTGTCACTTTAATGGTCTCCTTGGAGTCTTGGCTGCCAAACAGAGTTGTTGTTTTGACAAGGTCTACCTTGGCAACCACAGCATATGCAGTAATGAGGCCCCCTGGACACAGCCCATGAGGATGTCCACATCACACCAAAGCATGCCACAGGGGGCCACGTTGAAACATACTCAGCTGTGTAGTATCTTGCCAGGAGTTTAAATAGCACGGACTGTGTTCTTGGAAGCATTCTAAGCATTTCACTAGACTCATCAAATTCTTTGAGATAATTCTGCTCTTATTTTATAGATGAGCAAACGGCAGGGACCCAAGGGTGGAACAATTCACTCAAGGCCACAAAGCCAGAAAGTGGCAGATCAAGATTTAATGCCAGGAAGTTAAGCACCAAAGTTAATGCCTTGACAAACGTTGGTCTAGATCTTCACATTCTTTGATCATCACAATATAATAGTAACTTGATGGGAACTTACACAACCTCACTAGATTTTTTTAAAAAGTACCAAAGTGACATAAGGAGGATATCTTGCCATGCACCTTGCAAAACATTTTATGGGTTCCGTATTGCCCTCCATGTGGTTTCGGAGACCCACACCACGCCTCAATCTCTGACTTCTGCTTTTTCTCCAGCCTGAGTTCACTCTTCCTCTTCTATCCATTCAGCCAGACTTCCCCTCCCCTGTAATCCAGTCACCATTCTACGTCTCTCTTGTTGTACATAGTCTCTGGCACGCAACTCACCCCACTCACATCTTCTCCTACTAGACACCAGTCATCTTTCTCTTCTTTGGGGAGTCCTGCTGTCACTTTCACTCCAGCCAGGCACCCCAACCCTGCCCCGCCACTTTCTGCCCCCTGACCCAGCATTTGTGTTCTTTCCTCCCTCCTTCAGTCTTCCACTACACTCTGGCTTCTGCAAGGGAAGAAATAGTGATTTATCTTTACATTCCCAGCAATTAGCATCACACCTGGCACCTATGAAATCCCAGTTTGTTGAATGAACACAACTGTCCAGTTACTCACTCCCGCTGTCTAGACAGTCCTGGGGCAGAGAGTCATATAAACAGTACGGGTGAGGTGGCTTAAGAGATCCTGGTTAAATCCAACACTTTGAATAGGCAGATGGACAAAATGAGTTCTGAGGAAAGAACTGACTTGCCTTGGCTAGTCAAAGGCACACTCTCTCAAAGTCATTTGTAATAGACTCCTAGTGCTGCTGTGACAGGTGATCACAAACTCATAGCTGAAAAACAGTACAGTTTATTACTTGAGGTGTCTAGAGATCACATGTCTGAAATGGCCCTCCTTAGGCTAAGATCAAGCTGTTGGCAGAGTTGCCTGTCTGCTGAAGCTCCAGGTTTGATCCCCTTTGTCTTCTCCAGATTCCAGAGGTCACCTACATTACTTGACTTGTGACACCATCCTCTTTTTGGAACCAGCACCAATGCATCTTCAAATCTCCTCCTCTCTGATCTCTGCTTCTGTCCCTTCCTCTCTTCACTTCTCATCTCCCTATGAGGAGCTTCCTGATAATCTACAAAACTCTCCCCTTCCAATCACATCCATGAAGGCCCTTTGCCCAGTAACATCTTTCCAGGTTCTGGAGATGTGACAATCTCTGAAAAGCCATATTCACATTTCTAATGCAAAACCTGTCATGATCTGACAGCATCTTCCATGAGCAGGATGGAAAATGAACATGAAATCTTCCCTAATGTTCAAACATATTTTGTTCTGTTTTGTTTACATGCCTACATGTCCAGAACTAGTGAGAAAGAAAATCATTTCCAATATATTTACATAAAGTGCAACATTATGTTAATAACCATAGCATACATGTCTGTCATGTTTATGTTTGAAGCATGCATTTCTAATATTTCAATGTTTGTAACTGATTCCATATAGCTGAGGGAAAATCTAACTTGAGATGAGAAGAATAGGAGGAGGTATCATGTAACTGTATACCAAGCACCCTGGGCCTTCCTTTAAGCCTCACAGTGGTCCTCTGAGCTTGGCTCTATCATTTACAATTCATAGATGGAGGCCTTGACTCTCAGATGAGATCATGTGTCTAACTTATAGAACCAGCAAGTGGAAATGGTTCAGAAATTCAGATTTACTTGGCTTCAGAACTCATGCTTTTTCCTGGACAACTTGTTTCCCCAGAAAGTCCAACTTTCTTTTACCTGCTTGTTTGTTTGTTTGTTTGTTTGTTTGTTTGTTTTATTGATGCAAAGAAAAAGAGAAAGGAGAGGGGGGAGGGAGAATAGCTAATTTGGGTAGAAATTTCCATGAGTCAGCAACTTTGAGAGAAAACTCTTCTCAAGGCAGTATAGATACCATGCACCAAACTCCACAGTGAGGTCCAGGAGACTGCTGGTTGCTAGGCAACTCCTCTCCAACCACACTCCATATCAATCTAATTAGCAGATTTCACCTGAGTTCCAACAGTTGCTAGGTAACTCTCAAAAAAAAAAGTGGCTAGGTAATTCTCAAAATAAAAAGACTTGAGCCTTTCTCCCTCCCCTTCAAGCCAATTCTGATCCCAAAGCATGAGGACAGGGAGTTTGTAGAAACTCCACTGAAAGTTATCTGTGTCTAACCATAATGGCCTACTCCTCTTGTGATTTCACTACATCAACGAAGAGTAAGAAAATCCATGAACTATAACTCAGTGCCAATGGTGTTGCAAAAATAAAGGGGTCCCATGAGACAGAGAATTGATTCTTTAAAGGTAAGAGACTTATGGGACAAGAAAGGCCAGAGATGAAGCTGAACCCCTTATGAAGCACTTCAGACAAAAAGTCTCATTGGTGATACTGCAGGGATTTATCCTTTGGTGATCCAAAGAAAGATAAGGGAACTAAAAGTGTACAGCGTACTTCACATGCAGCTAGTATCTATTCCAGTGGTTTCACAACACCTAGTTTATGGAATTCCATTGAGAGAAGGGGCTACTACCATCTACATCTACTGTTGAGACATTTCAGGGCAGAAATAACAAGTATGTGAATACTGATCATCTACCCAGAGATTTTCTCAGTCCTCTGGCAGATTCTCCTGTCTCCTCAGGACTGTCTCCACGGATTGACAAATCCATTTGTTCATGACTATTAAGCAGACTACTGGAAATGATATGGCAGGGGGTGACTTCACCTCCCCCTACTCATTGATCAAGGATTTAACATCATACAATGGCAGATATTTTCAAATTGTTTGGTCCCAGGATCACTTATACTCTTAACAAATTGAGGATGCCAAAGAATACCTGCCATATTTAGAAATTAAAGCTCAGAAATCACTACAATAGGGCTGGGAAGGTGGCTCAGTGGTAGAGTGCTTGTCTTGAATGCCTGAGGCCCTGGGTTCGATTCCTCAGCACCACATAAGCAAAAAGAAAAAAGCCAGAAGTGGCCCTGTGGCTCAAGTGGTAGAGCGCTAGCCTTGAGCTGAAGAGCTGAGGGACAGTGCCCAGGCCCAGAGTTCAGGCCCCACAACCAAAAAACAAAACAAAAGAAAACAAAACAAAAACAAAAACAGAAATCACTACAATATCTACACAGATTTATATTCTAACTACTATAGCTAAAGTAGTAACAATAAACATATTGCATGTTAATATAAAAATAATCCATTTACGAAAAATAACTATTATCAAAAACAAAAGAGATACTGGCACTGTTTTCTGTTTGTGCAGATTTTAAAGTTGGCTCTCTGAATATGGTCTGGAGCAGCCTCTGGAACACCTCACTCTTTTACTGTACACTCATGAGAGAATCAAAGTGAAATAAGCAGGGCTGGGAAGATGGCTCAGTGGTAGAGCGCTTGCCTTGCATGCATGAGGCTCTGGGCTTGATTCCTCAGCACCACATAAGCAGAAAAAGCCAACAGTGGCGCTGTGGCTCAAATGGTGAAGTGCTAGCCTTGAGCTGAAAAGCTGAGGGACAGCTCCCAGGACCAGAGTTCGGGCTCCACAACTGACAAAAAAAAAAAAAAAAGTGAAATAAGCAAATCATGTTCTAGGTAATAACTAAGCCTGCTCCTAGGATTCTGAAAGGGTCTCAGGATTTCCTAGTGGTACCCAGACTACACTTTGAGAACCACTGCCTTAAGATTAGCTTGAATGCTCAGAATGCATTCTGAATTTGACTGCGTTATTTGTTTGTTTTTTACCGTTCTGGTATGCAATATTTGCAATGCAAGAATACAGATACTAGCTCCATTAGAAACTGGTAGAAGTGGTCATAAATATCAGAGTGCATTCCCTGCAGCCTTTTGGCCACCTCCTCTAGTAACTGGTACTGAAAGAAGCTTGAAATCTTTTGACTTCTGTCACTGGTGGAAATGTATATTAGCCCAGCCAATCAGAACTCTTCCTCTAGATTTTTTTTTCAGACTGACTTGTGATACCTCCCCCTGAGGTATAAGTGTGTTATACTCCCCCAACAACTTTCTGTTCACATTTTAGAACCATCTATCCTGCAGTGCACTCTAATCCCCACTGATGATTTCTCTGTTGGAAATCTTACCAATATCTAATGATACTTTTACTGGTTCTGCCCCAGGTTTCTTTGTTTAACCCATGCCCATAGTTCCTGCCCCAGGTTTCTTTGTTTAACCCATGCCCATAGTTCCTGGGAAATCATATCTTGGCTATATTACCAGTCAAAGTCTGCCAATTGCTCCCCACAATCTGAAACACTGATGGACTTCTCTTCTCCTCTCTCATCCTTTCACATACCTGCCTCAATTCCCTTTCCAATGGCTCATCTCTGCATTCACAGCAGAGTGAAGCATCCCAGGATGGTCCATTATCTTGCAAATAAATACTGTGTCCGAGTGAGTGTTCATGTTTATTGTCCATGATCGAGCTATCCCCTCTGCCTAGAAATCAGCTCAGAAGACTTCACCAAGCTTTTCTTGAGCACTTACTATGTACCAGACACTACAGTGAGCACACAGAGAGTTCTGTCCTCCATCATCTGTGTGGCCTCAGGTAATTTATTTAACCTCACTGAGTCCTGCTAGTAAAATAGGCATAACAGTTCTGCTCTATTAATCTTCCCATAGATGCCTAATAGTTAAGTAAGACAGTGAATAGAATACAGTAGGCGCTCAAAAAAACAAACACGTGTGAGCTGTTATCATCATTAATAAAACTCAAGGGGATGTAAGTTCTGTTTTCCTCTTCTTCCCATAATCTCACAGCACCTCTCAAATACAGTCACCAATTCCACCCAAGCCTAAATTCCTCCATGATCTCCAGGAAGCTATTTGTCTTGTACATACTTTAAAAAGATTACCACTTAGAGCTCGTCTCTCCATAGAAACCTAGAGAATAAATAGAAGCAGCAGGTTTTCAGCAGTTCTGCTCTGTTTCAATTAAGCCATACAACTCTCCTATTAGCGTGTAGGTGGAGAAGCGGGTGGCGCCTCTGTGACCCAGGTTCCGGGTTCACCTAGACCTTTCAGTTATTTTCAGCCAGTGTATCATCTCCTTAGCTGGTATGGTTATAAGTCACCTGAGCACCATCCACATGAAAAGATGAGGAAGAGACAAATCTGCTGTAAGTCTTGCAATTCCTGAAATTATAAGTAGGTTTTTCCCAATGTTTCTTCAAGCAGTTTTCTTTTTTCTTTCCAGTGGGCTGTCCCTCCAATATCCTCTGTGGGTGGGAGAAGCAATAAAGAGATGGAGGGAAGAAGATTCAGCTCAGATGAGAGAGTACCAAGTGTGATCTGTATATTCACAGGCCCAGGCTGCGAGAGCAACTGTAAGTCAATGTACCACACAGTCCTCACACCTTCCCCGCCACCAGAAGGTTCCCTCAGGAAGAGGCCTGCAGGTGTGGAGGCATGGCTCAAGTGGTAGAGTGCCCGCTTAGTGAGTACAAGGCCCTGAGCTCAAACTTCATTGTCTCCAGAGTATAACCCATTATATGTTGAGTATAATCCATTATGGGTCTGGATAAAATAAATTCAGTGATTAATAAGCATATTAACATATTGAATGGAAACGTTTCTTCATATGATAAACACTTCCTGAGAGCACAAAGATGAATAAAACCAGGCCCCTGGTTGTGAGGAGTTCCTGGTTCCATAGGTATGGCAGACTAGGAAGCAGCCCCGTGCAGTGGACTATACTACAGTAATAAAGGTCCTTGGATTTTGGCTTCATCTTGGGGAAGAACAATAGAACAGAGAGGAATAGTAGAACTAACTTGTTAGAATAGATACATGTGAAGAGCATAGGACTGGGTCTGGCACATAGAAAGACTGTATCAGTGTTAAAAGGTTCATGTGGGATGAGGAAAATCTTCCTAGGATTCCTAATGATGAGGCTTAGCCTGGAAAGGAGGAGGGAATGTTCACAAACTCAGAGAAGCAGAGGAAGGAGAATCCAAAGAGACAAAGACAAAAAAAAAGAAAGATAAAAGTAACAAAGACAATGTCATTTGTCCATCAATCCCATTTTTTTCTTTTCCTTTTTGTGTGTGTGTGTGTGTGTGTGTGTGTGTGTGTGTGTGTGTGTGTGTGTGCTCATTAGGCTTTAAACTCCAGGTGAATTCTCCATTCCAGCTGGTAATCTACTATCTGAGCCATACTTCCACTTCTGATTTTTTTGCTGGTTAATTGGAGACAAGAATCTTTGTTTGCCCAGGCTGCCTCTAAACAGATTCTCAGCCATCAGCCTCCTAAGTAGCTAGGGTTATAGGTGTAAGTCACCTGCGCCCAGCCTCAAACCTGATTTTGACACAGTTCAATTACATTTCCTGGCCTCCACTCCAGTTAAGGGAGCCACATACTCAAGGCCTAGCCAATGAAATGGACCAGAATGACGATACAAGATCTGGCTCCTCAAACCTCCAGCTCATCCCTCCATAAACTTCCACCCTGTCATCTGCTGGCCGGGGAACTCCAGGTTGACCTTGAAATCACTTTTAGAGATAAAAGGAGACTGAATCCCTGAATCATTACATAGAAGGGAGTCGCCCAGGAAAAGCCACCAACCAAAAAAAAAAAAAAAAACACATTTGACCAAGTAAAACAGTATATAAATTTTCACTGTAAAATGTAAAAGCATTGAGATTGCAGGGTTTATTTGTTACCTCAGCCACAGTGTAGCATTACTTGCCTGAACATAGTAGAAATGGCTCACTAAAATTTATATAAGTGGCAGAAACGTGTACAAAAGTAAGTGGAAATCAATTTGAAAAGGATCCCAAAGGACTCCAAAGGACCTCATAAGGACTTTAGACCCTATCCTATAGGTTATGGGAAACAATTAAAATGTTTTAACTAGGAGAATAGCAGAATCACATATGTGCTTTCAAAAGATCACTCTGGGAGAAATAGGAAGAAAGACAGAGGTAAGGCTAGAACAGGAGATTCTGTTATGGAGAGCTACTAGTTAATAAGGTGTTGGAGGTAAATACTGTGCCATGTTCAGCAGGTGTCCTGGGGCTGGCTGGCTGGCTGGATGGGCATATGTTACGGTCTAAGCAGTAGGGATGGAGAGGAAGAGACAGACTGGAAGCACATTTAAGGAGGCAGAATAGAGAAGGCGTGGGACCATTCGTCTATAGAAGATGATGCATTTGCAAGAAGCATGGAGTTCCAGGTCTTAAAGTCAGAGCCGAGAGGCAGAGAAGACAAATAGGAGATGAGAGTCCCGTTGCCAGCTGGGTTTTCAGAAGGTTCATCTTGAGAGCTGGCCTTTTGCCAGATATTCAGCACATATTTTCTCATAATCTCTGCAAATGGTTTTGTATCCCCAACAGAGACCAAGAAATTAAAAGCAGCAGATTTATCGATTTTCTAATATTTCCTGGCTGGTCTTTGGGGGTTATTGCCAAGTCTATATTCTCCTATTCTCCACCTTCCCTTTCCTAGAAAGTGATGTTCCTCTCCTCAAATGTTTTCTTTTTGTAACCTGTCAAGAATTTTATTGCTGTTCTTTTTCTCTGTGCCACTATTGGGGCTTGTACTCAGGACCTAGGCACTGTCCCTTAGCTTTTTCGCTCAAGGTTGTCACTCTACCTACTACTTGAGCTGCACTTCCACTTCTGGCATCTTTTTGTTGGTTAATTACAGATAAAAGCCTCAGAGACTTTCCTACCTGGGCTAGATTCAAACCACTAGCCTCCGATCTCAAACTCCTGGCTAGCCAAGATTGCAAACATGATCCACTAATGCCTAATTTCTTGCTTTTCTGATTCTATGAATCCCACTTCAGTGATATCATACACCAGAGATTAGTAAGTTTGTCCTGGAAAGGGCCAATGAACTAAATTCAGGCCTAGGTTGCAGTCTGCCAATCCTTACTCTAAACAGACTGAGAAGCATAACCTTCTGTAGAAGGCAAGAGGACCAACTTGGTTTTACTATGTCACTGTAAGAAAAGAACATAGTCTCCCTGGATCCACGCTAAAAGATACTAGAGATATTTTTTCTGTTATTTCTGCACTTCTCAATATTTCAGACAAGCAAAGAGAAGGGAACTAACTGTTGTCACATGCTAACCATGTACCATGAACTTTATACAGCATATTTCTCTAATCCTCAGAGGCAGATTATATACTGTTCTTGTACCCACTTTGCGTATGAGAAAGACAAGTTTCAGAGACTTAAGTGAGGTGCTGGGAAGGTGGCTTAGTGGTAGAGTGCTTGCCTTGCATGCATGAGGCCCTGGGTTCCATTCCTCAGCACCACATTAGCAGAAAACGCTGGAAGTGGCTCAAATGGTAGAGCACTAGCCTTGAGCTGAAGACCTGAGGGACAGCACCCAGGCCCAGAGTTCAGGCCCCACAACTGACAGAAAGAAAGAGAGAGAGAGAGAGAGAGAGAGAGAGAGAGAGAGAGAGAGAGAGAGAGAGAGACTTAAGTAAGCAGTTCAATGTCCTATTGCTAAGAAATGACAAGAGTACCTTGAGCTGAAGAGCTGAGGGACAGCGCCCAGGCCCAGAGTTCAAGCCCCACGACCGACAAAAAAAAAAAAAAGAAATGACAAGAGCTAGGATTTTACCATGGGCCTATGCAGTTCCAGGGCTTCTCTCCTTAGGAGAGTTATTATGAGGGAAAGGCCAACTGGCCAGCTCTGACCAGAGATGCCTATCACTTCTCTGGTCTTGTCCTTAGCATACAAGCCCAAGAGTTGATTGATTAGTCACCCTTTAGACAGACTCCCATTAATTAAGCTCATAAGAGACTCATTATAAATCAGAAAGCTAAAGTGATTGTTTTTCATGGTGGGCTGTATGAATGTAACTTGTCATGACTACAACCACCTTGAGCAGAAGTGCTATGATTGCCCCCAAATAACCCTGGCCAGGTTTTTCCTCATAGCTGGCCAGTAAACCATAAATAGACAAAATCATAAGTGATTTATAGACCCAGGCTAAAGGATGTGCTTGATGTTTTTATATGAGCTTAAATTAAGCCAAGTATATTCTGCTAAGAAGAAGTCACTTTCATCTGAAACTATCAATATGACCCACTTTCTGGCCCCAACTGCAGATCTTGTTGCTACTCGGGACGATGCATCCATCAGTAACTCCCTTTAGCAAACTGCACTTTGCACAATGCTAGATCTGTTTGACATTCCTTCAGCCTCATAAGGACCACCTTAACGCTGGTCCTCACACACTGAGATTGGTTGATGTGTAAGAGGGATGCTGATATTCTTTACTCTAACTAGAATATTCCAGTCCCTGAACAAGCACACATCCCTACCCAACATCATGTCACCCAGAGGTTAAACTGAAATCCCACTGAGCACGGAATCAGAGCCAAGGGGAATGGGAGAGCAAGGTGAGGTGCAGGTCATGATCTATGCCTGGACACAACAGGATCTAAAATTCTCATGGCCACAAATTCAAGTCCTAAAGATTGGAACACTGCTATATATTGTACTTTTCTGTTCTTTCTCTAGCTCCTCATTTTCCTGGACTGGACACTTCCCTTTTAATAGTTTGCTTCTTCTTCTGCTAATAAATATTAATCTTACTCCATTATATTACTCATTACAGAAAACTTCAAAAATAGAGTAATAATAATAATAATAAATTCCACCCTAGGATAACAGTCGATATTTTGGAATGGAAGCAGCTAGATATTTTTTGTATAGGGCAATGCATGTATGCATATATATATATATATATATATATACATTATGTATGCACACAAATATGCACACATATACTTTTATAAGAATAGGACCATATGGCTTATACTTTCTGGTCATTTTTTTTCTTTGAGAACAATAAATAGCAATTAACTATTTGTGTTGGGAGAGATCCTTCTTGGTCACTAATTAATGATTGTGTGCTAGCCAGTTACAGCTGCACGCCAGGATTCATTTAACCAGCTCTCCCGCCGTTGGACTTGTTCTTCCTTTAGCTGCATTAATATCCACCAGTTTGACTCTAGGTTGGCCTGGGAACCATTGAGTCTCTTAGTCCCTTGGCTTATTTTTATTAGTCATGCTCCCTGCCTCCCCTATCTGAACTCGTTCTTCCCTCACAGCACGCTCCGTGGTCTAAATGAGGTGTGGGCATTAGAGCCATCCCTGTGCTGTCGAGCACAGTCCCCAAGGAGAGGCTGACTAAGCCTGCATGTGAGAAGCCTAAAGGAAGTTGGGATTAGCACCTGGGATAAAGAGGTTGTGAATATAATGACCTTGAGTTTTCTAGCCATGGCCTCCAGAAACCCCAACTAGGGACTAGGAAATGGTCAAGTCCCAGACTCACCACAAGGAGTCCCCGATGCCCTGGTTCTCACAGCAGCTTCCCTGGCACACACGTGCACTTGCACATGCATGTGCACTTGCGCACACTCACATACCAAAGTCTGCTAAGTTTGACAAAGTCAAAAATGAATGTTCCCCCGTTCCTGTAGCTGCTGGAGGCACATTGAGAATTCTGCATGACTCCTACCAGGGTCTGAATTCACAGTTCAAACCCTACCAATCACCTGGTGTTGGTGACACTGCTTAACCTCAACCTAACTATATTCCCATCTGCAAGCTGGTGATAAAATAATGTCTACCTCCCAAGACTAAGTAGCATGAAATAATGTATGTTAAGTGTTAACATGTGCCGAGCACATGGGAAAGGCTTGGCAGGCATGAGCGATTTTGTGATTTTTATGATTATGGTTCCTACCGTTGTTAGCAGAGGTTGTGATATCACAGAGCCACCTACACAAAGAAGCACCTGAGCCTTGATAAATTCCAGCTCAGCAGGGCCCGTAACAACTCCATTATCACAGCCATAAACCACTGGGGGCACCTTCAGCATGCTGGTTGATATAATGCTGTACTTTGGGTGACAGAGGCCAGTCCATAAATATAGCAGACCAAGCTTCAACGCCACAGTACTCAGACTCTTAAAAACTTAGTAGTGTTCTCCTCCATCTTCCCATCCAAAAAGTCCTAGGACCTAGGTCCCCACACCCATCACTGCCCCCCAGGGTCTCATTAAGAAGGAAGATGGGAACATGCTGGAAACAGAGGGCACAAAGAGGGGCGGGGTGTGAGGTGGCTAGTGGTGCATGTGTCTGGGGATGGGCAGCCTCTGAGACAGCCACCACCACATCAGAACTAATAGAGACAGGACTGGGAAACAGCATGAAAGATATAAGTTAGACCTAGGACCTAACTCCTCGGCTACATCGATCATTAGTTACTCTAGCATACATTTCCCTAAGGTATCACTACCAAGAAAAGCAGATCAGATCTCACTAGTTCTTGGGGAGAAGTGGAGGGAGAGATGGGGAAGAAAAGACTGTGGACAACGCATTCACTCTCTACTCCACATTCTCTCTCTACTCAGAGATTGATTGCATAATGAGCTTATATGCTCTAAAGCCAATCATGACATTAATTCCTAAATGGGATTTATTTCCTTGCTTGAGTTAAAAGTCCCGTACTGACACATGTCTGCTACTTGGCACTTTTCTTGTAAATTAGTGCCTCTTTTCATCAAGGTCTGCATGCTAATGAGAGCAGGTGGTTTTTAGTAGCAGAGTCAGGCTCCATCTGCATGGTGTGAAATGATACTCCAGAATGCAGCTGGATCCCAAGAAATTCACTCACTCCAGCCTAGTACCACCACTACCCATCCCCCAGCCCATCAATGTACACTCCTTAGGCTCTGTGAGACGGAAGGGGGCACACTTGCCTGCTCCCTCGTTTTTCTTCTTCTCACATTCAGCTTTCCCTGAGTCAGAATCTTGCTAAAGATGAAAGGGAGGCACTTAGGACAAGAATACTCCCCTGGTTCTTTGGGAAGAGGCTGTCAATGATGGCAAAGCCAGATGTTGGGGTATCAGGAAAGTTTTGAAGACTTGGCAGGGCTTGGAGTACTTTACCCTCATCACCTGATCTGTGACACAGTCTTTCAGGATGGAGTCAACTACTGTTCAGGGAGAAGAAAGAGCCTGGAAGGACCAAGGAGATCCCTGGTAGGAAGAGGAGAAAAAGGAGGGCAATCAGAGAGAGAAGGGCCTTCCAGCATCCAGCAAGGGATGTCCAGTGTACACTGGGGTGATTCAATGTAGCAGCAAAGAAATGACTTGTTCCCTCTAGCTTTGGCATGCTTCTCCCCCTGGTCAGCTGAGGATCTTTCTCGGAATAGTCTATATAACCACTGGTGATATGATGGGCACTGCCAAGGGTTCTGTGCTGAGACTCTGCTTTCCTCTACAGTCTAAGAAGGGCAGCAAAATCATAACTGCACTCATAATCATAATCATAGCAAATAAGGACTTAGTCCTTACCGCATGCCACATGCCAGTCTAAGTACACTATTAGTCCTACTCACTGACCCTTTTGCAAACACAGCTCTGATCTCCACTGTACAGATCAGGAGCCTGAGGAGCAAAGAGGTTAAGAAATTAGCCCAAGGCCATATAGTGCTTAGCAGTGAATGAAACTGGGGTTCCGGTCAAAACCCGTGGCCATAATCACAGCTCAAGAATAGAACTGATGGTCATGTGAAGGATTTGGGAACAGGAGACAAAGAAGAGAAGGTCAGAGGCAAAGATGAGTGATAAGGGAAGACTTAAAGGTATGGAACATGGTGTTTGGAGAGTCAGAAGTGTTGGACAAATCAGAAAGACAGCATCCATTATCTGAAAGAGTGAGATACTAGCAGGTTCTGCATCTCCCAGGTGAGCCTTTCTTCTCTCCAATTGTCACCACCATGTTGAGTCATTGACAGGATCATGAATCAATGAATCAACACCTATAAACCGAAAGTTTCCACGAGCTATGCATTGTCTGGAATGCCAGTAGCACATGGCAAAGAGCGAAAGTCAGTCCCACCCTCAATTTGCCTGTGTTCAAATAGACAAGGGGGAATAAATTCTGAGACAGAAAGGGACGGAGGGAATGGGAAGAATCCATCCAAAGGGTTGCTTTGAAAATAAAAGTCCAAATACAACTTGGAAACAGAGCAATATTTTTACAACTCTTCTGTACCAGCCTGTGAGAAATGTCAGCATTGAGAACAGCAGTGTTATCATTTTAGGGAATTTTCTCACACATGGCACAGTTAAATCTCTTAAAGTTTAGCTGAGCTCCAAACAGATTGTCCCAATGAATTGATCAGAATTAGTCATCCTTTCCACAATCCAGCCTTCTTTTTTTTTCCGCCAGTAATGGGGCATGAATTAAAAGCCTTGTGTTCTCACTTGGCTTTTTTGCTCAAGGCTGGTACTTTGCTACTTATACCACTGCTCTACTTCTGGTTTTTGGTTGCTAATTGGAGATAAGAGTCTCGTAGGCTTTTTTGCCCAGGCTGGCTTCAAACCATGATCCTCATATCTCCACCCCTTAAGCAGCTAGGATTACAAGCAATGAGTCACTGGCACTCAGCTCAACCTATAATATTTTTTATTTTTTTTATTGTGAAAATACTGTAGAGAGGGGTTACAATTACATGGGCAAAATAATGAGTACATTTCTTATCAAGCATTGTAGCCTCCTCCTTTGTTTTCCCTTGCCCATCCCTTCCCATCCTTCCCCACCCCGCCCCCTCAACCTATCATTTTTAAAGTGGGTATTTGAACGCACTTCTTAAATTATGGCACTTCCCCCAATTGTTATTTAAAGTTCATGATAATTTGAGGGAATACTATTGTGTATATGTGTGCGTGTTCTTTATACATTCAGTAAGAAATGATAGCATGTCTGCTCTGTTCTGAACATTCAGTGTGCATAGTTTTCCTCAAGGAGCCATGGTATAGAGGAGACACAGAAGAGAAGTAGTTACAACATGACATGACACTTGACCAAAAGTGGAACAGGTAGGAAAGAGAACTTGGATTTGAGGTGTCCGAGAAGGCTGAATGAAGAAAAGAACAGATTCGCTTGCTACCTCCAGGGTGTATAGAGGAGATGATAAAATATCCAAATAAAAACTGTATTACTGGGCATGGTGCACACACCTGTAATTCCAGCACTCAGAAAACAGAGGCCTAGTGCCTGGCACATGATAAGTGCTTAACAAATGGGAGCTGCTGTTTTGATGACAGTGGGAAGTCAATCAACTTAGATTCCTTTTAACTGAGCAAGAGGAGTAACACTGAGCTGAGCAGCACAAGGCAGCCAGGGAAAATAAAACAAAGCCATTACCCTATTTCCTCATTAAAAACTGACTTTTCAAAGAAAATGGGAGATTTTTCCCCTCCCTCTTCTCCCATACATTGTTATTAACTAGCCTACTCAAACATGGGGAAAATGCCACTTCCCCCTCCAATAAATAATAAGGTGAAATTCTCCTACATGCTCCAAGCCACCCCTGGTCTAGCTTTGTGAGCTAGCAGGAAGCCTCTCCTGAGTGCCAGGGGTGATGGTAATTGAATCATTTGGCATGAAATTGGAGAATGCACCATAATAAATCAGACCCACTCCTGAATCCTGAAAGAAGAAGGCACCTAAATGATCCTGGTTCTAGATCTGGCTGGCAGGGCCCCAGTGCTAGGCCACAGGGAGTTACATGCATTTCTGTATTTCTTCTTGTTGGAAAGAAGGATGTAAAAGTCTTTCCATCTGTCTTCAGGATAACCCTGCATTGACCTGGTTGATTCAGAGTCTTTGTCAGACAGCAAAATCAGATCAGAGGGATAAGGGATGTGGCTTGAGTAGTAAAGCACTTGTCTAGCAAGTTTAAGGCCCAGTACTACTAAAACTGAATCATGGGAAAAGCAGAGGCTCTGAATGTGACAATGTTGGGACCAAAACTTTGGTCCATCTGGTACTATGTGACCTTAGGCAAATCATTGCATTCAATGATTTGCAATGCATACCTCTTTTGTAAAAGTGGGACTTATGAGACTATTGTATTGGTTTCCTATTGCTGCTCTCACAAACACTGTACTTATTGCATAAAACAACACATTTATTTGTGGGTATGGATGGGCAGAGGAAACTGGGGGAATGTGAAGGAAGAGGTGACATGATCCAAAAAAAGGAATTGTACTCACTACCTGACTTATGAAATGATAACCCCTCTGTTCAACACCTAAATAATAATAAAATTGTATTTTTAAAAAAACCCTGCTTTCACTGTATTTGATGTCGGTATAATTTGTGGAGGGGAAGGAGAAAAACAAGTCGTTTAAATAAGGATACAGGTGGACCCGTTGCAACAATGAGAAGTACAAGTTGTTATGTCGAAAACGAACTTTACAACTTTGATGGGGGGTGGGGGGAGGAGGCGGGGGGGGGAGGATGGGAAGGGATGGGAAGGGGAAACAAAGGAGGATGCTACAATGCTTGATAAGAATTTAGCTTGCCCAAGTAATTGTAACCTCTCCGTACAGTATTTTCACAATAAAAAATAAATAAAAATTTAAAAAAAAATAACACAAATTTTCCTGTGACAGATCTGGAGTTCAGAATTCAGATCCACTGGGCTAAAGTCAACTCACACATTTTCTGGAAACCAACAAGCCCTTGACCGCTTTCTATCCTTGAATCTTCCCCATGCCTCCAGGACACTTGTGACAAAATGACTATTACATGGCGTACCTTTACTGGCATAAGCCATGGCTCACACCTGGAAGCCATACATCTTCTTATTGGGAAGATGTTATTAACTAGCTTACTCAAACATGAGGAAAAGGCCACTTCTCCCTCTACTGGTCCTACTCTAGGACCAGTCTTGTGGTCAGGGGTGATTGTAAGGAAAAGAAATCTTCTCTGGACAGATGGAGTCACTAGAGAACTACACCATGCAACTGAGCATACATGAATAGGATCTCTCCTGTCACAGTGTACTGGGAATATTTCCTGTGTCTCCTCTTCTCTTCTCTACTCACCCTCAACAAGGACAAGCTTCTGGGTAAGGCTCTAGTCTTCACACACACCTTCAGTTTACTGAGGGGACCAGTTGACCTCGGCACCAATCCTGGATTCAAATTCCATGACTGTCTCTTGTCCACTACCATCTCAAGCAGCCAGTCGCTGTACCCCTTCACTCAATTTGTCAGTAAAGAGAATGGATTGACTCAATACATCAGATCCCCCTGAGTTAGGGGCATGCCTCAACTCAATCATCTGTATATGATTAAGGACTGAGCTCATCTAAGTCAGATCTAGACTTCAAGGTCTACATGTAGAGGAGAGAACTTACAAAAAAAATTGAGGCTCACTCTAAAACACATTTTTGACAACCACACATCTCTAAAACAACACAGAACTCAATATTCAAAAGTAACCATTAGTTTCATCAGTTCTTAGAATACCCTAGAAATCATTAGCAACAAACTGCCTAATCATTAAGAATGAGAGTTCTATGAATTGCTAATCATAAACTCCCACTTCTTGCACTACAGCCCATAGTCTCGCATGGTAAAAGACACCAAAAAGGCCAAAATCGAATGCTGCCAGTTGTTGTGCCCCTACAAGCAAAGATGTCTATTTCCTACAAGGGTTCAGGAAAGCCCAAAATATACATGACATATAAAGACATAAGGATGTCCGTCTGTACTGTGAGATCTGCAAGTCAAGTGACTTGACCATTGTGAGTTTTCAATAACTAATGCAAAATTTGCCCATTTAAGGAAATATAGTCTTGACCTCAAAAATGCAAGAATTAAACGTAGACAGAGAAAAAGAGAATCTGATCAATAAAAGACTTCAGCCATACCCCTGAACAGAATAGGAAAGAACATCATTCTGGAGGTTTCAGTGATGGCCATGCATCTTAGATCTTGTGACCTCATGATCTCATGTCTGTTCTCTCAAAAAGGCAGTGAGCACACCCCTAGATTAAGTGAGCTTCTGTTCTGTTTCTGCAGAAAGGTAGACGAATGAATGTGAGCAAGCTTGCTCCCATCCAGGCCCCTCTGGACCATGGCTATCTCAAACACACAGCTGCGGGGAAATGAGGTCATTTAATAGACCCTTCAGTGAGATCTTAGGACTCCTGCACAAGTCTGGGTACCTTTTTAGGCCACAGCCAACAGAGTTCTGCCTCTCTACCAAGCCCAGTGGCACGGAACACAGAGGGAATGCAAGTGAGATTCGTGCCACGTATGTTTATCAGCCCGTTTCCAATTTTGTGTCTGAAATCAAACAGCCAAGGATCTGCATGCTTTGAATTTTAATCTGTCCCTTTAGGGCACTCACAGGTTATGAATACAGAGAATAAGTTCCAAGCATGGTGCACCAGCTCTGTACCAACATTTATCCCTCCTGCCGTCCTTTACCATAGGCCTCAGCTGAGAGGTCCCTCCGGTCTTAGCCAAAATTCTTGTGCCAAGAAAAGAGGCATTTTAATTTCCATCCAATAAGGATCAGGAGGAACAAGACAGCTGACAAAAATCTCATTTCCTCTTTCAACAGTTATCGACAATGACATCTAAGCCCCTGGGTGACTGGGTTAGAAAAGGACTTTGTTTATCACTGAACTTGGGCCACCATGAAAACAAATTTTTACTTTAAAAAAATCTTCTTTGTGGTGTCAAAAGGAGCCAAACACTCTTTTCAGGAATGGGGGGGAGGGGGGGTCTCAAAATTGTAATGGAAGTTCAAATGAACATCAAAAATATAAAACATCAAAATTTTGTGAATAGCCATTGATTTCAGTTATTTTGAATTTATGTATTCTTTTTGTGTTCCTTTATGTTTAATATCTTTGGCCAGTGCTCTGCATTCTCAAAACTTATGTGCTGTCTACAGAGGTGAGGGGCTGAATTCTAAATTATGGGAATAAAACATACATTTGTGATGGCTGGGCACCAATGGCTCACATCTATAATCCTAGCTATTAAGGATCTGAAGGTTGCAGTTTGAAATCACCCTGAGCAGAAAAGTCCAAGGCTCTTATCTCCAATTATCTAGCAAAAAGCTGGAAGTGGTAGGATGGCTTAAGTGGTAAAGTGCCAGCCTTGAATAAAAAAAAAAACTAAGGGAAAGTGCATGTCCCTCATTTCAAGACCAAGTACTAGGGGGGAAAATATACATTTGTGAGTAGGAAAAGATGATATCACATGAATTTCCTGTAATTCAGAGCATCTGACATTCAACTTGGACTTAAGGGGACTTGGCACTCAGCTAAGTCTAAGCATACGGACTTGGCAATTGTGTAATGAATGGCTGATCAGGATTTAATCCTATTCAACTTGCACATACAAAGAAAGATATTGAAGTAACTGTTTTCAAGGCAAACTGGCTTTCTTTTTGTAGCACTCCAGCTATTGCTGCTTTCTTTTCCCATCCATCCCTGGTTCAATTTGAGATGTCCTTGTGAATTTAATAAAAAGCTTCTTCCCTTACGTTCTTCATCCGTGTGTCTAAAATTATGGGTGCTCAACCATCCTAAAGCTCAAAAAATATGAAACAGTGTTCTGTTTTATTTTTAAAGATCTAGTGTCATAAACTCTTAAGTAAATCTACAAATTTCATGTCAATTGTATTTCCTCGTACAGGGGTTTGGCAAAGAAAAAAAGAGAGACTCAAACTTCTGTGGAAGGAAATCTGGCTGTCAGCCATTTATGCAAACACAATTGTAGAAAAGAACCCCATTTGCACATAGACATTTATCTCTGTACCTTTCTCACTTTAAGTCAATTGCAATGCTAAATGGACCTCTGGAGTTCATTGATGTCTTTCTCTGTTACCTTCAAGGACAAGATTTCCTAGAAAGAGAGCTAAGAGGAGATTCAACTCTACAAAGTAGATTGAGAAAGATAAGTAGAGTCAGTTTTCTCCAGGATGGACAACAGGGCTCTGTTCTGGACCAAGATGTTAATCTTATTAGAAACTGAGAGAAAACAAAAGCCAGCTCTAAAGTGCAAAGGATATATTTGATCTACTCCTTGCTTTGGCTCTAGTGCTTTTTATTATTCACCAGTACTGGGGCTTGAACTCAGAGCCTCACACTCTTGCTGGGCTTTTTGCTCAAAGCTAGTATTCTACTAATTGAGTTGTAGCTCTACTTCCTGCTTTTTGGTGGTTAAAGTCTCACAGATTTTCCTGATCATGCTGATTTCAAACCAAAGTCCTCATATCTTCAACCTTGTGAGTAGCTAGGCTCCTAATGCACAGCTTTAGTCTCACCTCTCATCGTTTTCAGCTGGAAAAAAAAAATGTCTAACTTTCAAAGTTCAACCAAACTAGCACCTCCCCTTCAAATCCCACTGGCCTTGTGGGCTAAATAATGAGAAGTTCATGAGGGTGAATAAGGATAGGACAGAAAAATAGCAATGGGAGCAAGAAGGAGGTGGAGAATTGATTTACACCCTGCAGAACAAAAACACTAGACTTTGTCACATCTATCTCATTTGCTATCTTATACTGTGACTTCATAAACTGCTTTCCCCACCTATGCTGTCTCTTCCCCTGAGGTCACACATTCCCCCTGGTCCAGAACCGTATTTGTAGGATGTCACACAGAGACACAATCAGCTCTCAAAAAACTGTGGAGCAGATGAATGATGAAGGCCAATTACTCAGACAAGAAGAAAAATGAACATAGGCACTCTCTAACGTAGGAGCTATTGTGGATATTATATTCAGATCTAAAATTCTGAAGGCAAGAGTCCTGGAATACGGAGATGTTGACTGCCTCCACTGCTACTTCACTGTTAGCGATCCTTTGGCACCTACAGTGCCTGTGACCTGATTAGCCAGACGTTCATAAGTCTTCTTTATTTTCCCTCTTACTAGCGCCCATCCTCACCCCTAAACTCAAAAACATTATCCAAGCCACCAACAGCTAAATACATCACACGTGATACAATTATTACAGGTGAAAAGGCTGAGCCATTAAAAGCCATTTGGAAATGCTGACCCTTGAACTGGCTTGACCACTGAAAAATAAGGAGACAGTGGTGAGTAACCACGTATGACCTTCCTTTTCCTACCACCTTGATGTACATTAAGTCTTTGAGTGTCTCCAGTTTGAACCCAGTATTCTGGTCCTCCAGCCCTCTAGCCCTTAGAAGAATATCCAAAACTTTTCAAACTTTTAGGGGAAAAAAAAGAAATGTATGGTATTTCCCCCTGTTCCCACTGTCCACACAGGAATTCATGTCAGAAGCGGCTCACAGTGGTTCATGGTTCATGAAGGTGAGCAGGGAGAATGAGAATATCCACAGCTCAGACCTCAGCTCCCTCCCTTCAAAGGTAGCCCTTGTGCAGTATACACACATTTTCCACAGCTGCTGTTGCTGTGCTCCAAATGTATACACACACACACACACACACACACACACACACACGCATGCATGTGCACATAGGCACACAATTCATTTCTTTGCAACTCCTCCTAGCCAACGCTCCAGCTACACAAACATTATGACTTCTGGCAGCTTATTGAAGCTGAACCTGATTTCCCAAATTTTTCCTTCCCAAGTGCTTCCTAGAAGGATAGACCACAGAGAGATTTCTTGTAGAAGATCTGGAGGGAGAGGAGGCAGCAGTCATTCTGTGTTTTACATTCTTGGGTTTTTACTTGTTGGAGAAGAGTCACCAGCTGCATTTGTTAAATCTACAGACTGTCAATTACCTGGCCAGGAGACGACTCTGGGATCTGCCACTGCCCCGCTTTCCTCTGGACCATCCCTCACCCTCTCCTTTAGCCAGTATCTACCTCTGTGATGAAAGGCACCCTTACCTCAGAAAACTACCACAAGTTGTACTCCATCAATATGATGAAGTTAGTCATGAAAATGGAGCTATGGAATTAAGCAAGCAGAATTCCAACACAAAAGTGAGGCCATGTAGCAAGTTACAGCATCTAAGACATTTTGAAGAGGACTGAGGATCCCAAGAGGAAGGTCTGGAAAAGATCTGCACAGAAATCTGTATCAAAAACTGTTTTGAACTGGAAGGGAGCGAGGGAAGGAGTGACATTGTCCATAAAAGAAGTGTACTTTTGTCAGGTGCTAATGGCTCGTGCCTGTATACTCAGGAGGCTGAGAACTGAGGATCATGGTTCAAAGCCAGCCCAGGCAGGAAAGTCCATGAGACTCTTCAGTTAACCACCAGAAACCAGAAGTGGTGCTGTGGCTCAAGTGATGGAGTGCTAGCTTTGTGCAAAATTGCTCAGGGACAGTGCCTAGGCCCTGAGTTCAAGCATTCAGGAAAGAAAAGAAAGGAAGGAAGAAAGAGAGAAAGAAAGAAAGAAAGAAAGAAAGAAAGAAAGAAAGAAAGAAAGAAAGAAAGAAAGAAAGAAAGAAAGAAAGAAAGAAAGAAAGAAAGAAAGAAAGAAAGAAAGAAAGAAAGAAAGAAGGGAGGGAGGGAGAGAGAGGGAGGAAGGAAGGAAGGAAGGAAGGCAGGCAGGCAGGCAGGCAGGCAGGAAGGAAGGAAGGAAGGAAACAAGGAAATGTACCCTTTACCTGACATGTCAGGTAACTGTAACCCCTCTGTACATTACCTCTATAATAACAATTTTTTTAAAAAAATTAACTGCTTTGAACCAGATACCAGTGGTTCATGCCTGTTATAATCCTAGCTATTCAGAAGGCCTCAGCCTGAGGATTGCAGTTTGAAGCTAGCCTAGGCAGGAAATTCCCTAAGACTCTAATCTCCAAGTAACCATTTTAAAAAAAATGGAGGTGTGGTTCAAGTGGTAATGTCCTAGTCTTGAGCAAAAATGCACAGGGACAGCATCTAGGCCTTAAGTTCAAACCCCAAGCCTAGCACACAAATTTTTTTTAAAACTTTCAGCTGGGCACCAGTGGCTGACCTGAAATCTGAGCTAGGCAGGAGGAAGCACTCTTATCTCCAATTAACCACCAAACAAGAGCCAGAAATAGAGCTGTGGCTCAAGTGTTAGAACTCTAGACTTAAGCAAAAAAAAAAAAAAAACAAGTTCAGAGATAGTGCTCAGGCCCTGAGTTCAAGCCCCAGGACACACACACACACACACACACACACACACACACACACACACACACACACACCTGGTTTGTATAATTATTGGAAACTGTAAGGGGACTTAGCCCGAAGTACAAAGAAAACAATAAAGCCAATACAATGTCACAACTATTAACATTTTAAGAGAGCTGGTCAAGAAAGGACATAGACCATAATGTGCATAATAGTGGACAATAATAGCATAGCAATAATAATGAATTTGGCAAAACTCTGTAATACATTTTTGATTGGAAAGGGAGAGTTGAAAGGGGTTAAAAAGCTGATCTCCATAAAAGAATTAGATAAGAGTATGTCTAAAGTAAAGAAGTTAAGAGAGAGAGCCATATACACATATTATTTATGAGCCTGGAGAAATAGCTTTTTAAAAATGGAAAGGAAGGCTCTAGGGAATAAGGAGTAAAGGGGGAGGCTGGGGTTGCTTTTTATTATAAGACTTTTAGCACTATTTGTCCTTCATGGACTAATGCCCAAAGGAGGAAGATGCCTCAGGAATAATGGCGGGGGGGGGGGGGGCGGGGGGGGGTACCAAGTCCCTCCTATCCCACCAAATATGGCTTTACATAAGAGTCCTAGAATTTGTACCAGGAGAAAGGAGGGAACCCCAAAACGGTAAGAACAATAATCACTTAGGAATAAAGACTGAGTTCAATCATTTTTTTTTAAAAAAAATGAAATTATAGATATTGGGAAGGTGGCTTAGTGGTAGAGTGCTTGCCTAGCATGCATGAAGCACTGGGTTCGATTCCTCAGTACCACATAAACAGAAAAAGCCAGAAGTGGCGCTGTGGCTCAAGCGGTAGAGTGCTAGCCTTGAGCAAAAGAAGCTTAGGGACAGTGCTCAGGCCCCAGGACTGGCAAGATAGACAGACAGACAGACAGACAGATAATAAAAATTATACTTATTAACTACCTGCATGAATGGACTGGCAGTGATATCTGCTAGCCCCCACAGCCCAACCAAACTTTCTAGAATGGTGAAAACGTTCTACACTGTCCAATGTAGTGACTGCAAACAGGGCAGAGTGAAGAGGTAAAGACTGGCAGGGGTTCTCACATGTGGTGTGGTATTATAAGAATGAGGAGAAGGTAACATTGATGGTGACTCCAGCCAAGTCGGGGGGCGGGGGGCAGCTGAGGTAGTATGTGTAAGCAGGTCCCAGCTGTCTGGGAGAAAGTCAACACGTGGTAGATGGATGTAGGAAGGGTCTGGGTCCGTTTCCAGGATGATAATGACTAGAAATCTGGCAAACAGCTGAAACCCTAGAGTCGGAATAGCAGGAGGGAGCAAGAACAGAATCCAGGCAAAATGGAAGGGAGAAAATGGAGGGCAATCAGTACTGGACATAAGGAGACCTTTCATGCCTGTGGACTTATCTCTCAGGTCCAGCTCGTCTGTGGGTATAGCTGTGATATTCAAAAATGGCCAGGGCTCCACTTGGGGTCAGACTCAATCTCTAATGAACCTGTGTGGGTCTCTTCTCTTTCTCATAATCTGACCTTTGAACCTGTGGAAGCTGCCAGGTGTGTATCCTTTCCTATCTGGAATCTCCACCTTAGTGGCCACACTGAAGGGCCCCTTGAGTTAAGCATCTCAGGAAATCTGAAGTCAATAAGACCGCCCACCAGTGATGACCAGAAAATGGGGAGTCCTTGGGCCGTGAGAAGAGGAAGTAGAATATACACACTTTGGGAAAGGGTTGGAGAGGGTGGAATGACTCAAACCACACCTCTGTGAAGGCAACTTCACTGGAATAACAGCTCCAAGGTGCTAAAAAAGAAAATAGCACCTTGTACAACACCTGCATGGTAGTGTGAGCAGACACCCACACCACTCCAGAGCCTCCATCTCAGGCTTCCAGTGGGACACACTCACAGGCCTCAGCATAAGTGTTATCTCCCAAGGACCTCCTAGCATACCAGACTAGGTTAAATCTCCCAGCATGCCCCATGTGTGTTATTTGTCAAGTTTCTAGCAATTTCCACCACCAATCTCCCCTATATGAACCCCTCTAGGAACTGGCAGAGCCCAGGGCAGCCTCAGTTTACACAGTTTTGCAGGCAGGTCCAAGAGCAGAAAAGGTGTCCATAGGCCAGCTCTTAAAAGAGCTAAGCTAGTCTCCTATGGTACTGGGGCTTGAACTCAAGGACTCCGACTTTTTTTAGCATTTTCATTCAAGGCTGGCTCTACCACTTTAAACACAACTTCACTTCTGGCTTTTGGCTGGCTACTTGGAGCTAAGAATCTCATGCACTTTTCTGCTTGAGTTGGCTTCAAACATCGATCCTCAGGTCTCAGCCTCCTGAGAAGCTAGGATTACAGGTGTGAGCCATTGGTGCCTAGCTCCTATGCTATCTAGAATATCCTAAGGCAAGGCACCAGAAGGTCAGGGCTCTACCTCTTTCATCACAGGTGAAAAGTGTGTGAACTAAGGAGTTGCAGATGGATGTATATGAAAGTAGAGGATCTAATGGAGGCAACAATATTTCTTCAGCTTTACAGACACTGTCACATGTCATTCGAAATATTCTCCTGACTTAAATCATTTCCTTGGCCACAAGACCACCATCGGTTCAGAATCTGATGTACAGCTATAAGAGAGAATAACAGACACTTGCTGCTCCAACCTTGATTCCTAAAATAAGATAATAATTCTTCTGAAACCTCAGAGAACATTCCATTAGTTGGTCAAAAGTGAATGAAATCATTCAAATATATTTCCAAGACCCAGCAAGAGTTAAGCACATGTGTTTAAAAAAAAAACTATGGGGAGAGGAAGGAAATGGCTAATTCTTAAACTTAGAAAACTCATGGATTTACTACTTGACCGTAGGCTAAAACCATATTAATTTTATTTCAAATGTATGTATCCAAGCTAGGAGAGGTTGTCGAGGAAGGTTTAAATCTTAAATCAAATGTTCTTTCCAATAAGGTCATTAGTGACAGGCTGAAATGTTGCAAGGGATGTATTACATGATGGATGTTTGTCATTTATGCAAAGAAAAATGCTACAGTTAGCCTAAAGGGTCATTTCCTCCACCACAAGGTATTCTCAAGGGGCAAAGCTGCCAAGCGATGAAATCCAAATTGCTCTCCTCCCTTCTCACCGTGTTAATTACTCCTGAACTTTGCAAGGACAAGCATCTTGCTTGTACTCAGCTGTCTCCCCTTGCTGCCAAAAGAGCTGGGAGCCAGCACATTTGATCAAATCCCCAGAAAGAGACAAGAAAGAGGAAATTTACATGCTCAAAGAGGTTTCCTGGGAATAATCAGAATACTGGGGTAACCAGTGACAGCACTAAGCCAGTGATGAATGTAGATTCAAATTCCTTCAGGTGGTTCAAGACTCATCATAGGACCATCAAGTAATAATACTGTGGCAATATCCCTTGTGTCTATAAAAGTAATAATAAAGCATTTGAGCCAGGCGCCAGGAACTCACACCTGTAATCCTAGCTACTCAGGAGGCTGAAATCTGAGGATCTCAGCTCAAAGTCAGCCTAAGCAAGAAACTCTGTGAGACCCTTATCTCTAATAAACTACTCCAAAAAAAAAAGCTGGAAATGGGGCTGTGGCTCAAGTGGTAGAGCACTCACCTTTAGCAAAAGAAGCTCAGGGATGGTGCCCAGACCCAGAGTTCAAGCCCCAGGACCAGCACAAAAAAATAAAAAATAAGGCACTTGAAATACATATACCACTGAAAAAAACCTATAAACAATCAGACCATGGAATAGATTTCAAAACCACTAGGGAATTTGAATTGGTTTGGATGTAAACAAGGCCACTTCCTAATGGGTGGTCATGTATGAAATGTGTAAACAAAGAATATACACACATGTCATATGTTACATATATTATATATATATATATTGCATATATAATATATTAACTTGGAGTTTGCAAAGCATTTCAAACACACTGTTGCACACCTATACCTTCCTCCTGATCTCCTTGCATAGAAAAGAGAAAAGAAACAAACACAGAGCTACTTCCCTATATTATAGATCAAGAAGTTGAAGCCCAGAGAGATAAAACAATTGGCCAAAACTATCCAGAAAAGGAGGAGATGTCCAGGACTAAAATTAGAACTCCTGCCTCTAGCTCCACTATTTTCTCCTCTACATGAGGCCACCTTCCCATGCAGTACATTCATGGATTGCTACATGCCATGCTCTGCTCCAGGAAACTAAAGGAAGCCTGTGGTCCCAGGGAAAATGACTGGACTTGTCAAAAGATCACCCTGGGCCAGGCTTTATGAAGTATATCATCAGCAAAGAGATGAAGCCAGGTCTCTCTTCAAAGTAAATAAGCCGGCTCTTGTATAACCTCCAGGCATTTTCTGAGTATTATGAACAAGAGTTCTCAGTTGTCCATAGAAATGGCCATCATATGATGACATTGCTATTTTGGGCTGCTCTGTTCAACAATACTGGATTTTCTGTTCTCAAATGCCATGGTGGCATCCTTAAACAGGAGGATAATTGTCTGTATTCATGGTAACTTACCAACGTGAAAGAGTCATCGTTGATACCATATTCAAGTAGCATTTGGTGTTGCAGAAGTATTTGTAATTTACAAGTCTTCTTGGGTTAGCAACTTCAATCTACATTAGCACAGCATAAAATCTGAGCATTCAAATGGGAAGGCAGCTTTTCACACACATGGAGAAAACAGCTGTTCAGGCTCATTCTTTCCATGCTTAGGTTGTTCCAGATTGTAAAATCAGAGTCAGGCACCCTTAGTCTAGCAGTCTTGTAAGTGGTCAGCCTTGACAAGGCTTTGGGGAATCCATGTTCCTGTCCTGAAGGATTCCACAAAGCTGAACTTTGCTGCCAGGATGAACTTGTAACCTTGGACTTGTAAGCTCTTACCCAAAGGCTTTCAGCAATATTTTGTTTTAAGAAAAGTTCTCCCTGGGCTGGGAAGGTGGCTCAGTGGTAGAGTGCTTGCCTTGCATGTATGAGGCCCTGGGTTCGATTCCTCAGCATCACATAAGCAAAAAGAAAAAAGCCGGAAGTGGCGCTGTGGCTCAAGAGATAGAACGCTAGCCTTGAGCTGAAGAGCTGAGGGACAGTGCCCAGGCCCAGAGTTCAGGCCCCACGACCGGACCCCCCCTCAAAAAAAAAAGAAAAAAAAAAGAAAAGTTCTCCCTATGTGCCCAGGCTGGTCCTAAACTAACAATCCTCCTACCACAGCCTCCCAAGATTGAAGATTACAGATACACACCACTAAGCCCCACTCCATCATCAGCAATTTAAGAAATGTAGAAGGATAGCAATAAAGACAGACTCAAGATGAATCAAAACAGCAACGATTATTTCCAGCTGACTACGCAATAATATATTCAATAGCTTTTTTCTTTAGAACAAGAATAACTTTGTTCCATGCAAACTAAGTACTGAGTTTTATATTTACACAAGTGGAATATAATACATTGCTAGACTCATTTTACAGATGAGGAAGCTGAAGTTGAGTTGTCTAAGGCCACACAACTAACAAGAAGCAGAGCCAGCATCCCAAGAAGACTTTGGCCTGCTCTTAAGTACACACTTGAGTTGGACGCTAGTGGCTCACACCTATAAGCGTAGCTACTTAGTAAGCTGAGATCTGAGGATCGTGGTTCAAAGCCAACCTAGGCAGGAAAAGCCAAGAGATTCTTATCTCCAACTAATCACCAGTCAACTGAAAGTAGCGCTGTGGATCAAACTGGTAGAGCACTAGCCTTGAGCAAAAGAGCTCAGGGACAGCACCCAGGCCCTCAGTTCAAGTCCCATGATGAACAAAAAAAAATTAAAATATACCTGTCTCTCAGCCTGAGAGGACACACAGGCACCCAATTGGGCTGGGTTGGCAGGTGCAATACATATGGATTTTGGAGGTAGCATTTTAGGTAGAATGCTCAGTGCCTGGTCCTTGCTCTCCCAGAAAAGAGCCTTCTGCTTAGTTGTCAGCAGAGCTGCAGGAGCTAGATACTATGGACCACCTAAAGCTACTGAAGCCATTTTCCTGGCCACTGCTGAGAAGAAGACTTTTATCAACAGAGTAGCTGGGAGTATTCACATTTAACCTGTCACCATGAAGCACTTGGTCGCTTTCCTTTGGCACTAGGAGATCAACCAGTCTCAAAGACTTGTGTCTGGACAGTAGAAAACGTCTTGAGCCAAGAAATGGGACAAAAGTCTAGAAAGAACATGAGATTCAGGCCCATATGATACAGACTGGCACAGGGGCCCTCCATGCCGGGCATGGCCTTTCCTGGCACCTCAATGCTTTAGAACTCTACTCATTCAGAGGAACAGCAGACTCTGTGCTGGAGGAAATGGAAAGCAATTGATTTTGTTTGGAAGAAGTTTATGTTAGTCCTTTTTATTATCTCAAGAAGGGTGATGAAATCCTCTAAAGCAAAATAAATTACAGCCATGCTCCAGGAGCCAGAGCAGCCCTTTCTTTAGCTTATGAGCAACAGGCCAGTCTCCAGAGGAGAAGGCCCCAGCCTTCAAGTGATGGCTGGTCTACTGGCTGCTGGCTTGAGATCATGTCACCTTCTACTCTCTATAAAAACCTTTTTTCAGCCTATGCAGGGCTCTACCTTAATATCCTGCAGCCGGGGTAAGAAATCAGGTCCAAGTGGAACCAGCTGATTTCCTCTCTCTGGAGTTGGGAAGGGGAATCCAGAGCCAGGAAGAACAGAAGAGATTCTACCCTGGATGCTGGAGAGAAAGCACCTCCCACTGTGTGTTTTGGAAAGCAGTAAAAACCCATCTGAGCAGTGGAAGAGACAACTGGCAAGTGGGAACAAACAGAAACTGAGGGCAGAGTTCTGGGGACAGTTCAGAGACTGGCTCCAGACCCCAATTTGGGCTTGGCTTTTTTCAGTCAATCTAGAAATATATTTTTCTGATTGTTGATTAATGAAAGAAAAATATCCCATAATTTTGCTTCCTAATTTTCACTAAAGAACAGTAAGTAATGTTGTATGAAATCTCCAGAATACTTAAGTCTATAAAGACAGAAAACATACTAGTAGTTGCCAAGAGGCAAAGAGGAGAAAATGAAGAATAACTGCTTAAATAATTTGAGAGTTTCCTTGAAAGTGGTGAATATGTTTTAGATATAAATGCAGGTTGCATAACGGTGAGTGTACCAAAGACTGTTAAATTGTACACTTTCAGTTACTTTTAATTGTGTGAATTTTACCTCATTTTATATATACAAATATATTTATATACAAAGATAAGTATTTCATGTAAATATGTATATCGATGCGTATCTCATTTTATATGTAAATATATGTATAATATGCACATGTGTTATATGTATGAAAACCAGGAAATCTTATTATAGATGCAGGGTTTGCTAACTTGGTAAAGTAATTTATTGGTCCATTTGTTCATTAGTTCATTAGCAATGTGCTAAGATTACCATGGTGAGCAAAACAGATTAAGTTCTTGCCTTATAGAGCTGAAAGTAGGCAATTAAGCTGAAGCATTAAAGTATGCAGTGGGCATCAATTGTTGCTCTCCTCCAGCACCCACTTCTACCTTTCCAACAAGGAATGTGCTCTCCACCCTAGAGAAAGAAGGTCCTTCTAAGAACTCAATCAAAATACCCTCATCCTCCTGATTGGTCAGGAATGGGCACATGATCAAAAGGTGAACCAATCAGAATCTCTCTGGAAATGTTCTGCCACCACTCTTCGGAAAGATCCTGGCTCTCCTTAATCAGTGAGCTAGAGAGACAGAGTTGTAAACTTAGCTGCCAACTGATACTTGCAACAATCAAGCCAAGAAATTCTCTTCCTAATTTGAGGCTTGAGTTATGCTCTGTCACCTGTGTTGAAGAGTCTTTCATTGCAAGGAAAACAAAATAAGTACCAAGTACTATGGAAGCTCAAAGCAGACACATCTGTAAGATCACTGGTTATGTGATGCACTTTGTCATATAAATCATCATATGTATATTTTTTTTCTGTTTTCTCATTTGTTTTGACTTTAGCCAGAATCTCTCTATGTAGCCCAGGATGCCTCAAACTTGTGATCCTCCAACATCAGCCTTAGATTCTAGGTGTGCACCACAGTATCTGGCTGTCTATGAGATTTCAGTGCTGATTGAACGTTGACACCCAAAATGCTATTGTTGTACATCTCTGAATTATGACTTCTAAAATGTCACTGGTACTTGGAAAATGCTACAACACAGCATTTTTTAAGCCCTTGGAGAATAAACGCTGCATTTCCAGGGCCCTGGGGGAATTGCAGCCTGAAGACAGTGCCAGTAGAAGTGTGGGCCAACCTTCAGCCACTGGCAGCTCAGGAGAGCCTGACTATCTCAGGTACATTTACCATCCTGCACCACATCCTTCATCTCAGCAGCCTGAGACTGGTTCCCTAGCAACCCCGCTTCCTTCTGGTCCACCCACCCCAAACTTCAGGCTATTCTTCTTCCCTTTGCATCCTACAGTCTGCTATCTTCCTTCCCCTTTTCTGTACCCTGGGATGGGAATTCTCAGCGTTCATTGCCCATGCCATTTTTATACAGAGTTACAGCTTCTTACTTACCTTTCTCCATCAGGTACCCATGGCACCCACAAGGTAAGGATTCTCCTCTTCATTTTATAGATGAGGAAGCAAAGACTTAGAAGGTCTGGGTAATGTATCTAAGGTAACATAGCAAGTGAAACACCCACAGAGTGGACAGTTCAATTAAAATCACTGCTGTCCACTTACCCTCTACTCTGGTTTCTGGGCTTTGCCAGCTCATTCTCTCATCCATTTCAGTAATACTTTGTGTCTCCTACTATATGGACTGGTATAGGTTCTGACTCCGCTTCACCTCCTTAAATCCAGTTTCCACAGCATGCCCATACTCTTAGGGACATCTGGCTTCTTCCTATTCTACTTCTCCCCCACTATGGACATCCCAGGGAGTCACAGGGTCACAGGCATGGGACAATGATTGAAAAGCACAAAATTGAGGAGCCCCTTTGACAAGCAGAAAGTTTAGGTGCCCCCTGGACGATGACAGCTAATACAGAAGTTGATAAGAAAATTCCAATGTGGCTGATGTTTCCAAAGTGAATTTGGGCTTTGAAGCAAAGGGAACTTGACCCCAGCAAGACTCTGCCCTGGCTTCCTGGGGTGGGTCAAGTGGTACCTACCCCCAAGGTCCAAAGGAACTTCTTGGGGGGGAGGGGGTAACTTATTTTTTAAGGTGCAAGAGTGGGACTCAAACTAGGTGCTTGATGCTTTGGCTCATTGGCTAGCACTTTACCAGCCGAGCCAGGCCTCCAACCCTATAGGGGGACTTTTGAAATAACAAATAGCAAAGTAGCTCTTCCAAAGAAAGCAGGCTTGTAGGAGACTTGCAAACTTCTTCAATTTCCTTTAAAACCCTGAGAAAAACTCCAGGAGATGTTCTTTCATTAGGCCAGGCACAGCAGTTGTCTATGCCAAGACTGGGCCTCAGCAACCAGATTATCAGTTTTTGCTACCTACAGTCTTCTCTGTGCGTGTGCATATCTGTGTGTATATAGGTAGTTTTATGCCTGTGGCATTATGTGTGTCATTTCATAATTGTAGCACATAAAATCTCTGTTTTCATAGGTTCAAAGCAGTGAAATATTGCCCACTTCATTTTGGTTCAACCTCCTGTTTTGAAAACTGGGAAATTCCATATTCATGGAAGATTTATTCACCAGCCTTCACTGAAAATACATGTTTCAAAACCAACAAGCGATTCAGGGGCACTATTTGGTTTTCTGTTGACAAGTGGAAGAGACAGAGCCTAAGAGAGCAAGCCTTGCTCCCAATTATACCCAGCATCCGCCAGCTGCGGCAGGGAAGGGCCCACTGGGCACCTTTCAAAGGCATCAGCTGCTAGAATCAAGTCAGACCTTTGGATTCTACTCTGAACCCCCACTTGCCTCATTTGCTAGGAAGATTATCCTGTTCTCTGCTTCTGTTTGCTTGTGGATTCCAGCACTTTCCAGCTTCCTGAAGGGCTCAGTACTCAGGGCTCAGCCTGCCTTTCCACCCCTGGCTTCCAGGCTGCAGGTATCTTTCCCTTCCTGTTCCATAGGCTCTTTTCCTTCCCTAACTCCCTTGCTGAACCCCATTCATCCCCAGTACAAGGCAGAATGGCTCTTGTGCATGCTTTCAAATGTCTAGAAAATGTTCTATGAGGAAAATACTTGTCACGTTTATCCGAGTCTGTTACCCTAAAATTATGGGCAAGAGCGGGGGCAGGGGGAACCTTCAAAAAAAGTAGGGTGTTACTTTCAAAAAGAGGCTAGAGGAGAAGCGGGGAACCTGGCTGAGGACTTGGGAAAAGAGAGGCCTTGGGAGAGAGCAACCCTAGATAGGAGCAGAGCTGGATCGCAAAAAAGAGCTGTCTAGAAAGGGGTAAGCCCTAAATAGTCATGTAACAAGAGTCTGATCTGTCAGGATAGGTCTGTCCAGCTGACACATCCTGCAGCAACCAACAGAGACTGGCTGTGCTGCTCTGGGTGGCACAGAGCTGCTGGTAGGGCTGACGGGTAAAGGCAAAGGTGGAGAAGAAGGGAAGGAAGCTGTCTGCGGAGTCACACAGCCGATCTGACTGTGGATTGTTGGGTACTAACTATGTTTTCTCACAGCTTCCAAAACATTTCACCTAAACAAGGCCCTGTCGTTTGGTTGTGGCATTAAAGAGTGCATGCACTATTTGGAACATATCCAGGCTAAAACAATAATTCATTGTTTATCCGAAGTTCAAGTGTAACCTGTGTCCTGTATTTTACTGCCAACCCAAGGATTTCAGCCCAGCCTGTGCTGACAGCCTGCCTGGCCTTCCACCACTCCTCTCCCTAGAGGTGAAACCCATACTACTTCAGCAGAGAAGAGACACTCTAGATTCAGAGAGTTCAGGCCCTGAGACCTGTCAGCATTCTGCCTGGTCCCCAGCCACTGAACTCCCTAGCCTACATATCCGGACTGAGTTCTGGCCCAGATCCCAGACAAAGGATGACTTAAGTCACTCCCAACACCTGTCACTACTTTGCCCAAGGCACAGTATTAGAGTTAAATTTCTAGCCTTTTAAAAAACAACTCCTCTTCGCCAGGCACCAATGGCACCTAGCTTCTCAGGAGGCTGAGATCTGACGATCACAGTTCAAAGCCAGCCCAGGCAGAAAAGTCCCTGTGAGACTCTAATCTCCAATAAAGCACTCAAAAACCAGAAGTGGCACTGCGGCTCAAGTGATAGAGCGCTAGCCTTGAGCACAAAGAAGCTCGAGAATAGCACCCAAAGCCCTGAGTTCAAGCCCCACAACTGACCAAAAAAAAAAAAAAAATGACTTCTCTTCAACTTGACTGCCAATTACAGCTGTCAACGATGATGCAAATGATATATTGTAAAAGAAATGGAAAGTAGAGGAAAATCTGAATAGAAAATCATGGCACAGTCTTACGGTGGGGATATATTCTCTTGCAGTCTTCTTCTGTGCATGTATGAGTTTCTTTTCACCTAGCTGACATGGGCTTCTGTGTCCAGTTTTTCTCTTGCTTTCAGTCTTTTTCTTTTTTTTTTTTTTTGCATCTGAGAGCATCCCACTCAGGTCCATTTTAGGCAATATTTACTGAGTACCTACTTCAGGTCCTGCACTATGTGAGCAGCAGTAGACTAGCCTAACACAACCTCTGCCCTGGAATGCTGTGGTTCAGGGTGGGAGCCAGACCTTGAACAAGGGAAATTAAAAGTGAACTAAGCCAGCTATCAGTGGCCCACACCTGTAATCTTAGCTACTCAAGAGGCTAAGATCTGAGTATTGCCCTTTGAGGTCAACCCAGGCAGGAAAGCCCATGAGACTCTTATCTCCAATTAATCACCACAAAACACAGAAGTGAGGCTGTGGCTCAAATGGTAGAGCACTAGCCTTGAGTAAAAAGGCTCAGGGACACTGTCTAGCCCTGAGTTCAAACCCTAGGACTGGAATACACAGACATACACACACACACACACACACACACGCGCGCGCGCACACACACACACACACACAAACATACACATACACATAGTGAATTAGGCACCTACAAAGTCTGCAATAGAACTTAATCACTCACTTACATTTTGAATAAATAATATTTCTAGAAATAGAGACTATTTAAAAGGTTTATATTTAAAGTAAATATTTTGAGTATGCCTAAATGGTAGAACATTTAAAAGAAAAAAGATAATGTCTCTCTATTCTTGATTCATATGAACCTTGGACTTGCTTTGAATTACTACTTAATAAAGCATTCAATAAGTAATAAAACACTCTAATGGCTTATTAAAGAATGGAGGAACAAAAATATTCTTCTACCATACAATTTTTGTTGAGTGCATGGTAGTCCTTTGTGTGAATACACCACAATTTCTTTAAACTCTTATTACTAAACATTTAAGTTGATGTTAAATAAATGACTTGTAATGATAGCAATGAACATCTTTGGGCAGGAATGTCCATGTGAGCAAATCCTTGGGTCTAGCTCTGTATTCTCCTTAAATTATGAATCGGAGCAGAGTGACTAAATGTGCATGCAATCTATTTTTGATTTTTTTTTTATTTTTTTTCTTCCAAGGCATGCCATAGCCTACATCTCCCAGGATCCTGTGTAAGGCCACACCCCTCATTTTGACCAATGAAAGAGAGGTGAGAGCAAGACTTCCACTCACACTGAGCCTGACCCAGAAAGCCTCCAGTGCATGCTCCTCTGAGTTCTTTCTACTTCTAAGAGGCCTTTGAAGCTGTGTGCTAAAAATGGAAAAGAAAAGTGCTTGAGTCTCTGAATCACTGCCTGGAGAAGATCTACCCATATGCAGATCAGGATCAGCCATTTTGACCCTGACACCAGCAGGAAATGAACTTGCATTGTGTTAAGCCACTGAGATAATGAAATGTCATCTGTTATAGCAGCTGGGGTTAACAACCTTTCCAAATGCAATCAGGACTCCATGCTTCCTTCCCTGAACATCTGAGCTCCTCCCCAATTTCACCCCAGGAACTAGGGTTAGCCTTCTTGACAGTGTCCCTCTCTGAAAAGATGACCCAAAAACTGAGCCTCAATTGAAGCTGCCCTAGTCAACAACTCACATAGGAAGATCCCAGTGAAGGTCAACATTTGCCTGTTCTGGACTTGCCTCTGTACCTAGAAGGGCCAGTACCAATTTCTTCTCATGAAGCAAAACAAATCTATACAAGCCTAGGATAAACTACCCCTTAGATTACAAATAACCTATTGTCTAGGCTCACTGGTATTCATTCTGTGGCTGGAAACCACTGTGACTTGTTGTCCTCATGTCTTTTCCATCAGAAGACAAAATGGACCATGCCACCTTGTTCTAGGGAAAGCTACGGGTTGCTGAATAGCTTTTATTCTCTTTTTGTCCCACTGCCAGGGGGTTGGGTCAGCAGGAGATGTCAGCTTTGCAATCTCACTCCAAAAGCCCCTTCTTCTGGCGATGCACTGGGGAGCCAGCTCAGTAGTTTGGAAACGACAGCTTGGAGACAAGATGCTCCTTGCTCTTTCAGGGAGGCTGTGAGCTTGCCCATTTTTGTGCTTCAATTGCCATCTTGTGGCAAAGACAGAGCAAGGCATCCAATGCAAGGTGTTGCATCCCCAGTAGGCATCAGAACTCCAAATCCCATGATCAGCCTCTAAAATCCATCACAAGTTGATGTTCACAATCAAAGATGCTTCCTCAAAGTCTTTTCCCTTGCCTTCAGCCCCCCACACACACTTCAAAAAAAAATCTCTTCTTTCGCTTAGCATTCTGCAAATAACATGCTTAGGGAATTCTATGGATCTCACTTTTTTATTTCATTCTATAAAAATGATATACACCTATCACTTAAAAATGAAAACACTGGGCTGGGAAGGTGGTTCAGTGGTAGAGTGCTTGCCTTGCATGCATGAGGATTTGGGTTCAATTCCTCAGCACCACAAAAGCAGAAAAAGCTGGAAGTGGCAGTATGGCTCAAGTGGTAGAGCACTAGCCTTGAGCTGAAGAGCTGAGGGACAGAGCCAGACCCAGAGTTCAGGCCCACGACTGACCAAAAAAAAAAAGAAAAATGAAAACACTTCTGTGCCTCTAGTCATATAAAATAATATTAATCAAAATGAATTCCAGGAAATAGAAACAAAGTTTTTCTTTTTGTCATATTAGTTTGTTTATCTGTCTTTGCAGGGCAGGGGGGTACAGAAATGGAGAGGGAAAAGATAAACACAGTACTCAGTTGATACTATGCTGTAAATGAACTATACAACTTGTGGGTGAGGATGAGAAGGAAAAACTCAGAGAGAGGGGCTGGGAAGGTGGCTCAGTGGTAGAGCGCTTGCCTTGCACGCCTAAGGCCCTGGGTTCGATTCCTCAGCACTCCATAAGCAAAAAGAAAAAAGCCAGAAGTGGCGCAGTGGCTCAAGTGGTAGAGCGCCAGCCTTGAGCTGAAGAGCTGAGGGACAGCGCCCAGGCCCAGAGTTCAGGCCCCACCACCGGACCAAATAGAAATGTACTCATTACCTGACTTATGAAATGGTAACTCCAGTCTACATCACCTTTATAATAATTTTTAAAATGAAAACACTACTAAAAACTTCAAAGAAGTCACAAATCATCCCAAATCCGTTCACTGTGAACTAGTCAGTGTTAGTACTTACGTCATTTTAGTCCTTGAAGTAAGTTACTCTAGGCCACCACAGGCAGAGAAATGGCCTGGTCTGTATCATTCAGAGTTTGGGCTCTGGCACCAGGCTGCCAGAGTTCCCAGATGGCTCTGTCAATTCCTAATGTGTGACCTTGGACAAGATGAGTCCATGAGAAGAAGCAAGGATAATAGTGATGGCCCTCTGTTAGCATCACTGGGAAGAATTCCCAGTAAAGACTGAAAGACAGTAAAGACTGTTTGGTACCTGAGAAACCTTCATATGGTAGCCAAGGTTAGAACAGGTTGATGAGCTGGCAGATAGTGACATGCAATTTTAAGAGAAGGATATTTAATTATAGATGTTAGGGTGGTTTTTATTTTGGCTTGGTTTGGTTGTTTTTTGGGAGTTTTGTTTGTTGGTTGGTCGGTCTTGGGGCTTGAACTCTGGGCCTGGGCGCTGTCCTTCAGCTCTTCAGCTCAAGGCGAGCGCTCTACCACTTGAGCCACCACTTCCAGTTTTCTGGTGGTTTATTGGTGGTAAGAGTCTCATGGACTTTCCTGCCCAGCTGGCTTTGAACCGCAATCCTCAGATCTCAGCCTCCTGAGTAGCTAGGATTACAGGCGTGAGCCACCAGCACCCAGCTACGGTTTTGTTTTGTTTTTTTTAAGTATTCATAAAGAGAACAAGGAGAAGGAATCCATCGTCGTAGAGACTGGAAATTGAGTGCTGAGTCTTCCTGGATCCACCAGGTGATCAGCTATGTGACTCCTGGCTGTTGCTTAATCAGTCTAGTCTCCCCTCTGCCACCAGCACACCACCAGGGAAGCTGCCCGTGGTGCAGCACTTCCCACTCAGAAAGAACTAAGAGTAATGATAGCCAGCCAAGGAGAAGCACCCGGAAGAGGGTGCTGGCTGTCATACATGTGGTGCCAGTAACTCTCCTGGCTTCCACGGATGCTCAGTCACATGTGCTGAGGAAGTGGTGAATGGGAGGTTGGACTAGGAGGCCTGCCCTGGACACCATTCCCAGGAGATGCCAAACTGGCCATTCATTCTGACAGAATTCCTGCTTACTATCAACAGATGTGGTCTGCAGTGGATGACTCCCTTCCCCCTTCTTCATGTCCACCTCCTCTTCTGGGTTAGATATCACTTTGTAATAGAGACTTAGGATTGCAGGCGTGAGCCACTGGCACCCAGCTATTTACCTGTTTCTTTAAAAAAAAAAAACTTTCCACATCTGGCCCCCACTCACATTCAAGTCTAGCCAAGGAGTTCCAGAGGCAGTTTGCAGTTTACATACATTCATAACCATCATATATAGTTAAAATCTTGGCCATCAAGAGAGAGCTTGAGGCTCTGAGTTCAAGCCCTGGAACAAAAAAATAAACAGCAAAAAAAAAATGTGAAATGGGAATTTAATTATCATTGTTTGATTGAATGAAGTATTCATTCTTTTCTAAGTTAGAGATGAGAAGAGTACTTTCTGATTGCATTTTCATTTTAATTGGGACATTCCTTTTAAAGAGAAGATTTAAGTAATCATTTAGTTTATGTTTAACACTTCATTATCCAAACACCAACTCCAGGAACTATCAGAGGAACTTTTCAAGCCTCAGAGACTGTCAAAAAAATAAAATAAAAACCTGTTTGATTCAACAGCTTCAGATTTTTTTTCTTTTTTCTACAGATGACTGTGCTAAAATTCAATAACAGAAGAAATACCAAGAAGAAGCCATTCCAGAATTTAGAGATATCTCTATGAGTGAGATAAACCAAATGTTATTTCTTCTAACCAAAGAATTTCACATTAAAACTGGAAACCCCTAAAACTAAATGTGTGTGTGTGTGTGTGTGTGTGTGTGTGTGTGTGTGTGTGTGTTGAGATCATTTTGGTGATAATTCCTTTGATTGTCATTCTTTTAAGATTTTAAGATGTAAAAAATGATCATTGGTTTCTCACTTTAAGCTCAATTAATATTGTAAATATTTTAAAATATAATATGTTTAATATACTACAATGTTTAATATACTACACAGAATAAATGTTTAATATACTACACAGAATAAATACTGCATTACCTTTAAAAAAATCAGCCTAGAGCTGATTGTGTGGGTCCGTTGGTCAGTTGATTGGTTGGCTCACTTCCTAAAGAAAATTCAAACCTCTTCAAAGAGTAACATGTTCAAAAATAATCATCACAGTCAATCCAGCAAATGTAAGACTGGAGAAAGATTCTTTCCCTCTAGCCTCTTCTCTACAAGTTATTGCCAACACAACCACCAAGGTGTTAAATTAGTAATAGCCCATCAGCCCAAGGCATTCTCCTACTTTTTACATAAACTATCTGAAATTGAATTTAGGAGTATATTTTTTATAATAGTAGCTAGATTTCAACCAATCACAAGCAGCCAAGTTTCAGCCAATCACCAGCAGCCAAGCAGGTCTGAGGAACCTTTTTTTCTGCCAAGAGCCGTTTTGAAATTTATAATATCATTCACTGGCCATGCAAAATTATCAATACAGGCAGATGGTGGCAGTAGCCAATGAAAAGAACACAGGCCTACCGTGTCTGTCACGATACATACAGAATGATTTCACAGGCCTCAGAACCTGAATATTCCCCATTGCTGGCATGCCCAAGTAAGGGAAAGACCTGACTACAGCCAATCAGATGATTTCTCTACCTTGTTCAACATTTGGCTTATAAAAAGTTAGCGTTCCCTATGCTGGACAGGGCTGTTTGAAACTCTTGTGGCTCTGAGTACTACTCAATTCATGAATTGTTCCTTGCTCAAATGAATAAACCTCCACTAAGTTTAAATTGCTCCATTTGTTTTGGTTTTCTAGCAAAAGTGACTTTGCTCCAAACCAAAGCAAAAGCTTGTTGCTCTCCTATCACTAAGGAGAAAACCAATGGCCCCTGTCATGGCAAACAAGGGCCAGTACCATCAGGCATTAGCCACAAGTCTCCACCCTCTGACTAAACTAAGCCCTAGAAGTCAGCAGCAATGATGGGCATAAAAGCCAAGGTTCTGGCTCTACCTCCACTGGGTGACTACAGGACTTCTTATCACCTGTTTTTCTAACTCAGATTGCCTAGAACCACAGGGCCCAAAGTAGTGCTGGGGATACAAGTGTGATACGCCGTGTGTGAACACCGAAGTTATTGATTCTGGGAATCCAGCTGCATTACAGCCCAATTACGTGCATGATCTCAGCGATGGCAATTTCATACATTTGGAGTAAATTAAGCAATTTTTATATCTTAGAAGGAAATTGGAATCATGCAGTAACAAACTGAGGATATAATGAAAGCAGTGGACCCTATACCAAAAATACAAACACCTAATTTTAAAACAATTTTAAAGGGTCCCCAAAACACAACGAAACCTACAAATTTTCCAATAGATTTTTCTTAGCTCCCAAATTAAGAAAACCCCAGAAATGACCCCTATCAATCATGTTAGCAAAATAAATAAATACCCAAGGGGGTAAAGTCCTTACTGTCACTGATTAAAGTTATATGATCTTGAGTCATGTTTGCAAACACTTGAGCCTCCATTTCTTCATCTGCAAAATGAAAATAATAGCACCTGTCTCATAAGGTAGAGGTGGGGTGAAAGAAGAGGTGAAGTCTCATAAGCTGGAGTGGAGAAGTTGGGGAAAGAATCCGGTGAGCGTAAAGGCAGATGGTAGAAGGTAAAACAGGTAACACTCAGTGAGGAAATCAAGGGGCTAAAGAATAGATTTCAAAACAACCACAACAGCTCATCCAGAGTCCCTGGAGAAACTCATACTCCCGCAGCCTACAACTCAGCAGCCAACACTCTGGCATAAACATCCACGGGGCTCAGGAACTTCACCTTATACCTCACCTCAGCTAGGTGAGCCCTCCTGAGCTCTGAGTTTGGCCTTGAAATCAACAGCAACAATTCAGTGAGGTAGGTAAGACTTTTAGGAGGGAGAGAGACAGAAGAACCAAAAACCAGATACTCCCTTTCCATATATGCATCTTTCTGCTCCTCACTTTGCTCTCCTCTCCATGGCCACACAGTGGAATTACATGAGATTTTTTTAACTACGCCAATAGTATATGTAAATGTTATACTACAGTAGAATTTTTAAAGAATATCAATACTGGGGGGGGGGGGGTGGAGATTAGAAGGGATAAGAAGGGGAAACAAAGGAGGACGCAACAATGCTTGATAAGAAATGTACTCATTATCTTGCCCATGTAATTGTAACCCCTCTGTATGGTATTTTCACAGTAAAAAAAATGAATATCAATACTTGTCAGGCACCAGTGGCTCATGCCTATAAACCTGGCCTCTCAGGAGATCTGAGAATTGTAGTATAAAGCCAGCCTGGGCAAGCAGGAAAGTCTATGACTCTTATCTCCAATTAACTAACGAAAAGCTAGAAGTTGGAACTATGGCTCCAAGCAGCAGAGCACTAGCCTTGGGCAAAAAAGGTAAAGGACAGCACACAAGCCCCTAAGTTCCAGCCTCAGCGCTGGCACCAACAACAACAACACCAAAACAAAACAACACCAAAAACAAAAAAACAAAAAAAAAACCCTCTCTAAGGATGAGTTCAGGAGACTGTATATCCAAAAGGAGGAGGAAAAAGAAGAAGAGAAGAGAAGAGAAGGAGGAGGAAGAGGAGGAGGAGGAGGAGGAGGAGCAGGAGCAGGAGCAGGAGCAGGAGCAGGAGCAGGAGGAAAATCATAACTCACCAAGCCAGGCACCAGTGACTCATGCCACCTAACCACTTAGGAGGATGAGATTTGAGGATTGAGGTTCGAAGCCAGCCTGGGCAGGAAAGTCCATGACCCTTATTTCCAATTACCAGAAAACTGGACATGGATCTGTGGCTTAAAGTGGTAGATCACTGCCCTTGAGCAGAAAAGCTCAAGGACAGTGCCCAAGTCCAAAGTTCAAGCCCCATGACTGACCAAAAAACAACAACAACAAAAAAAAAAAACCAGGGGCTGGGAAGGTGGCTCAGTGGTCGAGTGCTTGCCTTGCATGCATGAGGCCCTGGGTTCCATTCCTCAGCACCACATAAGCAGAAAAGCTGGTAATGGCGCTGTGGCTCAAATGGTAGAGTACTAGCCTTGAGCTGAAGAGCTGAGGGACAGCGCCCAAGCCCAGAGTTCAAGACCCATGACTGACAAAAAAAAAAAAAAAAAATTGTCCTACTGGGCAGACAGATTTGAGCGTCTATTCTTAATTCATCTCCCATTGTGGGACAATTAGGATGGCACCCAGAGCCCTGCTACTACCCTATGCTTTGTACCTGTGCCTGTGGTTACTATGTTCAAGCAGGACTAAGTGATTCTCCCAAGCCATAAAGCTATGAGAGTGAAAGAAACCTGTACGAGCCATGGCAGCGGTGATAGGAGTCTAGCACTCAAATTAATACAAAGACAAAATTTTTGTCTTGTCACTTTAAAAAGTGGAAACCCCGCCCCACGCTGGTGGCTCACACCTGTCATCCTAGCTACTCAGGAGGCTGAGAGCTGAAGATTGTGGTTCAAAGGGCAGGAAAGCTGGGAGACTCTTATCTCCAATAAACCACCAGAAAACGGGAAGTGGTGCTGTGGTTCAAGTGGTAGAGCATTTGCCTTGTGCTGAAGAGCTCAGGGATAGCGCCCAGGCCCAGAGTTCAAGTTCCATGACCGACAAAAAAGAAAATGTGGAAACCCCATAGGGCAACTCTGGCAACTCTGGACCATGCTCACCTCTCCTCACTGTGGACTTTACCCAGCATCTTCACTGCACAGACCAAGGACTTATTGGACTTATGTTATACTGTACCCTGAGCCTTTCTTATAGGTTGAAGTGTTTGTGCTCTCCCAAAATTCATTTGGTAGAGCCCTAACTCCTCATGTGATTGTATTTGGAAGTGGAGCCTTTGGAAAGTGATCAGGTTGAGATAAGATCCCTCCATTTCTGTCTCCCAGGTAGTTAGGATGTCTGGCTTGAGCTGACCCTGCCCCCCCGCTTAAAATCAAGACTTTCAACCCCAGGGTTCTGATTTCAGAGTCTTCGTTTTTAAAATGATCGAGTTTACATCTCTCAATAGTGTGCTGTAAAAGCTATATGCTTTTTTAACTGCAGAAAATTACAGTATACAACTTACTTCTTGATATTACACTATCAAAAAAAAAAAAAAAACAACCCTGTCAATATGGGGCTCTAAATTCAGCAGGACTGCTTGAACTAGAACTCAAATGTGTAACAAGGTTCTTTAAAAGCCGTTACTGGTTGAAATAAAATGGCAAAGCAATATTAGTGAGTTCAACTCAGGAAATCCTCAGAGAACAAGGAGCCCAAAAGTCCCTGGAAGACTGGCAGCTCCTTGAAGCGAAGAAGGAAGAAGAGGAGAGGAAGGGGGAGAGGGAGAGGAGAGGATGGAGAGAGGAGAAGAAGGGGAGAGGTGGGGAGGGAGGGGAGAGGAAGGGGAGTAGGAGGGAAGGACAAGAGAGGGAAGGGATGGGGTAAGTCCCTGGAGAGAGTTTCAGAGGTCCCATCTTAAGGTTACTTATAAGACCCAGGGATAAATATGAGTATAGACCAGGGACCAGATGACCAAGATAAACAATGGTTCCCAAGTCCTTAGCTGGAATCTCACACTCAAGAGTCAAGGACTACCATGTGGTTAGTGAAGAGAGACCAATCCTAACATCCTTATAATGCCTCCTCTTCCTCCAGTGTTACAGATCTGATCTCTAGATATGGAATCTAAAACCTCAATCTAATTTTCTTTCCTCTATTGTCTCCAACACAGACAAGAAAAACACTTTAGAGGAAGAATGATAAATAATAAATTCAAACAAGGTTTAAGATGGACAAATTTTCTTCTTTAGATTGTGTGTGTGTGTGTATGTGTGTGTGTGTACCAGTTTGAACTCAGAACCTCTGCTTGCTAGATAGCTACCCAACCACTTGAGCCGCCTCCCTTTCCCTTCTCCCAGCCCTTTATGTTTTAGAGGGGTTTTTTCAGACAAATTCTCGCTTTTTTGCCTGTGACCAGCTTCAGCCCTCAATCCTCCTACCTTCATCTCCTGTGTAGCTGAGATTACAAGCACTACCATGCTCAATCCTGAATTTTCATTTTCTAGGTAAGAATTTTTGCTTTGGGTTCCTTTTTCCTTTGCTTTCCTCCATGTAAGAGGTTTTTTTTCTTTGTACAGGAAGACCTAAGTGGTGTATAAGGGTCATCTCTTACCCAAGCAATGTAATTGCTGCTAATTTAGAGCCATAGCATGCAAAGACACAGATGGAGAGTAGGATAGAGAAGTGGATTAATCGATGGATAAGAGAACTGGTAGATAAAGCGTGCTGAAAAGAGAGAGAACTTCAAGGCCAGAGCAGAAATCAACACTTCCAGGCCAAAAGAGTGTGGATGGATCCCACTGAGGTATGCATTGAAGAATATTCACACTGCCCAAAGAAAGAGCAGCCCCAACAAAAACAACAGTCACCAAACACAAAAGGACAAAAAGAGCAATTATATAGCTCAGTAATTAGAAATAGAAGAGGAAACAAACTGGAAAGAGAGACCTATGGAAAACCTTAACACCTCTATCTACTACTGGGTTCAAGGTAAAGTTCAAAGCAATCAGCCAAACTCCTAAAAGGAGCCCATAGCTTCAACAAATCCCGCTGAGGTCACTGAGTCTCTGTCCTGCTCACAGAAGTAGAGTAGCCCATAATCCTCCACACACACACACACACTTCCTTGGAGGAGAGGCTCAGCATGACTTGGGTCCCAAGGACTCATCTCCACACCTTAATAAAAATACTTTTGGAAACTAAAAATCTGTTCTACAGGTTCCCTTTTCCTCTCTTGCCCAGTGGAGCATCACCCAGAGGGAGCTAAGTGGCAAGGTCAGGTTTGGCCATCCTGCCTTAAGTCTAGGAAGAAGTTCTTATGTGCCTCATCATCAAGCAAAGTTGTCCCTAGATTCAAAATGGTCTCTGCAGTCCAGGTCATAGTGCCCAGGAAGTTAGATTCAAGGTCACTGCTTTGTCTGCAGATCAATGTCAGTCATTTACAGGTGAGGCAGAGAAAGGATTGGATGGATAAAGCAATGCTGGATGTTGGGTAGGGTTGTCAGAGAAATAGTACTGGAGGCAGGAAGCATGCACAGATCTTTGGGTCTGCATATGTCTTCCGTGTACCCTTAAATGTGTTATCTCCGCTCTCTGAAACTTCCCCTCCCCTCCAACAAAAAGGGACAATAGCGCCTATCTTTGGATATTGTTTCAGAGTTTAAAAGGATACAGCAAAGAGTCTTTCTCAAAACCAGTAAAAGTTGTCACAATGGTGGTCAATCCTTTCCTGGATCCCCACTCTGAACCCTCCACTTGGGCTCCACTCACAGTTGTGGCCTCTGACCCAACGTGCAAGTTCTCTGCCTCTCCCTCACTACCAAAATGAAGGCATTTGCAGACTGAAATTGAGGACTTTGCATCAACTCCTTGTTGCTCCTGATTGAGCTACCTCAGCATCAAAGATGACCTTTGTCTGGTTGTTCCTCTAATTGTGTGTGTATGTGTGTATGTGTGTGTCTGTGTGCGTGCACGCACGCACGCCAGTACTTGAACTCATGACCTTGCCTCTGCTTAGCTTTTTCTGGCTCCAAGCTGGAGCTCTACCACTTGAGCCCAGCTCCACCCTGGCTTTATCATAGTTCATTGGAGAGAAGAGTTTCATGGACTATTTTGCCCAGGCTGGCTTCAAACCACAATGCACAAATATCAGCCTCCTGAGTAGCTAGGAGTTCAGGCATGAGCCACTATCACCAGGCTGCATCTTTAATTTCTTGTTCTCACAAACTCTCAATGATCTGACTAAGAGTTTGCTGAGTACCTACTGACTCAGATCCTTTCTGGAACAGATATTCTCCCTGCCTTTTGCTGTTTCTCTCCCAGAGACTGGAGTCTTGATCCAAGCCACATTTGATGACAGATGCTCTGCTAATTGAGGGAGAGACTTCTACCCAAACAGAATCCTAAGCAACCCCTGTGTCAAGGGCCCTGTTGCTGAACTCTGCCCACTTCAACACCTACCACTTCCTTCCAGCTCCTATGGCAGGCTGCCTACCAGCAATAATCAGTATCCTCCCATCTCTCTACCAGATCATTCTCCTCCACAGACTGTGGGTTTGTGGAAGATACACAGAGATTGTACAACCAGATTGCCCTGCACAGCTCCTGTGTGACCCCCAGGCTGCCTTCTTCACCCGCTCTTGACCTCATCTACAAAATGAGGGTAACAATAGCTTCAGTGAGCCCTGGAGAAGATCCCAAGGATGATGTACACTGTGAGCCTAACACAGTACCAGGCACATAGCAGTGTTCCCAAAAGGTCTGTTCCCTCTAACTTCCTCCCAGCCCAGATGGCCTGTAACTGGATCCAGAGATATGACAGTGGCCATTAAAACAAATTTGTCTTTTGGTTCTATAGCCAGGTGGCACATGACAGACATTAATTTTTCACATGAAAAATGGCTTGGCTAATTGAAAAACATCAAAAAGATTGAGGCTTACACAAATGTTCAGCTCTGTTTATTTTTTTTTCTAATTTACTTTTTCAGCAGTCAGTAAGAACTTAATGAGCTCTCATTTATGGCTTCCTGCCTATTTATAGATACCAGCGCCTGGGGTATACTAGATATATGTACTGAGAGCATTCAACCTAGGCTCCATGGTTAGTAGGGAACAGTTAGGATAATCAAGTGAATCCCAGGTGGAAAGTATTGCTCCTCAAAAATTTAGCTGCCAAGGCACTAATTTGGACACTACCTCAGCTGGTGCTAGGTATCAGTTGGATTCTGTTTTCTTCTCCTGGGGACAGAGTTTTCTAGCTTGAAGGTTTTCCTATTGCTTCATTTGTATGAGATAAAACCAGGTAGCATTGACTGAGCAATTACCATATTCCAGACACTATGATGCTCACTTTATGTGGATTACTTCATTTTTGTCCCCAACATAATACTATAAGGCAAGTACTCCACACAAGGGAGCTGAGATGCAGGGGAAGATTAAAAGTTTGGTTATTCAGCCAGGTACTGGTTGTTCACACCTGTAATCCTAGCTAATTGGGAGGCTGAAAATGAGGGTAATCTCAGTTTGAGTCCAACCCAGGCGTAAAAAATTCATGAGACCCGCCCCCTTTTCAATTCATAGTTGGGCATAGTAGCATGCACCTGACATCCCAAGCTACATTACAGGGAACAGAAAAGCCTAAATGGAAAAGTCCTGAAGACTTCATCTCCACACAGGGAAGCTGGTCACAGTGACACAAGCTTGTAATCCCTGCAATGACAAGAAATTTTTAAAAAGTAGGCAACCACACCGCTATGACAGGAAGCAAGACCCTATCTCAAAAATAACCAGGAAAAAACATGGTTGGAGGTATGGATCAAATATTGGAGTGTGCCTAGCAAATATGAGACCTCAATTTCAACCCCTAGTGCTGGAAGGAAAAAAAAAAAGATCTAGAGATTTACTTTTCTTTAGGCCCAGAGTTCATATTTGTATCATTGTGTCCAAACAGCTCTTTTCAGCAAACAGAGCACCAAATGGTGGTGTCTTGCCCAAGAGGAGGTAAAAAGATGAGTTCTAAGCCAAGTCCTCATGACACTGAACAAGCCCCCTTTCCCCTCTGCCCTTAAATGCAAAGGTCTGGGCTAAGGTCAGAGGCAGAATATAAACACCTCTCCTTCTTCCACCCCAGTTCAGCCAACAGGTACACAACCAGGAGAATCAGTATATGAAACTTAATAAAAGCCAGTTATGTACCCAATATCCCCCAAAAGGTGCAACCTGGTGACAAAGCTGGAATAGCAAATGCAGACGGGGATGAGACCAAAGTGGAGACTTCCTACTCCCTTTGGAACTTTAAACCATAACTCACAGGATTGTGAGGATGCTGTGCCTGGCTGGGCATGGAGCAGAGACAGAGTTCCTGGAGTCGTGGGCCAACAGGTCAAGAAGATAGAGTGGAGACTCTTTCCAGCTACTGAGGCACCCAAAATCTTTTTGTGTTAATCAGTTTTCTGTTACACTGATCAAATACCTAGGACAATCAACTTGTAAGGAGGAAAGATTTCCTTTGTCTCACAGTTTCAAAGCTTTGAATTCAGGGTTGGTTGACCCCTTGCCTTTGTATTGTGGCAGCACAGTACATTGTACTGGAAGCATGAAACAGAGGAAGCTTGGGCTGGGAAGGTGGCTCAGTGGTAGAGCGCTTGCCTTGCATGCATGAGGCCCTGGGTTCCATTCCTCAGCACCACATAAAAAAAAAAGAAAAAAGTCAGAAGTGGCTCTGTGGCTCAAGTGGTAGAGGGCTAGCCTTGAGCTGAAGAGCTGAGGGACAGCGCCCAGGCCCAGAGTTCAGGCCCCAGGACCGGACCCAAAAAAGAAAGAAAGAAAGAAGAAACAGAGGAAGCTGCTCACTTCATGGTGGCCAGTAAACAGAGAGAGAGAGAGAGCACCAGGATCCCAATATCACCTTCAAAGGCACATCCCTATTAACCTACATTCCTCCACCAGGCTACATCTCCAAGGGTTCCACCATGTCCCAACAGTGCAACAAGCTGGCAACCAAGTCTTTAACAGTTGAGTCTTTTGTATCACACCCTGAGCCCATCAGTAAAACAGGACTAAACCAGTCCTCTGATGAAGAGAAACAAGAAGAAGAGAAGGGGACCAGAATTTGCAGTGCAGAACTTCCCAGAGCAGGAAGCATAAGAGCTAAAGCTCCCCCTCTGTGGACCAAGATGGATCCTGGAGAGAAGGGGAGAAGTAGATCACTGAAATTCTTCACCTGTGATATAAAAGGCTGAATCTCAGTGTCAAGAAGAATGTAAATGAATTAGAATAGCAGCCACAGCTTTGGATAGTGAATAGCTTTAATAAATGTGATTGTTCCTGGCTGAAGATCTGGGGAGCCAGAGAGAGGTCGGTGTTTCTGTTTTGATAAACTGAGAATAATCCTCATAAGGTAAGGTTTCTGTCTTATTCACTTGTTTCCCCAGAACCCAGCACAGATGGAGCTTGGCTCAAGGTCAGGCTCAATCAGTATCTGTTGAAACAAATGAGAGAATGAACAGAAAGGCTGTGGCCTAGTATCATCTAGAGACAATAGGCTCCCAGGGCTGCTCTGAGACTTGATTCATAACGGTGCTGCGGGGATGTTGGCTTGTGTTATATCCATTCATTTTGACTCCCAATCACATAATTAACAGCCAAGGTAGCAGCAGTCTCTATAAGAGCCTTTGTGGGGAGATCACAGAAATAGAAATAATTTACTCAAGATCAGTGTGTTGCAACTCAATCACTTGCATAATCATAGACCACAGGCTCTGGGAGTAAATTTGAAATACAGCCTGGAACCCTAGGCTCCTGACTTGTATTCTGGTCTCCTTTCCTGCACTGCAAGACAGGGCAGAGGCTGCCATGTGGGCAGAGCTTTACACAGCTTAGGACTCTGTTAAGGATCCTAACCATGCCCAGAGTGAAAGCTCTTACTATGAACTAGGTTTGTCAATCACTTCTAGACTTCCTGTCATGTGATGGGCACTGAATAACTATCATACCCTTCTTGGAGTTCAAATATAAATGCAAAAGCATCAAAATATATATATATATATATATATATATATATATATATATATTTAAGCTCTCTCTCAGTCTCATGGTAACTTCTCAACCAATGAGTTCATGAAACTAGTAAGTAGCAGAGCAGGGCTATGGTCTTCAGATACCTTCTGGGCCAAGGTTCAAGCAAAGCTTTTCTAAGGATGTGACATGGATATGACCCTCTAAAGATGGGGAAGCGGGACTTAGCTTCAGGAAGAGGATGAGGTAGAAGCCCCTTCAGGGAAAGAAGGCAGCACTCCTGAAGTCCTTGCTGTGAGAAAGCTTATGGTTTTCCCATCAACCACACTGCCTCTCAAAATAACACTTTGTGGGAGAAGTTTCCAGAACGATGTTGACAACACATCAATGGAAGGATCGATCAAGAGAAAAGAAGGGGAGATGAAGAGTTAAAAGAGGAGAAGGGAGAAAGGACAGGGAAGAGGAGAGGGGAGAGAAAAGACTCTTTTCTAATATTCCCAAGTCCTTTTCAGTAGATCATTAATCCTGGGGGAAACTCCATATAAACAAATTTAGGGAATGCTGTATCCTTTTCTGGACAATTTATACAGCTTGTTAACAGTGCAAAGACCTTAAGAAGTCCTGCAGTAAAGAACATGAGTTCCCCCAACTGATTTGACTACTTTCTCAATCAATATCAGCTTAGCATTCTACAGAACTTCAGTCAGGGAAAGATTTCTATAAATTAAGTTCAGCAAGCACCTGGGCAGCACCAACTTCAACATCAGCCCTAAGGAAGGAAAGCTGTTTAATAACACACTCTATTGCTACATGTTTTCTATGTGCTCCCATGAGCATTGAGAATACCCTGGCCAAGCCCCAGGCTTAAGGTTCCCACCTGCCAGACAAGTAGCAGGTAGAATGAAGCCTATGTTCACCATTTGATCCCTGGGGGGGGAGGGGAGGAGTGGGGGAAGGCAAAGGAGGCCTGACTGGGGCTGGCTTAACAGAGATTTACTTCCCTGGCATCCTTTGGAATGGATATCCTGCATGATTGAGTCGGGCTTTGTTCAATTCTCAAAGCAATTTGCTAGGAGTGAGAAAGGAGCGCTTAGAAAAGCAAGTTGGTCAGTCCTGGATGATTACTTCTTATTCCAAAACAATTACTATAAAGGTAAAATGGGTTATGTTGCTGTAAAAAAAAATATGATTCTCTCCAAATAGAAGCACATGAACTCCCAACCATAGCCACGCAGCCAAGGCCAAGAGTAGGCCAAGCACAGGACCTATGGGAAAAGACACTTCTCCCTCCTCAAATAGGACTGGCTTAAAACAGAAAAGGGGAGCATGGGAGAATAATGGGGTATCGAGGAGACAATCAAAGCTCAAGGAAGTGGCAACAATGGCACCCAACCTTCCTCTAACTCTCACCCGGACCCCAGAGCCATTGAATCATCTAAAAGGAGAAGAGTAAGCAGAATTGGTCAACCTTGGCAGCAGGAGTCTTCTGGTTGGGCAGTCTTTATTGTAACAGCTGGTCCTGTGCATTGTAGGAAATCAACATGCCACATACTACCCACTAAACATCAGTGGCAAGCTCTCCTCCCACTAAGTGGAGAGGGCTCAATCCATTCCCAGACATTGCTAAATGTCCACAGGAACTGTGAAGTAGAGGTGATAAACACCCTTGATTGAAAACCACTATACAGAACCAATATGGACATGAGAGGTCCCACCAGGTCACTGGACCCAATGCATCTCCAAAGAGAAAAATGGAGAGATTGGCCTCTCCCATAGAGCAAAGGGAAAATATATCCACAGGCTATGGCTGTTGACCTATTCTGAAGGAGTCACCTTCATCCCTGAACATCACTGCCTGTGACTGACATCAGGGCCACATGTCCAGCCTGCTCTGCAGAAGAGCCAACGTGAAGAGTCCAAGCCAACAGACATCAGAGAGCTTTCCTGGCAAGCTAAGGGATCCATTCAAGGGAGCCAATCGCTCTCCCCTGCCTGGCCTCAGGGATCCCATGCTGTTTGTAGGAAGTAAAACCATCGGCTGTCTTGTGAGGCTTGGTGAGATTCAGTAGGAAGAGTGTGAGAATCCTTCCCCAGCACGGGGGATATTCCCCTAGACACTCACACAGTGAGACCAAAGGAACATACTCTTAGGGGAGGAACACCAAAGGCACAATGCCTGTGTGCCTTTGGCCATACAAAATAATATTTATCGAAATGAAAAAAATGAGGATGTCCACCGTTCCCCCCGACGGACTCAGAGATGCCTGATTCAAAGCAACACATCTCAGGAATGAGCCCCCTATTCACGTCCACTCACGATGGATAACAGAGCAGGAAGCCAAGGACTGGGTTGGCTTGGAGTCAGATAGTGTGATAAGATGCTGATGTTGGCCCTGATCTAGGTCTCTTTTCTTCAGCTACCCTGATGCCCTCTGTCCTAATCAAAGACAATTACAACATGCAGTTGTTATATAAGATTCAAGTGAAATGTATGTGCAAGTAATTTGCAGATGAGCATCAGTGTTCATTGTTTTTATTTACTCTAGGAGTATCATGAAAATCAAAAGGCAAATTGATTTAAATTTGCTTAAAAGGAGATGGCCAGCAACCAATTGCAGAGAACACTGGGAAGGAATATCTGCTTTGAACATACTGGCTAAGAGTCGCTAAGTGGAAAGAGAAAACCTGAAACAGTGTTTTCAAAATTTTTAAAGTGATTATTAAAGCACCTCAAAATTCTTAGAAACAAAAAAAGAAAAGCATTGCTTTTTAAAATGGTCTTTTCTGGGTCTTTTTCTTATTTTGGTGGCCCTTGATTCTATTTTTCCCATTCACTTCATTTCCATGGTTGCTCAGGGCCCTGAAGTGTCTTTAATTGTCATCACCAGCGTCATCCAGAGCCACTGGGAAGCATTTAACTTTTCATAGCCCCATTCCAAGCACTGTACCGAGAAAATTACCACTGATGGAAGAAGAAAGAGTGAGAGAAGGAGAAAGAGACAGAGACAAGAAATGAACCGAGGAGGAAGCTGCATGGACCTCTCTGAGGCCTTAAATCTGACTCTGCAATTAGGAAGGGAAGTGACCTTGACTGGAACCTACCACGTGCCAGGGACTATGCTGGCACCTCACAGAGCTATGGCATCTAGTCCTTGCAGCATTGCTAAGAGCAGACCAGACTTTTGCAGAACAGGGTCCCCGTGATTCAAGTCCACTCCTCAACTCATTCATCCAACCAGTGTTTACTGTGGTTTCGCTATGTGTCAGACACTGGCCTAATAATAGAAGCAAATATTTGTATAAGACCAATAATTTGCTAGCTACTGTTTGATCTATGTTGATTTAATTATGACAACCTAGAAAGAAAATGTCCTCATTGACATCTATTGTTGCAGCTGAGAAGAGCTAAGTTACTGCCCAAGTCACACACTTAATGACAGCCCCTGCTGCCCCTGACTCTCGATACCTACATCCATGTAATCTCTCCCCCTTGAGGGTAGGTTGGCCTAGTGACTAGTAGAATATGCAGGAAGTGACAGGCTGTCAGCCCGGGATTAAGCTATGTAAGATTGGCTTTCATCTTACTGACTTTAATGGACCAGGTTGCTGTGCTAGAAGGACTCAAGTAGCAAGAAATGAAGAGCAGTCTCTCCATTCAGCCAACAGCCCATAGAGCACTGCTAACACCCATGTGAGCCTGGAAGTTCATCCTGCCCCACAGACACTGTAAATGAGATCAACCCTGGCAGACACCTTCACTGAAGCTTCGTGAGAGACACTGAAATGAGGGTGTGGCTCAGATTTCCTGGACTCCAGCCACATGGTAGGTGGGAGACAGTGAAGGTACCACCGTGTGTGGTCATTTGTTGCCCACAAAATTGTTTGTTACACAAAAACTGTTCATGTAGAACCTGGGATATCCCAGCAAGCCCCGCCATAAAGAACAAATCTAAGTGAGCCCTGGTATTTCCTAGTAATAAAACAATATCTTGCTTATCAATTTAATTAAGTGTGTGTGTGTGTGTACACATGAGGAATTTAGAGATTAGGCATTACTCCTTATTTTATAGGTGAGGAGACTGAGACTCAGGTTAAATATTGACAGAAGTTATACATGAAGGTAGTAAGGCTGAAGCTGTAGTCTAACACAAAGATCCATGCTTGTCCCACTAATCAGCCCTAAATGGAAAGCGCAGACAAAGTGACCTGGAGAGTAGGCTAGAAATGAAAGACCTTGGAGTAAAGAAATAAACTGAAACAAGCATCATCTGACAGCTTATCATACATTGCTGAGACCCCCTGCCAGTCCAAAAGCAGCCAGCTCCACACTGGAAGCCTTCAATGCCCAGCAAATGTCACCTGCACTTTGGGAAAGAAGGAACTTTCACCTGCTATAGCCATAACTTTAAAAAAATGCCTAGGTGAAAAAAGTCAGGGAGAAAGGTACAGCCTAGTGGGTGGATGACAACCCCACTTTCTATATACCTGAGATCCTAAAAGCACTGCCTACAGATGACCTAGTGACTGGTGCAGGCCAGGTGGCTATGTACAATCATTCCATGTTTGAAGGCTCTTACATTCTGACAGAGAATCAACTTGCCCTTCTGGGGGGGAGGGGGAATGGCAGGAAAGAGGGAGGGACACTGCCAAATAGCTGAGCTATTCCAACTAGATATTGAGCCAACACTGTAACATTTAATCCTAACAACATCCTGAGGTGGTAACTCTCCTCCCTCTCCCATTTTCCAGATGACAACACTAAGGTTCAACAGCTTAAAGCATCTGCTTGAAGTGAGTAGATGCTAGAGCCAGGTCTAAAGCACACATGGGTCTGCCTCCAAAACCTGGGATTCACTTATCAGTTGTTGGACGTTGGTGGATCCTTTCTCTGTCTCCTCCTTTCACATGCAGGTGCTACAAAATAGGTACATGGGGCAATTCCAGATAATTGACAATGGGAGCAGAAGGACCTAGCTTTTCAGCACATGGGACACTCAACCCCCTCCAGGTTTCCATATTCCCAGGGTGCTTAGGACAAATCTAAAAGGAAGCATTTTACCTAATCTGTGGATAAATGTAAAAAGCACTCTCGGGGATACGATAGGATAAGATGTGAGGTTCTAGGTTCCTTTTAATAGTTGTTCTTAAAAATGAAGTGACAGGAGATTTACTTCCTGGAATAACCGAGTTCTGTCACGCAGGGTGTCTTAGAAGCTTCATAGCCCAGATGGAGCTAGTGTCCATCTGTGGCAGAGGTTCTGCCTTGTACAAAGCCACATTTCAGTATACCAGTGGCATACCAACACGGGCAGGATCCGCAAACAGCCCTTTGTGAAGACAGGCTGTGGAAGCAGATATCTTAGTTAATATTCTAGGGAGCTACTCCTGGCCTCGCATTTCCTTTCATGTGAGCACACAGCTTTTTGTAAAACTCTGTCCTCCCTTGATGGGTGAGTATCTATGAATCACTCCATCCATCCACAAAGGAAGATAGCAGAGGACATTTGCATGCAATGAAATCACTTCCTGGTCTTCACCAGGCACCAAGCATGCATAATGCTCTCTGCACAAGGCTCAACTTGCAACATGGGCCCATCCCCCCACCCTGCCTCTCTCCAAAGTACACATGGCGGGATATAGTTTACAGGGTGGGTTTCAGAGGTTAAAGTCCTTGTACACAATTATACCATCCGTCCATGGCCAAGCCAATATCTCACAAGGTCAACCAGGCTACAAAACACATACCCCTTCTCTGCACCAGGTGGAGAGATAGAGAAAAGGAAAGGAACAAATACTAATGGATCACCACTGTATGCACCACTGTATGCACTGTGCTGGATCCCTCACACATCCAGTCCTTACAGTGATCTGAAACAACAGCTCAGAGAGGTTGAGGACATTGCTACAAGATCTGAACTGAAGCATGATTGGCTGCAAAGCCTGGAGTCTTTCCACTTACATCATCAGCATTGTATCACAACTCTCCGCTCTCCTTCCTGTCCCACTTCAGTCTAACCTACTCCGAACACTCAAGGTTGGTAAAGCACAGGCAGGAACTGGACTGGTTACCTGGGCTCCAGCACAGGGTAGAGGTGTTTATCTCAACCTGCTTTGACAGGTTAAAAAGGTAAGGATGGCCAAACAACATCTAAGAAAAGTGCTGTGTAAAGCAGTATGCATGCCCTAGATGAAAGAAGGGCTTTGCTAAAGAGAAAACATACCTGTTGCCTCTGGCTAGATATTGTACTTGCTTTGTTTTATTGACCCTATCTGTAAAGTAGGTTCAATTCAATTGCCCCTGAAGACACCTCACCCTTCTACCTATCAGTAGAAGGAGAGAAGCTTTCCAGAAAAAGCAGAGTCCTGTAGCAGGTACCTTTGACCCAAAGCCAAAATCACAAAAGCACCAAGTGGCCCAAAACAGCTCCCATTCCAATATACAGGCCTCTTTCCTTTCCCTCTTCTCCTCTTCATTTGTTCTAAAAGATCCCCAACTGTTATAATTTCTAGTCTGCTCATTTTTGCCTAAGTAAGAACCAATTTGCTGCACTTTTTAAAAATCATATTACACTATGCAATTCCCAGATTTTGTTCGCTACATTCATTTTAGGGAAGCACCAGAAAATAACAGAACATATTTTTTATATGTGTGCTGGTACTGGGGTGTGAACTCAGGGCCTCAGCACTGTCTTGTAGCTTTTTTGGGCAAAGCCTGTGCTCTACCATTTGAGCCACACTTTCAGCTTTTGGGCGGTGAATTGGAGATAAAGAGGCTTACAGACATTTCTGCCCAGGTTAGATTCAAAACACAATCCTCAGATCTTAGCTTCCTGGGTAGTTGGGCAGTGCCTGGCGAATAGAGCACATTTTTTGTTTTAAATTGATTATATTTTCAAGTGTTTTACTTTCTTAAATCGTTCATTGTAGCTTAATATTCATGTTTATTATTATTTTGTGTTTATGTGATATTGAAACAAACCCAGGGCCTCATGCATGCTACATAAGCACTCTGCCACTCAGCCACATTCCTAGCCCCAGAGGATTTCAAAAATGAGGCTGTGCTATTGTAAGAGACAAGAAGTCTCAGCTTGGAGTTCTGCCTTGCTCTATGTTCTCTTGGACCCCTGCCCAGCAGTGAGTCCTTACTCCTTATCACATCATCTGTGTAGTTATTCATTCCCTAAAATATATTCACTTATTTATTCATTTAACAGCTACCAAGTTAGAGATTGTTTTGGTTGCTTGGGAAACACAGTAGCGGAGGAGCAAAAAATAGATGCTGTCCTTTTCCTTGTGGAATAGAGAGTCTAGTGGAAGAGAAGGAAATTAATCTATTAATCACATGCAAAAAAAAAAAGTATAATTAAACAACCACAATAATTGCTTGGAAGAATAGTACATGATGCTTTGAGAGCAAATAACAAAAGGTCCTGACCTGATTGGAAAAAAAAAAAAAGTGATGTTTGGGTTAAGATCTAAAGAATAGGGTGGGAGTAAGGGATCAGAGATATTGATTGAATTTGCATTTCGCAAAGGTCCCTGGATACAGTGTGAACAAGTTGGGAGTGATGGAAGCCGGAGAAAGTGCGCGCTTCACGGAATGCCAAGAAAGCAGATAGGAGGTGAGACCGCACAGCAGAGGAAAGGAGGTGACTGCCTTGGTGTCTGCATTGTGGCTAACAAAGAAAAAAGGAAGTGTTGGGGGTAGGAGGAGGCAGACAGACACTCCAGCCACATCACCACAAGACTCAGTCACTTGAGAAGGAGGAGACGACAGATTGAGTCTTGGCTTTGGCCATTGGTGCTATTCACAGTGCCCAGTGCCATGAGTGACACAAAGGCAGCATGTGTCTCATCCCTCACCTGGTATCCACATCAAAGACCATGTTCCATCAGCTCTCATACAAACCCTATCTAATCCTACTCAAGATAGTACTGCTCTCCTGACTGCTCTGCCCTGGCAGAGAGAACCCGACACCTTTTCTGTCCCAGAAAATGCCAGACCCTCCTGTTCTAGCTTCAGAATAGACATGCTCCCATGTCTACCCCAACCCACATCTCCACGTGCAGCCGCTGTGTCTCGGTCCCCTTGGCTGGGCTGTGACCTTGCTTTCTGGGCCTATTCTGTCCCATCTGAGCTGCTTCTCACTCGCTGTGTGTGACTCCATCTCAGCCACATCTGACCCAATTTGGTTCTTCTAGGTTTAATACTCACAAACTCTAAAGCCAGAACTCCGTTCCCTTCTCTAGCTATTTTCACCACCCTTTACAGCCTCCCAATGGGTTAAGCAATGAAAACTTCTAATTCCAACACTGGGAGAGTGAAGCTAAAGGATTGAGAGTTTGAGACTAGACCGAGCTACATAAACAAAACTTTGTCTCCAAAAAAAAAAAAGTCTGTGATGTTATAGGAGAGTAATTCAGTATACCAGAAGCGTGCATAAGGCCATGGATTCAATCCCCAGCATCACATACAATCATTAAGAAAGAAAACCCTGTAACAGAGAGCATGAGGGAAGGAGTTTCTGGCCTTGCTCTCGTTTGTTGGGGAGGGAGAATATTAAAAGTATGAAAATTACAATAATATAGCATTGGAGATGTGGCTCAGTTGGTAGAGCAGTTGCCAATGAGCAAAAGCAGCAGCAAGTACCAAGTTCAAGTCCCAGTCACAGACCTAAAAGAAAAAAGGAAAGAAGCCAGTACTGGTGGCTGTAATCATAGCCTCTCAGGAAGCTGAGATCTGAGGATCGCAGTTCAAAGCCAGCCCAAATAGGAAAGTTCATGAGACTCTTATCTCCAATCAACCACCAGGGGACAAAACTGTAGAGTTGTGGCTCAAAGGGGGAGAGCCCTGACCTTGAGCAAAAAGAGTTCAAGCCTCATGACCAACAAAAAATAAAAAAAGAGAATTAAAATTGAGACTACCAATAAGCAGAAACGAGAAGTGTTTTTTCTGTGACATCATCCTAAATGAAAAGAGGTTGATTTTCTCCCGAAAGATGGTAACGTTTCAGCCAATAAGCAAGTGTCAGATACAGAGTTTGAATCCCAGTCTCAGACAAAAATAAGAAAGATTTACAGATTCTAGAGAAAACACCAAGTGTGAATCCCCACTTCGCCTTCGCTGGTTTAAGTAAGTGATGTGAGAAAGGGTAATCTGAGTTTGCTTTCTTTCTCCTGTAAAACAAAAGTAATATCATCCCCCACAGAGGCATTATGAGATGTGTGTGGGGTTGACACGGCCACGGAGGACTACACACAGGGGTCTTGCCAGCAGATCCTGGGCTCGTTTTAAAGCCTCTGGCTCTACATTCACTTTTTCTAGACCTATGTCCTCACCCTGCTCAGGTCCCTTGAGGACTTTCAGGGACCTGAACACTACAGTCCTATCCCTCTTCTCTCATCCAGAGAAGGAAGTGAGACACTTAGGTCTCAAAATCTCAGCCCAGGATATTCTCTCATTTCCTTGACCCCATTCATTCATTCATTCATTCATTCACTACTTAGTGAGAATTAACATTGGATTAGGCATGGTTTTGAATGAAGGATACACATAGAAGTTTAAAAAAATAACAGTATAGCTGGGCGCTGGGGGCTCACACCTGTTATCCTAGCCAGTCAGGAGACTGAGGGCTGAGGAATACAGATAAAAGCCAGTCCATGCAGGAAAGTTCATGAGACCCTTATCTCCAATTCCCCACCAGAAAGCCAAAAGTGGAACTGTGGCTCAAGTAGTAGAGTGCCAATCTTGAGCAAAAACAATGAAGTACAGTGCCCAGCTCCTGCATTGAAGCCCCACTAGCCACATCCTTTAAGAAGTTAATGGACATTCGAATAATGGCAAAAGATAGACAAAAGATCTCTGCTAGTACATGTACCTTAAAGTAAGGCAAGTGAATGTGCAAGATGACAATGGCATTGAGCAGGAAGACTCAGGAGTCCAGGAGATCTTCCTGAGATCATGAGCAAGAGAAACTATTGCGGATGGGAGACCTTTCTTGTATCAAATAGAGCAACACTGGAAAAGGAAAACAATCTTCCTCTTTGGCCCTTCTTTGGGTAGTTTACTGTCAGGTCAGAGAAGTTTTCCTCACCACAGAATCAAACATTGTTAGATTGGAAAGATGGACAGGTCACTCATGCATGTTCTTTTAGAAGCATGTTTCAATGAAACCAGTGACCTGGTAACAGTCTACATGGACTGATGTCTTTCTTTTCTCTCTCCCCCCAAACACTGATAAATTAGATATCTATAAACCTTGTTCTAGGCTATTTGCAGGATAGTCAACATATTCTTTTATTTTTGGAGTAATTATATATATATATATATATTATATATATATATATAATAATCAAGGAACAAAGAGATTAGCAGCTATCCAAGTTACAGACCTGGCATTTATTTGAAAATATTAAGTACATTCAAGTCAAATCGTTGAAGTGGATAAGAAAGCCCTACTAAAATATTTAACGATGCTTGTCTATCCTAAAGTCCTTACAAGGCCATTCCTGACTAGTGATAAGACAGTGTTGGATGTTTCTGAATCTGTGAGTGCTTAGATATGTCTAACAAAGTTGGTTACCAATAAAGTGTGTATCCATGTCTGAAATTAACTCATCTTTTTCTGTCATTCAGGATAACAGGGAATCAGTTTGAATGGGATGTATAACACTTTGCTGTAAAAAAAAAGGAAATATTTTAGGTTTTGCTGGCTATAGTATCCCTGTTCAACTCTGTCATGGTAGATCAGAAGCAAACATAGATAACTTCTAAGTAAATAAACAAGTCTGTGTTTCAATAAAATTTTATTGATAGACACCAAAAAAGGAATTTCATATTGCATGTTGTGAAATATTACTTGTCTAAACCATTAAAATATAAAAACTAGTCTTCAACTGCAAACCAGAAAGAGGCAGCAGGCAAATTTAGCCATAGTTCATAGACCCCTGATTTTGAATAATATGGTTGTGATATGTAACAACCATAGAAAGAACATAAATTTTGCCTCTTCACGGCCCTACCCTGGGCAGCCAAGCAATATTCTTAGACTTCTCGTGTCTCCATTTTTTCCTCTTAAAAATAAAGACAGTCATATGGCTGTGATAAGGATTAAATGAGAGAGAGAGAGAGAGAGAGAGCTTTGACAAATCCAGAATGACTGAATTCAGAAGGATTTGAGTGTTTCATACATTCCAGTCTTTTTTTCTCCATTTTCTACTTGCCTTGGTGCTTATATTTTTTCTTTTTAGTTTATCTCCCCCTGTAGCAACTCATTAAGTATTGAAGCTCAAACAAGAGGAAAACCAGTCCCTTCCTTGTGACATAAGCCCTCCCAGACTGACCCTTTTCCTCCCAGTATAGGTGGCCTATGATAGCCTCAGGAGGGCTGGATATCGGCTATTATTAATATCAAGGAGAGACTAATAAAGCCACAATTGATTCATCAAGCTGGATGCCATTTCTCTGTGAAGGCATACTATTAAAGACATAGATCTCTGAAAGGATTTACAGCAGCAGCAAATGTCAGTGGCAATTATATGCCTCCCATCTCTCTTAGCACAGTTGCCATCAACTCTCTCCCCTCCACTAAGGTTTATCTATCACAAGACTCACAGATTATCTCCATGTTAGCTATGGGTTCCATTTTGTGTTCCCTCAGCATCTAGTACAACCCTGACACACTGGATGGATGGTTGGATGAATGGATGGACAAGTAAATAAATAAAAATTAACAAGCTTCCCTGTGGAGTGGGAAAACAATATTTTTCTTCATTATTTATCATTTTCTTTTCCTCTAGAACCTGCACTCCAACTCAGGATGATGCTAAGGGGCATCATTTTCCCAGTTCCAGAGTTTCCCCAGGGCTGGCTGAGGCATTCATCAGTGCTCAGAGTCTTCCTTTGCTACTAATTCTGTTCCCTATTTGTTTTTTTCTTGGTGTCAGTCCCCAAAATACTCTCTCGAGGTTTCCTGCTCATGAATCACCATCTCAGAGTCTGCTTCCTGGGAACCCTCAGGATAAAAGTTGTAAGCAAAATAGATTTTGGACACTCATAGCACACCTACATTTGAGTTTATATTGACTTGCACTGTTACCTTGAAAAGTACTGCCCGATTTATCAGAGGCTTCAGCTGTAGTCATCATGAATTCCTCAGGTGGCAGGAGTTAAATGAAATGTTGTTTGAAGCAAACTTAGCACAGCACCTGACATATTAACAGTGCTCAAAAAAAAAAAAAAAATGAAGTCCATTGTCATCAACATTGAATGGTATGACAAGGCTCTGGTGTGCAATGAGACATCTGAGCCCAGCTGGGTAAGCTAACAGGATGGCCCCCCAAAATGCAGGTATATTCAGGAAGGCCACCCCACGTAAGTGTGGACAAGCTAATAGTCCTATAGTCTAATGGCAGAAGTACCCAAAACATGCATAAAGGAAGGGCTGTGCAATGAGTGGTAGGTATTTCAGGAAGAAATCTAGAATCTAGGTACTTCCTCAGCCCCCAGATAAGTTCTAGAAACCAATGAGGAAATAGAATCTCATCATCTGCAAGAGAAACCAAGAGCAGAGTTGTAGGGCTGTTTTTGTTTTTGTTTTCCAACTACAAGTAATGTTATCCTGGGAGGAAGGTATGGGCGCTGAGATCTGTCTCAGGCTAGGGAGGGGAGGTACTCTCTGGGAGGTTGGGGACCGACCTGAGCACATATACAGGAAGAGCTATACTTCGAGTAAATTTGCCTTTGTTCAAAGACTTTGCTTCTCTTAGTGTTTGAAGCCAAGAGTGCTAAATTACTTTTCTCCTAAAACATAAAGAACACAAAAAGAATGTTCCTTGTTAAAAGCCTTCTGATATTTCTGTTTTCTTATTTAGATGTATTGATTTAATGAGTTACAATTTGAATAGTCTCTGATATCTGCTCTTGGGGCACTTGGATTCATATAGAAGAAACAGATATGCAAACAAATAATATAAGCTATAAACTTTATCATGCCTTATAAGCCTATTACGTTCTGGGCATTTTGTTCAGTGTGGCAGACACAGAAATGAACTACATGTGGTACCTGACCATAGATACTCAGAGATCAGTGAATATATGATGCAGCCAGGAGCACTAAGGGAAAAAATGAGGGAAACTTGGACACTGGGAACCAGACTTCTGAGCTAGGGCTGGCTTCAGTCTTGAAAGTCAAGTTAGCCCTGATGAAGCCCAGAAATCCTAAATTTTTATTGCCAACAACCCAGACATTTTGATATAATAAAGCAACACAAATTTAGTCCAGTGCAGTAAATCTCTTGTTGGGTTCATTCTAGTACCTAGCAGATCACTGTAACTCCCCAACATGTTTTTCCTTAACAAGGACCTAGCTAAACAAGTGCAATCTCTTTTTCTGTTGTTAATATGTCCAAATAGACATATACTAAAAACATTGCTGTGAGGTGCCAGTGGCTCACACCTGTAATTTATACTCAGGAGGCTGAGATCTGACAATCATGGTTCAAAGCTAGCCAAGCAGGTAAATCTATGAGACTCTTATCTTGGTTAACCACCAAAAAACCTGGAAATGAAGGTAGGGCTCAAGTGGTAGAGCACTAGCCTTGAGCAGAAAAGTTCAGGGACAGCTCACAAGCTCTGAGTTTAAACCCGAGAACTGGTACAAAAATAAAAAATCATACATGCTCATAAGAGAACATCAAAATAGCCCTCTCTGGCTGAGCACTGGTGGCTCATGCCTCTAATCCTAGCTATTCAGGAGGCTGAGATCTGAGGATCACAGTTCAAAGCCAGCCCAGGCAGGAAAGTCTCTAAGATTCTTATTTCCAACAAACTCAGAAAAAGCTGGAAATACAGCTGTGGCTCAAGTGGTAGAGCGCTAGACTTGAGCAGAAGAAGCTCAGAGATAGTGCTCAAACTCTGAATTCAAGCCCCAGGACTAGCACCAAAAAAAAAAAAAAAAAAAAAAATAGCCCTGTCCAAACACACATATTTTCCCTCATATGTAGAAGCTAGGTGTAAAATATACAACTGGACATGATGATGTATACAAGACTCTAAGCATTCACACACAGTCAGACTAAAGGAGGATACCCTTAAGGGAAGAACCCAAAGGCATAACTTCTCTGAACATTTAAAATACTATTTATTGAAACAAATTCCAGGAAGTGGAAACTTAGGGGCAGGGGTGGTAGTGGTGGTGGTGATGGTAGTATTTGGTTCTGCTTTTTTTTTCTTTTTTGGGGGGCCCAAGAGGAGCACAGAAATTGAGGGAAGAAGGGTAAACAAAGGTAATCATGCTATTTAGTATACACTATGTGGAAAATGAACTATGTAACTTGTGCACAAGGACAGAAAGGAGAAACTGGCGAAAAGCAAAAGGTGGCATTGTCCAAAAAAGTAATATGCTCATTACCTGACTTATGAAATGGTAACCCCTCTGTACAATACCTTAATAATAATGTTGTGTATTTTTTTAAAAAATAACCCTGCCCAGCCTTCCAACAAGTCATTTTTAGCCTAAATCCATTAAATAGGAATAACAGAAAAGTTCCCCTGATAACTCAGAACAAGGGATGCAAAGGACACTTGTCAAAGCACATACTCATAAACCCTTATAGCACCAAAAATAAAGAATGTATTCTAAAAGCTTCCAGGGAAATCAGTTTTTACCTTGAAATTAAATAGGACCAGAATAGTATCAGATTCAACAGCAACATTTTATGTCAGAAATCACTGCCTTAAAATTCTATAGTTCTGGGAGCTGGGAAGTTGGCTCAGTGGTAGAGCGCTTGCCTCGCATGTATGAAGCCCTGGGTTCGATTCCTCAGCACCACATAAGAAAAAAGAAAAAAGCCAGAAGAGGCGCTGTGGCTCAGGTAGTAGGGCGCTAGCCTTGAGCTGGATTGCTGAGGGACAGTGCCCAGGCCCAGAGTTCAGCCCTTATGACGGACAAAAAAAAAAAAAAGAATATGTTAAAAAAAAAAAAAAAAGAAATATACTTATTACCTGACTTATGAAACGGTAACCCCTCTGTACAACACCTTAATAAAAATAAAATTACATTTAAAAAACGAATGAACATATGAGACAGTGAATCTGATGGACAAAGACTAGAGGAAATACACAAAACATCTAATGTACTGAGGACTATGGGTAGTTGTTTTTGTTCTGTTTGTAATATTTTGTTAGAAGATACGTATATGGCCTACGAAGGGATGAGGTGAGCTTGAAAGGTTAAAGTTTGAGGCAGTGACCACCACGTGTTGCTTGTTTCTGTCTAGCAAAACAACACGTGGTGGTAATCAAAACACCTGGTTGATTGTGTGCCTTTATAAGACCTGCAAATCCTTAGCTCGGGGGCTCTCCTCCTGGGCTCCGCTGTGTCCGAGTGTAGGACGAGGCCCGAGCTGCAGCCCGTTTAAATAAAACAGCTGTAGAGTCTGACTCTCGGTGGTCTTCTTGTGGGGGGTCCTGCGACCATGGCATAACAAGCTTTACTACTACTACTAATTGCAGTGGATTAAAACCTACTGAATGTATATGGGATCTTTTAAGGTAAGCAAAGTAAGTTTATTTGAAAATGAAAGGAAAACTGTGAAAGAAGTAGCAAGGTTCTCTATCCATCAACAGAGGGGCCCAAAAAGGAGTCGTTGGGTTCCTATATGATATAAAAAGTTATTATCACCCTCCAAAGATAATGGAGAACTAATTTCTTGTCTTAAAAACTGATAAGGAGGGCTGGGAAGGTGGCTCAGTGGTAGAGCACTTGCCTTGCATGCTCAAGGCCCTGGGTTCGATTCCTCAGCACCACATAAGCAAAAAGAAAAAAGCCAGAAGTGGTGCTGTGGCTCAAGTGGTAGAGCGCTAGCCTTGAGCTGAAGAGCTGAGGGACAGCGCCCAGACCCAGAGCTCAGGCCCCATGACCGGACCCAAAAAAAAAAAAAAAAGAAAACTGATAAGGAAATCATCCAACATTTATCTTGCATTTCCTAAATAAATTGTACCCCTAGATATCCAAATAATAAGTGAGTGTAGAAATCCTTTTCTAAAAAACACACCCCAATTTAATAAATGAAAAGGAAGTAATACAATGAGAATGTCACCATCAACATCCCTAAGGTGTTGTAAAGAAAAAAACAGATGGAGGAAAAATCTTAGAAATTAATAGACACTTGGGTTTTTTTCCTTTTGCCATTAGTAGAGCTTGAACTCAGACCCTGCAGCTCTTCTAGTTTTTGCTCATGGCTGGCACTCCACTTACATCACACCTCCAATCAGCTTTTCTACTAGTTAATTGGAGATGAGAGTCTTGTGGACTTTTCTGTTCAAGCTGGTTTTGAACCATCAAAAAGCCAGAAGGAGAGCTTTGGCTCAAATGGTAGCATGTTAGCCTTGAGAAAACAAAACACAAAAAAACAGAGACAGTGCCCAGGCCCTGAGTTCAAGTCCCAGGACCAGCCTATCAAAGATCAGGGGCAAGGCCCTTCACAACTTACCACTGCTCCTTACACATCAGATAATGGTCATCACTGAGACTCAGAACAGCCCGTCATCCAGCCTCACAGAAAGAACCCATGGATTCAGAAAGTAAGTCTCCAGAGGTTAGAAAATAAGAAAGCTGCAACCACCCTGTCAATCCCTCAAATAGCAAAGAGAATGAAACTCAGTGTTCTTGTTGAGCAAGATGAAATGTTTTAGGCAATATACAAAAGCAAGAAGCCCAAGGGCCTTGCATGAGAAGTTACCTTTTGTTCAGAGTGCAATAGTGTAAAAACTCATTAGTATCTTTTCAGTAGTATTGTATACATTCAATACGATATATTTCATATACTTACATCATTACTGCAATTTTCAAATAAATGCATGGTAGGTTTTATTTCAAATTAGAGAGACTCAGAGTTTGGTCCACTCTGTAGATTACTAAATTAATTCCAAGCTAAAATTGGGACAATCCCCGAATGACAGGAACCCATCAGTCTTATAAGCACACTAGGGCTCCCCCACTCCACCCCCACCCCCGAAAGCAATCTGGGAGGCCTGGCCTTAAGCAACACATTTCTGGAAGCTGAGACTGGGCAGAATTCTGACAAAGGGAGTTGAAACTGGAAGGAGAGAGAATTCACAGACATGAGAGTCAGTCAGGCACAGTTCCCCAAGGGAAATATCATTCATTTCAGAGGCCACCGTGACAGGGGGAAGGAGCAGTGGACCCAAAGTCAGGCCACCTGAGGTCCTGACTGCCATTTACTGGCTTTGTGACCTCAGATCAAGTCATTTAACATTTCTGAAAAACAGCCTTCCCAGAGGTATAAAAGGGCTAATAGCACCTGCCCTTCTACCTCCCAAGGCTGCAGTAAGGATCAGAGGAGCAAATAGTAACAGCTGGTGTCCACTAGAGCTTGCTATGTGCCAGGCAGTGGGCCTCTTGCTTTACGTACTTTAGCACCCTGAATTCTCCAGCAGCTCTCTCAAATAGCCTCCAGTGTTGCTTCTGTTCTGCCTTGGAAGAAACTGAGACTCGGAGGGAAGGGAGAGAAAACAGAGACAAAGATAGAGAGACAGAGCCAGAAAGAAAGAGGGGAAGGAGAACGAGAGAGAGAAAAAGCCAAGCACTGGTGGCTCACACCTGTAATCCTGTCTCAGGAGGCTGAAATCTGAGAATGGCAGTTCAAAGCCAGTTCAGTCAGCAAATCTTTTCTCCAATTAACCACCAGAAAACTGGAAGTAGAGCCATGGCTCATAGCCTTGGGCAGAACAGCTAAGAGACAGGACCCAGGCCCTGAGTTCAAGCCCCCTGACTGACAACAAAAAGGAGGAGGAGAAGGAGTGGGGGGGGGATGAAGAAGAAGAAGAAGAAGAGGAGGAGGAGGAGGAGGAGGAGGAGGAGGAGGAGGAGGAGGAGGAGGAGGAGGAGGAGGAGGAGAAGGAGGAGGAGAAGGAGGAGGAGAAGGAGAAGAAGAAGTCCACAGATCTGAATACAGAACAGCTTTTGGAAGAAATGGAACAAACAATCCTTCATTTCCTAGCCAACTCCAGCTCATTCTTCCAAATTCACATGAACACAGTTTCCTCAGGACACCTGTCAGAACCCTTCAGTCTAGGCCAGCTTCCCGAAGCGTTCTGTCCCCTTGGTAGTGGCCAAGTTTGCTGAACCTAAGGTAAGTGACTGCTTAGGATGAGGCGCAGTGCCTGGCATAGAGAGGTGCTTATTTAACATTCACTGAAGAGGACAGGTGGGTGAACAGGTGGCTAGATGGGTGGGTACACTGGTGGTGGATGGACAATCTGAAAACCCAAAGGGCAAACAAGAGGAAGACCTTATACTGGAAGCACAGGATGGAGGGAGAACACTGGGCAAATAAAAATAACAGTAAATAATTTTATTGCACCTTCTGGGAAATTTAGTTCATTTTCCCCATGCAGAGTCCACAGCAGCTTACTGAAGAGGCAGGTCCTACAATGAGGAAATTTTATCTCTCTTTAGCTGTCAATGAGAAAATGCATTTGCTGGCTCTGGCTGACTCCAAATTTTATGGTTTATTTTCAACTCATCTATTTTAAAAACTGACTTGAATTTTGCCTCCAGCTACCTATAGTCCCTCTCAATGTTCTCTCTTAAGGTCTTTATAACTTAACCCCTAAAACAATCTCAGTTCTAACTATTCTGACCTGCTATGTGTATAAAGTTTATCAAAAACACCTCACAGGATTCATCATTTCCACATTCACACTGTATTTCTAAAACAGCTTCTCACGTGAAAAGGTAGAACAAAACTCCCGTATATTGAATCAAGGATTTGAATTCACAATTCAGACAATGTGCTATTAGCAAATGACCCTATACTTTTTTTTTTTTTTTGCCTGTGTGCTGATCCTGGGGCTTAAACTCAAGACCAGGGCACTGTCCCTGAAATTTTTTTGCTCAAGGCTAGCACTCTGCCACTTGAACCATAGTTCTACTTGTGGCTTTTTTGTATATGTGTATGCTTAATTGGAGATAAAAGTCTCATGGACTTTGCTGCCTGGGCTGACTTTGAATCATGATATTCAGATCTCAGCCTCCTGAGTAGCTAGGATTACAGGCTTGAGCCACCAGTACTCAGCTTATACTTATTTTTTTTTCTGGTAATCAAATCAAATTTTCTAAGCTTTTTAAATATCTTTAAATACCTTTTTTTTTTTTTTATTTTTGGGTCCGGTTGTGGGGCCTGAACTCTGGGCCTGGGCGCTGTCCCTCAGCTCTTCAGCTCAAGGCTAGCACTCTACCACATGAGCCACAGCGCCACTTCCGGCTTTTTTCTTTTTGCTTATTGGTGCTGAGGAATCGAACCCAGGGCCTCAGGCATGCAAGGCAAGCGCTCTACCACTGAGCCATCTTCCCAGCCTAAATACCTTTTTTAATACCTTTGCCTAGTCCCTCCCTCCTGTCTCCACCCATAAATTGTATGTTCACTTTCATCAGTGTCCAAGTGAGCTCCACTGGTGCATATTTTTGTCCTTTTTCCCTGGAGCTCTGTACCCTCCAAAAGCAAAATTCTTTTTGCAGTGAAGACATATACATACAGGGATATGTATTCCCACCTGCAGGGCACTGGTGGCCTGTAACTGAGATCTGAGGATCAAAATTGGAAGCCCAGAAGTAAATACCTGAAGACTTTTATCTACAATTAACCACCTAAAACCTGGAAGTGGAACTGTGGCTAACAGTGGTAGTGCACTAGCCTTGAACAAAAAGCTCAGGGAAAACATCTAGGCCAATTTCAAGCCCCTTGACCAATAAAAAAGTTAAGAAGATGTATTCTTCTTACTCTGCGAACCACTGGTCTACATGACTATAGTAAGATTGAATGTACAAACTCAGTTTTTCTGTCTTTCCTCTGCTTTTTTTGTGCCAGTTCTGGGGCTATCATATGCTATACTAGTAACTGCAAAGAGGGAACTGTATACAAGAGTTAAAGGTTAGCCGGGCGCTGGTGGCTCACGCCTGTAAACCTAGCTACTCAGAAGGCTGAGATCTGAGGATCGCGGTTCAAAGCCAGCCCGGGCAGGAGAGACCGTGAGACTCCTATCTCCAATAAACCACCAGGAAACCGGAAGTGGCGCTGTAGCTCAAGTGGTAGAGCGCTTCCCTTGAGCTGAAGAGCTGAGGGACAGCACCCAGGCCAAGTTCAGCCCCTACAACCAACTAAAAAAACCACTTAAAATTTTAACAAAGTTCATTTAATACACTGCTTCCATCGTTTTCCCTAGAAAGACAAATTAGGACTCCTAGGAACTGAAAACTATTTGCAAAACAAGCACACAGGCTTGTTGTCCATTGCTGAAAACAAGGGATGATGTAGCTGAAGCTACAGCCAATGCCATAGCAAAAGGCTACAGCCCTGCCTTAGTCACTCTCATAATCCAATGCTGCCCTCTAGCAACCCAAGAGCGAAACAGCACTAGTAAGACACTAGTTCCAGGCACTCCAACTTTCAGTGTTAACATTTACTATGGACCATGTTGCTGAAAGGTAAGAGATAGTGAGAGACCCTCCACAATTAAAAGGGCAACATCCTTCTTAATTAAAAAATGTTCTTCCAAGAAAGATGCTGGGAACAAGCCATGGCAGTTCATGTCTGTAATACCAGAACTTGGGATGCTAATATGAGAATATTGTTGAATGTATGACCAGTCTGGACTACACTGGACCAGGTCTCATCAAGAAAAATACAAACTGGACACCTGTAATCCTAGCTACTCAGGAGACTGAGATCTGAGGATCACGATTCAAAGCCAGCCTGGGCAGGAAAGTCCGAGAGACTTTTATCTCCAATAAACCACTAAAAAACCGGAAGTGGCAGTGTGGCTCAAGTGGTAGAGCGCTTACCTTGAGTTGAAGAGCTGAGGGATAGCGCCAAAGCCCCACAACCAACAAAAAAAAAATACAATTATGGGATTAACTTTATAATCCAAAAGGAATGAAACCTTTAAGTTGGCATGAGTGGCTAATAATTAGTAGGACAAAAAAAGAACACTAAGTTTTTGTTTGGTCCTAGAGACTAAACTCAGGGCCTCTGTTTACAAAGCCTCAACCACCTTTTGCCTGGTTATTTCCAAGGTAAGATCTTTCTTTATGCCAAACCTGGCCTGTGATCCTCCCACTTGTGCTTCCCATATTTGTCACTGGAACAGGCATGCACTACTGTGCCCAGTCAGAATATCTACCCTTATTTCCATCTCCAAGTAGCTAATAGATTTGAGCCACAACAGGCAAATACCAGGTTCTCATGTGTCCCTTCACGTTAGTTAAAATGGCAAGAATTTTAGAGAATCAATCTTTTTTTTTCCATAACAACTCTCTAGGAAGAATTAAAAGCTTAAAACTTACTCCATGAGGTCTTACTATTCTCACATGAAGTCATATGACCTTCGCAGCCATTCAGAATATCTACTAGTTAATACCCTAAAATCTAGAGATCTGTGCAGAAGGGAAAATATTAATCAGGGTTAATTGGGAAGAATGAGAATTATCTGCCTACATTATTTTGGGTTAAAGATAACTGTCTCCAATTTCTCCTGTTTAGTTTAAAAGATATGCATCCAAGTTGTAGAGTAGGTGTGTATATGTGTGTGTATAGATGGAAGAGGAAAAAAAAAACATGTACTTATTGTCAAACAAAACTTGCTGTGTTTATTAAGACATGATTGCTAATAACTTAAGCAGAATTGGCCCCACAAATCATCTTTCATACGCATCCTGCAAAGTTTCTGAGCTATACTGGAACAGGCTTCCTCAGTGACTCAACTGGATCTGAGGAAAAAAAGAAGAAATTATACACCTGATTTATAGCTGTTGGTCATCACAAACATGTCCTAACATTCTAATTTTGAGACAGAATTGCTGGACTATTTCCCCTCACAACTGTGAACAACTATACTGTTCACAATTCCTCCCATCTGTATGAATTCTTTTTTCTAACTAAATCTATCCACACTCCTACAGTCTCTTCTTCAGATTCTTCATGAATCTGAAACCACTAAGACCCAGTAAACAACTATGGTGAACAGGCTAACTGCAAAGGTCTACCATTATCAAGTCAAAGATGCAGACATAAGGGAAGCACGCCCAATGTTTTAAATACTGGGCCACAAAACAAATAGCCATCCACATGCCCTACTTCACATGTAAGCCACTCAGTAATCAATCTCCCAGGAAACATCTATACAGTAAGAGGCTTAAGCTCATGCAAGCCTGTAGATTTCTATTTCTGCTAAGCCTATTCTCCTCTATGGATTAAACATGTTCAGTAATTACAATTTTGATGACAATTACTGAGTACAATATTAGAGATCTGACCTCAAAAGAACAGAGGCAGATTGTTGTGATTTGGGTAAGAAATTCCCAAGGAAGGCTCAGGTCCGGCTATACAGCTCCTGCTCTATTTCCACGCCACTCCCCTAACTGAGGATACAGCAACCTAGGAGCAGAGAAACAAAGCTGAGCTAATGTGTACCTCTGCCAAGGGACAGCACTTGTGTAACCTTACAACCTGTAGCATTTATAAAATAGAATTTTCTTACTTCAAAGACTCTTTTTAGAAGTCCGAGTAATGGTGCAACCTGAAGAGGAAAAAAAAAAAAGCTTTGTAATCACCCAAAGTATCGTCAATCTGATGATGGAATGGCAAGTAGAAAGTGGCATTTCTCCTCCCCCACGGTATAATCCCTGTTTTCACTGTATTTGATGTCGGTGTAGTTTGTGGAGGGGAAGGGAAAAAAACAAATTGTTTAAATAGGGATACAGGTGGATCCACTGCAACAATGAGGGGTGGGGGATGGGAAGGGACGGGAAGGGGAAACAAAGGAGGCAACAATGCTTGATAAGAAATGTACTCATTACCTTGCTCATGTAATTATAACCCCTCTGTAAGGTATTTTCACAATAAAAAAAAGGGGGGGGGGCATTTCTAATGACTAACCATTCTCAGTAGGCAACTGGGTTCAGATTCCTCAGTCTGACATTGTAGAGGATCATAATACCTCAGATAATAGACAAAACTATTAAGTCTACTCCAAAGCATCAAATTATGATCTAGGAAATACTAATCATCAACACTAAATAAATGTGTTGTCAACCTAGTTCACTTACTAGCACAGCTAGTAAATGCTCCATAATTGTGGAATCTACAAACTGTAAAAACCAAGAATACACAGTAACTCTTCACATTTCAAAAGCAGTTTCTACATATCTGACTTTTAAACATAAATAATACCTACCTATACATCAGGGCTTTGCCTTTCTCATTCCCTATAGCAAAATATCCACTTCTGGGAGAAAAATCCATGGTTTGGGCACGAGAAATAGTCTTCTTTTTAACAACTGGGAAGTTAGAAAATACTGTACAAGAAGGAAGATGAACCTGCAGATCATAAAAAGCCTTAAGTTACAAAAGTGGGGACTCATTTTTTTTGTATTTTATTTTTCATTTTATCTTTTTGTTGGGATGTAAAAATTCATTTCGATTGTGGCATATACATGGAAGTGTTGTTCTCTGAGTATAGCAAAGTGTTTCAAAACTAAAATTTGATTTCTAAAATACTATTAAGAAGGAAGGAGGGAAAATGCAGCATCTAGCATGGTGCCTAGAGATTCAGACACTTGCTGAACAATAAGTGAATGAATAGGCTGAAGTGGCAAATCAATGACAGTACCCATTAAAGTTCTGGCTTACTGCTCATAGTAAATACTAGAATCAAACTGAGCGTTAGTGTTCACACCTATAATCCTACCTACTCAGAAGGCTGAAATTTGAAGATTATGGGTAGAAACTAGCCAGGGCAGCAAAGTCTTTTTTTTTTTTTTTTGTCAGTTGTGAGGCCTGAACTCTGGGCCTGGGCGCTGTCCCTCAGCTCTTCAGCTCAAGGCTAGTGCTCTACCACTTGAGCCACAGCATCACTTCCGGCTTTTTCTGCTTATTTGATGCTGAGTAATCAAACCCAGGGCCTCATGCATGCAAGGCAAGCACTCTACCACTGAGCCACTTCCCAGCCCATAGGGCAGCAAAGTCTTATCTCCAATAATCTACTAAGAAAAAACTAAGTGGAGCTGTGGCTCAAGTGGTAGTGGATAGCCTCATGCAAAAATTCAGGACAAAACCTAGGCCCTGAGTTCAAGAGTTCAAGCCCCAAGACTGGCACAAGGAAAAAAAAAAAAGAGGAAACTCTAAAATCTCATCACAGGAATTGACATTTTACATTATGACGTATTTGATTTTACTGAGGCCCAAGGGGGGGGTCACACCATTTTCCAGTATCTTAAGACTTTTTATAATTTTCAACATCTGATAAACCCCTTTACCTTTGCCATCTCTTCTCAGAGAGTTGAATCATGAAAATCTGATTCAGCCACTGAAACTATATTCTGATTTAGAAAGCCAAAAGCTCCATGCAAAGCCTAGACCAAGTGTGAGATGGAGTAAGGTCAACTTCTAAGGAAAATGGACCCGTGTCTAGATAAGTGAGTGAGGTAAGTCCTCATCCAATCTGTGGATGGATAAAACCTAACAAGTTATTTTACCCCTGATTTACTGAATAAGAAATTCCGGTGGTTAGAAGGGAAAAGGAAGAATGATGAAATGAGTGACATTGAATAAAGATGAATTGTATCCATAAACTGAATGGTAACTCCTTTGTACAACTACTTAAAGTATAATTTAAAATAACAAAAAAAGAAATTCTGCAACTTTGTACTACACCCAAGATTGTAGATGTGTTCATTTGAGTTTCCTACTGATGCAACAGCTTTGTTTTATATTCACAGCTTTGTGCTGGGATAACAAAACTGTTTGGATCATTATAAGCAATTGCATTTAATGATACCAACATGGTTTCACTGAGGCTTTCTGAAGCTGTTATGCCTGGCTTCTTTCCATTAGATATTATGGTTGACTACCATTTTAAAAATGTGATTTGGCTGTTACTAATGAATTCCTTGTGTGATTTTACCACAATAAAAAAAACATAAAGGCTGTCATGATTACTGAAGCAAACTAGGCAGAACTAACTATTGTGCATCTTACAGAATATATTATGTCAACAGGATATAGATCCCATGGTTTTCTGAAACTATTTACTATCATTAAATTGACAAAAGGTTAGTATGAGCCAGGAGAAAAACAGAGATTTTAAAAGCTACCTCAAATTAGAACCTCTAATTTATCAAATGACTCACTGAACAAGGAGGCAATAAAATACAAAAGCTCTATTCTTCATATTCTTTTTTCCCCAGCGGAGTACTTTTCTTTTTTGTCGGTGGTAGAGCCTGAACTCTGAGCCTGGCCCTGTCACTCAGCTCTAGCAGCTCAAGGTTAACGCTCTACTACTTTAGTCACAGCACCACTTCTGGCTTTTTCTGCTTATGTGGTGCTGAGGAATTAAACCCAGGGCACTCTACCACTGAGCCACCTTCCCAGCCCCAGCAGAGTATTTTCTAAGGAAAATCTTACACAGAATCCCAACATATCCCATAGAGAGTATAGACACTATCCCATAGACAATGATGTATGTAATACAGGCAGAAGCTTCAGCTTCTCTTTACACTAACTGCCAAAAAAAAAAACACTCTGTCAGCAGTGCAACAAAGAGTATAGAATCAGAATTATAATTCTGTCCCTTACTAACTGGGGCTTGGAAAGTTAATACTCTAAACAACTGTTATTCAACTCAAAACTGTTCTAAAGAGTTCTTGGTGGGGCTGGGAAGGTGGCTCAGTGGTAGAGCGCTTGCCTTGCATGCTTGAGGCCCTGGGTTCGATTCCTCAGCAACACATAAGCAAAAAGAAAAAAGTCGGAAGTGGCACTGTGGGCTCAAGTGGTAGAGCGCTAGCCTTGAGCTGAAGAGCTGAGGGACAGCGCCCAGGCCCAGAGTTCAGGCCCCACAACCGGACCCAAAAATAAAAAATAAAAAAAAAATTTTAAAAAAGAGTTCTTGGTTAAGTAAACAAAATATGAAACTTTTAAGTATGTGAAGCTTTTGTTGAGTAAGCAAGATAAATATAACTATCTTTGAAAAACATAAACTGATAATACAAACATAATAGTACTATATAGTATCACTATTCTAAATTCTATGCTGTTTATCTAGAATAATTGCTAAATGAAGAAACTGGTACTCTGATGAGTAGAGAACTTCACAGAGGTAAGAGTGACATAAAATGAGCTCCAGTGTTGGGCCAAAAGGAGTTAATGTAACACTACAGCTGGTATCCTCACAAAGGCTTATTTACAAGTGTGACCCCTGGATAGTGTCTGGGAACATGGGTTGTAAATACTTCTATGCAACTTTTATGCTAACACTTGGCATTCTGGTACATGTATTTTGATAAGTATTATACTAGGCACAGGGTGCTGCCAAGAACCCAAAAAAAATCTTGAGCATTACATCTCAGATGAGCATAGGTAAATGTGTAATATAATTCACTGTCCAGAGGAATCAAACATGTCCTATGTGAACAGTAAAGGTGATTCCTGGTAGGTTGCACTAGTTCCATCCAGTCTTCACCCCATACACCTCTTCCCTTTGGTCACTTTGCTTGCATTCTTTTGCTTTAATAAATTCTCAGCAAGTGAATATGGCCATACACAGTTCTGAGTCTTTCCAGTAACTCACAAACCTGAGGTGGTCCTAAGGATTCCCGACACAGGTATTTAAGAACACTGTCTAGTTATCCGAATTGAAGTAATTTTAGGTTAAGTTATTTTGAGTTTCAATTTATTTTCAAAATCTAAGTACTGCCTCCACTCTATTAAAACAGGCATTTAAAAACCAGGTAAAGAAAAGCCATATACTGATACCCTACACCAACAATACTACTTATTCAGGAGGCTGAGACTTAGAAGTATCACAGTTCAAAGCCAGGCCAGGCAAAAAAATTCATGAGACTCCATCTCTAGTTAATCAGCAAAAAGCTGAGTTGGAAGCATGGCTTGAGTGGTAGAGTATCAGCCACGAACTAAATGAGAATGCAAGGTCAAGTTCAAGCCCTGGGACCAAAAGAAAAAAAAATAGATAAAGAAAACTGTAGAGGAATGAGGTGTTTACCCTATGTTTGTTTGTTTTCTGTTAACTGCGGAGCTTGAACTCTGGGCCTGAGCTCTGTACCTCAGCTCTTCAGCTCAAAGCTAGTGCTCTATAGCACTCTACCACTTGAGCCACAGCGGCACTTCCCGTTTTCTGGTGGTTTACTGGAGATAAGAGTGTCACAGATGTTCCTGCCTGGGCTGGCTTTGAACTGTGATCCTCAGATCTCAGCTTCCTAAGTAGGTAGGACTATAGGCATGAGCCACCAGCGCCTGCCTCCTAAGTAAATTTTTTAACATATGCTGAAAAACATTTCTGAAAGTGAGGACTACCACTTAAGAAATGTTGAGAATGGACAGCTTAGCTTTCCCAAAAGAACTGAAAACAGGAAGGTGGCTCAGTGGTAGAGTGCTTGCCTTGCATGCATGAGGCCCTGGGTTCAATTTCTCAGCACCACATAAGCAGAAAAAGACAGAAGTGATGCTGTGGCTCAAGTGCAAGCGCTAGCCTTGAACTGGAGAGCTGAAGGACAGTGTCCAGGCCCAGAGTTCAGGCCACACAACAGCCAAAAAAAAAAAAAAGAACTGAAAACAGAAAACTGGTGGTTAATTGTGCCAAAAACTACACTACTATTAATTTCTACAAGAGTGACTAGTCACGTCTAATAATAATCTACTGTTCTGAAGTCACTATTATGACTTCATTATGTTTTTTTGCTTAAATTTTGAAGTTATCAATGATAAAGGGTAAAGAAATATTACCAATCTGACAGCTTCTTTCATTTTTCTTGAGGCTATTGCCAAGATTTCTGTAGTGGGATTGAAGGTCAGAGAAGTAACACCAGTAACCAGATTCATTATAGCTTTTATTGGCTTTGGATTAGTTTCTTGGAGACAAGAATCTTGATTGTATATGTTTACCACTCCAGAACTAGAACTGCAAAGACAACAGGAAATAAAAGTATTTTAAAACAAGTAAAAGGGCTCTCACAACCTAAGTGAACACAAATGTTAATCCACAAACTGGTGTTAGGAAAAATAGCATGTTAAGGAGAACCCAGCAACTAGATGGTTCATGGCAAAACAAATTCTTATCAGTTCCACTCCAGTCTTGCAGAGCTCTTAGATAACTCAGCTTCTGTCAGCTTATGCCCACCTTTAAAATTAAAAAAAGTACAAAAAAAAAAAAAGCATAGAATCTCTATTATATTCATTCCCCTGATAAGTATCTATTAAATGCCAACTCTATGCCAGGCAGTATTTTGAGTGCTTAGGACACAATGTTGAACAAAAGAGATCAAGATCACCATTCTCACAGTCTATAATGCTTACTGCCTATCATCCTAATGTGTGAAAAGCAACTGGCTTTCCCCATTGACAGCTCCTCCTTCCTTTACTGTACCTGTAGGAATGTGCAAAGTAGTGGTGAACAGCAGTAAAAATAGGAATACTACAACCAACTGTTACAGAAATTATCTACTCCGTTTATTTAACTGTTTACTAGCAAAGAATAGTAAAAGCAAATCCTACCTAGTGATTTAATAATGTTAGTAAATCACTTATAAAATCAGTAACATATAAGAACTTTATATCAACATTTTTTGTCTCAATGTAATGTTATGAGCATTAAAAAAATAAGGCACAGGGCTGGGAAGGTGGCTCAGTGGTAGAGTGCTTGCCTTAAATGCATAAGGCCGTGGGTTCGATTCCTCAGCACCACATAATCAGAAAAAACTGGAAGTGGCACTGTGGCTCAAGTGGTAGAGGGCTAACCTTGAGTTGAAGAGCTGAGGGACAGCACCCAAGTCCAGAGTTCAGGCCTCACGACCGACCAAAAAAAATAAATAAGGCACATAATTCAGACACTGAATTAAAAGTATCTTACTATCTTAGCCCACTGTTGCTATAACAAAATATCTGAACTAGATCATATATATGTGATAGAAATTTATTTCACACATAATTTTAGAGACATAAAAGTCCAAAAATCAAGGCTCCAGCAGTCAGTCTAGTGGGGGCTGCTCTGTATTTCCAAGATGGGAGCCTCATTACTACGTCCTCCAGGGGGCCTTACCTGCCAAAAGGAACTGAACACACTCCCTCAAGTCAAGCCCTTTTCTAGGGGCTCTAACTATTGCCAACACACAAACAAAACGTTAAGAATTACTTAATGCTTTAAAGTTTTCCTATTACTTATACATATACATTTTCTCACTTGATTCAAGTAACTTTTTTTCTTTTATTTTTGCCAGTCTTGGGGCTTGGACTCAGGGCCTGGCGCTGTCCAGGAGCTCCTTTTGCTGAAGGCTAGCACTCTACCACTTGAGCCATAGCACCTCTTCTGGCTTTTTCTGTGTATGTGGTACTGAGCAATCAAACCCAGGGCTTCATGCATGCTAGGCAAGCATTCTACCACTAAGCCACATTCCCAGCCCAAATAACTACTTCTTAAATAACTCCTGAACCAAGGGTAGACAATCCACCAACAGGTTACAACTAGGGTGTTCTGTATACAAAGATTTTCCCAAACAGGAGATGGCCATTAATTAGCCAGAACAATGTCTCCTATGAACTGGGACAAGGAACTACCAGCATGTAGTGATTATGGTAGGAGCTGAAGCTGAAATACACAGAAGCAAGATGTAATGGCCTATGTCCATAATCCTAGCCACTGTGGATACACACATAAGAGAGAATGATCACAGTTTGAGGGCAGCCTAAGCAAAACATTTGCAAGACTCATCTTGGAATGGCAGCATACACCTATCACCCCAGCTATGTAGGAAATGTAAATAGAAGATATGGTCCAGGCTGGCCAAGACATAAACCTAATCAAAAATAACTAAAAGCCAGGCACCTATGTAATCCTAGTAATCCTAGCTACTGAGAAGAGGCTGAATTCTTAAAATTGTGGTTTGAAGGTAGCCTGGCAAGTCTGTGAAACTCTCAATTCCAATTAACCACTAGAAAACTGGAAGTGGCACTGTGGCTCAAAGTGGTAGAACACTAGTCTTAAGCAAAAAAGCTCTGGGACAGTGCCCAAGCCCAGAGTTCAAGCTCCACAACCAACAAAATAAATATATAAAAATAACTAAAAAAGAGCTAGAGCCTTGGCTCAAGTGGGGAAAATCTCTGCCTACCAAGTGCAAAACCATGAGTTCAATAAAAAGTATAACCCAACCAAGACATGTACAAAGGACACATTATAATTTTTTTCATGCTCCTAATACTACTATACTACTTAGAGATGCTAATCAGTGGTTTGGTAATGCATCTTATGACTAAAAATGTTTGTATAAAGTGCTAAGGATCTAGTCCACAGTAAGTATCCAATACCTCCTCTCTCAATCAACTAGGAAAGAATAAAGCCATCTTTTTCCCAATGTAATAACCACTTTCTTCAGTAATAATAAAATATTTTAGTTATATCATTTTTTTAAATATCTACAAAAATAAAAAATGCTATTTCCCAAGAACATAAGGAGATCCCACTACCAGAGTGCTAAAATTGCTATAATTATCTTTAAGATTTAAATCTGACTGGGTACTGGTAGCTCATCCTTGTATCCCTCACTACTCAGGAAGCTGAAATCTGAGAATCAATGTTCTATGACAAACTGGGCAAGAAAGTCCTTAAGACTCATCTCCAATAAGCCACTCAGAAAAAGTCAGAAAAGGTGCTATGGCTCAAATGGTAGAGCACTAGCCTTGGGCAAAAGAAGCTGAGGGACAGACCCAGGCTCTGAGTTCAAGCCCCAGAACTGCCCTCCCCCTCCCCGCCCCCCCCCCCCCGCAAAAAAAAAAAAAACCTTAAATCTGAAGTTGATTTATTCTACCTCCTCCTCAAGAAAATGAAAATAGAAAGAAAACAAGATGAGACCAAATGGGTATTTTAAATATAGGGAAATACACAATGATTTAAGGGTAATTTATTATTTTCTTTGCTAAATATCTGGAAAACATTTATTAACATGGCATTATTAAATTAAAATATAAATTAAGTTATATGAATATGTAATTTTTATAAGTAGACATATTAAATGCTGCATCAAGACAAAGCAAAAGGCTCACCTGGGTTTACCAGAATTGTTCATACACAAACTTTCTCACTGGCACAATGATTTAGGTGTCATGAACCTCTACTCACCCACAAGCAATATACTGTCCATTCCTTGATGTGGCAATGCTTAATGCACATAAATTGCCTTCATCAACAAATCTGTTAAGGCACCTCCTAGAGTTCACATCCCAAATATAAACTTCACCATCCCCTGAAGAAAAGATCCAAAGAAAAGCTTGGTTAATTTTGCTTTAAACCTGAAAGTCAAGTGAATTGACCATGTTTATAGGCCTAGTTAATATCATGGACTACAAAAAATAATACTCCTGCTTCTAGAAAATGGACTACAAACATTTACTATAATGCTGAGGATCGAATCCAAGTCCTTGAACATGCTAGACAAACATTCTAATCGTGAGATACATCCCCAGCCCCTACAAAAATTTCCTGTGAACTTACACAGTTTAAAAAGTCCATCCAAAGATTACAGTTTAAAAAGTCCATCCAAAGAAAGGACTTTACTTTTTTCTCTTTTTGTTGGTTGAGGGACTTGAATTCCTCCCTGAGCTCTTTTGATCAAGGCTAGCACTCTACCACTTTGAGCCACAGATCCACTTCTTGTTTTCTGGTGGTTAATTGGAGGTAAAAGTCTCAAACTTTCCTACCCAGGCTACCTTTGAACCATAAGCCTTAGATCACAGTCTCCTGAGTAGCTAGGATTACAGGCACAAGCTGGGCTAATAGAAAGGATTTTTCACTTAAAACAACAACAAAAAAACATGATCCTCAGATCTAGGAAGAACTGATCCAGACACAAATAATTTACCATTTAACTTAGAAGATATATTCACTTTTTTAATCTTTCCAGGTCATTTCAATAACAAGGAATGCTACTAGTGATAAGCATAAATAATTTAGAGAAAGGAGAATTATGTGGGCAAGATAAAGATATTAAGCTAGGTGTCAGTGGCTCACACCCGTAATCTTAGCTATTCAAAGCCAGCCCAGATAGCAAAGTCCATGAGACTCTCACTTCTAATTAACCAAAAGAACACTAGTCTTGAGCAAAGAAACTCACAACAGTGCTCAGGCCCTGAGTTCAAGACCCAAGACGTGCGCACGTTCACACACACATGCACACAAACATGCACGCACACAGGATATCAAATACGAAAAGACCACAAATATTTATATGTAAGCAAAGACCATCTGTGAAAATCAGTCCTCATTTCATTTTTTTCTCTCATCCAGTTGATTCTGACAACCCTCCTCCCTAATCCATTATCCACAGCTGTGATAACCGTACAGCCACCTCAAAAATGGCTCCTCGTTCCCTACTTATCTCTTCCTTTTCTGTAAATACTGTTCCAAAGTTCACCCTTCTGTATATGTTCCCTTATTCCCCACTTTAATGAGCTCTGAGCCAATTTCAGTTCCAACTACTTCCTTGACAAATCAACTTCCTCAGGCTGGGCAAAGAATAAAGGTTAAGCAGCAGTGAACATGCTAACACTGCATGTTGAAGGTGGCTAGTTCTTCAATATTACTATTTGTAAATGAGGAGGAAAATGTTATTGTAAAAAAGTTAGCCGGTGGCTCACGCTTGTAATCCTAGCTACTCAGGAGGCTGAGATCTGAGGATCACGGTTCAAAGCCAGCCCGGGCAGGAAAGTCTGTGAGACTCTTATCTCCAATAAACTACTAGAAAACCGGAAGTGGTGAAGTAGTGCTGTGGCTCTAGCGGTAGAGCGCTCGCCTTGAGCTGAAGAGCGCAGGAACAGTGCCCAGGCCCAGAGTTCAAGCCCCACGACCGACCAAAAAAAAAAGTTAGTTATAAAAAGTTAGTTATAAAGTGAAATCTCATCTTCTAAGGAAACTTAAAAAAAAAAAAAAAAAAAAAACCAAGTCATTTTTAATTAAATTTGACACAAGACACCCAAACTTCTGCTTCTCTTTTCATTAACTTACCAGAAGAAGTATATATTTTCTTACTATCTGAAGAGAAAGTGCATGCTGATACTCTTCCATTAATCTTCATGCTACCAATCAGCTCCTTGGTCTAAAATAATACATATTATTTACCAAATGTTAGTGAACTGTTCTCTAGTTTCTAGAAGTTAATTTTAAATCTTTTTCTGACCATCAAGATTTTCTACCAACTGCCCACAATTACTCCGCTAAGTACCTCTACTATGAAGATTCAAGGGTACACAGTTAGGGTTCAAGATTGTCTTTAATCCTGATATACTAATATCTAACTCAAAAGGAACAAGAGAACAACTAATAATGCTTTACCTTCATTGACAGTAAATGAGAATATCCAGCAATACCATTTATGAGCAAGAATGATCCATCTGGGGAGATTTCAAAACGTCTCACTACTTTCTCTTTCAAACCTATTAAAGGAGATGAATCAATTAAAATAAGGTTAACGTAAGTTTCAATAAAGTTATCACCTTCTTACAACTGAGTTTACCTTTTAAAATGTCACAATGTTATGAGTGAGCAAAATCCTAAGGATCACCAAAAAGGACCCAAACAAAATGCTTGGTAAAACTGTCGTAGTTAACATTCACCATTTTAATTGTAAAGCACAGATTCAGTTCTTCAGATAGTAAATATATCAATTTTCCAAATGTAAGTAGTAATGCACTATAAGAATAAACGATAAACGCATCAGAAATACTTCAGAATTGTAATTGCAACCTTGAGACTCCCAGCTAAATTCATATGCACATTAATGTCTAAGAAACCCAGGCTCAAAGCACAATTAGATAAACGAAGAACCTACTAAGAAAGGATCATGAAAGGTATTAGAGAACACAGTGAAGAGTGCAAATAATAAAGATAAGCACCATAAATGTTTAAGTTGGCCTTATTCAGTCAATGGCAAGCAGAAATATGGCTGTAAAAAGCTACCCTTGTCCTTTTAGAGACACGTGCATTGTAACAAAACCGCCAGTGAGCTGTGGCTTGTGCCAACACTACCTCCCAGATTTATGATAATAACTCAGCCAACCTCATTACAATGGCATTGGTCCCCAAAAGAATCATGAATGAAGTGTCACTATATTTTGTGGTAACAGTAGAAGAATACAAAAGAATGGGTAAGGTTGAGAGCAAATAAATCTTTACTGATAAAAATAGTTTATTTTTTACATTATTTTACTCTTTATAAACAAAAAAAAAAGACACAAAGCCAGGCACCAACCAGTGGCTCATGCCTGTAATCCAAGCTACTCGGGAGGCTGAGATTTGAGGAGCATGGCTCGAAGCCAGTCTGGGCAGAAAAGTCTGAGATTCTCTTTTTTTTTGGGTCCAGTCGTGGGGCCTGAACTCTGGGCCTGGGCACTGTCCCTCAGCTCTTCAGCTCAAGGCTAGCGCTCTACCACTTGAGCTACAGCACCACTTCCGGCTTTTTTCTTTTTGCTTATGTGGTGCTGAGGAATCAAACCCAGGGCCTCATGCTTGCAAGGCAAGCACTCTACCACTGAGCCACCTTCCCAGCCCGTCTGTGAGATTCTTATCTCCAATAAACTACTAGAAAAAGCTGAAAGTGGTGCTGTGGCTCAAGTGGTAGAGTGCTAGCCTTAACCACAAAGAGGCTCAGAGACAGCGCCCAAGCCCTGAGTTCAAGCCCTAGGACTGGGAAAAGAAAGACACAAATACCTTGAAGTATAAATAAAAGTTACAATAAACCACAGAAACAGATGATGTAATTCCTATCTATCAACGAAGTGAAGCATATGTCCAGAAGCTACAAGCCAGGTACATCTAACTCTCTCAGTTGCTAACTTTACAACCAAGAATCTGCAACTGCATTCTAGGGTGATATATTTGTAAATTATGATCATGCTGTAAATGCTTAAGAAAAAAGGCCAGTTCGCAAGGCGCCGGTGGCTCAAGCCTGTAATCCTAGCTACTCAAGAGGATGAGATCTGAGGATCTCGGTTCAAAGCCAGCCCGGGCAGGAGAGACCGTGAGACTCCTATCTCCAATAAACCACCAGAAAACCGGTAGTGGCGCTGTAGCTCAAGTGGTAGAGCGCTAGCCTTGAGCTCAAAAGCTGAGAGACAGCGCTCAGGCCGAGTTCAAGCCCCATGACCGACCAAAAAAAAAAAGAAAAGAAAAAGAAAAGAAAAAAGGTCATTTTTTATTACCTTCATTTAAATACATTAGCTCAATAAAATGACATTTTTCCAAATGTTGTAACTAACACTCTTAAGATTCCTCTGAGGTGAAAAAGTGGTCATAATTATTGTTAAAATGAACTCAGCTTAGTGGGGTAGGGGGAACTGGTTGGAAGCTCAACAGAAATCTTACCTCTCACTTGATGCACAGGAACTAACTTTCCAGCTAGCATATCATAGACATAAAGAACTTTGCTGTGAACACTTGTGGCTAAAACCTCTTCTCCATTTGCAGTAAAACAAGCCTTATAGATTGGAAACCTATCCAAATAGATGCTCTGGATTTTAGGATTTGTTTTGCCATCAACCTGTAAGAAAGTACAAAATGTTGCTCTTGGTTTTTTGTCCATAGACTCTATATGCTGGCAGTGAAACTATCACATTACAAGCCTTCCCTTACAAAGCATACCTGAAAGAGTGAAATAGAATTATCTAACCCAGCAACCATCACCACCTGAGCACAAGGGTGGAACTGAACTGAAGAAATCCGAGCAGTGGTAGGCCGTTCAGCATTGGCATGCTGGCAGTTCTTCATCTGTAGAATAATAAAGCAAAAATTTTATCAACTCAAATAATGTAGTGTAGAGAAACAAGCATTATGATTACAATAGAAAAGAACTGAATGGTAGCCAAAAGCTACAACTCTGGCACCAACTACAAGTCTCTTCTTTACAAGTATCCATGTTTACCACCTCTCCAATTACGGGATTAATAATCATTAAGACAGATCCTTTTGTTAAGGCACAAATATGAAATGCTCCCCCAGAGACTCATGTGTCCCCAGTGGTAGTGTTGAAAACTGTAGGATATGGGGCCTCGATGAAGGAAGTAAGGCACTGAGAACATGGCCCTGGGACTAAAGTTTGCCCTGGTTTTCCTCTTTCCTTTTCTCCTTTCTGGCTACTATGACATGATCGACTTTACTCCATGTTCTCCAAAGTATATGAGAGTCCATCTCTGGTTTGTCAACAAAAAGCAAGGCTGAAGTCAGGCACCAGTGGCTCACGCCTATAATCCTTAGCTACTCAGGAGGCTAAGATCTGAGGACCAAGGTTCAAAGCCAGCCCAAGTGGCAAAGTCCATGAGACTCTTATCTCCAATTAACCACCAGAAAATCGGAGGTGGCACTGTGAGACAAGTGGAAGAGCATTCGCCTTGAGCTGAAGAGCTGAGGGCATCACCCAGGCCCAGCATTCAAGCCCCACGACCAACAAAAATAAGTAAATAAATAAATAAAGCAAGGCTGGTAATGGTGCTGTGGCTCAAGTGGTAGAGCGCTCCCCTTGAGCTGAAAACCTCAGGCCCAGAGTTCAAGCCCCATGACTGACCAAAAAAAAAAAATGTTGTTTCTTTATGGCTGAGAATGTGGCTTAGTGGTAGAGTGCCCTGGGTTCATTTCCTCAGTACCACATAAACAGAAAAAGCTAGAAGTGGCACTGTGGTTCAAGTGGTAGAATACTAGCCTTGAGCAAAAGAAGCTCAGGGACAGTGCCCAGGCCCAGAGTTCAAGCCCAAAGACTGGCAAAAACAACAACAACAAAAAATAAAAAGAAAGCAAGGCTGGACACATAGTTCAAATGGTAGAGTGCCAGCCATGAGTAAGCCAGCCAAGAAGGCATGAGGGAAGCATAATGTATACATTTGTTTGGAACCAGTGATTTATGTTAACTACATTTTCAATGGAGGTGAGTTCACTCTGTGAAGAACTGAATGAGCTGTGCTCTCTGTCTCTTAGTAACTTAGCAAAATCTAAAACATGCCATTTTATAGTGCGGGGGAAAAAAAGCTGTTAATTTGAGATATGTAATTGAAGCACTTTACTCTGTAGGCACTTAAATACCACAATAAATAGCAGAAGTTAAAATGTAAATAGCATAAGCCACTTCATGCCTATAATCCTACTCAGGAGGCTGAGATCTAAGGATTGAGGTTCAAAGCCAGCCCAGGAAGGAAAGTCCATGAGACTCTTATCTCCAATTAACCACCAGAAAACTGGAAGCACTGTGGCTCAAGTGGTAGAGCACTAGCCTTGAGCTGAAGAGCTCAGGGACAGTTCCCAGGCCCAGAGTTCAAGCCCCATGATTGCCCCCCCTACCCCCCCAAAAAGTATTATCTAAAGTGGTACTTGAACAGAGACCAAGCTGGCCACTAGCAACACTTAATGGACAGACTGGAGGAAAAACATGGACAAAAGTTCACAGGTAAAAAAATAACCCAGCCTGTTTTAAGGAAAATAAAAGATTTGCATGGCTCTAGCAGAGAACAAAGAAAAGGAGATGTGGGCAAAAGCTAGATCAATCAAGGCAGTGTAGACTATGATAGGAATTCACAGGGTTCCAAAAGGCAATGAAAAGTGGCATGGTCAACACTTGGCTACTGTATGAAAAATGATTTAGAAGGAGGCAAAGTGTTAAATATAGAGGCCAGTCACAAAACAACTACATGGGCCAAGGAGATGACAGCAATATGGTGAGGATGCTACCAAGGGAAATGCAAAGAGATATGCAAAAGGAGAAACTAAGTATGATTCAGGTTTTACTTTTTGATCTTTTTTTTTTTTTTGCAAAAACAGAAGCAAAAAGAAAAAAAAAACTAACAAATATTTACCGAAGTAAAAAGCACAATTAATCTTACACATATCAGAAACCCATACATACTGTGAAGCTGAATAGATCTCAAAAATAATTGATAAGTCTCAACTTCACCAACTCTCACCTTCAAGATTCCTCTTGGAAGAGAAGTTGATGTGGATATGAAATTCCCAGTCCTCTGCAACAGATCATCTTCATCTTCTTCACTTTCATCTAAGTCAGGGAAAACCATAAAGCTAACTTTAGAATAACAGTCTTTTACCTTATCTCAAACTACTCTATTTCCAACTGCAATTCCCCTCCTGGCCTTCTAAACTCAACCACCTTTTTAAAGTTCCACCTGGTAAAAGCAAAACAGCAGAACACATTTTAAAGGAAAAGACAATGATGACTTAGCATTTAGCATACATAGTTAAAAATCAAAGCTTGACTCAAATAGAAGATTAACACACAGATGGTGACTAAAGATGAAGTGAAACATGCAAGTTTAAATAAAGCCAGCAATTTCATTTAAAAAGAGCAACTCATAATTATGTCAAAATTAGCAATGGGAAGAACAGCAGAGCTAGCTTAACACCATAAATGCAAAAGAACTAAGAGTAAGAGATCCGTTGACTAAAAGATCACAGTCAGCAAAATGTATAACCTAACTTCAGAAAGCTAACAAGGCTTCTTGTCCCCTAGACATGACTGAAAACAGTACAAGAAACAGCTGAGAAGTTGAACAGACTTCTTTAAACCCTCATGGAGCTAAGAAGGCTACAACTAGCACCACCAAGCCCTCTAAGCTTCTTGACAGAGGTCTGGTAAACTACCAGGCTTTCAATCAAGGCCACAAATGCTACAAGTAGGATTATAGGTAAAGTAAAAAAAAAAAAAAAAAAAGCTTCAAGAACTGAAATCTGGCTTTAAACCTTCACAACTCCTCACTGGAATAAGATGCTCTGAGATTACTAGTATTCCCTACCCAGTCACACAAACTATTATCCTACCTCTAATTAACTTTTCATATGCAATGTTCAGCACTCAGTGAAATATAGTAAGGCCAATATTAGTATTATAATTTGACTGAAAAACCAAAGAAAAAAATGCACAGGTTTCAAAATAATAAAGAGCCATCAAACTTTTTGGGGAGGGAGATTGAAAAATTAGGGGTAGAAAATCCATTTTTTTTTTTTTTTTGCCCAGAGTCACTTGGACATGTGTAAATTCATATGTGGGCCATACAAAATTATCAATGCAAGCAGACAATCATGGGCAGCTGACAAGAAGTATATGTCTATCCCATCAGGTACCAAATTCATGGGCATCATCTGTCCACCAGGCAGCTATTCCTCATCTCTGCCTATACTTCCCTCTAAGAAACAACAGACTTCAAAATCTGAGCATCAGCAAAAACAAAACAAAAAAGGCCTCTTGAAATACTAGATTTTAAGGAGCATAAGAAAACTCAAATAATAACAGAGTAAGTAAAGAGACTAACAAGTCATCAACTCACCATCTGAAGATGTTTTCTGCTTACTAGTCTCTGCCCATGCAGGTACTCCTCCCATAGCATGCTGAAATCTAAACAAAATATTGAGAAACAAAACAATGCTGTGGTAATCTTCATGTTCATAGATGTGGATATATAAAATATATAAGCATCCTTGAGAGTATGTATAGAATTTCTACCAGTCACTACCTTTAAGAACAAAAGTTCTCTTATTCATATAGAGCCTATGTTGAGAACTTTCATGAACCTCTGCTCACCTAAAGTAATCTTGGCTATAGAACATCTAGACACAAATCTGTTGTTAAATTTATGTCTAGATATTTGTCTTATTTGCTCAGAGAAACACAAATGTTCAAGACTAAGTAAAGAAGTCTCTTTGTGGTTACAAACTAATGCCAGAGTACATGAAATTTGTAATAGATTAGTGAGAATAAACAAAGCTTCATCATGTATCATTTAAATAGGTGCTTTCCACCTGAAAAAACAAGCGTTAACAGTTGTGCTAAAAGTAGCTAGAAGAGATCAGAGAGTCATTTTTAATTCTTTAACACAGAAGTACAAACTAACCAGGTACCAGTGGCTCCTATCTATAATCCTAGCTACTCAAATGGCTGCCATCTGAGGACAGAGGTTCAAAGAAGTTCCAAGCCAGTTCAAGAAGAGTCTGTGAAACTCAATTTAAATTAACCTTCAAAAATGCCAACCATAGGCAAGTCTCAATGATAGAGAGCAACAGCCTTGTATAACAAAGATCAGTGAGAGCATGAGGCTGAATTCAAGCCCAAATAATATTAAAAAAAATTAAAAACCCTCCAAACACAGCCACTAGCTATAAACTACTAGAAAAATGGACAAAACATATGAAACTACTTTCAGAAATTGGACAACAGGCATTAGTGTACTGAGCACTACAATCCCCAGAAAATTTCCCAACAGTATTAATGCCTGTTCACACTATGTCCATTTGTTTTGTTTTTTTCTTTTTAATTTTCCTGAACAAAACAGCTCTGGGAGAGTTCAAGCTTGGGGGTTGGAGGTGGGAACTAAAAATGTAATCAAAAATGATGCTATGCTGCTATAGCCAAAGACAAAACAAAGGTAAACTACTGGATATAAGCCAGTAAAAAGTGATACTTACTCTTCTTTGAGTCTCTTTTGAAGCTTATCTTTTGAGAGTTTAGTTTCTGTGGCATTTTTCATCATATCTTTCCGAAATCGATTTTTCTTCATGTCAACCCTGAAAAATAACAGCAAAATTTAAGTAAGTGGTTCACACCTGTAATCCTAGCTACTCAGGAGGCTAAGATTTGAGGATTGCAGTTCAAAGCCAGCCCAGGCAGGAAAGTCTATAACACTCTTATCTCCAATTAACCACCAGAAAACTGGAAGTGGCGCTGTGGTACAATGCCTGCCTTCAGCTGAAGAGCTATGGGGCAGTGCCCAGTCCCAGAGTTCAAGCCCCACAACTGACAGAAAAAAAAAAAGTTAAGCAATTTTAAAGTCATCATAAATTGATAGTCCCTTTAGTATTTTCCAAAGCATTTAATGGAACAATATTGATTATGACTGTAAGATATGGTGGTTGATGGTGTAGCTCAAGTGGTACAGTGCCTGCCAGGCCGTAAGTTCAAAACCTCAGTATCATGTAAAACATAAAAAGATTATAAGATGTGGAATATCTCATATGCACACTCTCTATTCTTTTTCTTTTGGTTCTCTGGTATTCCAAATCATAGTTACTGTCTAGAAAGCTAATATTTCACAACACTCATCATAACTTACCTAGAAATATTCTTCAAAATAAACCCCAAGTAAGAATAAGAGCTCAATACACAAAAAGCAAACTTTAAAATAACTATAAAGAAAAAATTTGCACAAAGGTTGTCTCTTTATGATAAAGGACATTTCCCAGTTATAAATTATAAGTTATCACAGATCATAAAAAAAAATATTCCAGGCACTGATGACTCACACCTGTAACCCTAGCTACACAGGAAGCTGAGATCTAAGGATCGCAGTTCAAAGCCAGCCCAGGCAGTAAAGTCCATGAGACTATTATCGCCAATAAAGTACTCAGAAAAGACCAGAAGAGACTCAGGGACAGTGCACAGGTTCTGAGTTCAAGCCCCAGAACCAACAAAGATAATAAACATTTTAAAGAAAAACAGTAAGTTGGGTGATAGTGGCTCGTGCCTGTATTTCTTTCTACTTAGGAGGCTGAGATCTGGGGATCAAGGTTTGAAGTCAGCCCAGGCAAAAATGTCTGTGTAACTCTTTTTTTTTTTTTTTTTTTTGGGTCCAGTCGTGGGGCCTGAGCTCTGGGCCTGGGAGCTGTCCCTTAGCTCTTCAGCTCAAGGCTAGCACTCTACCACTTGAGCCACAGTGCCACTTCCGGCTTTTTTCTTTTTGCTTATGTGGTGCTGAGGAATCCAACCCAGGGCCTCAGACATGCAAGGCAAGCGCTCTACCACTGAGCCACCTTCCCAGCCCAGTCTATGTAATTCTTATCCCCAATTAACCACCAAGAAGCTAGAATGCAGCTTAAGTGCCAGAATGCCAGCCTTCAATGAAAAAAGCTAAGGAAGAGTAGCCTGGTGATGAGTTCAAGCATCATTACTGAGGCAAACAGACAAACAAGAACCAAAAGGATGAGGAAGTTTCAAAGATTAGACTATCTTTTTTTTCTCTTTGTCAGTCCTGGGGCTTTAACTCTGGGCCTGGGTGCTGTCCCTTACTTAGCTCTTCAGCCCAAGGCTAGCGCTGTACCACTTCAGCCACAGCGCCAATTCCAGTTTTCTCGTGGTTAATTGGAGTTAAGAGTCTCAGGGATGTTTCTGCCTGAGCTGGCTTTGAACAGAGATCCTCAGATCTCAGCTAGGGTTACAGGCGTGAACCACAGGCTGCATTCAGAGAGATCAGACTATCTTAAGGACTGAACTGGACACTTTCCAAGAAGGTAAACTGGTATGCAATCTAGCAGTATTTATCAGGAACCTTAAAAGATATCTGTGCTATATAATCAATTAATTCTATCCACAAAGAATCTTAAGGAATAAGAAAAAAATGTTTATGGAAGTGGCACTGTGGCTCAAATGGTAGAACACTCACCTTGAGTGCCCAGGCCCAGAGTTCAAGCCCCACAACTGAAAAAAAAAAAAAAAAAAAGAACAGCTGCTCAGGAGGCTGAGATCTGAGAATCGCAGCTCAAAACCAGCCAGGTTAAGAGAGTCCATGAGACTCTTATCTCCAATAAACCACCAGAAAACCAGAAGTGGCACTGTGGCTCAAGTGGTAGAGCACTAGCCTTGAGCTTAAGAGCTCAGGGACAGCACCCAGGCCCAGAATTCAAGCCCCACGACCAACCAAAAAAATAAAAATGTTTATTTTTGAAGATATTTACCTCAGTACTAATGTAATACAAAATATTTATCCAAAAACAGCTACATAAATTATGATTGATTCATTCAAGGGCTACAATAACCATTTAAAATTGCATATAGTTTTTTTTTTACATGAGATGCTTACAAAGTAACTTCAGGCAGAATGTCAAAATATCAAGTATACAGTACACACTGTATACTGTGAAATTACATCTGTGTGTGCAAGTTTTCTTTTAAGCCTTCAGCTTCAAGCATCATATACTAGAAATTTTATGTGCACCATCTTAACCCCAACAGCCTGTTACTATTATTTATGCTGATTTTGCAAATTAAAAAAAGGTGGATTTTCAAGCTTGTCCATGCTGTTTGGAACTGGTCAATTAACAAAAAAAAGGCAAGCTCAGCACCAAGACCAAACTATGTCCTCTTAAGAGCTAGTGTACGTCGTACAGAAAAGACCAGATGGGCCAAATGCATGGTTCAGTGGTAGAATGCCACTCTAGCAAACCCAGATAGGGAGAAACCTATATCAAAGGTTAACAGAAGTTCTCCCTCAGCATGGAATGATGAACAACCTTTTCAATAATCATACCTTTTTAAAATATGAGTAATTTTCACCACTTGCTGCAATTTCTCATGCGTGATTTCTAAGTTTCATTTCATTGATGGAATCAGTTCATGGGAAAATGACTATATAAATTCTAGAAGGAACAAACAACTTACATTTCTTCATCTTCATCTTCTTCATCCACCCAAACTGGTTTCTTCTGGGGGGGAAAATTATCATGTGCTTCATTCTCCCCTTCAGAATCATCCAAGGTTCCACCATGTTGAGTCTACAGAAAAACAAAACACATTCAAGCTCTGAGTTTTTCTTTTTTTTTTGGGGGGGGGGGGGGGGAGTCCAGTCGTGGGGCCTGAACTCTGGGCCTGGGCACTGTCCCTCAGCTCTTCAGCTCAAGGCTAGCACTCTACCACTTGAGCTACAGCGCCACTTCCGGTTTTCTGGTGGAGCTAGGAGTCTCACGGTCTCTCCTGCCCGGGCTGGCTTTGAACCGCCATCCTCAGGTCTCAGTCTCCTGAGTAGCTAGGATTACAGGCGTGAGCCACCAGCACCCGGCTTCCTACCTCATATTCTTAGGTACATCTCTTTTCCATTGTTCTTGACTGTGGTTGGCCCCCATATCCTTGAAATTTTATACCAAAATATGTAATCTAAATCCAAACCATAGAACCCCGATAAAGTGATCTGGGGCTTCCCCCAACCCACATGACAGTAATGTCCTATAGCTGTTTTAAGCTCCTTCAAATACCATCGGCACAGTCCCAGTTGCACATTTTTCCAGTCCTTCTCCCAACTACACACAAAGAAGGTTATAGACATCAGCAGATACCTGCTAAATGTGTATTAATTTAGCAGAGGGAGGCAGTAATTCTGCCAGACTGTCCTTGGCCATTCAATCTACAAACTTCACACACCTCCCCTACACAAACTATTTCCCTTTCCTAAAAGTTTTACTTTGTTCTCTCAGCACTTGCCACCACTTTTATCTGCTTTACCTTGCATCTAGATCATTACTGGTTACAAAAGCTCCAAGAGAGCAGGGAGATTTTTTGTCGTTGTTGTTAGTTATGTCCATTGCTGGGTCTCTTCCAACGCCTAGAATCTCTACGTTGGTGCAAAAGCCAGATACAGAATAAAGCGAATGACAGAGAGCAAAAATTTAATTTTAATCGCGCCGGGTATTGCCCGTTGTCAGGAAGCGTTGAGTTTTGGCATCCAGAAGCTTGAGAATACGTACCAAAAGACATACAATTCTCAAAAAATGACGTGTATATATATATATGGGTGTGTGTATACATATATACGTATATATATATATATATATCGTGATCACGCTGGGGACGGGAGGGGGAGGTTTAAGATGGTCAAAATGCAGATTCCCAGGCCGGAACTCGGGGAAGCTCGGGCGAAGAACGGCGGTAGGTGATCCACCCCACGACTGCCCGGAGTTCGCTCGGAAGATAACGGAGCTGACTGTCAAAGGCGCTCTCCGCCGGAATTTTCCAAACACAAACGAATGAAGTATGCTGCGGAGCGCCTGCAGCGGTACTACCAGCAGCTCGGGCCGCTCGGGGGAGGGGGGAAAGCGCGGTCCGCACCCGCCCAAACCCGCACCCGGCGCCGCAGGCGGAGTGCGCGCGGCGGAACCCCCACCCCCGGCGTCCGCCTTCCGGCCTCCCCCCACCCCCTACACACACCTGTGCGCTCCCCTACACACGCGCACACACGCGCACACACACCTGAGCGCCCGCCGCCGCCGCCGCCGCCGGGCAGCCAGGCTCCGCCCCCGGGGCCTCACCGCCCACCGCGCGCCCCGCCGGAACGCGCCCGGCCGCGCCGAGGCCCCCCTCACCTGCGAGCCCCGCAGACGCCGCAGCAGCGCGCCCTCGTCTTCCTCCACGTCGCCGAAGACCAGCTCCTCCAGGCACCGCTCCTCGGCCGGTATGTCCTCCTCTAAAGTCTGGCGGTTCCGCTGGCGGAGCCGGCGCTCTGCCTCGGCCGCCGCCGCCGCCGCCTCGAGGGCGGTCGCCGAGCTCGACTGGGCCGGAGGTGTCCGCTGGGATGAAGAAGGGGCAGCCTTCCGGGGCAACCCGCCCCTATCCAGTCTGGCTCTCCCATCTGGCTTTCTTTGAGTCTTCCGGTCAAGCCTGGTGCCGGCTCTCCGGTCCGGTTTCGTACGGTTTCTCCGTTCGGGCGGCATCGCTGGGTTGGAGAAGAAACGCAGGCGCACACGTGGAGTCCCCGCCGCGCATGCGCGGAGGCGTCACGCCTGCCGCAGCCACCGCTGCGGCCGCCGAAACCCTGAGGGACCGGAAGAAGCCTGCGCAGCCTCTCACGTGACTGATACTCCCCACCCCACCTCACCCCCGCCTCCCTCCTGCGTCACTCCCACTCCGGCCGGCAGCCCCGCCCCGTGTGGGAGTTCCTCCGGGAGAGCCTATCTTCCCGAGTGTAGGGGGAAGCGGCGTGACTTGGGAGTGGAAAATTTTTCCGAGGCAACTCAGTGTTGAAAGAAGCGCAAGAACGACCGAGGACTGACGAGAGGAGACCGAAAGGAACTCGTCTGCTTGCTCCTGACTTAATAACCACCGGGCCTGGCACCAGCTCTCCTTACCTCTCCCTTCCTTCGCCTTGGTACGGCCCGTAGAGTACGGCGCCTGCCGAGGGTCCCACGCTGGAGAAGCGAGAGGAGGGTATGTGGGGAAGTGGGCCAATCGGGGCGCGGGTCACGGCGCAGGCGCGCTGCGGAGGGAGGGCTATGCTAATGTTGTTGATATCCTGGGGCCACCCGAGTTGAAGGGGGGGAAATCCGGGGGCTGCCGCAACCGCCACCGGTCTGGGCCCAACCGGGGCTCCCCCCCCCCTTGCCCTGTAGTCGCCGCAGTTCCCGGGGAGAGGTGACTGGTGTCCCCCGCTCTGGGAGGGGGCGCCGCGGGCTCGGGGCGCACGGACAACCCCTACCCATGAGGCCCTGATGGAAAACACAAAGGATCTGGTGAGAGCCGAGCGCGGCAGCCGCTTTGTGTGCCAGGTTGCGTGGGGGGGGGACGCCTGCAGCTCCCCGACCCCCGGAACCACCCCCGCAGCTCCCTGACCCCCCAGCTCCCAGGCCTGCTTCTCCCTCCCACGCCCCCCTCCACCTCCGGAGCACCCCTCCCCCTGCCGGCCGTTAAACGTTCCGGGGTTCCCCTCCCCCTCGGTCCCACACTCGCCGGGGTTCTTTCTCTCCACACTCGGAGGGTGTGTGTTGGGGGGGGTGGGTTGGAAGAAAACAAATGGAGAAGAAAGTTGTTTCTTTTCCTCTCTCCCCTCCCCGCCCCCGCTCTGCCCGAGGAGAAAGGTTGAATCGGTGACTTTTCCTTTTTTAGCCGCCGAGGGTGGGAGCGTGGCGTCCCGGCGTCCCGGGGGCGGGCGGGGGGGCGCCGTCTGGGGGGGAGGCTGGGGGGGGGAGGCTGCGGCCGGGTTGGGGGGCGGGGGGCGCCGCGCCGCGCCAGACGTTTGCACGTGGAGGTGGAAATACGGAAGGGGGCGGGGTGGGCACGTGGGGGAGGGAGGGCCGCTGGTTCGCACGGGTTTCCACGTCGGTGGGCCGCCCCAGGACCGTGGCGTGGTCGTTGGTGAAAGACCAATCCTGACGTTTCAGAGTCGGACGAGACACTAGAGGTCACCCAAAGCGGCCGCCCCCCCCCCTCCCTCCCTCTGCAGCTCCTGACAAGTGGTAGGTAGCGCGGCCTCTCCCCTTCCACCTTCACCCCCGACCACCCCCACCCCCCCTCCGCCCAGCCCGGCGCTCGCTGCTGGGCAGGAAAGCCCCTTCCGTGTTCCCGTAGGCTGTGAAGTGTCGTTTGCCTCCCCTCATTAGACCCTGGAGAGTCTTCATTCAAGTCCTGGTTAAGTTGCTCCTGGTTGTTTATTTTTCTTTCTTTCTTTTTTACTTCTCAGTGTTTTTTTTTTCTCACATCCTCTTCACCCACCCACTGCTCATTGGCCTATATTTTGTGTGCCAGGAAAGAACAGCAGGGAAGTGGAGGAAGGGGGGGGTGGAACTTTGAGAGAAACTTTTTTTTCCTCCTCTCTCTTTTTCTGGGGCTGGACAATTTCAAGTGTTCCAGCTTACACGGGTGAAAATGGTTTGATACTGCTCTCTTCAGCCAGATACTGGGGAAATTCGAGGGTGGCCCTTTTCTCCCCCCCCCCCCCTCTCTCTCTCTCTCTCTCTCTCTGTCTCTCTCTCTCTCTCTCTCTCTCTCTCTCTCTCTCTCTCTCGCTCGCTCGTGCCCCTTCATGAAAGAAGCTCATAGAACCAGTACCTGGTTGAGAAGCATAATCAGAATTTTACTATTCCCCAATATTCTTTGTAAACTTCCCTTCCAAGTCCCCTCTTCCCAACTGCTTTTACATTTTTATGTTTTCAACTTTTTTTCTTTTAGTTTTATGCCATGCTTTTAATATTTGCATAGAGGTTGCAGTATTTTTAATCCTCTCCAAATTAATGTTAGTGTTTATTACTTGGTTATTTGTTTTTAAATATGTTTACCACTCTGTTTTTCTAATTAATGTTATCCTTCATTTGTTGTGCACCAAATGGTATAAGAATATTGGGCACACATATTTTCCTTTACCGAATATGGTATACTGGGAGTCAAAACAAGTACATATCTGGCCTAAAATTTAGCCAACTAATAAATTTTATTTTAAATTCCCAATATCTGTTTAAAACGTTTGAGAGCACGTTTTTCTCCCCCTCTTAGACTGTTGCTTTGCTCTTGTGTGCTTAAACTGTTACTTTTCTTTCATTTATCTCAACACCAAAGAGTATTTAAAAAGAAAAATAGCTGTGTGTTTTTTTTCTTGCGCCCCTATCTCTGAATAAACAAGTAGCTTCTATTTATGTAGAAGCCCATACTCAAGGCTGTGCAAATTATGGTAGAATCTTGCAAATTATGGTAGAATCTTTCTTGAATGTGTATGCATAGTCTTATGTTGTGCCATACTTTTTAACTATCCAATTTTTAACTTCATGAAACTGTGACTATTTTCTCCAAATCTAATCACTAGAATTTAACATGGGATGTAAAAATTAATGGAGTTATATATAATGATACCTTTCAAGTTTTAGTTTATAGAGAGTTTCAAGTTAATTTCCTGCCAACTTTAAACCTCAACTGTCATGACATGTTGATTGACTTTGGAAACATTTGCATTCTAAACATACTAGACAGGAACAACTGGTTTTATCTTTAAAGAGGACATTGCTGTCTGCTTTATGGCTGGTTATATGTGGACTGTATGTATGTCAGATACTCTTAATCTCTAATTTTGAAAATTAAAATGAAACACATGATTGGTTTTAAAATGTACTGTAGTGCTGAAATTAAAAAAAGAGAGCTGGGCATAAGTAGGCTGAGGTCTAAGGATCCATGCAGGAAAAACCCTGGAGTCTTTTATCTCAAATTAACTTCAAAAACCTGGAAGCCAAGCTTTGGCTCAAGGGATAGAGTACTAGCCTTGAGCAAAAATGCTCAGGTCACCACCCCCAGGCCCTGAGATCCAGCCTAGTACTGGCACCAACAACAACAAAAAATTTTATTTTACAAGTGAAAACAACATATTAATGCCATGTATCTCAAACTTAGGTAAGCTACTAAATTACTGAAAGCCAGGAGTACTCAGTATGCTAAGTGACCACATTCTAAAATTAGAAAATTAGGTTTCTTTGAATTGCTCCTTGTTTCCCACTTTTGCATCTTTAAGAGACTTGTGATATAAGATTTAGCCATCTATTTTAAATTTAAAGTAAGACAACATGTGTAATTAGTCTCAGGGTTTCAAATGCATGAGAGATGAAAACTGGACAGAAGAAAATGGACTTAAGATACTTGTCTTCCAACGCTTGTCCTGCACATCTCTTGATTTTGTGTAGAAGGTACGGATTAGTTTTAGGTCTTGTTTTTTTTTCATAAACTGTGGGTTGGGGGGAGGCATGGTTATGGGTGTGGATGTTAGTATTAGGGTTTGAACTTAGGGCATTTTGCTTCCTAGGCAGTCACTCTACCACTTAAACCACTCCATTAGCACTGAGTGGCTTCAGACCCAAGCCTCCAATGTTTGCTCCCTTGTGGGTGGGATTGCAGGCATGAACCCTCCCCCACCCTGTCTTTTGTGTTTTTAAATTATCTTCTCCCTCACATAATCAGATTTACAGTTTCTCTTATTTTACTTGGAAGCCACTAGAAAAGGTGAAAAGGCAGTAAGTAGTTCCATTTAAACATACTGAATGTGTGGAGGGAGCTAGAGACCAGTGGCTGTATGGCATCTATTGGACAAGCAATGTACATCAGCTTTCTCATCACAACTAAAGGGTTGATCATGATTCAATCACCATTGTCCAGTAGAACTTTTTACCATTTTGGAAATGTCCTCTTACCTGTGCTGGCCTGATAATAGCCAGTAGCCATATGTGAATATTTAAAACGTAGCTAATAGAGTATTAGGGGTTTTTTTTATTGTATTTCTTTTAGTATGTCAGCTTAAATACCCACATCTCCCAAATTGGACATACAGGTGTACGGCAGTATTTTCTAAACTTAGCAAATCACTGGACTTAGAGGAGAACTGAGTTAAAATACTTCCTACCTGAAGACTGACATTTAGTAGTTCTATACTACACTCTGGGATTCTTTTTAATGTATACCACAGAGTTAAGGAGACACTTCATTGGGAGATTTTAAAGTTTCCTTCTAGTTTTCACTTAAGTGTCAGTAATTTAGAATTTACTCAAGTAGAAGGAAGGTCTGGGACAAAGTCGGCAAACTAGCTCCAGCTCTGAGTATGCCCCTCTGACCTGTGACCTTCTTACAGAAGTTGTCTAATATTTGAGCTTTGTTTTCCTTATCTAAAATATGGAATGGGAACCAGCCCTGCCTCCCTCTGAGGTTTCTGTAAACCTCCACTCAGATAGTAATGGCTGCCATTATAAAATGAACTGCTCTATAGATCTTGATACCTTCCCCAATGCTCTTTTCTCCCTTCTTACTGTATGAATTCCTATTCCTATTGTAACTCGTTTGCATGTAATAGTCACTAGTCTATTAAGCCATTGTAACCTAATTATTTGGCCCCAGTTTGCAATCTAGTTCTAGGGCAAGCATAGTAAGTATAACCTTTTGTGTATCTAGTACTTAGTATTAGAATTTTAATACACTACTCAATAAGCTTTAAGTAATATTGTATATACTTTTAGTCTTTTTTTTTTTTTGCCAGTCCTGGGGCTTGAACTCAGGGCCTGTGTCACATTCCCAGCCCTACTTTTAGCCTTTAAAACTTAAATTCATTATTGTTACATGCCTAACACTTCCCCTTGTATGCATGTATGTGGTAAACTTCTTTTCAGTTAAAGTAGTTCTTATTCATCAGTGATTGCATATCTTTTGAGGAACCAGCTAAATATGTATATACAAGCCTTGTACTTGCTAGACAGGTGCTCTGTACTTGAGCCATGCCTGTGTACCTTTTTGCTTTCACTGTTTTTCTGTTTTGTTTTGGTTTTTTGCCAGTCCTGGTGCTTGAACTCAGGGCCTGAGCATTGTCCCTAATGCTTCTTTTTGCTCAAGGCTTGCACTCTACCCCTTGAGCCACAGCGCCACTTCTGTCTTTTTTTGTTTATGTGGTACTGAGGAATCAAACCCAGGGCTTCATGCATGCTAGGCAAGCACTCTGCCACTAAGCCACATTCTCAGCCTTTTCACTGTTTTTCTTATAGGGTCTTGCCTTTATTCCTGTGCTGGCCTAAACCTAATTTTACTTCTCAGGTAGCTGGGATAACAGGTATGTACCACCACATTTGCATTTTACTTAGTTGAGATGGGTTCTTGTGTACTTACTTCTGGGTGGCTTTAGACTGCCATCCTCCCCATCTAGGATTACAGGGTATGAGGCACCATACCTAGCTAATATTTATTAAACATAAATACATGGAGAATGTAGCTCAGTGGTACAATGTTTGCCTGGCATATTCAAGATTCTGATTTTCATCCCATCACCAAATTTTAAAAAATAAAACACCAAGAGAATGTCAGCATTTTATACAGATGTTTTTAGATTGTATCATATCAATATGACTTTGAATAACCAGTTTAATTTGAATTGTTATTTGTGTTAAAATTGACAGTTCGGGCTCATGGTATATGTAGCTATATGTGCTTAGTTAATATGCATGAAGCCCTGATACAACCCACCCCCCCCCCAAAAAAAAAAAAAAAAAAACTTAACCAATTTCTTTTTTTAAATGATTGTCATTAATAATTATCTTAAAGACCCTGTAGGCTACTGTGTGATTTCATATTTAATTTTGACAAAATCATCTTATTTTTAATTAGCTTTTCAGGTTCATACTTAAGGATTCATACCTTTCTTCTGAAGAACTGAAAGTCCATTCATGTGAACTATTTTATTTTATCATACATCCTTCCTGTGTGGTAAGTTATATTTTCCTTATTTAGAAAAGAGGGAAACTGAGACCAAAGTAGTTGTTGAATACGAAGTCATAACAGAACCAGAAATTTGACCCCAAGAGGGTGGAGAGGAGTGGGAAAGAGAGCTTTAGAGGTTAATTGGCTAAATAGAATGTATGTACATGTGAATTTAAAAAAAAGAAATTGGACACCAAAAGGTAGAAATTTAGACTTATAGGTAGCCAGACTGTGCTTTCATCCTGGCAAAGGGCCAACAAGAACTAAACAGCTCCTTACCTCTAAGTCTAGGCATAAAGAATTTTCTTAATTCCTATGTTCAACTTTGTGGTCTCATACATAACGAAATTCATATGTAAGGTTTGAGAAACATATTTATCCCATTCCTCTCATTCTGTCCTGCCTAGACTGAGCCATTCTTTTGTCCAGCTTATCCACATTCTGTACTCTCCTGTTACTTAGGTGCTGTCTGTCCCCAGATTGTCCAAGTATGACAGAGCTTGTGTTTGGATTACTCTTACATGGTAGCCTAAAGCCTCATCATACCTCACTGATCACATAGACATATCACAAAATAGGGTGTCCTTTTTATAATATATTTTGTGAGAACTACTCATGTAACATTTTACCACATGTTCTTACAATTGTTCCATCTTATTATCTTTGTTAATCTCTTAGTGTGCCTAATTTATAAACCGGCCAACCATGTATTTAATCCCAGCAGCCAGGAGGCTGAGGCAGGAAAATCATTAGTTTGAGACCAACCTAGGCTGTCTTATTTTTTTTATCAAGAATAAAATGAGGAGCTGGGCACTGGTGGCTCACGCCTATATTCCTAGCTACTCAGGAGGCTGAGACCTGAGGATTGCGGTTCAAAGCCAACCTGGGCAGGAAAGTCTGTGAGACTCTTACCCTCCAATAAACCACTCAGAAAACCGGAAGTGGCACAGTGGTTCAAGTGCCTTGAGCTGAAGAGCTGGGGGACAGCGTTCAAGACCCGTGACCGACCAAAAAATTAAAAAATGAGGAACTGAACCAGGTGCTGGGCTCTTGCTTGTAATACTAGCTATTCAGGAGACTAAGATCTGAGGATCACTGTTCAAAGCCAGCCTTGGCAGAAAAGTATGAGACTCTTGCCTCCAAATAACCACCAGAAAACTGAAAGAAGTGCTGTGATTCAAGTGGTAGAGTACTAGCCTTGAGCAAAAGAAGCTCAGCTACATTGCCCAGGCCTCAAATTCAAGCCCTACAACCATCAGAATCAATCAATTAATTAAGGGGCAAGTGCTGGTGTCTCAGGCATGTAATCCTAGCTACTCAGGAGACTGAGATCTGAAAATTATGGTTTGAAGCCATCCCAGGCCCAATTAAACAGCAAAAAGCTGAAAGTGGACCTGTGACTCAAGTAGTAGAGCAGCACCAGCCTTGAATGAGATAGACAATTCTGCGTATGACCTCATGATAGGCTGTAGTCAAAGCACAGATAAAACAGGGCATAATGCTAAATACCTATAACCTCAGCACTCAGGAGACAGGGAGAGGAGAATCACAAGTTTAAGGATGGCCTGAGCTATATAGTGAAACTCTTGTATTTACCCCCCCCTCCAAAAAAAAAAAAAAGTATTAAAAACATTCTGTATGCTGGGCACTGGTGGCTCATGCCTATTATCCGAGCTACTCAAGAGCCTGAGATCTGAGGATCAAGGTTCAAAGCCAGTCTAGTCCCTGACACTCTTTATCTCCAGTTAACCACCAGAAAACTGGAAGTGGCATTGTGGCTCAAAGAGGTAGAGCATTAGGCTTGAGCCAGAGAGCTCAGGGACAGCGCCTAAGCCCTGAGTTCGAGCCTCACAATTGACAACAACAGCAACAAAAATCTATATATTTATGTACAGTATACATTTCCTTCATGTGTGAAATAAATGAATTTTTATGTAGACTTGATTCGTGCAAATACTCCAGAATCTGAAACATCCAAGAATTTCAGATAAAGGATATTCATCCAGCATCATAAGATCCAGCAATCACACTTTTTTTTTCTTTTTTCTTTTTTTTTTTCTTTTTTTGTCTTCCTGGACTTTCCTTGCCCAGGCTGGCTTTGAATCCCGATCCTCAGATCTCAGCCTCCTGAGTAGCTAGCATTGCAAGTGTAAGCCACCTGTGCCTGGCACAGCAATCACACTTTTAAAAATATACATCTAAAGAATTCAGATACTTCTTTGCCAAAGCATTTTGGATAAGGCATTCTTAATCTCTTTGTACAAATGCTGATAGAACTTAAATAATACATAATACTAATTCTGTGAATAGAAGTTTTTAATTCACAAGTATGCCTCAGTTTTTAAAAGGTTAGCTACTAGCTGGTTCCAGTGGTTCACAGCTATAATTCTAGCTACTCTGGAGGCAGAAATAGGATTTTAGTTCAAAGCCAGCTCAGGTTAGTGAAAGTTAAGCACTAAAAAAAGCCAGAAGTGGGGGCTAGGAATGTGACTTAATGGTAGAGTGTTTGCCTAGCATACATGAGGCCCTGGGTTTGATTCCTCAGTACCACATAAAAAATTGGGTGTTTTTGGTTTTTTGTTTGTTTTTCGTTTGTTTTTTTTTGTTTTGGTGGGATTTTTTTGTGTTTTTGTTTTGTTTTTGTTTGGTTTGGTTTTGGTCAGTGCTGGGGCTTGAACTCAGGGCCTAGGCACTGTCCCTGAGCTTCACAGTGCCACTTCTGGCTTTTTCTGTTTATGTGGTACTGAGGAATCAAACCCAGGGCTTCATGCATGCTAGGCAAGCACTCTACCACTGAGCCACATTCCTAGCCCTGAAGTTATTTAAAACAACAACAACAAAAAGTAGACCTGTGGTTCAAGTGATAGAGCGCTGTCATTGAGCAGAATAAACAAACTTGGGACAGTGCCCAGGACCAACTAGATAGATAGATAGATAGATAGATAGATAGATAGATAGATAGATAGATAGATAGATCATTCTTAAATTGGGAGCCGACTCCTACATTTTGTGTTTATTCCATTTCTTGATCAGGTCATTCTTGTGCTTGTTACAGTCTTGTAATGTATTGTTTTAAAGAACAAGAGTAAAGGTGTTAAAAAATCTCCTTTATAGGATACAATAAGACTAAAATTTGAGAAGATTCTGTATCAGACTTGGAAAAACTTTCAATGACCTATACTGAAGATAACACAGAAGCACATCCTTAGGCACTATGATAGTCAGTAGCCAAAGCAAAAAGTTTGTGATATTGAAAAGGCTGAATCTTACCACAGTGTTTAATTTACTGCTAACTCTTGAGTGGGTTAAGGATTCATTACTTCACATAATGTGAAAGTGAGCAGTGAGTATGTAAATGTTTATATAAGGCAGCTGAAGAACTTACAGAAATTCCACGTAAGCTGATTGTGAGCAAGAATTAGTTGACAAAACAATCTAGCAAGACCACTTTGGCATAGGAATAAGCTATACAATACAGCCTAGGTGTGTAAGCTGTACTCTCTAGGTTCATGTAAGTATACATAGTAATGTTTGCTCAACAGTAAATTACCCAGCATTGGATTTCTTAGAACATGTCTCTATCACCAAATGACACACGACTGTAGGATAAAGTCCAAAAATGGACATAACACATGCAGAAAACTAGAACTTGGGAAGTTTCACAAGTGAAATTTCAAGTAAGAGGTAATGTTGGGCATGCCTTCAATAAAGAATATTGCCACAACTAGATAGCCATTTGGGAAGAAATGATATTAGAAATACTCTTTTCATCATACATAAGAGCAAACTTCAAATGGGTCTGAAATTTTTTAACAAAACTATACAAATACAAGAAAAGTTGCGTGGATTTTTCTGAGCCATCATTTACGGAAAATTTTGCTAAATTGATTAATAAGGTGCAATGAAAGAAATACTGGTAGTATTATAATAGGTCATTGGTAGAGTATGTGTTCAATATATGCAAGGCCCTGAGTTTGATTCCCCCACACCAAAAAAAATTAAAAATTGCTGTATATACAGATAAAGGGTAAATTATTGCATTTAAAGAATTGGGGGGGGGGGAATGTGACAAAAACACTTTAAAAGGGGGCAAAAAGAAGAGAACAAAAGCATACTGCACCAAACACTGAGATTGTCTTGGGATTTTTAATGCCATCTTAATGCCATCTTTCCACTAAAAGAACTAAACTTCGTTGGAGAAGAAATTAATTTCAGGCTGGATTACTGTGGATGAGCCTGGAATGTGTAAAGTATGTCAGAAAGTAAAGAACTTAAAAATAAATGAGGGCATATCCAAAAGACTTAGGAACCAGTACAAGAGGATTCGACCAGCCAACTCAGTGACTTAGAGCACTGAAATAAGGACAATGATGAGAGTAAATCGCACTGATAATGAGTAGATGGGTAGATATGTAAAGGGAGAGACAGGATGTTCTGCTGACTAGTATATTGCTGGAGTTGGGAAATCATTTTTGCAGCCATCAAGGTATGTTTGGTTTGACACAAGAGTTATTACATATTAGTAGTGAATGAGACTTGAGTTATGAAAACAATTTTTTTTTATTTACATCCCCAAGATTGGTTATTAGTTGCAAGGAGAGAAATATGATGCACTACACTGAAGGAAAAAAAGACCCAGATTAGACTTTGACCCAAACTGCCATCACTATTGATAGACATATAGGCACCTGTGCCTCTAGATACCATATTCTGTGGGCACACTATCACTATACAGTATTACAGGAATGCATAACTTGAATCTAATCAGGAAATGTCAGATGAGCCCCAGATAAACCACCTGTTGCAGGGAAGACTTCATTCTTCAAAAAACAATAATCTTCCATGTTAAGGACACTAAAATACAGCATGTATGAGATGAAGAAATGTGAGTATCATTATTGAGTCAATGTGATTATGATGGTAAATTAGAGAAAATTGCCATGTTTGGTTTTGGGGATAGTCTCACTGCCATTGCTTCAGATTGTTCACTGAGCTAGGTACGTGCCTTAGTGGTAGAGTGCTAGCATGCATGAAGCCCTGGGTTCAATTCCTCAGTACCACATAAACAGAAAAGGCCAGAAGTGGTGCTTGGCTCTAGTGGTAGAGTGCTAGCCTTAAGCAAAAGAAGGTCAGGAACAGTGCCCAGGCCCAGGACTGGCAAAAAGAGAGACAAACAAAGATTGCTCACTGATGAATATTGGGAATGTTGGACTAGAAAGTACTAAGAATTGTATACAAATGCTTATTTGATACTAGATATGGAGTAAAAATTTTGATGATTGGAATTTTTGTGTGGTTCTAAGTCCATAAATAGCTTAAAATCTTGTGCAGAGGAGACATCAGATAATAACTAGACCAGTTCATCAAAATTAGCATCCCCACAGGTGGAGGCAGTCATCATGTCTCTGAATTTGATACCCTGAGAGTGACACTGCATCAGTTATGTACTCGCTTAGGACATGCCTCAATCTAATGAGGAATCCACAAACCCAAAATGAAACTTGAATTTCCAAGGAGGTGACCGTCTGTGGAAAAGAGAATCCTAAGTCTTGTAGATACAGTGTCTCCTCAAATGTGGGCTGTTCATGGTTACCTCCTTGCAAAGAGTACAGTATGGGAAGAGGTTAAGAGTTACTTTACAATAGAAATATCAAACAACCACCACATAAACTAGATCAAAGTGAACATCAACAGGTAAGTCGTTTTGATAGTGTCCTTGAAGACATATAATCCAAATGGCATGTAACTAAAGCCTGTCATGTACCACTCAGAGACCACCTCTGTAAATAGGAAAGTACCACACAAATAGCAATTAGTGGCTGACTCCTATAATTATAGCTACTCAGGAGGCTGAGATCTGAGGATCATAGTTCAAAGCCAGCTTGAGTAGATAAATCTTAAGACACAGTCTCCAGTTAGCCAGCAAAAAAACTGGAAGTGCACTTGTGGCTCAAAGGTAGAGTTCCAGCCTTGAGTGGAAAAGGCCAAGTAAGAGCATAAGGCCCTGAGTTCATGCCTCAAGCATACAAAAAAAGCAGTCAGCAACATACCTAACCACTACTCAAAATGGTCAAGGCTATCAAAAACAGGGAAGCCTGAAAAATTGTGAAAAGCCAGAATAGCTTTATTACAACTTACATGAAGACTTACCACAACAGTAATGTGTTACCTTGGAACGAAAAAATAAATGAAAATGAAGGCAATCTGAATAAAGCGTAGATGAACATGTCAAATGTTAGCCAGGCACTGATGGTTCACACCTATAATCCTTGCACTTTAGGAGTCAGATCTGAGGATTGTGATTCAAAGACAGCTCAGACATACAAATCCCTGACACTTGTGTGGTAGAACATCAGCTGTAGAATTAGAGACCCTGAGTTCAAAACCCCAGTACCTGCACCCCCCAAAAAAGTTAAGTTTCCTTCCAGATTAAAAACTAAAAATTTTGATCAAAGATTCCTATTGGTCTCTGTGCCTTCTAAGCCTGCTATTTAGCTTAATGATAGAACATCTCTTTATCTACCCATGACCATAGAAATTCTTACCTCTGACTTGTTTTGGATCATTTAGTTCCTAAATCAGCTATAATCCTTTCTCCTGGTTACTTTTATATGCATTGAAGCACATTATGTAATTACTTGAGAAAACAAGAATGTAGGAGCCAAGTTTTTTGGGGGATTGGGCATATCTGAAAACACCTTTATTCTGCTGTTACAATTGGTTAATAATTTGACCAGGCATTGGTTTCTAAAACTGATTTATTAAAGTAAAATACTGTATTTTTTGGCAGTACTGGTTTTTGTTTTGTTTTTGTGCCAGTCCTGAGTCCTGAATTCAGGGCCTGAGTTCTGTCCCTGAGCTTTTTTGCTCAAGGCTAGTACTAGTACTGTATCACTTGAGCCACAGCTCCGTTTCCAGCTTTTTAGAAGTTAATTGGAGATAAGAATCTCATGGACATCCTCAAATCTCAGCCTCCTGAATAGAATAGCTCAAATGACAGGCATGAGCCACCATTGCCCAGTAGTACTGGGGTTTGAACTCAGCTAGGCAGGCATTGCACCTCCTGAGCCATGCATCCAATCCTTTATTTAAAAGGTAAAATTTGATACGTTTGGCTTTTTTTTTTTTTTTTTTTTTTTTTAGTGTTTGCAGGGTGCCGGTGACTCACGCCTGTAATTCTAGCTACTCAAGATGCTGAGATCTGAGAATTGCAGTTCAAAGCCAGCCCAGGCAGGAAAGTTTGTGAGACTCTTATCTCCAGTTAACCACCAGAAAACCTGAAGTGGCACTATGGCTCAAGTGGTAGAGCACTATCCTTGAGCTGAAGAGCTCAGAGACAGCGCCCAGACCCAGAGTTCAAGCCCCAAAACTGATGACCAAAAAAAAAACAAAAAGGGTGTCAAGCACCGGTGCCTCACACATGCAATACTAACCTCCCAGGAATCTGAAGATCAAGATTCAAAGCCAGCCCAGGCAGAAAAGTCTGAAAGTCTCCAGTTAACCAGCAAAATAGGTGGACTGGAGGAGTGGGCCAAGTGGCAGAATGCTAGACATGGTCAAAAAATGGTGTGCTAGAATACAAGTGTCTTGAATTTAAGCCCTGGTAGTGGCCAGTACATACTTGTACGCATGTGTGCACACCCACACCTTTTGGGTGGTTGTGTTGGGAGCCAAACTCAAGGCAAATTTTCTGCATAAACCATCATAGTTCCTGGAATTAAAATGTATTTCTTACTTCCTCTCCAATTTGGATCCCTTTAGATTTTTGTCTTGCCTTGTCTCTAATATAAGACAGTACTGAGTAAAAGTGGCATACAAAAAAAAGACATACTTTCAGTATCTAACCTTTCACCTTCAGTATGTTCGCTTTTAGAACAATTATCGTGTGACAAAAGTTTTTATTCCTGTCTTACTGAGTTCTTGTAAATCAAGAATTAATGTTGGATTTTGTCAAATGCTTTTTCTGCATCTCTTGATGAAGTGTTTTCTGTTAATAAGGCCAATTTTTGATTTTCAAACATTACACTAGACTAAACCTACTTGATCATAATATGCTACTTTATTGATAAAAATTTGAGCTCAGCTTTTTTTTATTGTGAAAATACTGTACAGAGGGGTTACAATTACATGGGCAAGAATGAGCTCAGCTTTTTTATTGGTTGATACAAAGTCTCACCAACTATTTGCTGGAGCTGCCCTCAAGCCATGATTCTCCCAATTTCAGCCTCTCACATACCTAGGATGATAAGCCTGAGGCACCACACCTAGCCTGAAGTTTTCTTTCTGGGAACATACAAATTAAAAAAAAATGGGGGAGGGGGCCAGGTGCCAGTAGCTCACACCTGTAATCCTAGCTACTCAGAAGGCTGAGATCTGAGGATTGCAGTTCAAAGCCAGCCCGGGCAGGAAAATCCATGAGACTCATATCTCCAACAAACCACCAGAAAACCGGAAGTGGTGCCGTGGTTCAAGTGGTAGAGCACTTGCCTTGAGCTGAAGAGCTGAAGGACAATGCCCAGGCCCAGAGCAAGCCCTACAATGAACAAAAATAATAATAAATTTTAACTAATTCAGGTATCTTCAGGTACCTGTCTACAAGTGGGTTTCTTTTTTTTAACTGTATCCACATCTCAAGATACACTTCAGATTGTTGAAGAAATAGAGGAAATGGGTATGTTTTGAGATTACTTGTATACTGCTAATCTTATTTCAAAGTCTTCTAATGTCTCCCTGTGTAAATATATCTTAACCCTTTTCAGACTAGAGAGTCTCAAACCTGAGCTCAGCCAATTTGCGCAGAAGGGCAGGGCCTAGTACCTTAAGGATAAATAGTGAACCGGCTACCTGCTTGTCAGATTTGGGGCTGATGGTACACCCTTCTGCAGAAGTAAATTTTGCCTTGCCATTTCATCCTGGGTTTTGTTTTGTTATGGGTCTTGAACTGGGCACTGTACCTGTGAGTTCTTTTGCTCAAGACTAGAACTCTACTACTTTAAGCCACAATACCACTTCCCAGTTTCCTAGTGGTTAGTTGTAGGTAAGTATATCACAGACTTTACTGCCTCAGCTGACTTTGAACCACAATTCTCAGATCTCAGCCTCCTAAGTAGGTGGGATTATACTCATGAGCCACCAGCACCCAGCTTGGTTATTAAACTTATTAGTATGGAATCATTGGTAATACTTACACTGTCCATTTGATAACTAGGATAAAATGTCTGTAGAGAGGTGATATCTGTTGATAATCTCTTTCATATTTGAAATTTTATGTCATTTTTAATATCTCTGATTTTAGGTTTGTGTGAGATTAATGTTGATTGTAAATGACTGATTTGAGAACTGCCTAGAGGTAAAGCAGATACCTCTGGGTATCTATGAGGACATTTCCAGGTGATTAGGTCCAGCAAATGTTGAGTATTTCTTAACATTTATCTTCTATTTCTCCATTTTGAACCAGGCCTAGTCTTTTGAACTTTTTTTTAATATGCCTTTGCTTATTTTTCAGTAATATTTTCATTTCCTCTCAAATGATTCACATACAGTTTTATTTCTGGCATTTATATTGCTTGAAGTATTTGTCATTCTTAATCTGTTTCTGCTGATATTTGCCTATAGTAGATTTTGTGTGTGACTGATACTTGATTATGCACTCACGATAAAATCTGGGAAAGCTGAGGACCCTGATGATTTAGTATTGCTTCTGTGGTTGAGGGGTACAAGTATTCTGCAACCACTATAAATTCTTGCTTAGGAGATTTTTTTGACCGTAGAGGGCAGGTAAATTACCACCTCAGACTTAGTCATGAGAGCAAGCCCATGATTACAAAATCCCAGGGAATTCTCTCCACCTGGAATATGCACAGAAAAGACTCCCTTGTAGATCCCCTTTTCGTATAGTCAGGATTCCCCCCACTTACCCTCTCATTAAAGTTGCAGCCTCCTTTAGGACCTTTAGTCTGATGCAAATGTAAGTTCCTCCAGGTAGGCACCAGTGGCTCATGCTACTGAGTAGCTCATGCTACTCAGAAGGCTGACATCTGAGGAAAGCCAGTCCAGCTAGAAATGTCTTGTGATACTTTTATCTCCAATTAACCACAAAAAGCCAAAAGTAGAGCTGTGGCTCAAGTGGTACAGTGCTGGCCTTGAGCATGAAAGCTCAGGAACAATGCCCAGGCTCTGAGTTCAAACCCCAGGATGGGCCAAAACAAAGATTCCTCCATAGTAAGTGGATGGGACGTTTTACACTAGACTAGTCAATTACAGTTCTCATCTGCATAATTCACTAGTAGATCATTCTAATGTAAGAGATGCAGCACTCCTAAATAAAACTCAATTTTCTAGAAACTATGGTATGAATTATGAGTCTATGAGGATATTCATCCCTACAAAACTCAGATATTTTGGTGCATCCCAGGCTTTGTTCCCTGTGTTACACAGTGATCTTTTTTAAGTGTTCTGGGATCATGGAAAAGGTCAAGTATTTCTTGCCAGTATTAGTCATTCAAGAAAATTTGGGGGGCCGGGCGCTGGTGGCTCTCGCCTGTAATCCTAGCTACTCAGGAGGCTGAGATCTGAGGATCGCAGTTCAAAGCCAGCCGGGGCAGGAGAGACTGTGAGGCTCCTATCTCCAATAAACCACCAGAAAACCGGAAGTGGCGCTGTAGCTCAAGTGGTACAGCGCTCGCCTTGAGCTGAAGAGCTGAGGGACAGTGCCCAGGCCCAGAGTTCAAGCCCCACAACCGACAAAAAAAAAGAAAATTTGGGGGGAAAAGATACCATTAGTTTTCCTTTAATCATAATATTTAGATACATATTAAAGGTTCCAAATGACCTTGAAGTATGGAAATTTTCCTAAATGCATTTGACCATGGTACTTTAAAAACACACAGCACACACAGAAAACTTAACAATAGTTGAAACTAAGTTGTTTGTAATTGTTTGACCTGAAATTTCAAGTTTCTATTCTCTGAAAGTAGGATTAAAATAAGATATTCTGTGTTGACATTAAGGGTCAGTACATGTGCCTTATTTGCTAACCAAGCTGCATGTATAATAAACTGGCTGGGCGCCAGTGGCTCATATCTGTAATCCTAGCAACTCAGGAGGCTGAGATCTGAGAATCACCATTCAAAGCTAGCCCATGCTGGAAAGTTCCTGAGACTCTTATCTCCAGTAGCCACTAGAAAAAAACGGAAGTGGCCCTGTGGCTCAAGCGGTAGAGAGCTCGCCTTGAGCTGAAGAGCTGAGGCATAGTGCCCCACAACCGACAAAAAAAAAATTAACAAAAGCCTACATGGAATCTCAGAAGTCATTGCTTCATGAAAGTGAGCAATGTGAATCTAATAGAACTTAAAAATTTTACTATGACTGTTAGGTGTGAAGGCCAGACACTGTGGTAAATTGGTTCCTCATATCTTCCCACTGCCTCAGGAGGAATTAACTTACACAAGCTGACCCATAGGACTCTCATGATATGGCCACTACATTCTCCTCTGACCTCACCTATACCACCTGAGTGGACACAAACCACACTGGCCTTTCAGTGTGCCAAGGCTATTTGGTTATTCTTGCTTTTTCCTTTGCCTAGAATATTCCCACACTGGATCCCCCCCCCCCAACCCCCTCCGCTGGTCGTGAGGCCTGAACTCTGGGCCTGGGCACTGTCCCTCAGCTCTTCAGCTCAAAGCTAGCACTCTACCACTTGAGCCACGGTGCCACTTCCAGCTTTTTCTGCTTATGTGGTGCTGAGGAATTGAACCCAAGGCCTCATGCATGCAAGGCAAGCACTCTACCCCTGAGCCACCTTCCCAGCCCCCAATACTGGATATTTAAGTTGATCCTCAGGGTCTTACTGAGACTGAAGTCAGCACTGAGTTTCAAATGTGACAACCCTAGTTACTCTGATTCACATGGCCTTGATTGGAGGGTGGTGTCTGCCCTGTACACCACCACTATCTTTAACCTTCAATAACTGAGATATGAATGTGCTGTAGGTATTAGCACAGATGCATGGCAGAAATGTGGTGGGCCCATAAGTTGAATAAGTGAATTTTAAGTGAATAGGAAAAGAAATTCTTTAAGTTACTCAAGTTCACAGGTAATAATCAGTGGCAAATCTGTCATCTGTAAAAATTTAAAACTTTTCTTTTTAATTACCTTGAGAGTCAGATTCATCCTTTTGGAGGGGCTTTGAACCCAGCCTCCAGCTTGTTAGGCAAGCACATGAGGCATGCCTTCAGCACTTCTTGCTGTAAAGTCATATTTTTCCCAGCTGGCCTGGACTGCACAGGTGTGCACGACTTTGCCCAGCTTTTTGTTGGTTAACAGTCTCATGAACATTTTATCAGATCCAGATCTCAGTCTCCTAAGTAGCTAGAAATATAGCCAAAATGGTCCCTAAAAATAAAAATTGCCCAATTCTTTTAGAATTGTTAAGAATGAATATTTGGGATTGTTTGGTCTGTTTCTTTGTTTTTTGGTGCCAGTCTGGGGCTTGACCTCAGAGTCTGTGTGCTATTTCTCAGCTTTCGCACTCAAAGGGTACTGCTCTACCAGTTGGTCCACAGCTCCACTTGTGGCTTTTTAAAATTGGAGATAAGAGTCTCACAGACTTTTCTGCCTGCACTGTCTGAAATGTGATCCTCAGATCTCAGCCCCTTAAGTAGCTAGGATTACAGGTGTGAGCCACTGGCACTTAGCAACAAAAATGATCTTTTTTCTTTCTCTTTTTTGTCCATCATGGGACTTGAACTCATGGCATAGATGCTGTCCCTGAACTTTCTTGCTCAAAGCTAGCTAACTCTACCACTTTGAGCCACAGTGCCACTTCCAATAACGATCTTTTTTAAAACCATTTATATTTCTGGTATAGAAATTTACTGTTTTAGAGCCAGAAGACAAGTTAAATCATCTATATGTATTTTGTTACAATATTTTTTAAGTGACATGCCTAATTGAAGATAAAACTTTTACATGATAGTCTTCTGGACCACATTCACATTGGCTGTGCTTTCTTTTTTTTGCTGGTCGTGGGCCTGAACTCTGGGCCTAGACACTGTGCCTCAACTCTTCAGCTCAAGGCTAGCACTCTACCACTTGAGCCACAGCACCACTTCGAGTTTTTTCTGCTTATGTGGTACTGAGGAATCAAACCCAGGGCCTCATGCATGCAAGGAAAGCACTCTACCACTGAGCCACCTTCCCAACCCCTGGTTGCTTTCTATCACTATACATCTTACTATCTGGCAATAACAGCTAATTTGTGCTTTATAGAGGACTGTGTTTTCCCAAAAACGTGCAGCTTTTTAGTATAAAAATCAATGATTTCTCCAGTTTTCATTTGTCAAATCTCATTTCCCAGAATTTGTGGTAAGGTCTTTGAAAGGGGATTGTATGTGAGTACTGTGTCACATGCTCCCGGTTTCTTCTACTTGTAAGACAGAGCATTCTTCACAACCCAGAAGGGAAGGCAGACTCATCCGGGATGTTTGACGGCTATGACAGCTGCAGTGAGGACACAAGTAGCAGCTCTAGTTCTGAGGAGAGTGAAGAAGAAGTTGCTCCTCTCCCTTCCAGTCTCCCAATTATCAAAAACAATGGACAGGTCTACACATACCCAGATGGTAAATCTGGCATGGGTGAGTATTCAGACTTTTCACGAGTTACATAGCGTCATGTTTAAGGCATTATTTTCATCCCATTTCTTCTGTCATTTCCTTTTCTGAGAACTCTGGTTTGTTTGGCAGTATTGTGATTTGAACTCAGGGCCTCCTCTTACTAGGTAGGCAATTCTACCATTTTCAGCCACACTCCCAATCCTTTCTTGCTTTAATTTTCAGGTAGCCCCCACAAATACACACCCTTAAGAGACTTTTACCAGAGCTGGCCTCAAACTACAATCCTCCAGCCCTTGGCCTCCTGAGTAGCCTTAATGGGAGGCACGTAGCATCACGTCTAATTTATTGACTGAGATGAGAGCTTGCTAATTTTTTGCCAAAGCTGTCCTTGAACCTCCATCCTCCCATTTCTACCAGCATGCCCAGCTGTAGAATTCCAAATAAGTAAATGGAGACCTTCAAATTTATCATATATAACATCCTGAGTTTGTGTTTGGTTGATTTTTACCTTCCTTACAGTGGAAGGCAAGTAGAACAAGATAAAAAAGCAACAGGCTTTTTATTTCAAAAGGCTGAGATCTGAGGATCACATTTTGAAGCCATCCTGGGTAGAAAAGCTGTGAGACAGACTGGGATGTAGCTAGCTCAGTGGCAAAGTGCTTGCCTAGCAAGTACAACATCCTGAGTTTGATCCCCAGTTCCAGAAAAAGCCTTCATTTCACTGCCAAGGAGATAAGCCATCTCATCCCCTACCATCATGGCTGAGAGACAAAGGATTATTCTACCAGCACCCATATATTGGCCACCAGAAACACCCTGAGACTTACCTCCAATTAACAACAAAAAAGCAGAAGTGGAGCTGTGGCTCCTCTAGTTGGAGAGTGCAAGCTTTGAACACAAAGGCTCAGGGACAGCAACCACACTAATGTTCTAGCCCCAGGACTGGCTAAAAAAAAAAAAAAAAGGCTATTGAGAAACTGAAGGTGTATGTAAGTTCAATTAAATAAAAATCCTGTGTAAAGCCAGGTGGCTCATGCCTGTAATCCTAGCTACTCAGGAGGCTGAGATCTGAGGATCACGGTTCAAAGCCAGTCCGGGCAGGACAGTCCATGAAACTCCAATAAACCACCAGAAAACCGGAAGTGGCACTGTAGCTCAAGTGGTAGAGCACTAGCCTTGAGCTGAAGAGCTGAGGGACAGCGCTCAGGCCCAGAGTTCAAGGCCCAGGACCCACCCAAAAAAATCCTTGTGTAACTGAAAGTTAGATAGAGCTTTCACCAGGACAGTTCCTCAGAAGTTTTCTTATTAAATACTTCCAGTGATAAGTCCAACTTAGAAAACATTTTTGTTTCTTTAGTGTCTCTTGTATTCTTTATCTTGACCCAAATTTGACTTGTTTTGATTGGCTTTTGGCTTTAATTTTGCTCTTAAACCCTCACAAGGGCCGGGCGCTGGTGGCTCACGCCTGTAATCCTAGCTACTCAGGAGGCTGAGATCTGAGGATCGCGGTTCAAAGCCAGCCCGGACAGGAGAGACCGTGAGACTCCTATCTCCAGTAAACCACCAGAAAACCGGAAGTGGCGCTGTAGCTCAAGTGGTAGAGCGCTTGCCTTGAGCTGAAGAGCTGAGGGACAGCACCCAGGCCCAGAGTTCAAGCCCCATGACCGACAAAAAAAAAAAAAAAAACCCTCACAAGGAGCTCAGGGCATAGCTTAGTGGTATAAGGTACTTCCCAACATGCCCAAGTCTCCCTGTTTCCATCCCCAGCACGCCAGAAAATACGTAAAAGTTTTAAAAAAATTATTAGCCTTATGAAAAAGATGACAGTTTTTTGTTTTTGTTTTGCCAGTCCTGGGGCATAAACTCAGGATCCTCAAGAGCACTGTCCTTGAGCTGCTTTCGCTCAAGGCTGGCACTCTACCACTTGCCACACCACCACTTCCAGCCTTTTCTGTTAATGTGGTACTGAGGAATCAAACCCAGGGCTTCATGCATGTTAGGCAAGCACTTTACCACTAAGCCATATTCCCGGCCCCAGATTTTAAATTTAATAAAGCTGCAGGACTATTTGTAATCTTGTTTCAATGACTGTTTGCACTGGAGACCTGGCTCTAAGGTGTCTCTGGAGCATATCACAGAGCCTCAGTTAGGCCAGCTGTTTATTTCTCAAAGTCATTGCCCACTTTCATCAGGGAATTAATTCTCCTGTGTGGTAATAACATAACTGTCCTTCTGACTGACCTGGCACTGTGAAGTTGTACCTCTGCAAGTCCATATCCTAGAACACTCCTCCAGCTTCTAGGGTAAATAGCTCAGCCTGGCTGTCTTGTTCAGGATGCTGTTTTCATTCAAGCCAGAAACATTGCTCTAGCTTTTTTTGAAAACAATATTGAATAATAATGGTTTTTCTTTGCTCTTTACCAAATAAACTATATCAGTCTTGTGCTTTTCCAGTAAACTATTTTGTGTGGGGGCTTTTTTTGGAGTGTGGGGTGAGGGGTGTTCATTGGTAGTAGTGTTTTGATGCTGGTACTGGGTCTTTTTTTTTTTTTTTTTTTTGTCAGTTGTGGAACTTGAACTCAGGGCCTGAGCTCTTTTTGCTTAAGGCTAGCACTCTACCACTTTGAGCCACAGCTCCCCTTCAGTTTTCTTGTGGTTAATTGGAGATCATTGTCAGGGACTTTTCTGCCTGAGCTGGCTTCAAACCACAATCCTGAGATCTCAGCCTCCTGAGATTACAGAATTCTGGATCTTGAATTTAGTGTCTTGTGCTCTCACTTGGCTTTTAGCTCAAGGCTGGTATTCTACCACTTGAGCCATACCTCCACATCTAGCTTTATACTGGTTAATTAGAGATAAGAGTCTCAGGAACTTTTCTGCCTAGGCTGACTCTGGACCCCAGTCCTCAGAGTTCAGCCTCCTGAGTAGCTAGGGTTACAGGTAAGAGCCACCTGTGCCCAGCATTCCAGTAGAAAGTATAGTACTTTACATTTCTTACTTTTTTCTTTCTTTTTTTTTTTTAATGGAGCTTGAATTCAGGGCAGGGCACTGTCCTTGAGCCTTTCTGTGTTCAAAGCCAGTACTCTACCACTTGAGCTACAGTGACACTTGCAGTTTTTGAGTGGTTAGTTGGAGATATGAGTTTCCCATGGACTTTTCTGCCTGGACCAGCTTCAAATCCTGATCTTCAGATCTCAGCCTCCTGAGTAGGCATAACAGGCATAAGCCACTGGCATCCACCTGAGGACTTTGAATTTCTGTTTGAAGCCTTTTTCTTAACCAATATATAAGTGCACACGTGCAGTGGAACCAAAACAAACTGAAGGCCTCAGTTCTTTTTACTCACAGCAGTCACCCTACCACTTGAAACAAACCTTCAGTTTTGCCTTTTTGCTGGCTAATTAGAAATAAGTCTGGAGGATTTATCTGCTTAGACTAGCTTTGACTCAAGATTGGCAGCCTCCTGAGAAGTTTGGATTCTAGGCATGGGCAACCAGTGACCAAAGCTTAGAACATTTAAAGTGCTAATTGTGTTATCTGATGTTGAATACTATGTCAGCTAATCTTCTGATGCTACATCATTTACAAATTTGGTAATCCTGCCAGTATTGGTCTTATGCTAGACTTTTATTAAAAAGCTCCTAGAATGTTGTATACTGCAGAGTTCTACAGACCATATAAGACAACTATATTTAGCTAGTAGTATAATGCCAACACTTGAGTTAAAGCAGGAGGATCATGAGTTCCAGCCTTGCTAGGCTACATAGCAAGAGCTGTCTCAGAAACAACAAAACAAATTACAAGATTTATTAGAGGCTCATGCCTGTAATCCTAGCTACTCAAGATCTAGGAATCTCACCTCAAAGCCAGTCTTGGCAGAAAAGTCTCTGAGACTCTTGTCTTCAACTTACTAGCAAAAAGTTGGAAATGGAGGTGTGGCTCAAGTGGTAGATTGCCAATCTTAAGGGGAAAAGAGCCAAGAGATAACATGAGGCCCTGAGTTTAAGCCTTAGTACAATACACACACACACACATACACACATACACACACACACACTCTCACACACACACACTCACTAGAGTCAGAATGGTAGAAGTTAATGACCAGTCGTGACTACCTAATGAGACCATGGTTACAAAAGTAAAATGAAAAGACCCTGTATGTGAAATCATCATCACACCAGTTAAAACCTATCTAGGAGATTGAGGCAGTGCAGCTCTGTCATAGAGTAGTTGCTTTATATGGGCAAGACCCTAGATTAAACCCCTAACACCACACCTAGAAAAAAGCCTACCTAGATATCTTCTATTCCAACTAAAACTTCATGTTTTAGTTGCCAGAGTTAGATGCACAGTTTTACTAAATATATTCTTTGCTATTGGTAGATTTTATTGCCATAGTTTGGTTATACCATGTTCTGGTAACCTTACCACAAAAGGAAAGTTATATTGATTTTATCTGTGCTAACATCTGTTTCAGATCCTAAGGGAAAGAGATGAACCACACAGAATAAGGCCCTATTCCTGCCTGATAAAGTGTGTGTCTTATTTAGCTGAGTTGTATTTTAACATACAGAACTCTTGGCAAGGATCCATAAATCCCTTTGGGATTATGTTTTGTTTTGTTTTGTTTTTTTATCTACATGGTCATGAACCTTTATTAATCTAGAGTTTTTACAATATACTCATTTTTTCCTTTCATTTATCTTTGTAATCTTCTATCCCTTTTTTCCATGATTTCCTGTATATTTATAAGTACTACTTATACTACAAGTCCCTTCAGTTTAAGTTAGGGTGGAGATATTAATTCATCTGATTGCCATGTTACTTCTTTTTAACTATGACTTTATTAGAATACTTTCCTTTTATTTATTTTTTACTTATGTGGTACCAAGGAATTGAACCCAGGGCCTCATGTGTGCTAGGCAAGCAGTGTACCACTAAGCCACATTCTTAGCTCATGTTTCTATGTATGTTTTTAACTTGATTATGTAATTGTCCTTTTCGAGTCATTGTCTTGTTATGTAATAGTTGTCAAGGATTATGCTGTTTGTCAACATCACTGTTTGTAGCTCTTTCCTCAAATGTCTACTTAAAGACTACTGAAACTCATACTAATCCTCAATTATATTGCACTTTTGTTTTTATTTTTTTCAAAGCCTGGAAATTACACATATGATAATGTCTAGTACATGGTAAATACTAAGAATGTGTTAGTGACTTCTATTTGGTTGTATGGCTTTTGACCTTTGGTGGTTTCGTCGGTTTGGTTCAAGCTAGGTGGATCTCAATATTAGGTTTACAGCTTGTGCCACCAAATCTTAACACACTCCTTCATACACACCTACTACTCCTTATACTGGGTTTGAACTCAAGGCTTCATACTTGCTTAGCTTGCTTGCTGTACTGGTATGCTTATCAATTCAGCCATGCCTCCAAACTGGCTTCTTGCTGATTATTTTTTTATATATATAATGTTTCACTTTTTATGTTGCCCATCCTGGGGCTTGAACTCATGACCTGGGCAACTATCTGTGAATCCGTGAGCTTCTTTTGCTCAAGGCTAGCTAGCCCTCTACCACTTGAACCTCAGTGCCACTTCTGGCTTTTTCTGTTTATGTGGTACCGAGGAATCAAACCCAGGGCTTCAGGCATGCTAGGTAAGCACTGTACCACTAAGCCATATTTCTAACCTCCTTGCTGGTTACTTAGGAGATTAACTCACCCAGATTTTTCTCTCTGAGCTGGCTTTGAACCATCCCCTGAGTAGTTAGAATTACAGGTGAAAGCCACTAACACACTTAATCCTTTTGTGTATGTATCTGTATGTGTGTCAGTTAGTGGGGTTTGAATTCAGGGCCTCATTCTTCCTTAGCTTTTTCTGCTCAAAACTAGCACACTAGCCAGGTGCTGGTGGCTCACGCCTGTAATCATAGCTACTCAGGCTGAGATCTGAGGATCAGGGTTCAAAGCTAGCTGGAGCAGGAAAGTCCTTGAGACTCTTATCTCCAGTTAACTACCAGAAAACCAGAAGTGGCACTGTGGCTCAAGTGGTAGAGTACTCACCTTGAGCTGAAGAGCTCAGGGACAGTGCCCAGGCCCCAGAGTTCAAGCCTTATGAATGGGTATGAGCAGGAGCTTGGGGGGAGTGGGGGGGAGGGAGTGTGACTAACACACTATCACTCCAGCTAGCTTTTTGCTAGTAAATCAGATTTGTCTGCCTCAGCTTGCTCTGAACTCTGATCCTCAGATCTCAGCCGTCTAAGGTAGCTAGAATTATAAGAATAAGCCAACCAGTACCTGGCCCCTTAACCCTTCAGCTATTGTCCAGGTCCTTACAGCTCCTCACTGTGAAATTATGTAACTGTTTTCTCCAACTTTTTTGTAGGATTTTCTATCATTTGTATATTTTTAAAAACAGAAATTTTCAAGGCAGAATATTAAAAACATCTAGATGGAGAAACTACTAAAATGGTAGATAAAATTTGATATTACTATATAATCATAACACCAATGTTTTTATTTTATTCTTTAGCCACCTGTGAGATGTGTGGGATGGTTGGTGTGCGAGATGCTTTTTATTCTAAAACAAAACGTTTCTGCAGCGTTTCATGTTCAAGAAGTTATTCGTCAAACTCCAAGAAGGCAAGCATTTTGGCCAGACTTCAGGTAACGGTACAGAAACCTTCTTATTCTTTATATCTGTTGTTTCTCCAGCTTTTACCATTTATCATTTGATTGTGATTCACTGTGCTCCACCTCAACCTACCTGGCCAGTCATTTCATGTCCCACATTTTTAGTAAATGTGTAAATTCTAGTTTTCTAAAATTGAGTAAATATTTTAAATGGGCAAGGCATGCTATCTGAAATAAAGTGTAAGTTGTTTATATAAGTAAAATAAAAATTTTACCCTATTCTAAATAAGTGTAAATACAATAATCACCTTTTTAAATACCAAAAGTGAAGCTATTTTCTCCCCACCCTCTTATGAGTTAATATCAAGGTAGAATCTTTAACATTTCTGGGGGAAGGACTTAGGCTCTGATTTTAAGTTCTTTGGTTTTTTTTTGGATTGGGAGGTTGTGCTTTCATCGTGGATGAGGGTGGTGCCGAGTATGTTATAGTTTTTGTGTGTTTAGTGCCGAGCAGACTCAGGCCATTGGCATTACTAGGCAAGAGCAACTTTGTACATTGGAGTAAATTCATTTGATTTGACCAAGTGTGTTTGGTTAATCCAACTAACCTTTTGAAAATATTCATAGGGCAGAATGAATTGTTATCTTTAAGTTTCTAGTAGTGCCTCCATAATGACCTGGAGTTTTGACTGACTCAGTTGTTACTACATTAAACAGCTTTTTCAAGGCACTACATAACTGATTTTTGTAATATCTTTTATTGAATGGTCACATTTTTCCTTTTTCTCATTTAATATACTGTGATCATTACATAGCATGAAAAGGGTTTTTTAATCCCCCAAATTACGGAAATACATCACTTAGATGTATTTCTATATTTCAGATAGACAGTACCTAAAGATCCTGAGCAGTGGTCTGTACCCAAATGGATGGCAGTTTGTCACACTGTGAATTTGGCCATGATCATTTTGTCATTGATCTTTTGCGTTAGCACTAAAGGTATAAACCTCAGTCACTTGCTCTTTGAACATCAAATTATCTTCTCTTACCATATAAATAGTAATGCTTGGCAACTTGCATGAGTGAATAACACTGGTTCTGTCTACTGTAAGAAGAAGTCAAGTATCCACCACAAGCCTATATTTTAACATTTATGGGATGTAATTTTTATTAACATATTAATTTGCATATTGCTGTTTTAGTCTTGTGCCAGCTCTGCTGCCCATATTAGATATCTATGTTATAGCAGAACTCCAGAAGACATATCTCATGTTAAAATTCCTTGTATGTTTCCTCTGCTTTAATAATTTTCTAAACCCTTGGATTTACTTAAGCAGAATGAGTAGCATACAAAATTTTGGTAGTGGGGAGATGAAAAAGAATCCTATTTACTTAACTTTTCTTGTTTCAGGGTAAGCCTCCAACAAAGAAAGCAAAAGTTCTTCAGAAACAACCTTTAGTTGCTAAACTAGCTGCTTATGCTCAGTATCAAGCTACCTTGCAAAATCAAGCAAAGACAAAAGCAGGTAATACTGGTTAATATTAACAACAGGTGAAATATTTAATAATGACTCACCTATTAAAAATAGTAACATTTTAAATCCGATTTATGTTTGACTAAGCTACTTCTATATTCTATTAGCACAGTATGGCTCTAGGTTTCCTGGGGGTGGTTTTAGTTTCCATAAATGATTCTAAAATATACAAATTCCAGTGGTAGTAACAATCTCCTTAATACTGCTCTCCTTACTTGGTTTGTTATTTACTTTTTTTTTTTTTTTGTCGGTCGTGGGGCTTGAACTCTGGGCCTGGGCGCTGTCCCTCAGCTCTTCAGCTCAAGGCGAGCGCTCTACCACTTGAGCTACAGCGCCACTTCCGGTTTCCTGGTGGTTTATTGGAGATAGGAGTCTCACAGTCTCTCCTGCCCGGGCTGGCTTTGAACCGCGATCCTCAGATCTCAGCCTCCTGAGTAGCTAGGATTACAGGCGTGAGCCACCAGCACCCGGCTGTTATTTACTTTTTATGTACTACTCTGGTAGGGGAGCATTTAGCAACTATTAGAGGGATTGGAGAGAGGGGAGTAACTATTTCTAATAGAAGATTCTTAATTGAGTACAGATAGGATAAGTAGGCTATATTTGCCTTATATCATAAGGCAGTTAAGAGCCATAGTAAAACGAAGGCCTAGTGGCAGCATCGATAGTCCTAGCTAATCTAGAGTGTGAGTCAGGACAATCACTTGTGAGCAGCCTATACAACATAGCAGACTCATCACAGAGAACAATAAAGCTGTGCATACCTGCAGTCATCTATAATTTCAACACCCAGGAGTGTGAACCAGGAGAATCTCAAGCTCAAAGCCACCTGGAACTCATAGCAAATTTAAGGCCAACCTGGGCTTGACAACAGAAACAATACAACAAAACTTTAGTGAAAGTATCAGGTGCTTGATAATAGGTAGCTATTTAACTGAGATACAAAAAAGATTTGAGTAGTTATATTAGCAGAAACCCGCTACAGTGGTGACTGTTACACTCCACACTTAACCGTTCTTTTTTTTTTTTTTTTTGCCAGTCCTGGGTCTTGAACTCAGGGCCTGGGCACTGTCCCTAAGCTTCTTTTGCTCAAGGTTAGAACTCTACTACTTGAGCCACAGCACCACTTCTAGCTTTTTCTATTTATATGGTACTGAAGAATTGAACTTCATGCATGCTAGGCAAGCACTGTACCACTAAGCCACATTCCAAGCCTTTAACTATTCTTCACTCCCCTAACTAGAGAACTTACACCTCATTTCCCAAGGATTATGTGTTGCATATAGAAGATTTAAGAAACTGCAGTTTGAACCTGGTGCATGTGGCTCATGCTTGTAATCCTAGTACTCATGCAGCTGAGATCTGAGGATGGTAATTCAAAGCCAACCTTGGGCAGGAAATTCCCCACCAAAATTTAAGAGTAAAGCTGTGGCTCAGTTGGTAGAGTACTATGAGCAAATAAAGCTTAAGGATGGCTTCAGGTCCCAGGACTAGCACAAAAAAAGGAAAGAGAAAGAGGGAGCAGTGGAGAGGAAAGAGAAAGTTCATTTGCAAACTTAGGTGGAGCATCCGTAATAAAAATAAATAAATAAAAATAAACCTGAAGTCTAGGTTGGAGAGGTAGCTTCATGGTAGAATGAAATGCTTCCTTGGCATTTACAAGGCCCTAAGTTTTATTCCCAGCACCACAAAAAAAAAAAAAAGTAAAGGAAAAAATAATAATAAAGATACCTGATGTTGGGTGCCTATATGCTCATGCCTGTAGTTCTATTACTCAAGAGACTGAGATCTGAGGATTGTGGTTTGACACCCGCACAGGCAGGAAAGTCCTTGAGACTCTTGTCTCCAATTAACCAAAGAAAGGCAGAAGTAGAGATGTGGTTCAGGTAGTGTTGAGCCAAATAAGAACTTGAAGATTAAGCACAAGCACCAACACCAAAAAAGTCAAACCTGAAAGCCAAGATTTGAAGCTTATGTGCGTCAGTAAATTCTGTACAAATGTTTAAAAGTCCGAAAGATGGAAATCTTAAAACATCTCAGCTCCTAAATAGCTCAGAGAAATATTCAACCTGTAGCTAAAAGCTCACGTTATTTAGCCAAGTTATTCATTATTTGCAGAAAAATGAAAACTTTTTTAATGGGATAAGTTCACTTTGTTTCCTTCACATTTTAACAATAACAGCCTCTTTATAAATAAAAGGATTGAAAGTTATATCTAATTTTTTTTCAGCAGTCTCCCTGGAAAGCTTCAGCTGGGGTAACTACATCAATAGCAATAGCTTTATAGCAGCTCCAGTTACCTGTTTTAAACATGTGAGTATGGAGTTTCTCACCTTATTTTTAAATGCTTAGCCACTGTTTAAATCTGAAGTTTCAGTAACACCTGTCTCATCCTTACAAGGTGTTCATTTATACCTTAAATTGAAAATGTTTTTTTTTTATTAGTTATTACACTTCATTAGTAGCTAAGAACAACTTCTGTTCCTTTTATAAGTAAAACATTTCTGTAAAGAAATTACAAATTGATGGTTGGGGACATAGTTCAGTGGTACAATGCGTACTTGCCTAGAATGTCCAAAGCCTTTATCTCTCTAGCACTGTTTAAAAAGAAAAGGAACTTGCAATTTGAGATGATTGTTTGAAAGTTAAAATTAAACTGGACTATATAAAGTTGCTAAGTTTTTGTGTATCAAAGGAGTTGCATTCTGAGAATAATATGGCTCAATCTAGAAATCACTTAGCATACATGTTATGTAAAGCCAGTAATTCAGAAATAGAATCTTTCTTCCAGTTTTGTCTTGCCAAATATAAAAATCACAGAAAAACAAAACAAAACAAAGAATTAACAGTGATAAGTTACGTGAGCTGAAATAAGTGATCTGTGTAATTAAAAATCACTTAAAGGTTTTTTTTTTTCAGGGCATTTGAAGTAATTCAGAATTATGTCAAAAATACATCTGATAACAAGTACTTTTGTTTTGACTGTGATTCTCTGTAATGTTTTGTAAATTGACTAAAATTGTAATTCACTTTTAAAGATTCTCTTGCTTACTAACTATACCTATATAAGAATAGACAACTTAGGAAATAATGAAAATTTGTTTGTGCTTAATATTTTGTTGATTTAGAACAATAGCATATGAATAAAACTGAGCTTGGTCTCCTGCTGTGGAAATCCAAATAAATTAGTACTCATTGATTACCAGAAGGCGATTTTGATTGAAATCAAGCATATTAATTCAGTGTAGGAATATAAATAGAAGCATGTAATAACATTAGTTTGTTCTGGTTGTTTGTTGTTGTTTTTCGTGAAAGTACAAATCTTGCGGTTAGAGGCATGGCTCAGTTGATAAATTGTCAGCTAGTAAGCAAAATCTTCAGGAACTAAGTTCAAGTCCTGGTCTCAGACTGAAAAAGAAAAGAAAGTACACATGTCAGCAACCTTAGTGCCAACTACTACATCCTGTAGTGTAGAACCTTCAATATTGACCTCAGAGTAAAGTAGTTCATTTGTCTTGGTGTACTTACTTATTATATATATGGCACTGGCAACTTTATTGAGAGCTACAAGTCTGGGAAGGGGGTTGGGTAGCTCAGTGGAAGAGTACTTGCCCAGCATGAGCAGCACTGGCACCACATAAAAGAAGGGGTAAGCCAGGCACTGGTGGCTCACACCTGTAATCCTAGCTGCTCAGGAGGCTGAGATCTGAGGATTGAGATTCAAAACTATCCCAGGGAGGAACATCCATGAGACTCTTATCTCCAATTAACCACCAGAAAATGGGAAGTGGTGCTGTAGCTCAAGTGGTAGAACACTGTCCTTGAGTTGAAGAGCTGAGGGACTGCTCCCAGGCCCAGAGTTCAAGCCCCACGGTCGACAAAAAAAGTAGAAGAAAAAGAAGGGGCTGAGAAGGTGGCTCACTTGGTAGAGTGCTTGCCTTGCATGCATGAGGCCCTAGGTTCAATTCCTCAGCATATCACATAAGCAGAAAAAGCTGGAAGTAGTGTTGTGGCTCAAGTGGTAGAGCACTAGCCTTGAGTTGAAGAGCTGAGGGACAATGCCCAGGCCCAGAGTTCAGGCCCCATGACCAGCAAAAAAGAAGAAAGAGGGTAGGGGAATGTGCAAAAACTACAAGGCAAATGAGTCCTTTTCTCATAGATACTGCCTTCAAGTGGCAGAAGCTCAGAATTAGATGGAGTTCTGAGTCGGAGATCTTCATCTCCAGACTCCTGGAACATTTGTCTCTTGTCTCCAAATGGCCCTTCTCTCTCTTCAGATGTCCTTTTTATGTTTTGAAATCATAAGCCTGGTCAAACCATTTTAAATAAGTAGTCAGGATATGTTAAAATGACTTTCTATCTCCATTAAACTACCCCAAAACCAGAAGTAGAACTCTGGCTCAAGTGGTAGAGCAAAAGAAGCTCAAGGACAGTGCTCAGGCCTCAGGACCAGCACGCGCATACATACACACACACAAATACATAGATAGCTAGAGGGAGAGTGCATTTCAAAGACCTAAAAGCTTATTTAATTTAACATGCTGTATTAAAGTTGTTGCAGCTAGAAGCCAGTGGCTTCCGCCTATAATCCTAGCTTCTCAGGGGGCTGAGATCTAAGGATCACACTTTAAAGCCAGCCTGGGCAGGAAAGTCCATGAAACTCTTACCACCAAAAAACTACTCAGAAAAGTCCTAAAGTGGCACTGTGGCTCAAGTGGTATAGCACTAGCCTTGAGCACAATGAAGCTTAGAGACAGAACCTGGGCCCTGAGTTCAAGACCTTGGCCCAGCAAAAAAAAAAAAAAAAATGTTGCAAGAACATATTACAATTTTATTTTCTACTCTGCTTTTAAAAGAATACTAAAATATTTTATCATAGGACAAGCAATTCTACCCCAAAAACAAATCAGGCCTGCCTATTGGGCTTAAATTTAGGGTAGAGCTGTCTGTGGTCCTACAGTAGGTCTTAACTCTGCAACACACTGAAGACCTAAACATTTTGAAAATATTGTCTCCTTACAATTCTCCTCTATTCTTTTTTGTGAGATAGCTTTTACTAATTTTTTATATAAATTATAAAAACATCATTTAATTGAAAAAGGACTGCAAGGATAAATAGTAATCAGGAAATTGTGATTATGTGCAGCGGGGAATTAGAATAGTAGGATTGGAAGTGATAAGCAAAGAAACTTGCCTAATATTTGGGGCTTTTTTTTAAGGGATAATATTTGTGGGGGTTTTTTCTCATTAAAGCCTCAATTAAACAATGTTATCTTGACCCCACTTATTCCTGTTCCTCTTAGCATTGCTGCCTTCTTATCAAATAGGAAAAGCTTATATTGGTAATTCCTAAGTATGTCTTAGTATACTGAATTTGCTTTGTTATTAATCATTATCTTCATTCAAAGCCATTTGGTTTAAGAAGTCAGACATCCCACTAAACTCTACTTTGTGCTTTAGAGTGATTTTTTTTTTTTTTTTTTTTTTTTGGTCAGTCCTGGGGCTTGAACTCTGGGCCTGAGCACTGTCCTTCAGCTCTTCAGCTCAAGGCTAGCGCTCTACCTCTAGAGTCACAGTGCCACTTCCGACTTTTTCTGCTTATGTGGTGCTGAGTAATCGAAACCAGGGCCTCATGCATGCGAGGCAAACATGCTACCACTGAGCCACCTTCCCAGCTCCAGCTTTAGAGTGATTCTAAATGCTTCTTTTTCAGTAAAGGAGTCAGTGTTAGTGGTTTTTGGCTTTAGGAAATATGCTATCAGGAACTCTGGGAGCAAAAGACGCTGCTTGTGTCATCATCAGCTCAAGTAAGATGATGCCTACTCTAACAGCTCCAGTCTCATCCACTCAAGCACAGGGTAGGAGTCTTTCCCTGATCCTAGAGGATTCTATTGTAAACATAATTTACAAACATACACTGTATGCAATGTGGAAGTAGAGCTATTGTGATTGAAACAGGAATTGTTGGGACAATAGCAGAGCCCTGGCTGCTGGCTTCCTGAATTTAACCCAATCTTTTCTGTAGTAAGGATTCCAGTACTTTCTCTATGTCAGTACTTAGGTATTACTGTGATTAGTACTGAAATCATTGAACACCACCATAGAAATCTTCTTTTTATCATTAAGTTTCTGGGAAGGAAATTTTTGAAAAGTACATCCTAACACTGGATACTTTTTGATAATTGCTGTGAGTAGTTAGTTACTAAGTACAAAAATCTGTGATGGAAATTGAATTCCCATTGTCCTTTAACTTCAGTGTATCTCCTTCAATATCTATGTAATGGTTGCTATCTATCTCTGGGTGGTCACTTTTCAGATCTTTTAAGCATCAAAATTCCCCTATTCCCTTATAAAACATAATTCAGACCTCAGAGCACAGCCATGGTATGAGAAAGTGAACTGAGTATTCCAGCAAGGCAAAGCAGTATTGTCAGACCCTTGATCTTTGGCCCTTGACATCCCTTTCTTAGTAATACATGAGTTGGAAACCACTAAATTAGATAATACTACTTTTAATTAATCTTTAAGCCTGTGGAGGCAACTTTTAAATCTAGTTCACCTAGTCCACCTCATGAAATGAAACAGTTGGTACTTTTCATAATTTATAGTCTTTTTTTAACTCTATTCCTACAAGCAGTATCTATCTATATATACATATATATACCGAAGAAAATCTCCAAAATACTAATATAGTACTATGTTTCACTATGAACATTTTACATATTCATGACACTCACAGATTATTTCTTTCTATTAGTACTTTGGTCTGTATGGAGGGTGAGGGAAATGAGAGACTTATTTATTCCAGGTTGGCCTCAAACTCAACCAAGCAACCCAGGTGGGTCTAGACTCTAGATCTTTCTATCTTATTCTCCTCAGTGCTGAGATTACAGGCAGGCACCACCATGCATTAGTTTATTTTTGAGACAGGAAAGCTTCTATTTGATTGATGTGATGCTGTGTTGTTAACATTGTATAGACTACATTCTTTTAAATTGAAATACTCCTTCCTGTTGTTACCCTTACAAAATCAAGCAAAACATTTATTTCCAAGATATTACAGCATAGGCCATAATGTACTGATATCAAATATACATAAGCTCATACAAAGCTTAACTCTTAGTTTTACCTATATTCACAGATTTAAAGTTTCTACTATTTGGTACCTGAATTTACACTCTTACTACTTGTTGGTACTGTCACTGCTAAAACAAAAATATAATCATTCTTTTCTTCTCCCTTGAAAATTGTAGTTTGACCCTCAGACTTTTCTTTTTTTGTAAAACAGTCTCACTTTGTGGTGGAGGCTAACTTTGAATTTCTTGAGTAATTCAGCTAGATTAGAATTCCTCATCCTCCTGTCTCAGCTTCCCAAGAACTAATTACAGGCACACGCCTCTGTGCCTGGCTATACTATGAATTTGGACCCGAATTTATTGTGCTTCTTTACATTGCCTCAATGTTTTTACCTTAACTGCTGGTATATTCTAATTTTCTTCTTGTACTTAACCTGAATGTCTGCTTTATTTATTTGCAACAAACATCATCCATACATTTTAGATTTTAAGGGCATAAAACCAAAGCCTTCTGTTTGTATACATGCAGTTAGGTTTATAGTAAAATACATCTTTTTTCTCAGATACATGGGGTTTTTGGGGGGGGTTGGGGGGGGTCCCGTCATGGGGCTTGAACTCTGGGCCTGGGCACTGTCCCTCAGCTCTTCAGCTCAAAGCTAGTGCTCTACCACTTGAGCCACGGCGCCACTTCCGGCTTTTTTCTTTTTGCTTATGTGGTGCTGAGGAATTGAACCCAGGGCCTCATGCATGCAAGGCAAGCGCTCTACCACTGAGCCACCTTCCCAGCCCCTCTCAGATACATGTTTATTAGTAGTGTTTTCTAACTAAAATTACTTCTTTTCTCCCATATTCTTGGCTCTGTTGAAAATTGCAAATTGATAATACGATTTTATCCCCAATACAGCTGTATATGGAGTCTTCAGTTCTTCTGCATCTCAGATTGCAGAACTTGTTTAAAATGAAAATATACTGTGTAGTGCTCCATCTAAGTTACTATGAATATTGTCATGAAATAGATTCTAGGAAAGCATTGAGCTTTAATATGAAAGCCACTTGTGTTAGGTTTTAAAGAAATCCTCATTTTAAAAAGTTTTAGCTGAGCAGGATTGCCACACACCATAATTGCAGCGCTCGGAAGGCAGAGGCAGGAGTGCAAGGCAAACCTGTACTACATTGTGAGACGGACTTCGAGTAAAAAAATTAATAGGCAATAAGCACATTTTGCTCAGTGTTGATAGTTCAGGCCTGTAATCCTAGCTACTCAGGAAGCTAAGATCTGAAGAACCACAGTGCAGACAGCCTGATCACACAGAAAAGTCCATGAGGGTTTGTCGACAAAATATCCATCAATAAAAAAAGGACATGGGGCACCTGTGATCCTAGCTACTCAGGAGGATCAGATCTAAGGATCACAGTTCAAAGTCGGCCCATGCAGGAAAGTCTGCGAGACTCTTAACTCCAATAAACTACTCAAAAAAAGCCAGAAGTGACACTGTGGCTTGGGCTAAAGAAGCTCAGGAATGGTGGCATCCAGGCCCAGAGTTCAAGCCCCAGAACTGGCAAAAAAAAAAAAAAAGTGTTGCTAGGGCTTAAAGTTCATAGAGCACTACTAACCTTGAGCAAAAAAAGCTCAAGGACAGCCTAGGCCCTGAGTTAAAGCCCTAAATCAGCCTGGGGGGGGGGGGGGGGGGCGGGAGAGGGGAGGAGAAGAGGGAGAAAAGGCCAGGTGCCAGTGGCTCACACCTATAGTACTAGCTCCTCAAGTGGCTAAAATCTGAGGATCATGGTTCAAAGCCAGCCTCAACAGGAAAATCCATGAAAATCTAATTAACCACCAAAAAACTAGAAGTGGATTAGAAGCAGTTAAATTGGTAGAACTTTAAGCACAAAAAACTTCAGGGACAGTACCTAGACCCTGAGTTCAAGACGCAGGACCTGCACCAAAAAAAAAAAATAAAGGAATTAAATGGGGGAGATTAAGAAATAAAGGAAACAAATAAATCTAGATTATGGTCTTAATTTTTATTTATTTCCTAAAATAGTTTCTGTTTGGGTTTTTTTCTTTTGTTCTGTTTTTATCAATCATGAGGCTTGAAATCTGGGCTGGAGCGCTGTCCCTCAGCTCTTCAGCTCGACTAGCTAGCGCTCTACCACTTGAGCCATAGCACCACTTCTGGTTTTCTGGTTGTTTATTGGAAATAAGAGTTTCACAGCCTTTCCTGCCTGGGCTGGCTTTGAACTGTGATCCTCAAATCTCAGCCTCCTGAGTAGCTACAGGTGTGAGCTGCTGGTGCCCTGTTTGTGGGGGGGGGGGGGTTGGGGGGGGTCTCTAAATATTTTTTTAGAATCTCTTGAGCAATTTTTTAAATATTTATGGACTATTTTAATTCTTTCAAATTAGTGGTCTCTGGGCTGGGATATAGCTCAGTGGCAAAGTGCAAGTGTAACATCTTAGGTTCAATCCCCAGTACCAAAAAAAAAGACCCAGAAAAAAAAGTGGAAAAAAAAAAAAATGCAATGTTGCTTAGTGGCAGAATGCTTGCCTAACATGCATAAAGCCCTGGGTTCAATTCCTCAGTACCACATAAACTGAAAAAGCCAGAATTGGCACTGTGGCACCAGTGGTAGAGCACTATCCTTGAGCACAGAGAGGCTCAGGGACAGTGCCCAGGCCCTGAGTTCAAGCCCCAGGACTGGCAAAAAAAAATAGGCACCAGTGGCTCATACCTATAATTCTAGCAACTTAGGAGGCTGAGATCTGAGGATCACAGTTCAAAGCCAGCCTGGGCAGAAAAGTCCTTGAAACTTATCTCCAATAACCACCAGAAAACCAGAAGTGGTGCTGTAGCCCTATGGTCTCTGCTCCTGCTTCCCCCCCCCCCCCCCGTGTGTGTGTGTGTGTGTGTGTGTGTGTGGTGTGTGTTGTGTGTAAGCACATTTTCTCATCTTTAATCATGTATCTTATGTAGCCCATTTTTCTTTTGTGCTCTAACTGTACTCCTCGTGTCCCGCCACCAGCCCTATGGTCTCTGCCACCCTCCCCCATGCGTGCGTGCGTGCGTGCGTGCGTGAGTGCGTGCGTGCGTGCGTGCGTGCGTGTGTGTGTGTGTGTGTGTAAGCACATTTTCTCATCTTTAATTATGTATCTTATGTAGCCCATTTTTCTTTTGTGCTTTAACTGTACTCCTTGTGTCCGCCACCAGCCCAAAAAGACAGACTCTAGTATCTGCTTGAAAAGTGAATGGACTTCCTTGAAAGAGTGGGAATTTTTTTTTAATCTGTTTTTGCTACTTGCTGATTCCATTGAGCAGTATATAGGAATCCTAATCTTTTCCTAGGTAGGTTTGTTTGTGAGGGAAATGTTTGTTGTTTTCAGGGGGAGTGGTATTCTTTTGTTGGTTTTTTTGTTGTTTGTTTTTGGGGACACTGGAATGGGAACTCAGTGCCTCGTGTTTGGTAGGCTGGCACTCTGTACCACTTTTGAACCCTGCCTCTAGCCCTTTTTGCTGTAATTATTTTTCAAGTATCATCTTGCTTTTTTTCTTGGGCCAGCCTGAAATCCCAATACTATCTACACTTCCTGTGTAGCTAGGATAGCAAGTGTGTGCCCCATGTCCAACTGGTGATACAGATGGAATATCCCAAATTTTTTTTTCAGGCTGAATTTGAACTGCTGTAGTTCCATCTTAATTTTTTTTTTGGGGGGGGGGGGGCGTCCAGTTGTGGGGCTTGAGCTCTGGGCCTGGGCGCTGTCCCTCAGCTCTTCAGCTCAAGGCTAGCGCTCTACCACTTGAGCCACAGTGCCACCCCTGGCTTTTTTCTTCTGTGGTGCTGAGGAATCGAACCCAGGGCCTCGGGCATGCAAGGCAAGCGCTCTACCACTGAGCTGCCTTCCCAGCCCAATCCATCTTAATTTTTGAAGAAACTAGAATTAGAGGCATGAGCCACCACACCTGGCTTCTAGCTGATTTTTTTATAATGTTTTCTTTTATGATCAAATGTTATTTTATCTTTCTCACAAGATACATTTTAGTAATCATATACCTGTTAGTCTTAAGGTTCTTTTTCTTTTTTAATTTTATTGTCAAAGTGATGTACAGTGGGGTTACAGTTACATATGTAAGGTTAGTGAGTACATTTCTTGTCAGATTTCCCCCCACACCTCATTTTTCTCCCACTTTCTCTCCCCTACATCTCCTCCCCCAGTCTTAATGGCTTTTTATATGCTTGCCATATTATAGTGATAAATTCTTCCTATGTTTCCTATGTACAAGTTCAGGTCTAGCTTCTGCCCATTCATACATTTTGTTAATAATAAAGACTAGATTTATCAAAAGCTATAAATTGACAGCTTTGTGGAGAAAAATCTTTTTATCTCCACCCTAAACTTTGTATGTGCCCTCAACAGCCTCAGCACCAGCAGTCTGGTCTATTGAACTATTTAGGAATGTTCTTATACTGCAGAAAGTCCTCCTGCCCCCTTCTTTTCTTACAAATAGGTAGAGGTTATACATTTGTCCTCCTTCCCCCTTATTTTCTTACAGGCAGATAGGTAAAGGTTATCATACATTTGTGTTGGGGCCCCCACAGCCCCCCTCAGATTTGGATTTGGCCATGTCCTACAGGACCTGATGACAGCTTACCTTGCAGGGAAGGAGAGTCGCTCCCAGATAGTTCTCACGAGTGGCCCTGGAGCAGGAAGTGGTGGAGCAGATCTTCCTTGTTTGGGAGGAGCCTGAGGTGGACCTCGCCTCCTGAGTCTGGAAGGTAAATTTGTTGTTACCTGTAAATGATGGTTCTGCTAGTTCATGCTATGCCAATCCAGACTTTCAAAGGTGTCCCTCCTGCCAGCAAGAGAAGACGGATGACTTGGATGAAGATGGCTGTGAAGCCCTGGGTCATTTAGTCTTCCACATTTATGAATCCTCATTTTCAACAAAAGGGCAGTTATATCTATGAATATAATCACCTTATTTCAACACATTGAGCACATACTATGCTATAACTGGTGCTCTTGTTGATGTTTTTCTTTCTTAATTGTTTTCTTAGAGCAAACCATATGGATTGGTTTAAGAGGGCCTAGCAGAACCACAACCTTACAGGCAAGAACAAATGTCACTTTCTGCTACTTTCTCCTATACCAATCCAGACTATAGGGACCAAAACATAAGATTTCCTACTCAAGTGAACGTTAAACTTAGGAGAGCATATTGACATGTTGTTTCTTTAATGAAATGTGACTAAAACTTAATTTCCTCCAAACAAATGCTAAGGCTTTCCAAAAAAATGACAGATTATTATACCTAGCTCAAAAAGGAGTCCTGTGTGCCAAATTTACCTAGCACTATATCCACCTCATCCCTAGCTTGGCAGTGTAACCATGCCTCTTCTCAATGAAAAATAAACCCAGCTCTCAGATTGGGCAGTCAAGCAGAGAGGAATGGGTGCCCTACTTCAATTTAATGTAATTTTGTACATACATGTAGCTGCATCTATATGTTCAAATTGGTCTTTCTCATAGAAATGAACATGTGGTCTTCGTATTGATGTATGTTAGCTTAGTCTTTGTTACCTATATTCATTGAAGCCTCTTCTTTTCTGTTTATATCTGCTGGCAATAGGGATAGCCTTATAGTAAGAATAACATAGGGGGAGGTAGCAGAACCTGAGGGGTCCACTCTTCAAATTTACAAAAGAAAGGTAGCCATAAAAGAGGTTTTGGTGGTGGTGGTGATTTTATTTTTCTTTTTGTTTTTATACAACTTATAGAGCTAGGTGATATATCTTCTTTCCCAGAATCACTAATACTTGAGATAGGGTATATCTCAAGTATTAAGATAAAGTCATTCATTGCTTTACTACTCAAAGAATAGCTACTGATAAGTTCTATCTAGTTTCTAGACTTGCCTTAGTCAAAAATTACTTGGCATTCTCTTCCTTTCCTTATGAAATTCCACAAATTATTGAAAGAGCAGGAGATAAATGTTGTTCCAGAAGACTAGCCTGTTCTATAACTATCCACCAAAGTATTAAGGGACCAGAGGAGGCATTTCCAGTTTCCAAATTGGCTATTTCTTGTAACTTGAATGTCTTACGTTTTCTTTTCAGTATTTTCAACCTTTATGTATGTACCTAAATTCACTTAATTTGCTACTGCTTAAACTCTAGATAATTGTGAATTGTCTTGTGGTTTAAGGACCAAAATATGAAAGTGGTAATTTGGGAACATGTATGTTGGAAAATCCCCTTGTGATGCTCCTACAGTCAGTTTTCTGAATCCCCCCCTCCCCCCCTTTAACCATTTGGTGTGAAGGCTGCTGGTTACCGATTCATTATAGTAAAAACCAATTATAGTAATTCTTGCCTTGGAAATGTTAAAGTAAGAAGTTATTTAACAAGCCAGCTGCTGGTGGCATGCCTGTAATCCTAGCTACACAGGCTGAGATATGAGGATCATGGTTCAAAAGCCAGCCTAAGCAGGAAAATGTCTGTGAGACTCTTATCTCCATTTAACCACCAGAAAACTGAAAGTGGTGCTGGGGCTCAAAGTGATAGCCTGCTAGCCTTGAGCAAGAAAGCTCAGGGACAGCATCCAAGCCCTGAGTTCAAGCCCCATAACTGACAAGAAGAGAAATTATTTAACAGTTTACTCTTGATACTCAACCTCTCACAGGTCTTCGCCTCCACCTTTTTAACTTTTAACTTACCTCGTGCTTTTCATGTTTGTTGAAGTACACTGTATTTACATTCTATGAGTTTAATTGCTATTTAAAATGTAGTAGCTAGATTTTATTTCTTCATGTTGGAAACCTCATTGCTAATTGGAACAGTTTTTCTTTCTGCTGTTTGCCCACATCTTAAAGTTAAGTGTATCCATTCAATGCACCAAAATGCCAACCTTCTCACTTCAGCTTTATCCTGTGCAGTTGAATTTTGTAATTCAGCTTTTAGAAAAATGGATTTTTACATATTATAGTAGGTCTGTTGAATTTTGAATTTGACATGGATCTAATATATGAAATTTTATCTTCATCTTGAGTATGACATTGGCTTTTTCCAAATAGAGTCTGTACGAGGGAGAGGATCAGTTATAAGTTTAGAGAAAAATAGATTAAAAAGGTGGTTTTGCTTCATTATTGTTATTGATAATAATACTTAATTTTTAATACATCTAGGCTTTATGTTAATAAGACAGTAACCTAATAATTCTTGTATGACAGGCACCTATGGGGACCTGCTGGGGTGATATATCAGAAAATGTGAGAGTAGAAGTTCCCAATACAGACTGCAGCCTGCCTACCAAAGTCTTCTGGATTGCTGGAATTATAAAACTAGCAGGTGAAAGCATGCATGATGACTTCCTGGAAAATACTAATAATAACTAACTTTTCATAAAAGAGCATGTTTATAAATGTTGCAAGCATTCCCAAATGATATGATGATCAAATTTGTATCTACAAAAAAGCAAACTAGGGCTGGGAAGGTGGCTCAGTGGTAGAGCACTTGCCTTGCATGCCTGAGGCCCTGGGTTAGATTCCTCAGCACCACATAAGCAAAAAGAAAAAAGCCGGGGGCTGGGAAGGTAGCTCAGTGGTAGAGCGCTTGCCTTGCATGCTCGAGGCCCTGGGTTCAATTCCTCAGCACCACATAAGCAAAAAGAAGAAAAGCCGGAAGTGGCGCTGTGGCTCAAGTGGTAGAGCGCTAGCCTTGAGCTGAAGTGCTGAGGGACAGCACCCAGGCCCAGAGTTCAGGCCCCAGGACTAGACCAATAAATAAATAAACAAACCATGGGAATATGTCAAGACTTGGCTTAAAGTAGTAAAGCACCAGCCTAACAAGTGTTAAAGCTCTGAGTTCAAACTCTTAATAGTGCTAAGAAGGAAAAAAATGTAAAAACAACTTTTAGTTCCCTGGCCAAATGATAGAAAGCTAGCTTTGAGCAAAAAAAGGCTCAGGGACAGCACCCAGCCCCTGAGATCAAGCCCCAGGAGACAGACACACATGGCCAGGATACTGTTTTCAGCTATTGATGAGCTTTACCATACACTGCAAAACAAATGTTGTATTGGTCCCTAATGTAAATATTTTGCTCTGAAGCTAGTTTGTGCTCATGCAGCATGTTCTTAGGACTCTTCGAAGAATGTACCAAGCTCTGTAATGTGTAATATTCAGTTCAATCATCAAACTTTTCCTTGAAATGTTTTCCTGAATATATCAGTATTCTCCATATGTTTATATTCTCAACATTCTGATTTAAAATAGTTTGTATCCTAGATGTCTTAAGTCCTTTGCACTTAAAGATCCTTTGCTCTAAAGATTAATACATTTAATGTCCAAAGATTGTTTTTTACTCTTTTACATTTCTGCTATGTCTAATTGCATTATGTCTTTTTAAGTCACTTCGCCATTGTGGAGAGGTAAGCTTTGTGTTAATCATAAACTAGTTTACCAATAAGTCACAAACCAATAAGTTCTACAAATTTTAAAACTAAAGATTTAATACTATAAAGTTTAATCATAAACGTTAATGCAAGAAAATGCTAATAACTGAACTTGGTGCCTTGCCTGAAATTCATTTATTGGCCCTTGTTTTATTCCACTAAAGGCCTTATATTAAACCTAAACTGGGACTGGAGGCATGGCTCACTCAAATGGTAAAGCACTAGCTTACCTACCACCATGAGGCTCAAAGTTTAATCCCCAGTACTGTTTTGTTTTTGCGCTTTTTTACTTAAGATTTGTTAAATTATAAACAAAATATATACTTTTTGTTTTCCCTAGGAAATAAAAGCCCCCTATTTACCTAGGACATTAAGTGCTGTCAAATATGTATATTTGTATTCATTGAACTTTTACTTAGCATTTTTCAATCTGATCTACAAATACGAAAAACTTAGATTCTCAAAGTAGCCATATCCAGATTATAATTGGCTATCTAATCAGCTGGATAAGATGATTTCTTTGTAATATATTTAAACTAGGTTTCTGTCACATACGGGATTGTACTAATACCAAAACCTTCTGTTGCACTGGGCACCAATGTTACATTCTAGCTACTCAGGAGGCTGAGCTCTAAGGATTCTAATCCTAATCCTAAACTCGTCCTTGCAAAGAAATCTAAGAGACTCTCATCTCCAGTTAATCAGAAAAAAAAAAAAAAAAACTGCAAATAGAGATGTGGCTCAAGTGGTAGAGCACCAGCCATGAGTAAAAAAGCTGAGCCTAAAATTGTGGATAAAATTGGAATGCATTCAAAGGAGAAGCCATGCTCAAAAAACATTTGAACTAATTGAACTGAACAGTGTTTCTCAAAGTTTGGTCCATATTCCGGGAACTAGTGGCTTATACTTGTATTTCTAGCTACTCAGGAGGCTGAGATCTGGGAATTGTAGTTCAAGGCCAGGCCAGGCAGAAAAGTCCAGGAGATTTTTATGTCCTATCAACCATCAAAAACAGCCAGAAGTAGAGCTGTGGCTCAAGTGCTAGAGCCCTAAGCCTTGAGCACAAAAAAAGCTCAGGGAGGGGCTGGGAAGGTGGCCCAGTGGTAGAGTGCTTGCCTTGCATGCATGAGGCCCTGGGTTCAATTCCTCAGCACCACATAAGCAGAAAAAGCCGGAAGTGGCGCTGTGGCTCAAGTGGTAGAGTGCTCACCTTGAGCTGAAGAGCTGAGGGACAGCACCCAGGCCCAGAGTTCAAGCCCAGGACTGGCAAAAAAAAAAAAAAAAGCTCAGGGACAGCACGGAGATCCTGAGTTCAAGCCCCAAGACTGAAATAATTTTAAAAAAAAAAAAAATGTTTGGTCCACGGGGACTTGATGTGAGTGTAAAATCTAGAATGGGGCCACTCTCTGTAACTAACAAGCTCTGCAGGTGGTTCTGCAGAGGACAGTAAAGATTGACAACCACTACTACTTCTTTGTTTTTCTGTTTTCTTATTTAGTGATTGATTTGTTGGTTTTAGGTTACAATGCCCTTTTAAGATATGAAGGATTTGAAAATGATTCTGGTCTAGACTTCTGGTGCAATATATGTGGTTCTGATATCCATCCAGTTGGTTGGTGTGCAGCCAGTGGAAAACCTCTTGTTCCTCCTAGAAGTAAGTGGCTTATTCACCCCTACAGTGACTCGAAACATATCTCACACATAATAACCTTAAGGTAATATAGACATTAATATTTTAACAGATAATTTATTAAATACTTCTACTTTCTGCTAAAGCATAATTGGTTATTTTCTTTTATTTTAGCTATTCAACATAAGTATACAAACTGGAAAGCTTTTCTTGTAAAAAGACTTACTGGTGCCAAAACACTTCCTCCAGATTTCTCACAAAAGGTAAAAGCAGGATCTTGTTTATAAAGGATTGGAAAAAAAAAAAAAGGATTGAAGAGCGCTTAAGGAACTGTAATTTCATAAACTGAATAATCTATGTTAAAATATTTTTGACAGTATAGTGTTAAAATTATTTGAAAAATCCTGTCATGAATTTCAAACAGGTTTTGTCTGCTTGAATTTGAAGGTCTCAGAGAGTATGCAGTATCCTTTCAAACCTTGCATGAGAGTAGAAGTGGTTGACAAGAGGCATTTATGTCGAACGCGGGTAGCAGTGGTGGAGAGTGTAATTGGAGGTAGACTGAGGCTAGTATATGAAGAGAGTGAAGACAGGACGGACGACTTCTGGTGCCATATGCACAGCCCCTTAATCCATCACATCGGTTGGTCTCGAAGCATAGGTCATCGTTTCAAAAGATCTGGTAAGCAGCTACCACAAACTTCCTATTGAAAGTATCCAAGAGGATGAACTTTACTACTTGGTTATTTTTCTCAGCAGAAAAGCATAGACCAAAAATAACATTTGAGTTGTTCAGGCTGCTTATTCTATTTTAATTAGAAAAAGTTCATACCATATTAGTCCTTTTAGTGTTCCTTCATGTTCCCGACTCTTGCCTCAATTTAAGAATAAGGCACTTTTATGTGGGAGGCCCTGTGTTTGGTCTCTAGCACCACAAAGTAATAATAGCAATGATTTTAGTCAAATAGCAATTGTCTTCATTTTCTTATCCAGTCCATTTGCAAGACACAGAGATAAGTTTCCACTTAATCAAAATGGAAAGATTAAGTGTGGCTAGACTTGATATTAGACAGATTAAAACATACTTCTATACTGGTAATTACCAATTGTAGAATTCTCAGCATTATGAATAGCTGGTGTATATCTAATAGCATATGCACATGTCAACCAGTGCTATTTATTCAACATATATATAAAAGGCATGTCTTTTTGCCATGTTAAAGCATTAGATTCCTTGTGAGTTTGAAGCCTTCAAAGAAATGTGGTTTTTGGTCTTCTCACAAATGCTGACAGATTAGTATGTAACTTTTCCTTGTAGATATTACAAAGAAACAGGATGGACATTTTGATACACCACCACATTTATTTGCTAAGGTAAGAAGTTTTTATAAGAACCCTCATGTATAAATTAAGTTTGAAAGAGGGTTGTGGGTTTGTTCCTAAAATGATAGAAATCACAATTGCATATGTTTACTATAAAGGATTAAGACCTTATAATTCATAGCTGTCATTGATCTATTATAATTACTTTTTAATTATTTGATCCTTTATTCTCTAATAGAAGTTTGAGTTTCAGTATTAGGTAGGTAGGAATAGGCATCAGTAGACATTTCAAGTTGGTAAAAGTTTGATTACTAAAATCACAACATTTATAACAGTACATGTGCTTTCATATAATTCTTTAGGTAAAAGAAGTAGACCAGAGTGGAGAATGGTTCAAGGAAGGAATGAAATTAGAAGCTATAGACCCATTAAATCTTTCTACAATATGTGTCGCAACCATTAGAAAGGTAAGAGAATATGTATTAAAATATAGAAATCAAATTTGTAGGAATTTTAATAAGCAAGTAAAATTACAGAATTATTTTTAATAAATAGAATGAGTTGCATACAGCGTTCATTGTAACAAAGAAAGTGTGACTCTTCCAGAGGGGGAAAGTTACTACAAGTTTCAGATCTCTTGGGGAAAGCAGAGGTATTACAGGCACTAAGTGTTTTTACTATTTTTTTTTTTTTTTGGCTGGTCCTGGGGCTTGAACTCAGGGCCTGGGTACTATCTCTAAGCTTCTTTTGCTCAAGGAAAGCACTCTACCACTTATACCACAGTGCCACTTCCAGCTTTTTTGAGGAATTTATTGGAGATAAGAGTTTCATAGACTTTCCTGCCTGGGCTGGCTGCAAACTACAATCCTCAGATCTCAGCTTCCTGAGTAGCTAGGATTACAGGCATGAGCCACCAGCACCTGGCTATATTAAGTACAAAAAAAAAAAAAAATCCCTGAAGAAATTGTTCATACTTTGATATCTCAAACTGCCATGTAACTGTCGGAGATAGCTTGGTCCAGAAAGACATTTTGAAGACACTAATAATAAACAGCATCCAACTAGTCACTACTGTGGCTATCACTATTTCTCAAATATACTACAATAACTAGAAGCCTTTTCTAATGATATTAGGGAAATTAAAGCATTTGATGCAAAATAACTACTTCCTGAGGCTCTTTGAAGAAGGATCAAGGGAGCCAGACCAGTGGCTCACTCCTATAATCCTAGCAACTCAGGAAACTGAGACTTGGGAGGACTGAAGTTCATAGCCCATCAGACAAAAGCATTAGACTTTTAACTCTTATTTACTAGCAAAAGCCAGGCTTGGAGGCATGGTTCCAGTGATAGAGCACATGCCATGAGCAAGAAATCCAGAGAGGTTTTTTTGGGTTTTGGGGGGCCCTGGGAACTGTCCCTCAGCTCTTCACCTCAAGACTAGTGTTCTACCACTTGAGCCACAGTGCCATTTCTAGCTTTTTCTGCTTATGTAGTGCTGAGGAATTGAACCCAGGGCCTCATGCATGCAAAGCAAGCACTCTTATCACTGAGCCACCTTCCCAGCCCCGAGTTTAATAAAAAGAAAAAAAAAAAAAAATAGCCTGGACTCTTGGCAGACAAAGACAGATATTTTTTATATGACATGTCAAGATAGTCATTTGGGGGGCTGGGAAGGTGGCTCAGTGGTAGAGCGCTTGCCTTGCATGCCTGAGGCCCTGGGTTCGATTCCTCAGCACCACATAAGCAAAAAGAAAAAAAAGCCAGAAGTGGCGCTGTGGCTCAAGTGGTAGAGCGCTAGCCTTGAGCTGAAAAGCTGAGGGACAGTGCCCAGGCCCAGAGTTCAGGCCCCACGACCGGACCCAAAAAAAAAAAAAAAAAAAGTCATTTGGATCTGCAACCTTTATTTGCTGAAAAATATCCTGAGGAGAAAGAATCTTGATTTAAACTACTTCTGGCCAAACATACCCCAGTACAGAATTGTAACAAGACAAGTTTATCTTCATTTTCCTTTTTATGATTTTTGTTCTTGGTAGAACTTTATTTCTTCTTTTTTCTTCTCCTTTTCATATGAAGGGTTCTCAGTTCTTAGAATCAGGATTCCTTAGGGAACTTTGAAAAGTACAGGTAGCTAGCTAATCCTCTTACCCTTTATTCTAATTTAATCAGTCTAGGTTTGAACTTAAGCACTGGCATTTTTTTAAAGGCAGGTCATTTTTTTTTAATATATATTTTTTATTGTAAAGATACTGTACAGAAGGGTTACAGTTACATGAGCAAGGTAATGAGTCCATTTCCTGTTGAGCATTGTTACCCCCTCTTTTGTTTTTCCCCTAGCATCCCTTCCCTCCTCACCTCCTAACTCCTAGGCAGGTCATTTTCATGGACAGTGATGGTTAAGAATCAGTAATTCAAAAGGAAATGTAATCACTACCTGACTTATGTAATTGTAACCCCTCATTATATCACCTTTACAATAAAATTTTAAAAATTAAAAAAAGAACCAATAGTCCAAGGCCAGGCATAGTGGTATGTTCCTGTAAAACTCAAAAGGCAGAGATCAAAAGGATTGTAATTTGAAACCAGCCTAGGTAAAAAATTAGCAAGGCCCACCCATTTCAATCACAAACCAGGCCTGGTAGTGGCACCTATAATCCTAGCTTCACAGAAGACCATTGGTGGGATACCACAGTCAGGCCACTGGAAGTGGCACTGTGGCTCTAGTGGTAGAGCATTAGCATTGAACAAAAGAATCTCAGGAACAGCGCCCAGGCCCTGAGTTCAATTCTTAGGCCAGCCCAGGGCATAAACATAAGACTCTTTCAAAAAGTTAAAGCAAAAAAAAAAAAAAGCCTATGGGTACACATGAAGACCAAGGCAAGATAATCAGCAGTCTGGTCACAGAAAAATATAAAACAAGAAGGGGAAAAAAAACACTGGTTCAGAATCTACTTGTGTAACAGTATAACTTGATATTTGAATTACAGCACAACTTAGAGCTGAAGCCAAAAGAATTGAGTTACAATAAATGCATGTCCTGTGTGCCTGTATTCATGGCAACACAGGTAGACAGGACTGACTCCAAATCCTGTTCCTTCCTGTTTACCCCACAGAAACCACCTGATAAGGTTTAAAATACACATTTTCATGTCCTACTGTAGACCTGTGTAATTAGAATCACAAGAAATATCCAGAAATCTGTACTTGCCTTTAAAAAAACAAAAAAAGAAAGTAAAAGCAAAAAATTCTCCAAGTGGATGGGCACGGGTGGCTCAAGCCTACAATCCTAGCTACTCCGGAGGCTGAGTTCTGTGGATCTCAATTCAAAGTCAGCCCAGGCAGGAAAGTTCCCATGAGACTTTTACCTCCAATTAACCATTCAAAAACCAGAAGTATAGCTGTTGCTCAAAGTGTTAAGAGCACTAGCCTTGAGCATAAAAGCTCAGGGACAGCACACAGGCCCTAAGTTCAAGACCCACAACCTACCAAAAAAAATTCTCCAGGTAGTTGGGAAGTAATGCCATCAGAACATAATCTGCTCTGGAGAAATGAAAATGAAATGATGTCCCAGTGAGCAGCATATCAGGTGTCAGAGAAGAAATTATGATCATAACTACTTTTGTTTTGAACTTTAAAAAGTTTGTAGCCAGGCATTGGTGGCTCACACCTGTAAATCCTAGCTACTCAGAAGGCTGAGATCTGAGGATCACAGTTCAAAGCCAGCCCAGGCAGAATAGTCACTGTGAGACTCTCATCTCAAAGTAACCACTGAAAAACTGAAGTCACATTGTGGCTCAAGTGGTAGAGTGCTAGCCTTGAGCACAAAAAAGCTTAGGGACAGCACCCAGGACCTGACTTCAAGCCCTACAACCAACAAAAAAAAGTTTGTAGTCTTGGGCTGGTGGGGTGCCTTAAGCCCACTAGCACCTTACAGTCATAAGGTCCTAAATTCAGTCTTCAGTATCACAAACATAATACTATTAATAATGAAAAAAGTTTACAGTCTTGAAACAAAAGTAAGATGTGTCAGGCACCAGTGGTTCCTGCCTGTAATCCAAGCTACAGAAGAGGCTGAAAGCTGAATATCTAGATTCAAAGCCAGCCTGAGCAGATAAACCTGTGTGAGATTCTTATCTCACTAGCAAAATACCAAAGTGGAAATGTGAGTCAAGTGGTAGAGCACCAGCCTTGAGTGAAAAAATCCAAATGAGAGTACAGGTACCTCTGTTCAAGACTCCATGCCTAGCATACACACAACCCCCAAAAATACAAAGATCAAGTTGAAAGCTCAAAAGCTTGGGAAAGGGTAGAGAGTGTGGCTCAGTGGTAGAGTGCTTGCTTAGCATACATGAAGCCCTGGGTTCTATTCCTCACTACCACATGAACAGAAAAAAACTGGAAGTGGTGCTGTGGCTCAAGTGGTAGATCGCTAGATTTGAGCTGAAGAGCTCAGGCCCAGAGTTCAAACCACATGGCTGTCAAAAAAAAAAAAAAAAGGCTTGGGAAAATGATAATGCTCCATCAGAAGGAAAGAAAGAAAGAAAGGTATGAACTGAGTTAAGACTTAGCTTCAGTCTTTAACAGACACAGATATGCTCAGATCTCTTGAGATATTGCTGTTGAATCTTGGCTTGTTTTTTGTATACACTACAGTTTACATGGGTTTTTAGTATAGCTTCTATTCTTTTTTTTGTCAGTCGTGCGGCTTGAACTCTAGGCCTGAGTGCTATCCCTCAGCTCTTCAGCTCAAGGCTAGCACTCTACCACTTGAGCCACAGTGCCACTTCTAGTTTTCTGGTGTTTAATTGGAGATAAGAGTCTCACGGACTTTCCTGCCCGGGCTGGCTTTGAACCATGATCCTCAGATCTCAGCCTCCTGAGTAGCTAAGATTGCAGGCATGAACCACTGATACCTGGCTATATAGCTTAGCTTCTATCCTTGAACATTATTCAATAAAAACGCATTTCTCTACCAGGCACTAGTGGCTCACACCTGTAATCCTAGTTCAGGACACTGAGATCTGAGGATTCTAGACTCAAAGCCAGCCTAGGCAGGAAAGTCTATGAGACTCTTATCTCCAATTAGACTCTTTATCTCCAATTAACCACCCAAAAGTCTGGAAGTGGAGCTGTGGCTCATGTGGTACAGTGCTGGCCTTGAGCACAAAAGGTCAGGGACAGCACCCAACCCCTGTGCTCAAGCCCAGGGACCAGCATTAAAAACAAAAAAATGAGAAGGAGAAGCATTTCTCATGAAGTATCCAGGCTTTTTTCTAATAATGGAATCTAATTTCAAGTACTTGGATTCTCTTAATTTAAAAGGTGCTGGCTGATGGATTCCTGATGATCGGGATCGATGGCTCAGAAGCAGCAGATGGATCTGACTGGTTCTGTTACCATGCAACCTCTCCTTCTATTTTCCCTGTTGGTTTCTGTGAAATTAATATGATTGAACTTACTCCACCAAGAGGTACATCCGGTGTAAACACTGAGCCTTACCCTTGCTATCTTCTTACATGGTGTCTCTTTACATTTAACACAGCCTGACATTTTCTTTTTCTGTGGGTTTATGGAACATGTATGTATATGCAGATTAAACATACCAAATCTAGATTGCTATGAAAACACCAAATACTGTACCTACCTAGCTTTAGTAAGCTTTATTAGTGTGGAATTTTTTTTCTGAGCATCTGTGCAATATTCAGGGAGACTGCAGGGGTCTCAGGGATCTCTTTTATTGATACTTAGATTTTGAGGGAAAGAACTTACCTTCCTAGATGTGGTGGCTTTTTAAGAAGCTTTTTTTTTTTTTTTTTTTTTTGCATACTTGAAGCAATTCTCATGGCCTAACTAGTGGTTTTTCTAAGTTCAGTGTCTTAGTCAAAGATTTTTCTTAAGGTGGAATGATAGTAAAACAAAACAAGTTTTATTAAAATATTTACTCATCTAGTTTTCTTTCCCAAATATAAAAAAAGAAGAAGAAAAACTATGAATGTAGCCTATTATGTGCTAGGTTGTCGTAAAACAAAGAATTAAAAAGTGAGTCTTCGGCTGAGGTGGCTCAGTGGTAAAACTCATAGCAAGCACAAGGTACTGGGTTTGATCCTCAGTACCACAAAAGCAAGTCTACCCTTTTTATAGTAAGAATAGAGGAGAGCCACTTTTGCATAGAGTATGTGTCTAGAAAAGGAGAATGAATATAATGGAGTAACCAGTGCGCTCAGCAGTATTAGAACATAATTAAAGTTCATTAAAAAAAATTCAACCTACCGGTGGCTCATGCCTATAATCCTAGCTACTCAGGAGGCTGAGATCTGAGGATCGAGGTTCAAAGCCAGCCCAGACAGAAAAGTCCATGAAACTCTTATCTTCAATAAACCACCAGAAAACTGGAAGTGGCACTGTAGCTCAAGTGGTGGAGCGCTAGCCTTGAGCTGAAGAGTGAGCAACAGAGCCCAGGCCCAGAGTTCAAGCCCCATGACCAACCAAAAAAAAAAAAAAAAATTGAGCCTAACGTATGATGGGGCTCTAGGTGATTAACCTTTTTAATTTGCACTTTAGTATTATGTTAACTTTACATAAACTATTACTTACACTGATACTGTTTTTTAGGTTACACAAAACTTCCTTTTAAATGGTTTGACTACCTCAGGGAGACTGGCTCCATTGCAGCACCAGTAAAACTATTTAATAAGGTAAATGTAAAGGGTAACCTAACTGTCATAACATAAATGATAGATGTATATTATAGTTTATCCAAATGTCTTTGCCTTGTAAGCAAATATTTGGCAATAAAAGAATATATGGAGTCTTTTTTTTGCATAATTCAAGAATTACTGGGGTCTTTGGGGTTTATATTGTATTTGGCTACATTGCTTTTCTTAGTATATTTGTGCATTCTTGCATACACTGGTGTTAATTTCTTGCTTCTCTGTGTCAGGATGTTCCAAATCACGGATTTCGTGTAGGCATGAAGTTAGAAGCTGTGGATCTCATGGAGCCACGTTTAATATGTGTAGCCACAGTTACTCGAATTATTCATCGTCTCTTGAGAATACATTTTGATGGATGGGAAGAAGAGTATGACCAGTGGGTAGACTGTGAGTCCCCTGACCTCTATCCTGTAGGGTGGTGTCAGTTAACTGGATATCAGCTACAGCCTCCAGCATCACAGTGTAAGTTTGTATTCAGAAAAGGTTCCCTTTTGTAAAAATCAAAAATTCTCTATAGAGGACTATCTTACATAAATCATCGTGGTAACTCACAGAACAGGAATATACCTATGTCTGACTGATTGACAGGTAAGACACTAAGAATCACAAAATCAGACCATATGTACGTGGCAATGCTAACTCAATAGTAAGTTATATAGTGGTTGTAGCAACACTGCTGTCACCAAGTAAAACTAGACTTACTATAATTACCAGCTAAAAATATATTGGTGTATAGTAAATAATGTTGAGTACACAATGAAATCTGTCTCATACTGTATTCAGCTTTATGTTTTTGTTTTTATTTTTGGGGGGGGGTGGGGGTCCGTTCATAGGGCCTGAACTCGGCCTGGGCACTGTCCCTCAGCTCTTCAGCTCAAGGCTAGCTCTCTACCACTTGAACCACAGCGCCACTTCCAGCTTTTTTTCTTTTTGCTTATGTGGTGCTGGGGAATCGAACCCAGGGCCTCATGCATGCAAGGCAAGTGCTTTACCACTGAGTCACTTTCCCAGCCCCTCAGCTTTATGGTTTTATAGGAACAAATGTATCCTTATTTTCAAAGTATCATGTACTCTGATAAGCATAATCTTCAGTAGTAAGCAAATGTGTGGTACCAACTTTTCCTTTTATTTTTCAGCATCAAGAGAAAGCCAATCAGCTTCATCAAAACAGAAGAAAAAAGCTAAGTCCCAGCAATACAAAGGACATAAGAAAAGTGGGTCACCACGTGGTGTTTACATACATTTTCTAATTGTTAACCAATTGGGGTCACAGTGGTCTTCCACAGAAAATTCTATCCCTGTGAGAGCTGATGCTTGTTTATTATGTATTATGCTTAAAGGTGCAGTATGCCATAAAAGGCAAACCTTCCACTAATAAGAAACAATTAACAGGAGCAATGATATCATGGAATTTCAAGTATACATAGTAAAAAATAGAGCCTGCGAATGATTCTTGCAGTAATATGTAAAGCTTGAGAAAGTCAATGGTTTTTGTTTTGGGGATTTTGGGAGATTTTTTTACTTTCTATTTTATAAAACTTTAAAAAAGCAGATACTTGGTGCTTACACAGATTTGGAGCCTAATAAACCATTCTTTCTACAAAGTTCTTTCTAGAATGATTCTTGTAAGAAATTCAGGTGGACCGATTTCCAAATTATTCCATATATGCTATCTATACTGTATTTTACCTTATAGTAATCAGTTATTGGCATTTATTAGCCACAGTAATATAAAATATGATAACTATATTTGATGATTTTCAAGTATGTCTTTATCATAGAAAGCCACAGGTTTGCTTATGGAACTCATCATAGAATATTTCACTCTGAGATGTTTGTTTTTAATTGAAGATTTTTTAATAGTAAAACATACTTCAGTATTAAAACTGAAAGACTTCCAACTGACTTGCATATGTTCAAATAAGTAAAAATCTAGCTCATTAACCGAAGGATGACTGGTAGAAAAATTAAGTAAATTCTATTCTTACCTTCCTGATGAGCTTTTTAAGCCTCCTTAAACTCGACTAGTAGTGGTGCTTTGAAAACATGGCTCACTCTCAGCATGAAGCCCTAGCCAGCCTCACTCACACTAGTGACATCGCAAGTACACAGAAAGGCTGTCGCCTGCCTTGCCTTCTATGGGCAGAACTTACACAAACACACTCTCAGAATTAATTTTTCCCCACCTGCTACTGGGAAGGGAAGGACTGGTATTCATCAAAAAGAGGTTGAGAATATTACCAGATCAGATGGATGAGGCTGCACTCAGCCGAATGAGCTTAGGATAAGTTCCCATTGCAATTTCATGTCTGAAGATGAACCATAGCAGGTATGAGCTCTAGGCTTTCTGTAAAATAGATCAACAGGCTGGTTTAACCCCTTTTCTCACTTTCTGTTGGACAAGACTGAGATTTCAGAATTTGGTTTCTAGGACATGGAATTAAGGATGTATTTGTACTTAGTGGCTTATGAAGAATCGCCTTTATTGATTGATGGGTGGAGTGCACAGTTCACAAACTTTCTTCACTGTAACTTACAGGGTTCATTGTGACTTACAGGTTTTAAATTATTTTGAGCTAATGGGTTAGGGGAATGGAAAGAAATATGTAGTTGATCAAGTAAGATGTCAATATCACAAGATAAAAATTAAGAATGAGAATGTCCATTTTTAGTAATATTTATCATATTTCTAGATGCGCTGAGTAAAATGGCTATACATAGAATATATTTTTTGTTTGTTTGTTTGTCTGTCCTGGGGCTTGAACTCAGGGCATGGGCACTGTCTCTGAGCTTCTTTTGCTCAAGGCTAACACTCTTATCATTTGAGCCACAGCACTACTTTGGCTTTTTTCTGTGTATGTGGTACTGAGGAGTCAAGCCCAGGGCTTCATGCATGCTAGGCAAGCACTCTATCACTAAGCCACATTCCCCACCCTAAAATATATTTCTTAGCTGATACTTTGATAGCTTTTAGTATTAAAGATATCATCTCTAATGCCTTTAAGTTTTTCTTGGGACTTAGAAATACAAACCCACAATACTTACTAGAAACCCCTGGGGCCATGTGTTTCAGAATTCAGAAACTTTTGGAATTTTTGTTGTTGTTGTTGTTGGGCCAGTTTTGCAGCTTGAACTCTGGCCTGGACACTGTCCCTGAACTTTTTTTGCTCAAGAATAGTGTTCTACCACTTGAACCACAGCTTCACTTCTAGCTTTTGGGGGGTTATTTGGATATAAGAGTGTCAGGGACTTTCTTACATAGGCTGGCTTCAAACTGAGATCCTCAGATCTCATCCTCCTGAGTAGCTAGGATTACAGGTGTGAGCCACCAGCACCTGGCGTGGATTTTAGAAAAGAAACAATGTATGTAGAGTATACTGCATAATATCCATTGCAGATTCTGGAGCATTTTCTGAAGCAAAATGTAAATACATAAAATAGGCCAAGTAAATATTATAAATATGTCACCAAGTAACTATGGTTTTGTTGACAAAACTTTACCAAAAACTTTCCTGAATGTTAGAATTGAAGTGTTAAGCAGATGTTTTCATTGTAAGGTGCTATTCATTTTTGGTTTGTGGGGGGGTTGGGTTTTTTGTCTTTTTTTCTTAAAAATGTAGCTTACTAGAAAATTTTCCCACAAAACTTCAGTTCCAAAGATAACAGAACTTAGGGTTTCAAACCCCAAGCCAGCACCACAGCACACAGGTAGCAGCGGATGGACTACACACCTTGCATTTGTCTTTGAGTTTGCTGATATAATTTTTTTTTCTGCCTTTATTGTTTCATCTTATAGCTCTTTAGTCTTTTTCTACTTAAAGTTCATCAGAATGTTGTTTGGTGGTGTTATCCTTTTTGTAGAGACAGATACTCAATTTGTTACCTAGGTTGGTGATTAATGAGCTGAGTTTGTGCCATAAAGGGAGAGTTGTTAGCTAGACTGATCTCAAAAGCCTCTTTCTGTCAAGTAATTGTGGAGCAGAAAAAGCAACAGTAATTTCCATTTTAAGTTTTACCATATTCAGAGGCTACTGTGAGTTGGAGATTTCTCTTTTTACCCCTACAGGGTATATTATGCTGGAAAGAGTCTTAAGTAGTCACTGCACATGGTTTTATTTTGGCAATTGAGAGTTGAGTGTGTACCTGCTAGTAATTTAGCTTCCAGATTATTTTATATAGGAGTACTGCTGTCTTAGATTATCTTTAGTTCTGATTTTCTGAAACTGAAATGTTTTTTATCTGTGCTGTTATATACTTTGGAGAAAAAGAGACTTAACTTACAGTTGCAATTATATGTACACATTCATATTAATCGGCTTACAACCTATTTAGTTCACTGTACTTGATGGGTAGTTTAGTATTTTCAAAGTTCAAACTATATCTTAGGCTGGTGAAAACATTTTGTGTAAAGTCATCAAAGGCTTATGGTTTTTTATGAGCCTGAAACCAAAGGATGTGATGAATTGATTTCAAAAGAACTTAGGTTACAGACTTAGAAGCAAAAGTCGTAAGCTTTGTATAAGAATTAAAAGTACTGCCAGACGCCGGTGGCTCTAACTACTCAGGAGGCTGAGATCTGAGGATCGCGGTTCAAAGCCAGCCCAGGCAGGAAAGTCTGTGAGACTCTTATCTCCAATAAACCACTCAGAAAACTGGAAGTGGTGCTGTGGCTCAAGTGGTAGAGCGCTAGCCTTGAGCTGAAGAGCACAGGGACAGCGCCCAAGCCCACAGTTCAAGTCCCATAACCAACCAAAAAAAGAAAAGTACTTACTGAAAAGATACATTGCTAACTAAAAGTTACGACTTTTAATCAATACTTTCCTGCTGCACAGTTGATAAGTCTGAACCTTGACTAAGTGTGATTTCTCCCTGAAGGCCAGTGTTTAAGCAATGGAATGGAGTACTTTAAATTGGGTGCCAAATCCTAGCTATTTTCAGGAGGCTGAGATCTGAGGATCACAGTTCAAAGCTAACCCAGGCAGGAAAGTCTGGGAGACTTTTATCAACTAAAGAAAAGCCAAAAGTAGCACTATGCCTCAAGTGGTAGAGTTCTAGCCTTGAGCAAAAGAATCTTAGGGACAGTGCCCAGATCCTAGGACCAGCACACACACACACACACACACAAAAAGACCTCTCAAGATATGCATGCTTTACATGCATGCATGCTAGCATGCTTTACAAAGCCCTACTGGTCCCTAGAACTGAAGAAGATAATTAAAACACCTTCTTGGTCTTCCACTGGCTTTTTATCCTATCTCAAGCTGAAATTCTCCTGAAAGAAATTAGCCAGCTATTCTTCATACTAAATGCTCTGTAGTTCATTTTACTTTGTTTGAAATTTATTTGAGAGACATCAGGGCTGTCTGAGAAAGTAGAAACAACATCAGGGCTGTCTGAGAAAGTAGAAACAGTCTCACTACACACACACACCCTTGTTTTCAGACATAGTCTGGTGTGGTCAGTTCTCTCTGCCAAAGAGTATCTGTCCTATGCAACCAGCTTTCCTAGTTATACAAAATGCACTTTTCTTACCACGCAGAAAAGTCAAAGCTTACTTTAGTCTGACTTGATGTTTAGAGAGGAAGATGCCAGTTGGGAAGAAGCCTGTCAGTTTGTCGAGCGGGGTGCGGAGGAGCTTCTCTGGTGACGAAGAGTTGACTCCTCCTCCATATGGAACCCTGCCAGCACAGACAGCCCCTGAGGCCTTCCCACCTCCCAGCACTAGCCGAGAGTTCAGGCCCAGCCTCAAAACAGGTAACTAGTCATGCAGCACCTCAGGTGCTTCAGAGGGCAACGTGCTGGGCAGGGTGGTGGGAGACAAAGCATGGTCTGGCATGACAGGTGCGCTGACTCATTGAAGTTTTTATTTTCTTTTACTTAAAAATATTCATTCTCACTGCTCCTTGATAGTCACTTCACTAAGACATGCCATCTCAGGAAAGGACTTTTTGTTGAGCTTCAATTCAACTTAGGGTGCAATTACCATTTCACTTTATGGAATTGTGAAACAACTTCTGTTTCATGCTTGCATTGAAATGGTTAAATATTTTACATTTCACAATTCTTGTGAGGGATCTGTCTGCTTGATCAGACCAAAGTAAGGCTTTCTTCATAACATTCCATAACATCTCATTCATAAAAGGAGCTGTGTTTTGAGTTCTAGAGAACTTTGAGGTTTGGTAGTAACATTACCTTGATCTGGGGTGACTTTCATATATAAAGGAATGCAATCAGTGCCTGTGTGATCTTGGTGTTGAATTTGAGTGAAATGTATTTCCATTAATTTCATGTTCCTGTATGTGTAGTGATTAAACTAGGTACATGACATTTAGTTTGAGTTTTAATTCATTAGGCCAGGGAGCTAGATTGCAAGACAGCAGAAGGATTTTGCCCTTTGTAATTGCTAAGAAAAAGGTGGCAGCATTGTCAGGAAGGCTGCACTTTCACAGGGTGAACTGTAGACAGGAGTCCAGGTCCTCTCACTTCAAAGCCAAAGTTGTATCTGTCATGTAACTTGCTTAACTTGCTCTTAAACTAATTGTTTAAATCTGAACAACATTCTTTAAAACATCTTTTTATAAGACTTAGTGCCTAGAAACTGTTTTCTTCAGTTTCTTCTATTTATTAATATTTTTACATTTAAAGCCATCAGTTTTTCTCTTTGGGTTTTTTTGGGAGGGAGGGGTCGACCCTCTTGAAACGTATTCTCACAGTGTGAGAGATGGAGAAGCCTTCTTGCTTCTTACAAGTCCTGTTTTTCTAAAGATCATTCTAATATCCTTATGCTAGAGGAAATTGTGCCCTTCTAAAAACAAATTATCATTACAAACCCAAAGTTACATGCTCATTAATGGAAACCTTTCAAAAATCTATCTAAAAGGCATTCCGGTTTCTTATACTTGCTATTTATAAAATAGACTTCCTTTACCTAATTAAATATAGATATTGTGAGTTCTGATGTTTGAATTTTTACTGGATTTTCAGTGTATTGTCTTTAAACAGATTTAATTTTAGAGGCACGTGTTTTGTTTTGTGAGATTCTGATTCGTGGAAAACTGCGTGGCTTCCCGGGATTGCAAAACCCCATGATGGAAGGAAACCATGTGACTCCAATGCGACTTCCCTTTTCCTCTAGTGTCTTCTGAGCTGAGGGTACATCTTGAGGCGTGTTGGGATGCTTTCTTCTGGTGACACTGTAGGGACTGCATTACTACTTAATTACCTGAAAGCCACATTGAGTAACTGTTGAGTATATTATTTGAAAGCTTGGTAGCTGCGAAAATGTCATACCCATTAATCTGTCTTTTGAAAGGTTAGTGATTATTGTCAACAAAGTGACCTCTGTAAAATCAGAGCTAAGAAAATGTATTACAGAAAGTGCCATTAGGTGCAGGAGCTATTTATCTCATCCATCATTCATTGAGAATAAGGTCTGGAAAGGAGAAATGATTAGTATGAATGAACATACCAGACAGGCTTTCTTCTGGGCTCCATGGAAACAATGGAACATTGCATTAAAACATTCCACATCTGAGTGAATGTTTCACCTTTATCTTCAGTGATTCTTTTAAGCACATCATTTCCATATTTTCACATAACTAGAAGCCTAATTCAGAGAATTTAATTTCTGATATTGAAAATGCATGTAGCTCCAGGATGGGTTATAAAACTCAGCTTATCTTTCTACATTTTAAAAAAACATCCATATGAGTAAAACATGTTTGATCTTGAAGCATAGTAATTACCATTCATTTAGCCATCTGATCATCATGTAATAAGATACTGTTTTAACCAACCTTTTATTGTGGGTACTGCACCTTTAATGAAATCTGGATTTTCTGTTCCTTGTGTCTTGTTTTTATGGTATTGTTAAAATGTCACTAACACCTAATGCATGTTGGTTAGATTTGAAAGATAACTATTACACACTTGGTATTGTTCTCTGTAACAGCATTTTTATTAAGCAGATTTTTGGTTTGTTTTTTTTTTTTTAAGAAATCTAGTTTTACTTGCTAAACTTTAACTGACTTGATTGGTGTTTTGTTATTATACACCAGATGTATTCACTTTTCTGTCTTTGGGTGATTCTTCTTCACCAATACCAAAACAAATATCAAAATAACAAAAATAAATGGTTTTCTCTCAAAAGATTATTCCTTTTGGGGATTGCTTTGTTTTTTAGTTTGTTTTTATGCCAAACTGGGGCTTGAACTCAGGGCCTTGTGCTCTCACTTTGTGTCTTGAACCACACCTCTACTTCTGCCTTTTTGCTGGTTAATCGGAGATAACAGTCTCTCTAATTTACCTGATGTCTATAAGGCCAGCTGGCTTTAGACATCAGTCCTTTGATCTCATTCTCCTGAGTAGCTAGGATTGATGTAAGCCACCATCACCTGACCCTGTTTTTTTGTTTTTGTTTTTGTTTGGTGGTGTTGGTTTTTGTTTTTTTTTGGGGGGGGGGGGGTGTTTTGTTTTGTTTGGTGCCAGGCCTAAGGCTTAAACTCAAGGCCTGGGTGCTGTCCCTGAGCTTTTTTTTTTGCTCAAAGTTAGTGCTCTGTCACTTGAGCCATAGCTCTACTTCTGGCTGTTGGTGATTAATTAGAGTCTCACAGCCTTTCCTGCCACAGCTGGCTTCAAACCAAGATTCTGAGGTCTACAGGTGTGAGCCACTGGCATCTGGCTACAGGCTATTTTTTTTTAATCATTTTCTACAACTAAAATCAAGAAATGGGAACTAAAAAGTATAGGTCAGCAGTAGAGCACTGGGTAGTTGTATTGAGAGGCTCATAAAAGGAGATAGGAAAATCGCAAAGTTAAACTTGGCCTGTGATCAATTTGGGGCTCATCAAAGAAAATTCCTTTTCTCTTGGCCCTTACTTATATAATAAAGCCCTTAGAACTAAGAGTTCTGATCATCATTTATTCTGTGGCCGCCAGAGATTGGAAACAGTTCTCCATTGAAATAAAGACATACTGGATCATAGTCTATTCATAAATTGAGGACTGCTTATACTGTTGATTTGTTTTCAGTATAAAGTTGTCAGATAAGAACTCTGACAAGCAGTGGACACTACTGTTAATATTGGAAACATCCATTTTACCATAGTAATTTTACACACTGCTGTCAGTGAGCCCCCACCCCCCCAGTACTGCTCTCACTTGAGGCACACATCCCAGCCCTTTGGTTTATATTTTCCTGTTGCTGCCTTTTCTTTTTATTCCCCCAGTAACAGAGTTTGAGCTCCGGGCTTTAAGCTTTCTAGGGAAATGATTTAACACTTCCAGCCCTGTATTTTGCTTTCTGAGGTATGGTATTGCTGACTTTGCCCCTACTGGCACAATCCTCCAGCCTCTGCTTCCCAAGTGGATGGGTTTACAGGTATTCACCACCATGCATAGCTGCTAGTTTTGTATTTTAACTAAAACAATTACCCAGGTTCTCTATAATTACAAATTTAATATGAGTTTAATATTAGGCTTATTTTTATAAGTATATAAGTTTAATGTAACTTAGTAGATTTATATTTATGATTTTTAAACAGGAGATTCTTACCTTTTTCTGAAGGAAGTCTTTTTGTTTGTGTATTTTTTCATTTTTGGTTTTGTCTTGTTTTTGAGGAAGGATCTTGGTTTATGTCAGTCTTCCAAGGGCTGACATTACAGGCATGTACCACCATGCCAACCCAGGAAGTCTTTTTAATAGATATCCCTTGGCTGGAGGTCGTCTATCTCAGTGATAGAACATTTTGCCTCCTGTGTGTGAGGCTCTTGAGTTTGAGCCCCAGCACCACAAAAATTAAAATACTGGTGCTCCTTGGGGATGATAAAATTAAAGCCAAATTTCTTGTGTTGTTATTATGCTTCAGAAACATCCAAGAAATGCATCCTTTCTATAGACACTGACTTAAAAGTGAATGCTGAAACACAAGAAAATTCCTCATTCTTACCTTGTCTGGTGTGCAGTGTTATTTCTTTTCAGATTATCCCTTAGTAGCCAATATAGTTTGAAATTTTAAATTAATGCTGGGAGTGTAGCCCAGTAGTGCAGTTGTTGCCTAGCAAACCCCCAAGGTTCTACATTCGTTCCCAGCATGGCAAAGACTTTTAAAGAATTCAGTGTTCATACTTGCTCCTGCAAGCTTGGCAGCAATCCACCACTGAGCTACATCCCTGGCCCTGCAGGATTTTGTCTTAAGAATTATCGAAGAAATGAAGTCTTACTAACTGTAGAGTTGATAGCATGAAGACTGAAGGCAATGTGGATACTCCGAGTTTGGTAACATCCCTTACATTTTCTCTCCCACACAGTGACTACGCTGCAACTGAAGGAGGAGTTGCTAGATGGAGAGGACTATAACTTCCTCCAAGGAGCATCTGATCAGGAAAGCAATGGCTCTGCCAACTTCTACATCAAACAAGAGCCATGAATGAGATGGCTCAGAAACTTGAGGGTGGGAGGGGGAAAATTTTACACAGGACTGATTTATAATCAATCTAGCTGTACAGCGGGCTATTCTACTGGGACATTTTGCTAAACACAGAAAATTTCAGTTCCAGATTTTTCAGGTGGGTGGGGAAACTATTTTAGTGGGGGGGGGGGGGAATTTTTCAATTTATAAAGATGGACAATTTTTGTGTTGTATTTGAAGCTTTTGAAAGAATTTTGTAATATTTTCCAAGTTTGGATTTATGTGCATTGTTAACAAGAACTGAAATTCTAACTTTTTTGGTAAGATTAAAGTTTAGGTAGCAGGATTGAAGGAAATGATTTTCGAAGGAGATAGTTGTAAATGCAAATGAACTGTCATTACAAATGAACCTTCTTGGTACCTGTTGGGAGATTTTTGGATTTCAGAAGTTAGGCCAGTCACATCTCCAGCTTCCTTCGCTGCAGAAATATGCATCTGAACCCTCACAGAGGCTCCTCCCCGTGTTCATACAGAAGGGGCCATTTACTCTGCTCATTAGCATTTTATTGCAGCCCACTTTAAATGTACAGAAGTTTTTCATTCTGCAAAAATGTATTTGGAGTTCTACATGAAACTGGAAGAACTCTGTATACTTTCAATGTTCTCTTTTAAGTAGGAAAGGAGTAAAATTATCCTAACACTAAAATCTTAAACTGGAATGGTTGACAAGATATACAGGATCAGTCTACATGTTGAAGGGTTGGGAAAATGCAATATTGTCCTGAGTTTCCTTTGTTTTCCTTGCTAACAAACCCCACAGGAGGGATTCTGATGGGTACTGTGCCCATTTCCCTCTGTCTGGAGATAGCAGCTTGGTGCAGCCACACCCCAAAAAAAATGTCTGCATTATCAGGAGAATCACGTTCTAAAGTGATCAAAGCCAATAGATGTAGATTTCAGAATCATTCCAGCTCCACTTTTAACTATCTTGGATTTGTTAGAAAACCAATTTGAAAGAGAATTTCATTTTCTTAAAATTCCATATATATAGTTTGAATCGTCTTTGTCATAATTTCTTTTAACAATATAACTGATTTGGACCATTTTGAACATTCCCTATTTTAAAATTCACTTGGCATCCTTTAAAAGTAGGATAAAAGGGTAAATTGATGAAAGGTTTGCTCTCTGCATTTTCTAACCTACCGAGTTGTGACTGAATGAGAGAGCACTAGCGTTTACCAGTAAGGTTCATAAACTATAAACTCTCAGGAATTCATTGCATCTGTTTTAGAAGTGCTCGGGGTCTTAGCCTGGCCTCTTCAGAGTGGTAATGCTGACCATCTCCTCTGGAAAACAGGCAGGGCTAATTAGAAATTAATCAAAATGATTAACCTCTACAGTCCTTCAGCCTATGGAATGCTTTAAAAAAAAAAAAAAATGTTAGTGGAAAGCCCCAGGAGACCATTTTAGGTAAGATTTTTGAGTTTTAAAATGCATAGAAACATTAAAAAAAAAAAAAAACCAGCAATTTAATTTTCTAAAATATTGCTCTACTTTTGGGAATAATAGCATTGGTAATACGCACAGGTTTACCTCATTCTATGCAAGAGGGGTTAATAACATACATAAGGTTTTGTAGTCGCTACTGGAAGTAAATTGTGTTACTTTATAGTGTAAGAATGTATGGAATCACATGTCAGCATTTCTTAATACTGACTCTGGGGGCATAAATGCAGATCACATCAACGCAGGTTGATTCTCATGTGTCAAATATATGTGAATTCAGCTATCAAATTACTGGATATTTATCTTGAACAGCATTACTGAGAGGGACGTACTGTAAATGTGACATCCTCACACTTCCCAGATCTTTAACTTTGAAGAATCTTCCTATGAGCTTAAAGCCTAGAAGAGGTCCAAGGCAAAGGTGACAGTAGTCTTTAATCTCAGGCTCAGATTAGACCCAGGACTCTGGTTCCTTGGTACAGGTCGGGTATAACTGCCGGTACCTTGGAGGTAGGGACTCTAGGGAACTGCATATCCCAGGATTGGTGTGGTTGGGAGCCCACCAGTCCTACCAACAGTTCTGTGAAATGCTCGTTTGTAGCCGGGTTTTATAAACTTCAGTTCTACAGCCAAACCAAGCTCTGAGTGTTCTAGAATCTCCGGGCCACTTGTTAAGTGTTTCTTATCTCGATCCAGTGACCAACAGTTTAAGGCTTGGTAAGGACCTTGTATAGTCTAAACCCAGCCTGAAGCCCGGAGCCCTCTTCATTGTTCAGATTCTCACTCCTGCTGCTTATGATGAATAGGAAATAAGTTACTGCAGAGGAGATTTATGTCGTAGCCATAACTCCAGTCGTACAACTCAGTAGTCCCATTCTCTTACGGTTCAAATGTACTGCTGACCTTGAGTTTGTATTTTTTATTTGTTTTTGTTTTCTTTCCTGTTCGGATTACTTGGGAACTTTGTTAGTTCAAACTCTTAACCTTTTCCTTGCTGTGTATGAGGAAAGCTAAAGCTGTTATCAACTTCTTACTCTACGGATACTAACACGGGTTTTTTCAGTGTTTGTTTGTTTTTATTATTATTAATTTTGCGTGATGTGAATTCCCCCTCCCATCAATATTTGTATTATGGTGCTATATATTTGGTAATGATCCTTTAATATTGGGAAGGGATTTTAAAAATACTGTGATTAAACTGGGTTTCTTCCTTTGATTTTCATATTTTAAATAAAGCCACAGTCATTTATACAAAAGAAAGCATCTGTCCCTGGGCAAATCTTTTGAGGACAGAGGTCAAAGTAAACTGCATTAAGGTTTTTACATCATTTCTGTATGTATTTGATATATAGATCAATATCTGTACAAATTTAATCTTTTATTTTCTGGTAACATGATTACTGAGAAAGTATTTCAAACTTTCTCACGAAGTGTATATAATGGCGTGAAAAATTCCTTTGGAGAAATTTATGTTTCCTTCATTTTTACCAAATTGCAAACTCAGCATGGATGTGAAAAGCATTAAAATTATAACTTTGTGTACAAGATGAAAATAATTCACTAAATTTGCCCTTTTTTACACAAAATAAAATGTTAAAGTTAGGTGTGTTTGAGCAAGTTAATTTGTTGGTGTTGGGGGTGGGGGTTGGAGAGAGTCATGTATCCTGTGAATGCTGGCCATATCTTCCTGCTTGGGACTGTGATATGACACAAGGAGGTAGAGCCAGGTGCTGGGCATGAAGGGAATGTGTTAGCAGGAAGGACTAGAGTGGATGGGTGCGGGATTAACAGGCAGGGAGGGACAGGGCTATAGCCCACAACAGGACCACACTTTTTTATTTTTGGGGGGGGTCCGGTCATGGGGCCTGAACTTCGGGCCTGGGCTCCATCCCTCAGCTCTTCAGCTCAGGGCTAGCACTCTTCACTTGAGTCTCAGCGCCACTTCCGGGTTTTTTCTTTTTGCTTATGTGGTGCTGAGGAATCCAACCCAGGGCCTCAGGCATGCAAGGCAAGCACTCTACCATTGAGCCACCTTCCCAGCCCTAGGACCAAACTTTTAAGGTGGGGGCAGGAAGTAAGCATAATGAAGTTACTTAGCTAACTGACAGTGGGAGACCGAGGGACTGGGGGTTGTTGGGAATCTGAGGCTGTACTCCCAAGCGAAGACTCCAGACCTGCACCCCCCACTGCTCTGTAGGCTTCATTCCCCCACACTAAACAGTTCTTCCTCAATTCAGCTGGTGTCCTCATTCATCAGAGGAATCTGTACACTTCTTAAGTGCCTGTCACATGACTCAGATGGCAGCTTGTACTTCAATGGATTTGATCCACTGGAGCACCTCACAATGAAGAATATAGAGATAGATGGGAAAGATGCGTAGGGGGAGACCTGGAAGGGGCCACAGAACTTCGTCTTTTCTACGCATGCCACCAAGAGTGTAGGCACTTCTCCAGGCTCCACGACATTGGCATGACCACATCATTGACAAACAGTGATGACAACTTCAGCCCCTGTCTACAGAGGTTTGGAAATGACAACAGACTACAAAAAATGTGATACAGATGCCTTTACAACTGTGCCAACCAACTTTTGGAGGGGGGGGGGCAGTTGTGGGGCTTGAACTCGGCCTGGGCACTGTCCTTGAGCTCTTTGCTTAAGTCTAGCACTCTACCACTTGGAGCCACAGCTCCATTTCCAGTTTTTGAGTGGGTAATCTCAGGGACATTATCTCACAGGGACATTTCTGTCCAGGCTGGCTTCAAACCACGATCCTTAGATCTCAGCTTCCTGAGAATTGCAGGCATACGCCACAGGCACCCGGCCTTTACTTCAAATTTTTAGGCCACCCACTGCTAAGAAACAGTATGCTAAATATCTCGTTGCAGCCAGGCATCAGTGGCTTATACCTATAATCCTAGGAAGTTGAGGTCCTAGGCAGATAAATCTGGGACTCTTTATCTCCAGTTAACCACTAAAAAGCTGGAAGTATAGCTGCGGCTCAAGGGGTAGAGCCCTGAGTTATGCCCCAGTGTAACAAAGAGTACATGATTGTGGGAACACCTGTGTACCAGCTATGGACAAGCCAGAGGTGAACTGCATAGTTTCTTAAATCATGCATACCAATGGTAGGTATCCCCATTTTACCTGTCTTTAGATTTCCACCAATGTAAATCTAGACCACCTGACTAATGTCTATGCTCGCTTTACCAAATTCCTACAAATCCTTAAACATTTACAGCCAGGGCCATACTTTGCCCTTCTCCCTATTAGTTTTCCTTGATGTCTTCAACTACACGCATATTTGGAGAAAGAATTCCTCCACAATAAATAGGACTCGTTTGTTTGGGTAATGCCACTAAACCAGGGAAACAAAGTCACTTCTCAGCATCAAATCAGCACAGGACTCTGTACCCCTAGTTCCAAAGGCTTTATTGGTAAATATGCTTTAGAAAAGTTCCATCGTATCATTCTGTCAGTAAAACGGAGAGCTGGGTCCAGGGACTCAGGTGTTTTGCTAAAGGTGATCAGGACCCCTGCTGTGTCCACTTCTACTCATAGACCCAGTCATGAGCACAAGGCTTATAATCAACCAATTCTTCAGGCTTAAACCATAAGCTGATTTCCTTCTCAGCACTTTTTACTGAGTCACTGCCATGAATGATGTTCCTGAGAAACAGAACAATTACTAGTTACTATGTTTTAAAGTGCCCAAGTGTATTTTGTTTTTTTGTTTTGGGGTTTTGTTGTTGTTTTTGCCCAAGTGTATTTAAAGGGTTATTTAGCAGAGGAAGGAAATTGGGCATACCTTTGCCCCAGCCAACGTGTTTTAAAAGGAATTGTGAACCTTTATTCTGTTTGAATGCCATGAAGTGTTTTGATATGACTATGTTGGAGAGAGAACCAAAGAGCTATATGTCAAACCCCTGGACATGGGGGAGGGGAGAGCCCCACCCACCACCGCAGAGGTTGTGGGCAAAGCTAGAACCCATCCTCTCCCCATACTTAGGTACCTTCTGCCCTATCACATGACAACAGCCATATGTGGCTCCCTTGGGCAAGGGCCTGGGTAGAATTTTAAGTAACCTAGGAAGTAGCTATTTATGAAGGCCTTTATGCAATGCTAATTATCAACGTTCAACTTATTCTAAAATTAGGAAATATACAAAATGTTCTCTAGAAACGGGCACCGGTGTCTCAAGCCTATAATCCTAGCTGTTCAGGAGACTGAGATCTGAGGCTTATGGTTCGAAACCAAACAGGGCAGAAAACTCTTGAGAATTTTATCTCCACTAAACTGCCACAAATGCCAAAGTAGACCTGTGGCTCAAGTGGTGGAGCACTAGGTTTGAGCAAAAGAAGCTTAGGCCTTGAGTTCAAGTCCCAGAACCGGCACCAAAAAAAAAAAAAATCAAAAAATGTTCTGTGCAAGTTTTCATTAACATCTATTGCGCAGCTGTCTCACTATGACATTTCTGTACAATACAAGGTATGGGAATCAAAGTCACCTCTCAAACTCTCTCCTCTTCCTCAAGTTTCAACAGCTTTCATTGTTATACTTTCACCCATGCATATGAGGTACTCTGGCCACTCACTCTTCTTGCTGTCAAAATGTTCTAGACTCCACTTAAATGTAGTTTATTCAAATAGCCCTACCAGTCCCCTGCCCAGGACTCACCTGCCAACTTGAATGCAGAAGTCCCCTCGAATGGTGCCTGGCTTAGAATCTGCTGGATTGGTTTCTCCAAGCATTACTCGGCCAGTCTTCACCACATTCAGCCCCTCCCAGACCTTGACCAGAGAGAAGAAGGAATTACTGAAACAGATCTACCCACCTACCTAATAGCAGTCACCAAAGAGATCAACTAGAGACTGTCCCATAAACCCCAAAAGATTGTAGGGGTCTTTAAGAGAAAAACAAAAACAAATGTGAAACAGGGAAGATCTACTCAATTTGAGGAGTTTCCAATCTACCTAAGGTGGAAACTAACCAGGACTAAAGAATGCTGGTATGGCTATAAATACTATGAAGGCTGGTCACCGGTGTCTCACGCCTGTAATCCTAGCTACTCTGGAGGCTGAGATCTGAGGATCGAGGTTCAAAACCAGCCTGGGCAGGAAAAGTCCATGAAACTCTTATCTCCAATAAACCAACAGAAAACAGGAAGTGGCGCTATTTCAAGTGGTAAAGCGCTAGCCTTGAACTATAGAGTTCAAGGACAGCACCCAAGCCCAGAGTTCAAGCCCCATGACAGACAAAAAAAAAACACTATAAAGGATGGGTACAGGGGTTGGGAAGGTGGCTCAGTGGTAGAGTGCTTGCCTTGCATGCATGAGGCCCTGGGTTCGATTCCTCAGCACCACATAAGCAAAAGGAAAAAAGCCAGAAGTGACGCTATGGCTTGCTAGCCTTGAGCTGAAGAGCTGAGGGACAGCGCCCAGGCCCAGAGTTCATGCTCCATGACCAGACCCAAAAAAATAAAAAAAAAACCACTATAAAGGATGGGTACAGGGGCTGGGAAGGTGGCTCAGTGGTAGAGCGCTTGCCTTGCATGCATGAGGCCCTCAGTTTGATTCCTCAGCACCACATAAGCAAAAAAAAAAAAAAGCTGGAAGTGGCACTTTGGCTCAAGTGGTAGAGCGCTAGCCTTGAGCTGAAGAGCCGAGGAACAGCGCCCAGGCCCAGAGTTCAGGCTCAAGGACCAGCAAAACAAAAAAGGATGGGTACATCAATGACAAAGATCCCAGAAGACAAGGACAGCCAACAGTGGCATAAATGGGAAAGTACTCCAAAGAAGAGCAGAAGAAAGCCGCCAGCCACATAGGATCAGAAAGTTGTCTTTTCTCAGAGATTTCAGTGTCTCCCAATTAATTATACCCTCAGTTTTACTCCCAACTGGACATGTGGGACATCCAAAGACTAGAGAACTTTTACTTCAAGTATCACATAGTTGGTTTTTTTTTTTTCTTTGTCCTGGAGTTTGAACTCAAAAGCTTCGCATTTCAGCGGCCACTCTATCATCTGCGTCAAGCTGGACTTTTTGCTAGTTAAGTGGAAACGGGAGTCTCTAAGACTATGCTGCTCCAACTGTTGGGGTTGGAAGGTAAGGGGGAGGAGGGGACAGTTCTGGGGCTTGAACTCAGGGCCCAGGTACTGTCTCTCTGAGCTTTTTTGCTCAAGGATAGCAAACTACCACACAGCTCCACACCCAGCTTTTTTGGTGATTAATTGGAGCTAAGAGTCTCAGTCTTTTCACCAGTTTTCCTGCCCAGGCTGGCTTCAAACCAAAATCCTCAGATCTAAGCCTCCTGAGTAGCTAGGATTACAGGTATAAGCTTCACCTGTTTTTGAATCTCAATTATTCAGGTCTCAGCCTCATGAGAAGCTAGGGTTACAAGCATGACACTGGCATTTGGTCCATTTGAATTTTCCATGAGAAAATTTTGAAGTGTATTTATTTAACTCTTGGTGGTACTAGCGTTTGAACTTTATTGCTAGAAACACCCCTCCTATCCCTGAAGTGTTCATTTCTGTCTAGGAAGCATTATGGTTAAAAACATCTGTCAGAGCCAGCGAAGGGATGACATTGTCCAAAGAGAAATGTACTTATTACCTGACTTATGGAATCCCTCTGTACAACACCTTTGTAACAAAATAATTTTTTTAATCTATTAAAAAGGAAATTTAGCATTTTTTTTCCAGATAGACTGACCCAGGAGATGGTCCTTTTTTTAAGATCTGTTTTGGTTTCTATGTGTAGCTGGGCTTAGCACAGAGGAACTTACAGCACAGCCCCACATATGCAAGTCAAAGCTAGCAAGGCAAACACCCTACCACCCGCCCCACCCTTAACCCTTTTGGCTAAAATCTTTTTTTGGCTTCAACTTGTAACCCCTCCCATGCTCCAATTTAACCAAACACCAGCACCCTCTATTTGTAAAACAGAATTTAGGTCGGTAATCTTGAGGAGGGGTGTTAGTCTAAGAACAGACCACAACCTCAGGAGGCCATCTACCAAAGTTCAAGGCCAGGCTGGGAAACACAGCAAGGCCCCAGTCCTTAACTAAGTAGTTGGTAAAAGTTAATATTTTAATTCATTAAAATGCTGCTCATAAGTTATTAAAAAGGTAAAGGTGGCAGAAAAAGAAGGGGGGGGGGGGGGAACCTCAGGCACAGAGAAATTTCCCTGGTTCCTCTCAGGGGCCTCCCTCTCGGCCTCCCCAATTTTCCCCCAGCACTCACCATGGCTACCACGGGTCCAGAGTTCATATATTTCACCAGCCCCGGAAAGAAGGGACGGTCTTTCAGGTCAATGTAGTGCTGCTTCAGGTGTTCCTCAGATGCCTGACATTCAGAGGGTCCCATTAGAAAACCAAATGGAAAGGCTCAAATATGGCTCCAACCCACCTTTCCTAAGCCCACATGGCAGCTTCTTTGAAACTCAGGTCTAGTCTATCAACTTATCCATAAGGCTCATATTTTTAAAATCTGAATCAAATCATAATGCCACCTTGACGGAGGCGGGAGGGGGGGGGGGGGAGATGGGGCAGAAGCTGTTGTGATCATAAAAACATCCTTGTGCTGTCAATGAGATTTTCTAATCCTCAGCAGAGGATCTCGATAGCTGGAGTAGAAGGGTGGCTGCTACGGACCGATATGCCAGAGAAAAGAGACCACATCAAAGCCCTCGGGCCTACCCAGCGCCTCTCCATCGTTTCGGACAACATCCCCTTTCAGGGAAGGGGACTTGATGGAAATTTCAGTCCTTGGGTACTACTTACCCCTTAAAACTGTAGGGGCTCGGATTTGAGCCCCAAATGAAAAATCTGGAAACTACAGTCAAGCGCCCCTTGCCGAAGCAGACCCACACTGCCGCAGCACCTCGAAACCTCCATCAGGGCCAAGTTTCAGGCGGTAGCACCCAAGAGCTGTGCGCCCCCCTCCCCTCCGCCCCCCATCCCCAGCCAGCGCGGCCCCACGTGGGCCGGAAGGAAACCCCAGGCTCCTCTCCGCTCCGGACTCCACGCCCTCCGCGACCCACGCGCCAGGCAGGCGGAGGCCCCGGGGCGACCCGAGGCCTCCGCAGGGCCCAGGTGCCCAGCCCCGGGCGGGCGGGAGTCACCTTCCCAAGGGCGCCGGGTCCTCCGTGGCCTGGGAACGCGGCCAGCGGGGCCCGCGGGCGGCCTGGGGCGGGGCGCGGGGCACAGGGACTTTGGAGGGAGGGAACCCGACCCCGGGCCCTCGGGCAAGGAGACGCGGACCCGCCGCTGCCCAACAGCTGCCCGGCAGGCAAAGCACTGGCGAGCCGGCGGCCGCAGAGGGGCGAGGGGGCGCGTTACCCGCAGGAACTTCATGGCCACCAGGCGGAATCCCTTCTGCTCGAAGCGCTTGATGATCTCGCCCACCAGGCCACGCTGCACGCCGTCGGGCTTGATGGCGATGAAGGTCCGCTCCAGGTTAGCCATGGCTCTTCTGCGGGGCCAGAGGTGCGGTCAGGGCGGCCAGCCGGGGCTGGGTCCTGGGTCCAGGAAGCCACGTGGGCGTCGGCCCGGCCTCCACCACCCGCCCGGCCTGGGACACGTGGCTCCGCGGCTGCCGGCCCCGCCCCGCCCTGCCCCAGGCCGGAGTCGGGACGCGGAGACCCGGTGGACCCGAAGAGGGGGTTGCGGGAGGGCGGGGGGCCCAGGGAGGGCGTCCAGGCCTTACCGAGAAGCCGGAGGGGGAGATCCGATCGCGGCAGCAGCGGCAGCAGCGAAAGCCGGGAGGCGGGAGCGACCACCCGGAGGAGGGGCGAGGGGTGGGGCCTCCCAGGACCCCGCCGACCAACCCCGGAGGCCCAGCGCCCGGCGGCCGGCGCTCCGTCCCCGCCCAGTGGCCCGGGGTGCCCGCCTCCGCCGGCTGAACAACCGTGGTTTCCCAAGCAGGAAGTGACTTGTGGTTCCCCCCACACACACACCCGAGCACCTCCAAACTCTGGAGGCCCCAGAGGCCTGCGCACGCGCGCGCGCACACACACACACGAGTGGGACTCAGCTCAGACACGCCGAAGTCCCTTCATGTTTCCTCAGCCTCCCATTTCCCTCCTCTGTGGGCCCTGGTGGCGCGCCCCCAGCCCTTTCTCTTCCACACACCCAACCTCCCTATGGCCTGTGCCCCACAGAGCCTCCCTCTGCACCCCCTCAACTGTTGGCTTCTGTCTCTGCCCCCTGCCACAGGATGGCATCACCAACTCCTAGGATGATAGCCCTTGTCATCTGTGAATGGCTGCTTCCCCCCCCCCCCCCCAGGCTTAACAACCTGTCTCCTCCACCCAGCCTTTTCCATCCCTTTCAGCGCCCCTTGAGTCTCCCGGTTCCCATCCAGAGATGTTCCTGCTCCACCCAGAGCTACCTGTGAGCTGAGCAGGTTATTCAAGCTCAACCTAAGACAGACCAGAGACAAGATTCTTCTAGATTCTTCTAGAAGTTAAGGCCTGTTGACTTGCAGAGTATGCCTAAGCCCTGTCTACTTTGCACAACTACAAGCCCCCCTGAACGTCCTCACCCCCACGCCCCTACTACCATAAATCACAGTTCCTTGTTGCCTCTGTGATCTAGCCAGCTAGCTGCAGATTTTTCCTGGCAGGCTTGTCCAAGCTGGGGCCTTGAACATTCCCAGACATTAATAAAGGTGTTTATGGTCCAAAATTCCGTAAGCCCTCTTACAAAAATTCTATACTGATTCTTTAACACCATTTGCTCAGGTAGACAGACCCAGGTCCTTTGCTCTCACTGGCTCTCAAGCATGATCTGCAGTTCTGTACGTTCTCCTAATAAACTATTTGTTTTTGTTTTTTTGGGGGGTCCGATCGTGGGGCCTGAACTCTGGGTCTGGGCACTGTCACTCAGCTCTTCAGCTCAAGGCCAGCACTGCACCGCTTGAGCCACAGCACCACTTCCGGCTTTTTTTTTATTGCTTATGTGGTGCTGAGGAAGCGAACCTAGGGCCTCAAGCATGCAAGGCAAGCGCTGTACCACTCAGCCACTTTCCCAGCCCCCTAATAAATTATTTGGACTGCTCACCCCATCATTCAATGCTTCTTTCCCTAGGATCCCACAAGCCGTATCTTGAGATGATTTAAATTCCTTTGTGAGACTTCACTGCCACATTTGAGTGACTCCAATTCATTTGATCAGGAGAAAGCCCTTTTCTGATTGTGTGTGTGTGTGTGTGTCAGGAGAAAGCCCTTTTCTGATTGTGTGTGTGTGTGTGTGTGTGTGTGTACTGAGGCTTGATCTCAGGGACTGGATGTTGTCCTTTAGCTTTTATGCTCAATCTACAACTTGAGCCACCCTTCTACTTCTGGATTTTTGGGTAGCTTATTGGAGATAAAGAGCCCAACAGACTTTTCTGCCTGGGCTGGCTTTAAATCTCCATTCTCAAATCTCTGCCTCCAGAGTAGCTAGGAGTACAAGCATCTGGTTTCTGGTGTCTCTAGAATAGTAAGCCCTCCTCTGTGGGCCAAGGGAAGCTCTAGGACTCATGCCATTTCCCAGCAGCTCCAGCACCACTGGCCACCTGTGCCTGACCAGGTAGATGCAGTACAGACCTTGGCTACCCACCATTGGCTTTCCCAAACCTGGTGGTTGTAGAATATCAACCCAGAAAACACTGGCAATGATTGTCACTTGCCTTCATTCTGTGCCTCAATCTGAAGCACCCTCTCCTCTGGATTTTTTTTGGGGGGGGTCAGTCGTGGGACTTGAACTCTGGGCTTGGGCACTGTCCCTGCACTCTTCAGCTCAAGGCGAGTGCTCTACCGCTTGAGCCACAGCACCACTTCCGGTTTTCTAGTGGTTTACTGGATATAAGAGTCTCACAGACTTTGCTGCCCAGGCTGGCTTTGAAACGCAATCCTCAGAGCTCAGCCTCCTAAGTAGCTAGGATTACAGGCGTGAGCCACCGGTGCCCAGCTTCCTCTGGATTTTGTTTTCTGTTACTAAAGGGTCTGGAAATTTAGTGGACACTTCCCTGCAGTGGACCGCACTACACACATTCATTCCCCGAGTCCTGATACTCTCCTTCACCCTCTAAAACAGCCAGTGCTGTGTCTAACAGACATGCACCCACCCCAAGCTTCCTTGTCTCCGCAGACCTCCCTTTCCTCCCTCTATTGCCCCTAATAACCTCAAAAATGACAAGAAAGATGTTGGGGATTTAGCTCAGTGGAAGAACACTTGCCTGGCAAGTGCAAGGCAGAGTTCAGCCCTCAGCTCTACAGAGAAAGAGAAAGAAAGAAAAAGAAAACCTGCTGAAGTTTGTAACAAGCTCACCCCTAATCCTAATCAGGAGACTGAGATCTGAGGATTGTGAGTGGAAGCCAGCTTAGGCAAAAAAGTCCCTGAGAAGCCAGGCGCCGGGCGCCGGTGGCTCATGCCTGTAATCGTAGCTACTTAGGAGGCTGAGATCTGAGGATCATAGTTCAAAGCCAGCTTGGGCAGGAAAGTCTGTGAGACTCTTATCTCCAATAAACCACTCGAAAACCAGAAGTGGCGCTGTGGCTCAAGTGGTAGAGCACTAGCCTTGAGCTGAAGAGCTGAGGGACAGAGCCCAGGCCCAGAGTTCAAGCTCCACGACCGACCAAAAAAACAAGCAGAAAAAAAAAGTCCATGAGACTCATCACTAATAAACTACTCAGGGAAAAAAAAAAAAAAAAAAAAATCAGAAGTGGCACTGTGGCTCAAGTTGGTAGTTAGCTCAGGGACAGCACCCAGGCCCTGAGTTCAAGCCCCAAGACCAGAAAAAAAAAAAAAAATTGTTGTTCCCCAACTCTCCAGTATTCACTCTCACTTCTAGGTAAAACTTGGGAGCTTTACCTACATACCTACAAATAAAGATAGACAGTATCTCAGTTTTGTTAGCTAATGCAGCCTTGTGACTAAGTCAGTTCTGGCCAGTGGAATGTGAGGGGAAACAAAGGTTATAAACCCAGAGTTTTGGTTCTTTTGTTTTGATCTTCCTACCTCAAGATCCTGAGTGCTAGGATTATCAGCCTTTTATTTGTCATAGGGTCTTACTTTCGGCACGAGCAAGCCTAGACTGCAATCTTGCTATTTACACTTCCCTACCATAGCTGGGATGTGAGGTTCCCACCACCACATTCAAGATTTTTCTAGAGATGTGGTCTCAGTAAATTTTTAGCTGTGCTAGCCTTGAACTCCAATTCTGATATTCTAGTCCAGAGTAGCTAGGATTACCATGCTGGCTTCTAGATTCTCTCAAAGCAACTCAAACAGTGTCCTCACAAATCAAACCTATTTACCTATAACCTCTCTCATTTTGTTTGACAGCATCCCAGGGATTCAAACCTACTACCTACATAGCTCTTTTGATTCTTAGAATAGTTACAACTCCTCACACATGATCTGAGAACTTCTCAGGTTTTCCAAAATAAGGTATAGCTATGCAGCCCAGGCTACATAGCTCAAACTCACGATCTTCCTGTTTCCACTGGTGCTAGGATCAGAGGTGTACAATACCCAATACTACACACTGCTCTATCTTTTTTTTTTTTTGGCCAGTCCTGGGACTTGAACTTAGGGCCTGGGCACTGTCCCTGAGCTTCTTTTGCTCAAGGCTAGTACTCTACCACTTGAGCCACAGTGCTACTTCCAGCCCTTACTGTTTATGTGGTACTGAGGAATTGAACCCAGGGCTTTGTGCATGCTAGGCAAGCACTCTACCACTAAGCCACATTCCCAGCCTGCTGCTCTTTTATTTCTGGAAGAGCCTCTATGCCCAGTAATCTTTACAACCTAGCAGTCATCCTCCACAGGTGCTTGTTAATTGACTCAGTGCCAAAAGTAGATGGGATGGATGGATGCAGGGGGTAAAGAATCAGGCAAAAGGGGCTGGGAAGGTGGCTCAGTGGTAGAGTGCTTACCTTGCATGCATGAGGCCCTGGGTTCGATTCCTCAGCACCACATAAGCAGAAAAAGCCGGAAGTGGGGCTGACACTCAAGTGGTAAAGTGCTAGACTTCAGCTGAAGAGCTGAAGGACAGTGCCCAAGCCCAGAATGCAGGCCCCACGACCAAAAAAAAGAATCAGGCAAAAAATGACTATGTATAGGTACAGTCAACATTAATAATTCACAAAGTATTCCCACTCAGTATAAAGGAAATAAGCAATGCAAAGCAATGAAGCAGTATGAAGTAACATCAACTATTCCTATATTGAGATGAAATATTTTAATCCGATGGCAGCACATAACACTGTAAAAGGAGCACTCACATCTTCGAGAGCATTCCTCTAGGTTATAAGGAAGTTCCAGAAATAACTGAATTTGCTAGTCTGGGAATGGGGAAAGGGGTGGAGAGTAGACAGGAAAACTATCATGGCCTGTTCTGTCACTCGTAGATCCAGTCCTGCGCACAGCTCTTGTAATCCACCAGTTCCTCAGGCCGAAACCACAAGTTGATCTCCTTCTCTGCACTCTCCACGGAATCGCTGCCATGAATGATGTTCCTAGGTGGAGAGAGAGGACCATGTGACCAAGACCAGGATTAACTGCCCAGGAGTCCCCTGCATGCCCACTGCAGGAAAGCCAAAGGTCTGTGCTGTTCATAGCACATCAGAAGTAAACCCTTTGGGAAGGGGAAACAACGAGGAGGCAACAGTGCTTGATAAGAAATGGACTCGTTATCTTGCCCATGTAATTGTAACTCCTCTGTACGGTATTCTCACAATAAAAAATGAACAGAAGAAAACCCTTGGCCACCACCAGTAGAAAGGCTGACACAGGCTGTGAGACAGTAATAATGACCTCAGAGGCACAGCCACAGTGGCAATAATGACTTCAAAGTCTACCACTAACTTCTAAGAGAGGAAGCCCATGAGCTGACTTAAAGTTCATCTGCCTACGGGACCACATCATTTCCAGCCTCAAAAATACAAATTCGTTTTTTGGGTTGTTTTTTATTTTGTCAGTCTTGGGACTTGAACTCTGGGCCTGGGTGCTGTCCCTCAGCTCTTCAGCTCAAGACTAGTGCTCTACCACTTGAACCACAGCACCACTTCCAGTTTTCTGGTGGTTCATTGAAGATAAGAGTCTCAAGAACTTGGGGCTGGGAAGGTGACTCAGTGGTAGAGCGCTTGCCTTGCAGGCATGAGACCCTGGGTTCAATTCCTCAGTACCACATAAGCAAGAAAAGCTGGAAGTGGCGCTGTGGCTCAAGTGGTAGAGTGTTAGCCTTGAGCTGAAGAGCTGAGGGACAGAGCCCAGGTCCAGAGTTCAGGCCCCATGACCAACCAAAAAAAAAACCAAAAAAACTTTCCTGCCCAGGCTAGCTTTAAATGGTAATCCTCAGATCTTAGCCTCCTGAGCAGCTAAGATTACAGGAATGAGTCAGCAGAAATACAAATTCTTATGGTGACCAATTTGGCTGTTGGAAAAGGATAAAAACCACCCAATCTAGCAGGGCATCATTGGCTCAAGCCTGTAATCCTTGCTACTCAGGAGGCTGAGATCTGAGGATCATGGTTCAAAGCCAGGGAGGGCAGAAAACTCTCTGTGAGACTCTTATCTCCAATTAACTACTCAAAAACAGTAAGTGGACTATAGCTCAAAGTGGTAGAGCACTATCCTTGCACAAAAGAGCTCAAGGATAGTACCCAAGCCCTGAGTTCAAGCCCCACAACTGACAAAACAAAAAACAAAAAAACCACCGAATCTGGCACCAGTGGCTTGCACATATAATCCTAGTTACTCAGAAGGCTAAGATCTGAAGATCACAGTTCAAAGCCAGCCTGTTCAGGAAAAATCAATGAGCCAGAAGTGGAGCTATGGCACAAGAGCTAGAAAGATAGCTTTGAGAGAAAAACAAACAAAAAAACTCACCTGCCAACCTGGATGCAGAAGTCCCCACGGATGGTCCCTGGCTTGGAATCTGCAGGGTTGGTCTCGCCAAGCATCACTCGGCCTGTCTTTACGACATTGAGCCCCTCCCAGACCTCCAAGGACAAAAGAAGACAAGGTCAAGAAAGAAAACCAATCTCAGCAGAAAATCTGGCAACTACTAATTCAGAACAGGAAAATTAAGAATTAAGTGGAAGAGTGCCTGCCTACCAAGTACAAGGACCTAGAAGTTGATATCCATCCATTGGACAAATATTCACAGGGCTTCTACTTATTCCAGCATGGGGGATACCAGTCTCTCTGACATTTCTGTTATCTGTCTACAGTCCACTCTCAACAAGACACCCACAGTATACAGAATGCTAAGTAAGTGTGAAACCTCCCAGTGTCCTAGCATTTAGTGAAGGACATGCCAACACAGCCTAAATGATGTGCCCCTGCCTGTGCATCTGAACCCTTCTCACCCTGTCTTCGACCTGCCAGACTTCAGGCATGCCAGCCTTCTTCAAAAAGCCATACCTAGTCAGGGACCAGTGGCTCACTCCTAAAATCTATTCAGGAGATTTGAGGATCATGGTTTTACACCAGCCTAGGAAGGAAGTTCTCAAGATTCTATCTCCACTTGCTCAGCTGAAAAGCTGCACTGGAGGTATGGCTCAAGTGGTAGAGCATCAGCTGTGAGGAATGGCTGTGAAAAAGCCAATCAAGGGGGCTGGGAATGTGACTTAGTGGTACAGTGCTTGCCTAGCATGCATGAGGCCCCGGTTCCATTCTTCAGTACCAAATAAACACAAAAAGCTGAAACTGGTGCTGTGGCTCAAGTGGTAGAGTGCTTGCCTTGAGCAAAAGAAGCTTAGGGACATTGCCCAGGCCCCAAGTTCAAGCCCCAGGGCTGGCAAGAAAAAAAAAAAGGCGTTAGTTTGAAAATCATACTCCTAAAATATCCAACTTAAAGTTGTAACATAGCCAGGCTTTATGTCCATAAGTCCTCGGTACTCAAGAGGCTGAGACCTGGAAGACCAAAGTCATCTTGGGCTGAAAAGTCTGTGAGTTTATCTTCAAATAACTGGTAAAATAGGGGAATGAAGGCATGGCTCAAGTGGTATATCAACAGCTATGAGCAAGAAAACATATCCAGAGTACCAGGTCCTGATTCAGTACTGGCACTGAACGAATGAGTAACATTTCTTATCAGCCTATTTCATTTTTGTTATCACTCAGCACTAGCTGACATATACTCCATAATTCCTTTATTGTATAACACCTCCACCCCTTTAATAAGAGTAAACAAAGTCTGAGGATGTATCTCAGAGGTAGCCCACTTACCTAGAATGTGTGAAGACCTGGGCTAAATCCTCAGCCTCCCTCACAGACACACATACAGACACAGACACACAAAGTGTAAGCCAAGAAAACTATGAAAATCTGATACTTTTTTTGTCTCATTAATGACTGTATCCCCAATGTCACAAAGAGTAATGGACACAAATATAAAAAGCAATGCAGCCAGGCACTGGTGGATCAAACCTTTAATCCTAGTTACTCAGGAGGCTGAGATCTGAGGATCACAGTTCAAAGCCAGCCTGGGCAGGAAGTCCGTGAGACTCTTATCTCCAATGAACCACCAGAAGTAGAGCTCAATATGGTACAGTGCTAGCCTTGAGCAAAAGAGTTCCAGGCTTGCACCTAGACCCTGAGTTTGAGCCCTACGACCAATAAAAATTAAAAATATATCTTAAAAAAATAAGAAGCAAGTTGACTTGCAATAAATAAGAGACAACCTCTCTACCCTCCAGGGCTTTCAAGCCCGTTTTCTGGGTCTTCACCTCAGACAGCTGACCCCCACCCCAACTGTTCAATCCTACCAACCTATTCCTCTGCAGCAGTGAGGACCTGACATCCAACACAGGAAGAGGAACACTCACCAACAAAGTCATTCTCATCAACTTCCCACCCAGGCCTACTCACCATGGCAACCACAGGCCCGGAGTGCATGTATTTCACCAGGCCTGGAAAGAAGGGACGGTCCTTCAAGTCAATGTAGTGTTCCTTGAGAAGATCTTCAGAAGCCTATTCCACAGGACAACAGATGAGGACTGGGAGCAAAGTGTCTACAAATCAGCAATCTAGTTATCTCCTCACTGACCCTGCTATCCAGCACATACGCTCTCAGCCTACTGATTTGTTAAAACCCAGTTTGCCCTTCACACTACTAGAGGGCAGAGAGCACAGAGACTAAAATGTTTCTGCAGTTTTGAACCACAGTTTCCCCTTCTTGCCCTTGATGGGTCTGAATAAAATGATCTTGGAACTGAATCCAGCCATCTCATGTGAGAAAGGAAAACTAATAGTACAATGAATTTCTATTCCAGAGCAGACCCCAACTAAAACACCAGAGGGAACATTCTGCATCTGATCAGCAGCGACATGAACCAGGACAACTCCTGGAGATGTTTCCCGTTTATTCAGAGGATATAGGCCCCATGTGATTACCATATGATCTAAACTACCCCAAAATACAAGACATCAAGCAATAAATACTTCTGCGGAAGTTCAGAATCTCACCCTGCGAGGATGGCACGTGGGAACAAATCAAGCTAACTAGAGAGCAAACCATCTGCTGAGTTTCAGCTGATCTTGGCTCATGCTATCCCTTTGCTACAGCATCTAGTCTTGCTAAGGGTCTATCAGGGCCCCTCAGTTTTTCTGATTCCACAGAACAGCATCATACAAGGCATACTGAACACTTTAGGTATACACACATACATAGAAATTAGCTATCAAAACATACATCAACCTATCAGCTACTAAAACACGCATTCAAAACATACTAAGAAGGAGGGTCCAACATTAATTCGCTTAATGGGAAAAATTCTATATGCAACTTTATTTAAGAATCTGAATTCTCGCCGGGCGCTGGTGGCTCACGCCTGTAATCCTAGCTACTCAGGAGGCTGAGATCTGAGGATGGCGGTTCAAAGCCAGCCCGGGCAGGAAAGACCGTGAGACTCCTATCTCCAATAAAACACCAGAAAACCGGAAGTGGCGCTGTAGCTCAAGTGGTAGAGCGCTCGCCTTGAGCTGAAGAGCTGAGGGACAGCGCCCAGGCCCAGAGTTCAAGCCCCACGACCGACCAAAAAAAAAAAAAAAAAAGAATCTGAATTCTTGGGCTGGGAGAGAATTCTCAGTGGTAGAGCGCTTGCCTTGCATGCCTGAGGCCCTGGGTTCGATTCCTCAGCACCACATAAGCAAAAAGAAAAAAGCCGGAAGTGGTGCTGTGGCTCAAGTGGTAGAGCGCTAGCCTTGAGCTGAAGAGCTGAGGGACAGTGCCCAGACCCAGAGTTCAGGCCCCACAACCGGACCCAAAAAAAATAAAAAATAAAAAAAGAATCTGAATTCTCATCTCTGACTTGTTTGAAAGACGGCTCTTGGCCACTAGACCTTTGCATTTATTGAAATATTGCTTTGTCTGCATCTGGCAGCTGTGTCTGCAGTAGGAGAGGAACCTCCCCAAGGGCAAAACCAGTTTTCCCCAAGGCCCAAAGGTACCTGACCTATGATGGACCCTAAGCAGGTAGTAATTGGTGACGTAAGTATTTTCCTGCTGAAATATCCCCTGCCTCAAAGGACTGGGAGTTCAGGAAGAAGAGAGGTGGGGGTTTTCTAAAATTATCTGCTTAAGAAACTAGAGATCAGGAGCTCAAAGACACACTGAGCTGAGTCAGAAATTACAGGGCTGCAGTAATATGTGGAATTCTTCACTGCTAAGGGTAAATGACAGACTATTTTTGGAAATCCAAAATAACTTGGTTTGGTCCCAAGATTCTGCTAACATGCTTAGTCACTGAGGAGTTTTCAAGTTTTGACATCTTACTACAGAGAAGTCTTAGGAAGTCCACTCACCTGCATAAATTTCAAACTAACAAGGCGGAATCCCTTCTGCTCAAAACGCTTGATGATCTCTCCCACAAGACCCCGCTGGACCCCGTCAGGCTTGATAGCAATGAACGTGCGCTCAGTGCAGGCCATGGTCCTGGGGATAGGCAAGTAGGGGAATCAAACAGCACCGATTCTCATTCACATCATTATCCTTCTCAAGCAGATTATTCCTAAAGCTGGCTTAAAACTGCCATGCCTACCCCAAATCTCTCTAGGTAAAACCCCAGTTCCTCTCCAGCCCCCCCTGGGTAAGAACTAATGCCCAAAGTAGGATTGTAATTTCTATCCCATTTGATTTAGTAAATTTCTATTCATTTTCTGCTGTGTATCCAATACTCTGATGGAACTAAGAAAGGAGGTGTAAAAATAAAGTACAAAGGGGTTGGGAATGTGGCTTAGTGGTAGAGTGCCTGCCTAGCACGCAGGCAGCCCTGAGTTCGATTACTCAGTACCACATAAACAGAGAAAGCTGGAAGTGGTGTTGTGTCTCAAATGGCAGAATGCTAGCCTTGAGCAAAAGAAGCTCAAGGACAGTGAGCCCAGGCCCTGAGTTCAAGCCCCAGGACTGGAGAAAGAAAAGAAAAGAAAGAAAAAGAAAAGAAAGAAGGAAAGAAGGAAGGAAAGGAAGGAAGGAAGCAAGCAAGCAAGTGGGGAGAAGGAAGGGAAGGGAGGGAGAGAAGGAAGGAGGGAGGGAGGAAGGAAGGAAGGAAGGAAAGAAGGAAGGAAGGAAGGAAGGAAGGAAGGAAGGAAGGAAGGAAGGAAGGAAGGAAGGAAGGAAGCCAGGCGGCAGTGGCGGAAAGTGGTGCTGTGGCTCAAGTGGTAGAGTGCTAGCCTTGAGCTGAAGAGCTGAGGGACAGCGCCCAGGGCCCAGAGTTCAAATCCACGACCGACCAAAAAAAAAAGAAAGAAAGAAAATGAAGTACCAAAATTTAAATACAAAACCAAAGACATCCTCTTTCTCGATAATCCAGGTTGGAAAAAACAGCACTGATGTGGTTTTACTAATGTGAAAGTGACACCTGCTATCAGGCACAGCCCTGGTATTAGAACTGGAAGAGTTTTTAAGAGACTGTCCAGATGACACTCCCCCTTTATTTTGCAAATGAAGGGCAAAGAGGAGACCCCAGTCCTGGAAACAGAATGGGAGGAGCGGCTGACACACCACCAGCCAGCTCTCGCACTTGAAGCTGTCGTCCGACTTCTATGTCTGTGACCCGCACACCAGGCTCGCTTACTCCTAGTCAAAGGTCCTAGCAGTCAATCAGGAGCTTCCCCCCTCCCCCCGCCCCCTTCAATGTCGATCCCTGTCCTTCCAAGAAAACGAGAGCAGACCCAAGGCCCGGCTGGAGAGCCTCGGATGGAACACGGAGAGTAAGATGGAGCTGATGTGCGGGAAACGGCTCCGGACGCAGCCCTCCCCCCGCATCCCAGGTCATTCATTCAGCAAGCGCCCGCCACAGCGCCAACTCTGGGCCCCGCACCGAGCTAGAGAGAAGGAGGCGGCGGCGGCACGGCCCCCGGCCCTGCGTCCGGGCGGGAGCGGGGCGGGAGCCGGGCGGCCCCGGGACAAAGCACGGCGCACGTGGCCTGGGGACCCGTCCGCGGGCGCCGACAGCCCTCCCCGCCCAGCCCACCTCCTCCCGCCCGCTCAGAGGTAAAAATCCTCCACCTCCCCCGTGCATCCCCCGGGCCTCACCCCTTCCCCTGCTGCTTCGGGACCCCGCGCCCCGCTCACCCCTCCCGCGGCCGGGGCTTTCTCCCGGGCTGCCGCCGCCGACACCGGAAGCGCGCCCCGGCTCCGAAGCCTCCGCACGCACGGAACGATTCTGCGCGCGTCCAGAGCAGAAGGCCGAGCGCTTTGGGCCGAACACCTCCCGCTCTCCCTAGGGAGGTCTTTCTAGGGAGCAACCTTCCGGCATGGAACTTCCGGCACCAGGCCTCAAGCTCTTCCGTCCAGCTGCCATGTTTTTGTTTTGTTTTTGTTGTTTCTCTCCTCAAAGTTCTGAGTCACTTCCTTCATGCCGGCGCGAGCCAGCCTTCCGAGAGGGGGCGCTCGCGGCTCGCCGAAGCCCGAGGAAGGCCGAGGCGTCGGCCGTCGTCGCTCTTCTCCTCTTACATCTCTGTTCCTGCCCTCGGGCCGTCCAGTCACACATTATTTAACGAGCGCTGCTGCCTGCCGAGCGCAGAGCAATATTCTCGTCTCGGGCTTCTTCTGGTCGGGTTGGGGCGGGGGAAGGGGGAGAGGGTCAATTGGTATGTAAGTGAAGAAAAAGGAAAGCAAGGTTGGAGGGAATAATAATCAGATGGACCCGCTTGAAGTCTAGTTCACCAGGAATCGACTGGGCACGAGCATTCCAGGGGGCACCGAGTGGTAAATATCGCCGTAGATGGGCTGAGGTGTAAACGCCGCCCTAAAAGCCCTGGCCCTACCCGGGGGTGGAGGTGCAGGCCTGCAATCCCAGCACTCAGCAAGTGGAAGCCAGAGGATCGCCAAATGTGAACCTTAAACTAATCCGTTATGCAAAGTTCACTCAAGATGGGCGCTGGTGGCTCATATTTCTAATTCTAGCTTCTCAGAAGGCTGAGATCTCAGGGTCTTGATTTGAAGCCAACTGGAGCAGGAAGGTCCATGAGACTCTTGATCTCCAGTTAACCAGCAAAAAGCCTGAAGTGGAAATATGGCTCAAATGGTAGAATGCCAGCTCTGATGGAAAAAGCTAAGGGACAGCGCCTAGATCCAGAGTTTCAAGCTCCAGCATACGCAAAGAAATTTTTAAAAATCGCTCAGAATAGATTGCATAATAAAGGTAAGGCTATCAAACTTTTCTTAAGTGTAGTTAAAAAAAAAAAAATTCTCAAGACCTAAGCTGGAGGCAGTGAATTCTTAGACTTGATGCCAAAAGCACAGAATACATGGCTCAAGTGCTAAAGCAAATGCCTAGCAAGTGCAAAGCTTTGAATTTAAAGATTAGTGTCACCATCACCACCACCACCACTGGGGGGCGAGGGGAGGGGACAGATACCAAAAGTAAAACCCATAAAAGGGAAAAGTTGAAATTAGACCTTACTGAAATTAGAATTCTTGCTCTGAGAAAAATCCTGTGAAGAAAACAATAAAAACAAGTTAGAATGGGAAAAAAAATTGCATGTAGCTGACTCTTTACCCACAATATATAAAGAAAAACTAAAGTCAAAACTAAAAGATAGAGCCAGGCTCCAGTGGCTCACGCCTGTAATCCTAACTACTCAGAAGGCTGAGATACCTGAGGATCATGGTTCAAAGCCAGCCGGAGCAGGAAAGTCTGTGAGACTCTTATCTCCACAGAAGACCACAGAAGACCAGAAGTGGTGCTGTGGCTCAAGTGGTAGAGAGCTCGCCTTGAGCTGAAGAGCTCAGGGACAGTGCCCAAGTCCAGAGTTCAAGCCCCACGACTGACAAAAAAACAAAAACTAAAACAAAACTCTAAAAGATAGGATTTGCCTAGCATGCATGAAGCCCTGGGTTCGATTCCTCAATACCACCTAAACAGAAAAATCTGTGTTACTGTGGCTCAAGTGGTAGAGGACTAGCCTTGAGCAAAAGAAGCTCAGAACAATGCTCAGGCCCTGAGCTCAAACTCCATGACTGACAAAAAAGAAAGAAAAACAAAAAAGATATATGTGTATGTATGTAAGTGTATGCTGTCCAATCAGAAAATGACAAAAGACAAGAGTACACATTCCACTAAAGAGGATATACAGATAGCCAAATTAAAAAACCAAATAAGTTCAACATCATCACCCATTAGAGAAATGCACTACAAACAAAATATCACTCCTTGCACACCTATCAGAATGCTGAACTTAAAATAGTTACACCACCAATGTTCAAAAGAAGCTGGGTCCACATCACTAGGAATGTAAAATTATACCGCCAATTTGAAAATGTTTGACAGTTTCTTATCAAACTAACATGCTTACCATATAATCCAGCAATTGTACTCTTAGGCATTTAGCCCACAGAAATAAACCTTTCTGTGCACTCAAGCCTGCCAGAAAGTAACTCAGGCATCCCCCCTAGCACTCTGAGTCTAATATAACTCTCTCATTTCAATGAAAAAAAAGTGTCTAATTTTAAAAAAATGTTTAAATAAAAGGCCAGATGCAGATGGCTCACGCCAGTAACCCTTGCTACTCAGAATGCTGAGATCTGAGGATCATGGCTCATTTTTTTTGGGGGGGGGGGCCTCCGATCGTGGGGCCTGAAATCTGGGTCTGGGCGCTGTCCCTCAGCTCTTCAGCTCAAGGCTAGCACTCTACCACTTGAGCCACAGCGCTAATTCCGGCTTTTTTCTTTTTGCTTATGTGGCGCTGAGGAATCAAACCCAGGGCCTCAGGCATGCAAGGCAAGCACTCTGCCACTGAGCCACCTTCCCAGCGCCATGAGGATCATGGTTCAAAGTCAGCCCAGGCAATTAACCACTCAAAAACTGGAAGTGGTGCTGTGGCTCAGTGGTAAAGTTAGTCTTGACACAAAGAGACTCAGGGACAGTACCCAGGCCTTGAGTTTAAGCCCTCACAACTGACCAAAAAAAAAAAGGGTGGGCTGGGAAGGTGGCTCAGTGGTAGATCACTTGCCTTGCATGCATGAGGCCCTCAGCACCATATACACAGAAAAAGCTGGAAGTGGGTGCTATGGCTCAAGTGGTAGAGTGCTAGCCTTGAGCTGAAGAGCTCAGAACAGTGCCCAGGCCCAGAGTTCAAACTCCATGACCAGCAAAAAAAAAAAAAGGTGTTAAAGACTCTTGCTTATGTTGATAAATCTATGTAATGCCTATAAGATTAACTATAAGTAGAGTAAGTTCTTATTCCACTCTCCTACCCCATACTTGGAAGGTGAAGAAATATGATTGTTGTCTTCACTATAGAGGATCAGAGCTGACTGGTATAAAATAAAATGGGCTTTAAGGATGGGATGCACTTTTGGTCAGGAAAATACCCATGACCAAAGGATACTAGCAGGAAAAGGTAGAAAATGTTGAAGAAACTGATTCAACAATCCTAATGAAGTCCTGTAGAACAGGCCAGTCGATTAATGACAAGTCTTCTGTGTTTGTCTAAGAAGTTGAGAATTTAGGTAGGCACTGGTGGCTCATACTTATAATCATAACTACTCAGGAGGCTGGGATCTAAGAATGGCAGTTCAGAGCCAACCTGGGCAGACATATCTTTAAGATTCTTTTCTCCAATTAACCAGCAAAATTCAAGATCTGGAGACAAAGTTCAAGTGCCAGCTTTGAGTGGAAAATCCTCCCAGGAGTGGGAATCCCTGCGTTTAAAACCCAGTTTAAAAGGGGCTAGGAAGGTGGCTCCGTGGTAGAGTGCTTGCCTCACATGCATGAGGCCCTGGGTTCGATTCCTCAGCACCACATAAGCAGAAAAAATCAGAAGTGGTGCTGTGGTTCAAGTGGTAGAATGCCAACCTTGAGCTGAATTGCTGAGAGGCAGCACCCAGGCCCAGAGTTTAGGCCCAATGACCGGCAAAAAAAAAAAAAGAAGAAAAATATCTGATTTTAATTTACAGCTAAAGGGAAACAATTGAAATTTTTGAGGATAGGACAGTGATGTCTTAAAATTTGAAAATTTGCCAGGCACTGGTAGCTCATGCCTGTAATCCTAGCTAATCAGGAGGCTGAGATCTGAGGATCGCAGTTCAAAGCCAATCCAGCCAAGAAAGTCCATGAAACTCATCTCCAGTTAGCCACCAAGTAGCAGGAAGTAGAAATGTGGCTCAAGTGGTAAAGCATTAGCCTTGAGCAAAAAAGCTCAAGGATAGTGCGTAGGCCAGGCCCTAAGTTCAAGCCCCAGGACTGGTGCATGCACACGCGCACAAACACCCACACACACACAATTGAAAGCTCAAAAATTAAAAAGAATTTATTCTATTTTTTTAAACTCATGTTACAGATAAAATAATAAGACTGATGTATTCAAGAGTACACTGGTGCCGGGCGCTGGTGGCTCACACCTGTAATCCTAGCTACTCAGGAGGCTGAGATCTGAGGATCGCGGTTCAAAGCCAGCCCGGGCAGGAGAGACTGTGAGACTCTTATCTCCAATAAAGCACCAGAAAACCGGAAGTGGCGCTGTAGCTCAAGTGGTAGAGTACTCGCCTTGAGCTGAAGAGCTGAGGGACAGCCCCCAGGCCCAGAGTTCAAGCCCCACGACCAAAAAAAAAAAAGAGGGGCTGGGAAGGTGGCTCAGTGGTAGAGCGCTTGCCTTGCATGCCTGAGGCCCTGGGTTCGATTCCTTAGCACCACATAAGCAAAAAGAAAAAAGCCGGAAGTGGCGTTGTGGCTCAAGTGGTAGAGCGCTAGCCTTGAGCTGAAGAGCTGAGGGACAGCGCCCAGGCCCAGAGTTCAGGCCCCACGACCGGACCCAAAAAAAAAAAAAAAAAGAGTATACTGGTATATGGGGAAAGCTATAATTATAGACCTTCATAAATCTAGCTGCCATCTAGAGGGTAGGTTAGACAGGGAAAGATCAAAAGCCAAAGGTCCAATAGGAGGCTACTGGCATCATTACCAATCAAAGCTAGAGATACCAACTCTTCTGGACTAAAGTGGTCAAAGGAGTATACTTATAAGAGACTTCCTGACAAGATTGAGAACTTGGATGTGAAACAATGGTTAACTAGAGGCACTATATTATGATAATGAGTGGGCTTACGAATACGGATATGTTTTCAAAACACATGGGTGTGACTGTTGGCTCAACCACTTTTTAGTTATGTGACCTTGGGCAAGTTACTCAACATCTCTATGTATCAATTTCTATAGCTGCTAAATGGGGCTAACAGCACCTACATCTTAAAATCACTGTGGGGATTATATAAAATAAGCCAATAAAAATCTAATAGTGAAAATATACCTGGAACTCAAAAAATTAAATCCCCCAACAGCAAATCTTCAAAGAAACAACTGCCCAATAAATAAGTGGGCTAAAGACTTAAAGAGAAACTTTTTTGAAGAGGAAAGAAGGATGGCCAATAGACACATGAAGAAATGCTTAACCTCCCTAGCCATAAAAGAAATGCAAATCAAAACAACATTGAGATACCTCCTCACTCCAGTTAGAATGGCTAAAATCAAGAACTCTAATAACAGCAGATGCTGGAGGGGATATGGACAGAAGGGAACCTTACTGCATTGTTGGTGGGAGTGTAAACTTGTTCACTTTGGAAAGCAGTATGGAGGTTCCTCAAGACTCCTCATAGAGCTCCCCTATGACCCAGCAATCCCACTTTGGGGCATTTACCCAAATGTTCACAAACAATACCACACTAAAGCTACCAGCATGACTATGTTTATTGCAGCATTATTTACTATAGCTAAGATATGGAACCAACCAAGATGCCCCTCAGTAGATGAATGGATCAAGAAAATGTGGTATATATACACAATGGAATTCTATGCTCCATCAGAAAGAATGACATTGCCCCATTTGTTAGGAAATGGAAAAACTTGGAAAAAATTATTTTAAGTGAAGTAAGCCAGGCCCAAAGAAACATAGGTCCCATGGTTTCCCTTATTTGCAATATCTAGTATATGTCTGAGTCAAGCAGAAAAGGTCAGATAAGTTGATGTTAGGGAAATGAACCCTAAGATATGTATTCAAATGTTTTTTTTTCTTTCATGTGATTGTTTCTAACACATTTATAAGATTATTTCTTTGTTGCTTTGTATGTCCCTCCCCCACGGTATAACCCTTGCTTTCACTGTATTTGATGTCGGTATAATTTGTGGAGGGAAAAACAAATCGTTTAAATAGGGATACAAGTAGACCCATTGCAACAATGAGATGTACAAGTGGTTCGAACTTTACAACTTTGGTGGGAGGGTGGGGGGGGAGGATTGGGTGGGGGCAGGAGGAGGATGGGAAGGGATAGGAAAGGGAAACAAAGGAGGAGGCTACAATGCTTGCTAAGAAATGTACTCATTATCTTGCCCATGTAATTGTAACCCTTCTGTACGGTATTTTCACAATAAAAAAAAAAAAAAGAAAGAAAGAAAAATCTAATAGTGTTTGTCACACAGTAAGTAATAAATGTCAAATGAGTTTCTTTCTCTCTCTTTTTAAATAGCTATAGGTAACAAAATTTCACACCTTGAAAATAATACTTAACAGAAAGAGTGAAGACAGGAGAGAGCCAGCTAGAGGATCTGGAATTTGATAAAATGTCACTAATAGAGAATAATGCAAAGAGAAAGTGTAAAGCCATCAATTGTACTTAAGAGATACTGGGCCTGAGGACAGACATATGGGAAATATCTGCATAAAGGTGATCTGTAGCTGGGTGCTGGTGGCTCACACCTGTAATCCTAGCTACTCAGGAAGCTGAGATCTGGAGGATTGCAGTTCAAAGCCAGCCTGGGCAGGAAGTCCGTGAGACTCTTATCTCCAATAAACCACCAGAAAACTGGAAGTGGCACTGTGCCTCAAGTGATAGAGCACTAGCCTTGAGTTAAAATGCTGAGGGACAGTGCCCAGGCCCAGAGCTCAAACCCCACGACCAAAAAGAAAAAGGTGATCTGTAGGCCCACAAACTTTTTTTTAAAAGGGATGATAGTTACAAAAATTTGTAATACCCAACATTCATTGAAGTTACTCTATGCTAGGCACAGAGTATTTCACTTATACTAAATTATTTAATCACACAACTACATGATATAAACAGTGTTGTTGGCGGGGAGTATAGTGGAACAGCAACTGTCTAATATCTATAAAGTCCTGGGTTATTCTGATCAAAATATAACAATTTCACATTTGAAATAATATAGTGATAGTCAGGTGTAGTGACTCATAGCTGTAATCCTAGCAACTCATGTGGCTAAGATCTAAGGATGAAGGTTCAAAGCCAGCATGGGTAGGAAAGTTCATGAGGCACTTATCTCCAGTTAACTACCAAAAAGCCAGAAACAGCGCTCTGGATCAAAGTGGTAGAACACTAACCATGAGCACAAAAGCTCAGGGACAGCACCCAGGCCCTGGGTTCCAGCCTCATATTTTAGACAGGGAAATATAAGGCCTCTAATTAACCATTGCTTCACATCCAAGTTTCCAATCTTGTCAGGAAGTCTCTCATAAGTATACTCCTTTGACCACTATAGTCCAGAAGAGTTGGTATCTCTAGCTTTGATTGGTGATGATGCCAGTAGCCTCCTATTGGACTTTGGCTTTTGACCTTTCCCTGTCTAAAATATTAAAATAATAATAACATGGTAAAAGATTTTGGTACAACTAATATACACTGAAAAAAAATGAATGATAGTAAAATAAAACAGGCTCTGCGGAGGAAGTGGGTACTAGTGTTTAGGGGGCGGGCTAATGAAGAGGGTAATGATGAATATGGTCAGTAGTAGTAGTTTATTTGCATGTATGAAAATAGAACAGTTAAACCTGTTAAAAGTATTTTAAGAAGCAGGAAGGAATAAGCAAGTATGATAGAGTAGGGTGAGTTTAATTGAGATATATTGTATACATGTATGAAAATATCAGAGGAAGTGGCGCTGTGGCTCAAGCGGTAGAGCACTTGCCTTGAGCTAAAGAGCGCAAGGACAGCGCCCAGGCCCAGAGTTCAAGCCCCATGGCCGACAAAAAAAAAAATTTTTTTTTTAAATACCAGAGTGAAACACCAGCCCCTGTACATCTAATGAATACTACTTTTAAAAAATCTTATTTTCCTCATTTTTCAAGTGAAGAAACAGAGGCTCATCATATAACTTGGCCACACTAGAAGAGGTAGAGTCAGGATTTCAAGCAAATCTGTCTGAAAGAGTCCATAGCATGGGCCCTTAAACACATGTGTTTTCATGAGCCTTTCCTCTTGGGTCTCACTTCTGGAGGGAATCATTATGGGTTGCAAATAAATCATAGTGACAGACAGGAAGGTGACATAATTGTTTTTAAATTAAATTTGAGATGAACAAGCCATAGAGGTCTACTACTGTACAAAGAACGAAATTGATTCAGGACATGACCATCCTGTTATGAATGATTTAAGGAGCCAGAACAACTAATGCATTATGCCCATGCATGAGAAACAGAAAGGCACCTTGGGAGACAGGGCAAGGGCTGAACATTTATAACACTAATTGAGAATGAACCCTCAGGGAATCTTCACTGCCCTGGTCAAGAATAAAGTGTAAACCTCCCACCTTTGACTCTAGAGGCAAACTACAAATCATGCAGCAGGATTGTTTGGGTGAAGGCAGTGGTCTGTGCTTTACACAGCCCAAGCACAGGTCATCTGCTTCTACTTCCCCAGCAATTCTTAGTGCCTGATTCCTGACAGAGAGAGAGAGTGAGCTTTTGAAGAAATCTGCATTATTTGATGATTGGAGGCAGAAGTGGTTGGCTACTCTTTATCACATACTCTGATGCCATAACCAGATGAGATTTTCAGTCCTATTTCACAGATGGGAAAACTGAAATGTAAGGTTAAATAGGGGCTGGAGGTCTGACTCAAGTGGTAGAGCACCTGCCTAGCCCGAGTTCTTGAGTTCAAACTCCAGAACTACCAAGAAGATTAGTGGCATATACCTGTAATCATCTCAGCTACTCCGGAGGCACAGGTAGGAGTTTTGAAGTCTAAGGTCAATTGCCAGCAAATGACATGAGACTCTGTCTGAAAAACAACCACTCTCTCCCCCCTAAAAATAGAGCTGGACAGGTGGTACTGCACTAAAAACACAACACTGCCAAAACATTAAATTGAACAAAAAATTCAAGTAAAAAATTTAAAGCTGGATACCGGGGGTTGGGAAGGTGGCTCAGTGCTAGGGTGCTTGCCTCGAATGCATGAGGCCCTGGGTTCGATTCCTCAGCACCACATAAGCAGAAAAGGCTGGAGTGGCTCTGTGGCTCAACTGGTAGAGTGCTAGCCTTGCCATGAAGAGCAGAGGGACAGCACCCACGCCCAAAGTTCAGGCCCCACAACCAACACGTAAAATAAACTTAAATAAAAAAGCTGGATACCAGTTGTTCACATCTGTAATCCTAGCTACTCAGGAGGCTGAGCTCTGAGGATCACAGTTCAAAGCAAGCCCATGAGACTCTTACGTCCAAATAACCACCAAATAGCCAGAAGTGGAGCTGCAGCTCAAGCGGTAGAGGGCTAGTCTTGAGCATAAAAGCTCAGGGTCAACACGGAGTTCAAGCTTCAGGAAACCAGCACAAAAAAATAAGTAAGATAGCAGGTGCCAGTAGCTCATACCTATAACTCAAGTCAGGGACCTGAGATCTGAGAACTGTGGTTTGAAGCCTGCTGAGTCAGGAAAGTCTGTTGGACTCTCATCTCCAATTAATCAGCAAAGAAGTAGAGCTGTGGCTTCAGATCAAGTGGTAGAGTACTAGCCTTGAGTGAAATAGCTCAGGGACAGCACCCAGGCTCTGGGTTTAAGCCCCAAGACCAGGAAAAAAAAAAAGAATGATAGCCAACAATTTCAAACCCCAGTACTGAAAAAAAAAAAGAATTAAAAAAAGACTGTCTTAGAACTTGCTATGTACCCCATAATTCTGCCTCCTGAGATCTGGCAATCATTCTGAATCCCCATACTGTGCCTTTTAGGCTATAATGCCCTTGGAAATCATAGACTTTCTGGCAGAATGAGGCCTCTACAATCACTAGCTAACCTAAATTACTAAATTACATCATCTTTTTCTTCATACTCAACTATATTGCTTGCCTGTGACACCCTTCATTTTCTGCTCTTATGAGCAAGGATTGTAATGCCATTGATCTTTTCACCGTACGTTCCTTCACCTTCTCCCCATTTATTTTTACCTTCTCTTAGAACTTCTTGTTTCTAAGCAGAGATACAATAAAGCCTTTAGCAAAACCATAGACTTTTGTCTGTAAATCTCTATGCTTGCCCTGACCCTGGTATAGTCTTTCAGTCTAACTCTCTCTGGGGAGAAGATCATATAGATGAACAGACTCAACATTCAGAGTATTAATTTAGCCCTGAATCCATTTTTTGCAATTACTGAGTTTTAAACTGAGGGCTATACACTTGTTTGGCTTTCTCGTCCACTTGCTGGCACTCCACCACTTAAGCCATGACAGCAACCCAGCTTTTGGCTGTTTATTTTGAAGATGGGATCTCATGCACTTTTCTGCTGAAGCTGGATCTGAACCTCTATCTTCTGGATCTTATTCTTCTGAGTAGCTAGCATTACAAGTGTGAGCTATCAACCCTCAGCTGCATTAATTTCATTTTTGCTTTCTTTTTTTTTTTGACTTTCCAGGAGCCCCACAGGGAATCTGGGACATAGGTCTGATTTGTGGGTATGGGTGTAGGTGTG